>NC_091979.1:84711579-85311579 GCF_044704955.1 Pristiophorus japonicus | reverse complement strand
GAATACCATCGAGCACCTGCAGAACCTGGAGGAGGTTCTTATTCGGCTTAATAGTGTGGGTCTCAGGCTAAAACGCTCAAAGTGCGTTTTCCTGGTGCCTGAATTGGAGTTCCTGGAGAGAAGAATCGTGGCGGACGGCATCAGGCCCACCGATTCGAAGACGGAGGCAATCAAGAACGCACCGAGACCACAGAACATGACGGAGCTGCAGTCGTTTCTAGGACTCCTGAACTATTTTGGTAACTTCCTACTGGGTCTTAGCACATTGTTAGAACCCCTGCACTCTTTACTGCATAAAGGAGATGAATGGGTACGGGGTAAAAGCCAAGAAAATGCCTTTGAGAAAGCTAGGAAGCTGTTATGTTCAAACAAATTGCTTGTGTTGTATGATCCATGTAAACGTTTGGTATTAGCATGTGATGCGTCATTGTACGGGGTCGGGTGTGTATTGCAACAAGCTAATGAATTTGGTAAATTGCAACCGGTTGCTTATGCATCCAGAAGTCTGTCTAAGGCTGAGAGGGCCTACAGTATGATCGAAAAAGAAGCGTTAGAGTGTGTTTACGGGGTAAAGAAAATGCATCAATATCTGTTCGGGATCAAATTTGAATTGGAAACTGACCATAAGCCACTGATATCCCTCTTTTCTGAAAGCAAGGGGATAAACACGAATGCATCGGCCCGCATCCAGAGATGGGCGCTCACGTTGTCCGCATACAACTATGCCATCCGCCACAGGCCAGGCACAGAAAACTGTGCCGATGCTCTCAGTAGGCTGCCATTGCCCACCACAGGTGTGGAGATGGCACAGCCCGCAGATTTAGTCAAGGTAATGGAAGCATTCGAGAGTGAGCAATCACCTGTTACCACCCGACAGATTAGAACGTGGTCGAGCCAGGACCCCTTACTGTCCTTAATAAAAAACTGCATGCTCCACGGGAGTTGGTCTAGTGTCCGTTAGAGATGCAGGAGGAAATAAAGCCGTACCAGCGGTGCAAAGATGAAATGTCTATACAGGCAGACTGTCTCCTATGAGGTAATCGGGTAATGGTGCCAAAAAAGGGCAGGGACACTTTCATCAGTGATCTCCATAGCACCCACCCAGGCATTGTAATGATGAAAGCGATAGCCAGATCCCACGTGTGGTGGCCCGGTATCGATGCAGACTTCGAGTCCTGCGTGCACAAATGTAATACATGTTCACAGTAAACAATGCACCCACGGAGGCGTCACTAAGTTTATGGTCCTGGCCCTCCAAACCGTGGTCCAAGGTCCACATCGACAATGCAGGCCCATTCTTGGAAAAAATGTTCTTAGTGGTTGTAGATGCGTACTCCAAATGGATTGAATGTGTGATAATGTCGGCAAGCACGTCCGCTGACACCATTGAAAGCCTACGGGCCATGTTTGCCACGCACGGCCTGCCTGATGTCCTTGTAAGTGACAATGGGCCGTGCTTTACCAGTGTGGAGTTCAAGGAGTTCATGACCCGCAATGGGATCAAACATGTCACATCTGCCCCGTTTAAACCAGCGTCCAATGGTCAGGCAGAACGAACAGTTCAAACAATCAAGCAGAGCTTGAAAAGGGTAACTGAAGGCTCACTGCAGACTCGCTAATCCCGATTCCTGCTTAGTTACCGCACAAGACCCCACTCGCTCACTGGGGTCCCTCCCGCTGAACTGCTCATGAAAAGGGCACTTAAGACAAGGCTCTCGTTGGTAAAATCTGATCGACACGAACAGGTAGAGAGCAGGCGGCTTCAACAGAATACATATCATGATCGCGCAAATGTGTCACGCGAAATTGAGTTAAATGATCCTGTACTTGTGTTGAACTATGGACCAGGTCCCAAGTGGCTTCCTGGTACTGTTTTGGCCAAAGAGGGGAGTAGGGTGTTTGTGGTCAAACTCTCAAATGAACTCACCTGCAGGAAACACTTCGACCAAACCAAACTCAGATAGATTTATAGATTATCCAGAACAACCCACAATAGACTCCACCTTTCTCGACCCTCTTACACACACATACAAGTGCCAACCGACCCAGCAGTTAACCACGAAGTAGAACCCATCACCCGCAGCAGCCCAGCAGGACTCACCACCCCCAGCAGCCCAGCAAGGCCAGCTGCGCAGCAGCCCAGCAAGGGCCAACAAACGACTCAGCTAAACCAGCATTTGCACTGAGACGATCAACCAGGGAAAGGAAGGCCCCAGGTTGACTCACATTGTAAATAGTTACACTATTGACTTTTGGGAGGAGTGCTGTTATGTATGTAAACTTGTAAATACCATGTCTAACCACCAGAGGGCTTACCCCTGGGGTTCCCAAGGGATCCCACAATCCCTTGGGAGCACCGTATATGAGGAGGCCTCACAGGCTGGAGAGGCACTCTGAGATCTGTAATAAAGGACTACAGTCACACCTTACTTTGAGCTTGCAGTATCTAGTATGGCCCTTTATTCAAGACATAACACAAAGCACCTAGTTTCCATTATTGAAATTGAGCGTTACTGTGAGCGATGTGAAATGGGTGGTAGCATTAAATCTCATTGACCTTCTGCTATAAAGTGTCACCATCCTTAGCAACAGCATGGCCGCGCTCGATTCCCGTGAGTGAGGAGGTCAAGGGTCATCATGACATGCGCAGTAGAGAGTGAATGAAGGCGTGTGTGGCTGTGGTGTGTGCTTGTTTGGCTGTTGTGAGAGGCATGAGGGAGATTCACCGGCAGCAAAAAGCCTACAAAGCACCAAGAACATAGTTGGTACCGAGTTTTTGTCCAACAAATAATACATAACATGGAAGGGATGGTGGAGGACCTGGAGCTGGTAACCAGGAACACTGGTGGCAGAGGGCTCCCAGTGGTCCCGGAGCGCGGCACTGCACCCCAAGGTGTTGCACCCCCATTGCCAACCATACGTGAGAGCCAGGAGCAACATCGTGCTTCTGGCTTGGAGCACATTTCCACCGTGGGACCGTCCTCTCCCATATCCGTCCAAGCAGCGGTTCAGCCTTCATCCCCTTCCCCAATGAAGCATCACCTAAGGAGCTCCTCGGCCAGGCGGCTTGGAGTCAGGAGGGGAAGGGGAAGGGGTAGAGGTGGGGAGGAGAAGCTGGGGGGGCGTGGATGGGTTGGTTTTTACAGAAATACTGATGATTTCAGATAACTGTCCGGATTAAATGTTTTTTATTTAACAAAATCTTGTTACGCATTGGCTCAGATAGCTGGTGATTCCTAAACATCAAAAGGTATAATTACACTTAACTTCAATCAACTTAAACTTTAACTGTCACCAAGGTGATACCTACCATTGATGTATGATCTGCACACCCAGCAGTGTGTCAGTCTTGTAAATAACACCAATGTTCTTTCAGGAAAAGCGCTCATTGATGAGCTTCCGATGTAAGGCTCTTGCAGCTATCATACCACCACGGGCCCTTTCATGTGGTCTACAGGGGGGCGGGGGCATGGCTTCAGTGTCAGCCTGATTGTCTGGGCCGATGTCAGCGTCCACCTCCGCATCCTCCTTTTCCTCTCTCTGGTGAGGTGGACTGTCAGACTCATCAGGCAATTCTTGTCCCCTCCTGATAGCCAAGTTGTGCAGCATGGAGCACACCACCATGAATTGAGCGACCTGCTCAGGGTGGTATTGAAGATCTCCTCCTGAGTGGTCCAGGCATCTAAAGCGCTGCTTAAGCACTCCAATGGTTTTCTCCACGATAGTGCGAGTGGCTCTGTGGCTCTCATTGTATCACCTCTCGACTTCAGTGTGGGCATCACACAGGGGGGTCATCAGCCAGGTGGTGAGGCCATATCCTTTGTTACCAAGCATCCAACATTGACCTTGTGGATGATTGTTGAACAAGTCAGATATGGTGCTCTCACGCAGGAGGTGAGCAGCATGGATGCTGCCAGGAAATTTAGCATTCACTGCCATTATAATTTGCTGGTAGTTGACAACAAGTTGGACATTCAGGGAGTGGAATCCCTTGCGGTTCCTGAAAACCTCTGCATCCTGAAAAGGTGCCTGCATCGCGATGTACGTACAGTCTATTGCTCCCTGCACCTTGGGGAAGTTTGCAATTCTGGAGAATCCAAGAGCCCTCTCACTCTGTGCCTCCCTGGTCATAGGGAAGTTGATCAAGTCCCTCCTGCGTGTGTACAGGGCTTCAGTGATCTGTCTAATGCAGCAATGTGTGGCATGCTGAGACAGACCGTAAATATCACCAGCTGAGACCTGAAAAGAACCTGACGCATAGAACGACAGTGCCGTGGTGACTTTGACCTCGACGGACCGTGCAGTACTGATGGTGCTGGCAGGCCACAGATCTCACCTTATCAGCTGGCATATCTGAGCGATAACTTCTTTGTGGAGGCGCAGTCTTTGAAGGCATGTGGTGTCGGGCAAGTCGAGGTAAGACTGCTTCTCCCTGTACTTGCGGGGAGTCTAACGTCTGGTCCTCCTGATCAATCTGGCACGTCTTACATAATGCTGTGGACCGTTCCTTTGGCGATCTCGAGTCTGCAGCATGTAATTGGTCATCAAGAGAGGGTGAGAAAGGACAGGCCCCATTCCAATAGCTCTCTGTTTTCCACCGATTGGTCACAAACAATGAATACCCCGGCGAAGACACCGATTCAATTCCAATCGGTCACAGTATGGTCAAGATGTTTTACAGATGTTCACATCAACTCCAACGACCTCCAGAGTACATCCGAACTCCCCCGAGGTTGAAGCACAGCAGCCTTTTAAAGGATGTGACATGTGATGTAGAACATGGCATCCATAACGCTGTTATTAGTTCTGGTTAGTTCCACTTTTTCTGGGCATTTTTTTGGGCGAGCGATATTGTGGGTGATATGTGTGCGAGGTGGTGAAAATGACACTGGGCGATCTCATGGCCGCTAGTTTCGGCAAATATGATCTTTACGACAAAAAAAAGTGGGCAGGCGGTATTATTGAATTGCGGCGTTAATTCCGTGCGGAAAGTAACACTGGGCCGTATTATGGGCTTTGATTTTGCCCATTATAATGATTCCATTGCAAAAAAGTGGACGGGCGGTATTATTTTTCCACGGTGTTACAATAAGTTTCCAAAAAATGCCCATCAGTTTCCATTTTGTGGTTAAATGGGCGATATATGGGCGTTATATGTCATTTCAGCGGTAAACTGTGTTTTGTTTAGAATAACAAGGCTGTATATCTTAAGCTCAAACTGTTGTGACTTTGGTCTCTTTATTGTAACTCCAGAGTGAATAGGCAGCATGGTAGACTGCCTTTTATACCTGCTTGCCCAGGGTGTGCAGGTAACCCTTGGGTCTCCCACAGGTGCACCCCCTGGTGGCAAGTCTTACATCTTGGTAATGTTTAGAAACATAACATCATTCCCCCCCAAAGTCTGATGCACAAGCTATTTACAAGTTGAGGCGATATGGGGCTCTGCGTTCCCAGGTTGATCGCCTGAGTTGAAGTCCTGGCATAGGTGAGTCGGTCGGATCATTGCTGCACTGTGGTGTGGCTGGTATGATCGGACTGTCGAGCATGGTGGGTTCATCCTCGTGGTTGACCACGAGGTCGATTGCTGGTTGGGTGTATGTGGGTGGATCAATGATGGTAATGTCCTCTTCAAACTGTTCTTGGTTGTCAGTAAACCACAGTTTGGTCTGATCCAAGTGCTTTCTGCACGTTTGTCCGTTCAAAAATTTGACAACAAACACTCTATTCCCCTCCTTGGCTAACACATTGCCAGCAACCCATTTGGGACCATGCCCATATTTAAGAACAAACACAGGGCCATTAACTTCAATGTCGCATGATACATCCGCGCGATCGTGGTACATGTTATGCCGGTGATGCCGGGTTTCTACATGATCATTTAGATTCGGGTGGACTAAGGAGAGCCTGGTATTGAGTGCTCTCTTCATTAGCAATTCTGCAGGGGGAACCCCGGTAAGCGAGTGGGGTCGCATGCGGTAGCTGAGCAGAATCTGAGATAGCCGGGTCTGCAGGGAATCGTCCGTCACGTGTTTCAAGCTGCTTGATGGTTTGGACTGTCTGTTCCGCTTGACCATTGGATTTGGGCTTAAACGGCGCAGACCTGCCATGCTTGATGCCATTGTGGGTCATAAACTCGTTGAATTCTAAGCTGGTGAAGCATGGTCCATTGTCACTAACAAGGACTTCGGGCAAACCATGGGTGGCGAACATGGCCCGGAGGCTTTCAATGGTAGCAGTGGATGTACATGACGAAATTATTATACATTTCCCTTTCATAAATCCATGCTGACTTGGACCGATCCTGTCACTGCTTTCCCAATGCGCTGCTATTTCATCTTTAATAATTGATTCCAACATTTTCCCCAGTACTGATGTCAGGCTAACCAGTTTATAATTACCCGTTTTCTCTCTCTCTCCTTTTTTAAACAGTGGTGTTACATTAGCTACCATCCAGTCCATAGGAACTGATCCACAGTCGATAGGCTGTTGGAAAATGATCACCAATGCATCCACTATTTCTATGGCCACTTCCTTAAGTACTCTGGGATGCAGACTATCAGGCCCCAGGCATTGATCGGCCTTCAATCCCATCAATTTCCCGAACACAATTTCCCGCTTTATAAGGATATTCTTCAGTTCCTCCTTCTCACTTGACCCTCAGTCCCCTAGTATTTCTGGAAGGTTATTTGTGTCTTCCTTCGTGAAAACAGAACCAAAGTATTTGTTTAACTGGTCTGCCATTTCTTTGTTCCCCATTATAAATTCACCTGAATCTGACCTACGTTTATTTTCACTAATCTTTTTCTCTTCACATAGCTATAGAAGCTTTTGCAGTCAGTTTTTATGTTCCCAGCAAGCTTCCTCTCATACTCTATTTTCCTCCTCCTAATTAAATACTTTGTCCTCCTCTGCTGTATTACAAATTTCTCCCAGTCCTCAGTTTTGCTGCTTTTTCTGGCCAATTTATATGCCTCTTCCTTGGCTTTAACACTATCCTTAATTTCCCTTGTCAGCCACGGTTGAGCCACCTTCCCCATTTTATTTTTACCCCAGACAGGGATATATAATTGTTGAAGTTCATCCATGTGATATTTAAATGATTGCATTGCCTATCCACCATCAACCCTTTCAGTATCACTTGCAAGTCTATTCTAGCCAAGTCACGTCTCATACCATCGAAGTTACCTTTCCCCAAGTTCAGGGCCCTAGTCTCTGAATTAACTCTGTCACTCTCCATCTTAATAAAGAATTGTACCATATTATGGTCACTCTTCCTCAAGGGGCCTCGCACAACAAGATTATTAATTAGTCCTTTCTCATTACACATCACCCAGTCTAGGATGGCCAGCTCTCTAGTTGGTTCCTCGACATATTGGTCTAGAAAACCTTCCCTCATCCACTCCAGGAAATCCTCCTCCACTGCATTGCTACCAGTTTGGTTAGCCCAGTCAATATATAGATTAAAGTCGCCCATGATAACTGCTGTACCTTTATTGCATGCAACCATAATTTCTTGTTTACCCACGCAGCGCCAACACGGTGCTAATGGATTTGCATTCACGCCCCACGGCGGAATCTGAATCAACCTAGGTCTGGTCTCTGTGGGTGTGTAGGCCCTGCCATGTTCAGTTCTGCCTGCTGAAGGCATTTTTTTATGCATAGTATGCCAGTGAGTTCCGATGCTACAATGATATCTGTTTAGTGTTATCATTCGTGGACATAAAGATCTTGGCTATCGTGATGGCCTTGCTCAGATCTAGGGATTCGGCAGACAGCAGTTTGCGAAGAATGACCTCATGACCGATTCCAAGCACGGAAAGGTCCCGCAACACTTACCCTAAAATTCAGCAAATACGCATGGTCCCGCAAAGCGTCTTAGGTTGGCAACATAGCTCGTCACGTCCTGGCCCTCAGAGCGGTGGTGCGTATAAAAGCGATACCTGGCCATCAAGATGTTCTCCTTCGGCTTGAGGTATTCCCGAACCAGCATGCACAACTCTTCATATGTCTTGTCCGTTGGTTTCTTTGGTGCTAGCAGATCTTTGATGAGGCCATATATCGTGGACCCGCAAATGGTAAGGAGAATCACCCGGAGTTTGATCGTGTTTTCTGCCTTTTCCAGCTCGTTGGCCACGAAGTACTAGTCAAGGCGCTCAACGAAGGCTTCCCAATCATTACTCTCAACAAATCTCTCAAGAATACAACGGCAGCCATAACTGCATGAGAGTTCGTGATCTGTTACTCATCGCCAATTGTTATATTTAGAGTAACTCCACAAGACTGCATATCTTAAGCTCAAACTGTTGTGACCTTGGTCTCTTTAATGTAACTCCAGAGTAAGGAGGCAGCATGGTAGACTACCTTTTATACCTGCTTGCCCAGGGTGTGCAGGTGACCCTTGGGTCTCCGCCAGGTGCGCCCCTTGGTGGCAAGTCTTACACCTTGGTAATGTTTACATACATAACAAAATGGACATTAAGTGGGCGTTAAGCATGCAAAAAACAAGGAAACTCTAACCCCATGTCCTTTTGCAGATTTTTTGTGTTTGCACACATTGCTTTTCCTCCCATCTTTGTATCGTCAACAAACTTGGCTACACTACACTCGCCTTCTTCCAAGGCGTTGGAAGGCCACAGGTTCAGCCGGGCTGACAACAATCAACCTGGCACTCCCTCTTGGGTACCGGGGCATTGGCCCAGCTGATACCTTCCCTGGTGGCCCAGTGGGTGACACTAGAGTTTATGCAGAGCTAGCAATGGCCCTCACCTTTAACTGAAGGGGAGGGATTTTGTGACACGTTAGTGCGACATGCCACGTCTATGTTGCGCTGACGTCATAAACGTCGCACTGACATTGTCAGCGTGGCGCTCATGAATCATCCCACCTTCCACTCCGCTCTCCACCGACTTCCGCCCTGCCGCAGCCCGACTTCACCGCCCTGCCAGAAGAAACATTTTTTAAAGGACAAAATCACTCCAGACACCACCCCAACGATTGGTGAGAAAATGGTGATTGTGCCCCGTTTTGGTCAGAGGACAATTTCGGCCCCACAGTCAATTTGACACCCATAGACAATGCTGTCCTTAACCTGCTTTGAATTTGTAGTTGCGACTGTAACAATTGGCAGATTTCAGTCACAATCTCTTTAGTGAAACAAAGATGTCTCAAGCATTGGTCCTGGCTGAATTTGAGGTAAGAGAATTGTTCTCTAATGACACTGGGCTCTCCTACTGAGAGTTCTCCCCCCACCCCCTCCCTCCTCCTCCCCCTCCCTCCTCCTCCCTCTTCTACCAGCTTGTCCTACTCTGCGTGGCCTCTCTCCATTCTCCCAGTCATGCTCAATTCCAAGAGGAAGGCCTACCAGGCCACCCATGTTTGAAAGCAACTTGTTTCAGTGCATGCTTTTAATTGAGCAAAAGTATACTTCATTACCAGTCAGACCTCTCCCTGTAGAATCCTGAAACTTTAAGCAAGTATAGAAATGCCCGAAAACTGCATACAATTGCACCAACCGCCAGAAGAAATAATCCAGCAACTAGCCTGTAAGTAGTTTATCATCTCTGTAAATAGTGCTTGTGAGGGGTCCTTCATAGTGTTTAACGTTGTGTTCAGCTGTGTGAGGCTGGAGCTTGCCATTTGAAAATGACAGAGTTGGCGTCAAATCAGCATTGCAGTGATTGACGTCATAATCTACCTAAGCTGCATGCTGCCAGTAGACGTTCGGCCCGCACATGCAAACCCCTTTACCAAGATGGCATCTGGTCATAAGTGCGCGTGCGCGTCTCGGACACCATTTTCCACCATTAGGAGGCTGCGTAGCGCCTAGAAAATTGACGTTACAGTGCCCAATTTTGCGCCCAAAAACTTTTTTGTTGAGTTTTGGTTCTCTCAAAAGGTAAGTGATACAGAGGCCCTGTAAAAGGTTCAGAGGAGGGTACACTGCACTGATACATAGCTTGAAGGCCCATAGTTGCCATCATAGACTTAGAGAGCTGGAACCTTTACGTTAGAAACATAGAAACATAGAAAATAGGTGCAGGAGCAGGCCATTCAGCCCTTCTAGCCTGCACCGCCATTCAATGAGTTCATGGCTGAACATGAAACTTCAGTACCCCCTTCCTGCTTTCTCGCCATAACCCTTGATCCCCCGAGTAGTAAGGACTTCATCTAACTCCCTTTTGAATATATTTAGTGAATTGGCCTCAACTACTTTCTGTGGTAGAGAATTCCACAGGTTCACCACTCTCTGGGTGAAGAAGTTTCTCCTCATCTCGGTCCTAAATGGCTTACCCCTTATCCTCAGATTGTGACCCCTGGTTCTGGACTTCCCCAACATTGGGAACATTCTTCCTGCATCTAACCTGTCTAAACCCGTCAGAATTTTAAACGTTTCTATGAGGTCCCCTCTCATTCTTCTGAACTCCAGTGAATACAAGCCCAGTTGATCCAGTCTTTCTTGATAGGTCAGTCCCGCCATCCCGGGAATCAGTCTGGTGAATCTTCGCTGCACTCCCTCAATAGCAAGAATGTCCTTTCTCAAGTTAGGAGACCAAAACTGTACACAATACTCCAGGTGTGGCCTCACCAAGGCCCTGTACAACTGCAGCAACACCTCCCTGCCCCTGTATTCAAATCCCCTCGCTATGAAGGCCAACATGCCATTTGCTTTCTTAACCGCCTGCTGTACCTGCATGCTAACCTTCAATGACTGATGTACCATGACACCCAGGTCTCGTTGCACCTTCCCTTTTCCTAATCTGTCACCATTCAGATAATATCTGTCTCTCTGTTTTTACCACCAAAGTGGATAACCTCACATTTATCCACATTATACTTCATCTGCCATGCATTTGCCCACTCACCTAACCTATCCAAGTAACTCTGCAGCCTAATAGCTTTCTCCTCGCAGCTCACACTGCCACCCAACTTAGTGTCATCCGCAAATTTGGAGATACTTCATTTAATCCCCTCGTCTAAATCATTAATGTACAATGTAAACAGCTGGGGCCCCAGCACAGAACCTTGCGGCACCCCACTAGTCACTGCCTGCCATTCTGAAAAGTACCCGTTTACTCCTACTCTTTGCTTCCTGTCTGACAACCAGTTCTCAATCCACGTCAGCACACTACCCCCAATCCCATGTGCTTTAACTTTGCACATTAATCTCTTGTGTGGGACCTTGTCGAAAGCCTTCTGAAAGTCCAAATATACCACATCAACTGGTTCTCCTTTGTCCACTTTACTGGAAACATCCTCAAAAAATTCCAGAAGATTTGTCAAGCATGATTTCCCTTTCACAAATCCATGCTGACTTGGACCTATCATGTCACCATTTTCCAGATGCACTGCTATGACATCCTTAATAATTGATTCCATCATTTTACCCACTACTGAGGTCAGGCTGACCGGTCTATAATTCCCTGTTTTCTCTCTCCCTCCTTTTTTAAAAAATGGGGTTACATTGGCTACCCTCCACTCCATAGGAACTGATCCAGAGTCAATGGAATGTTGGAAAATGACTGTCAATGCATCCGCTATTTCCAAGGCCACCTCCTTAAGTATTCTGGGATGCAGTCCATCAGGCCCTGGGGATTTATCGGCCTTCAATCCCATCAATTTCCCCAACACAATTTCCCGACTAATAAAGATTTCCTTCAGTTCCCCCTCCTTACTAGACCCTCTGACCCCTTTTATATCCAGAAGGTTGTTTGTATCCTCCTTAGTGAATACCGAACCAAAGTACTTGTTCAATTGGTCTGCCATTTCTTTGTTCCCCGTTATGACTTCCCCTGATTCTGACTGCAGGGGACCTACGTTTGTCTTTACTAACCTTTTTCTCTTTACATACCTATAGAAACTTTTACAATCCACCTTAATGTTCCCTGCAAGCTTCTTCTCGTACTCCATTTTCCCTGCCCTAATCAAACCCTTTGTCCTCCTCTGCTGAGTTCTAAATTTCTCCCAGTCCCCAGGTTCGCTGCTATTTCTGGCCAATTTGTATGCCACTTCCTTGGCTTTAATACTATCCCTGATTTCCCTAGATAGCCACGGTTGAGCCACCTTCCCTTTTTTATTTTTACGCCAGACAGGAATGTACAATTGTTGTAATTCATCCATGCGGTCTCTAAATGTCTGCCATTGCCCATCCACAGTCAACCCCCTAAGTATCATTCGCCAATCTATCCTAGCCAATTCACGCCTCATACCTTCAAAGTTACCCTTCTTTAAGTTCTGGACCATGGTCTCTGAATTTACTGTTTCATTCTCCATCCTAATGCAGAATTCCACCATATTATGGTCACTCTTCCCCAAGGGGCCTCGCACAATGAGATTGCTAATTAATCCTCTCTCATTACACAACACCCAGTCTAAGATGGCCTCCCCCCTAGTTGGTTCCTCAACATATTGGTCTAGAAAACCATCCCTTATGCACTCCAGGAAATCCTCCTCCACCGTATTGCTTCCAGTTTGGCTAGCCCAATCTATGTGCATATTAAAGTCACCCATTATAACTGCTACACCTTTATTGCATGCACCCCTAATTTCCTGTTTGATGCCCTCCCCAACATCCCTATTACTGTTTGGAGGTCTGCACACAACTCCTACTAACGTTTTTTGCCCTTTGGTGTTCTGCAGCTCTACCCATATAGATTCCACATCATCCAAGCTAATGTCTTTCCTAACTATTGCATTAATCTCCTCTTTAACCAACAATGCTACCCCACCTCCTTTTCCTTTTATTCTATCCTTCCTGAATGTTGAATACCCCTGAATGTTGAGTTCCCAGCCCTGATCATCCTGGAGCCACGTCTCTGTAATCCCAATCACATCATATTTATTAACATCTATTTGCACAATTAATTCATCCACCTTATTGTGGATACTCCTTGCATTAAGACACAAAGCCTTCAGGCTTGTTTTTTTAACACCCTTTGTCCTTTTAGAATTTTGCTGTACAGTGGCCCTTTTTGTTCTTTGCCTTGGGTTTCTCCGCCCTCCACTTTTCCTCATCTCCTTTCTGTCTTTTGCTTTTGCCTCCTTTTTGTTTCCCTCTGTCTCCCTGCATTGGTTCCCATCCCCCTGCCATATTAGT
The DNA here is from genome assembly GCF_044704955.1 of Pristiophorus japonicus. Taxonomy (NCBI): domain Eukaryota; kingdom Metazoa; phylum Chordata; class Chondrichthyes; family Pristiophoridae; genus Pristiophorus; species Pristiophorus japonicus. The sequence goes on along the minus strand of NC_091979.1, from coordinate 85,298,486 downwards.
TTAAATCCTCCCCAACAGCACTAGCAAACACTCCCCCTAGGACATTGGTTCCGGTCCTGCCCAGGTGCAGACCGTCCGGTTTGTACTGGTCCCACCTTCCCCAGAACCGGTCCCAATGCCCTAGGTTAGAAAAGCATAGGTCTAGAAATTGGATCATGTTGTGTCCATTTTCAAGGCACAAAATAGGTGCCAAATGGTCCAATAATATGGGCAGCATGTGCGAGCTCATTCTGCAGTAGAAATGTACCGCCGACAATACTGGATCAGGCTGCTCAGTAGGCGTCCAGGACGTGTGCCGGAAATTGGGATTAAAACCATTGCATCTACAAAGTGGGAGCCTAATACCTGTTTCAGGCTCCTTCAAGAAATTGGTTTGTGACTGACCGCAGCATGTGCTCCTTAAAGGGACCACCGGAGGCAACAACTGGAAAGGTAAGATTCAACTTCTTAACTCGGAGAGTGCTCTTGCTCCTCCTGGTTGCATAGCAACAATTCTATTTTTGAATCCTCTGACACATCATGCCTTTCTAGGGTTGTAACAGTATCTTTGATCAATATTGCCACCTTCTCACCCTCCTTTTCCCGCTCACCTATCCATGTGAAGTATTTTGGAATGTTTCTAAGGGATATGATAAAGTGCTACGTAAAGACTCGACTTTTTTTAAAACAGATATATATCAGTATAGAAATGAAGCTGTACTAACACAAGGTGACATTTTCATACCATACTTAAACTGTCAGAATTGGTTTAAGGACTTGATAAATATGTCGAGTGGTATTTATTACAAAAGTGTATTGGGGTTTTAGCTTTTCTGTCTCTTTTTTGTCAATTTCTCCTCTGCTCCTCAAGCTCTTTAACTGGGGCGGGAGTACAGTGTGCGGGTCCTGGGCGGAGGGAAGAGGTTATAATGCTAGTGCCAGCACAAGGGAGGCCTGAGCCATTTTAATTCATGGGCCTCATTTTAAAGACAGAAATTCAACTCCCACCTGAAGTCAGCAGGAATGACTTGCAGGCTGATGGGTGGGAACGGGATGTCGGGCAGCTGGAGGCTGCTGCTGGAGACCCCAAGGAACTGATATTGCCAGTTTCAATATTCATGAGGCCCCGGCTGGCCTATGGCGGATTGCCTTGTATCTCCCAAAAACATGAGAATTAAAATGTCAGCTCCACCAAGCCAATGACAGGCGACTTGGAAGCTGGGGTGGGTCCCCCCTCCACTCCACCAGACAACCTCTCTTCTCACCTACCCACCACCGGCCCTTTCCTGCTGGGAGACTGAACTCGGCCCATTTGCGTATGCAATCACCAAGCAGATCTGGGAAAATCCGAATACAATTTAATCAGGCTCACCGGGGATCATTTAGCTTGCGCATAAATACTGGCTGCTCTTGTGTATTTCCGAGCAGTCAGTTTTAGAGCGACATTGACAAAGGCCTGTCCACCCTCTCAGTCAGGAAAGGGTAGGACTGAGAAGAGTATGTTACTGTATGTAAAAAATGTTGGGAAAATCCTACAAGGTCAAAATAACTTCCTTGTTACTGCTGGCCTGATAAATACCTGACAATTTGAATGAGTAGGTTCTGACTCAGAGATTTTTTTCGAAGAGATTGATTGACTCAACCTTTAAAGGGGGATTGACATTCTTTAGGGAATTTCTGTTAGGCTCATTTATTGGAACAGCCCACAGCAAAAATGTATTCATACAGCCAGTATATTGGCCCTCAGGGATGCTTCCAGACAAGGTCTCTGCCACAATGCAAACTATTGTGATTCTGTTTTCATTAAGACATTTTTTTTCTGATAAACAGAATAAAAGTTCTATTTTTCCAGTTCAATTACTGTCAGTGATGATGTTTTGCATTCCTGTTGACAGACATTGCTCTTTTAATGAGAGAATAGTTATCCGCATGGGTAGTGCCAGTACCTGTCATGTTCCAATCTGTTGATGGCGAAATTGGGCATGGTATCGCCCATTTTGGGGCTGCTACGAGGCTTCTTAAGGTTTCAAAATGGCGTCTGTGGCACGTGCAAACACATCTGACACGAAGTGCGCTGGACATCATATTAGTAAAGAGATTGGCGCGTGCGCACCTAATGTCCGATGGAAGTATGCAGAGCAGGCAGATCACAATGTTACGTAGCGTGCAACACTGATTTGATGCCAGCGCTGCCATTTGGGAGCTCCACTGCCCAGCCTACGCCCACAGCTGAACATGTGTTCACCAGCATGAAGGACCAACTCTCACCCCCACCACCCCCATCAGCACTAATTAAAGGTGCCATCAATCACGTAAAAGTTAGTTGCTGGATTATTTATTCTGATTGTTGCTGCAATTCTGTGCAATTTGGTGCTTTCCCATACTTGTTAAATGTTTCAATAGTCTACAGGAAGTGGTCTGGCCGGTCCTGAGGTATTTTTTTGATAACTTAAAGGCTTGTGCAGAAAACAGTTGCTTCCAGGCATGGGTGGCCTAGTAGGCCTTCCTCTTACATAGAAACATAGAAAATAGGTGTAGGAGTAGGACATTCGGCCCTTCGAGCCTGCACCGCCATTCAATAAGATCATGGCTGATCATTCACCTCAGTACCCCTTTCCTGATTTCTCTCCATACCCCTTGATTCCTTTAGCCATGAGGGCCATATCTAACTCCCTCTTGAATATACCCCATGAACTGGCATCAACAACTCTCTGCGGTAGAGAATTCCACAGGTTAACAATTCTCTGAGTGAAGAAGTTTCTCCTCATCTCAGTCCTAAATGGCTTACCCCTTATCCTTAGACTGTGTCCCTTGGTTATGGACTTCCCCAACATCGGGAACATTCTTCCCGCATCTAACCTGTCAGTCCCGTCAGAATTTAATATGTTTCTATGAGATCCCCTCTCATCCTTCTAAACTCCAGTGAATAAAGGCACAGTTGATCCAGTCTCTCCTCATATGTCAGTCTTGCCATCCTGGGAATCAGTCTGGTGAAACTTCGCTGCACTCCCTCAATAGCAAGAACATCCTTCCTCAGATTAGGAGACCAAAAGTGAACAAAATATTCCAGGTGAGGCCTCACCAAAGCTCTGTACAACTGCAGTAAGACCTCCCTGCTCCTATACTCAAATCCCCTAGCTATGAAGGCCAACATACCATTTGCCTTCTTCACCGCCTGCTGTACCTGCATGCCAACTTTCAATGACTGATGTACCATGACACCCAGGTCTCATTGCACCTCCCCTTTTCCTAATCTGCCGCCATTCAGATAATATTCTGCCTTTGTGTTTTTGCCCCCAAAGTGGATAACCTCACATTTATCCACATTATACTGCATCAGCCATGCATTTGCCCACTCACCTAACCTGTCCAAGTCACCCTGCGGCCTCTTAGCCTCCTCCTCACAGCTCACACCGCCATCCAGCTTAGTGTCATCTACAAACTTGGAGATATTACACTCAATTTCTTCATCTAAATCATTAATGTATTTTGTAACTAGCTGAGCACTGAGGCACTAAGCACTGATCCCTGCGGCACCCCATTAGTCACTGCCTGCCATTCTGAAAATAACCATTTATCCCGACTCTCTGTTTCCTGTCTGCTAACCAGTTCTCTATCCACATCAATACATTACCCCCAGTACCATGTGCTTTAATTTTGCACACCAATCGCTTGTGTGGGACCTTGTCAAAAGCCTTTGTCAAAAGTCCAAATACACCACATCCACTGGTTCTCCCTTGTCCACTCTACTAGTTACATCCTCAAACAATTCCAGAAGATTTATCAAGCATGATTTCCCCTTCATAAATCCATGCGGACTTGGACCGATCCTGTCACTGCTTTCCCAATGCGCTGCTGTTTCATCTTTAATAATTGATTCCAACATTTTCCCCACTACTGATGTCAGGCTAACCAGTGTATAATTACCCGTTTTCTCTCTCCCTCCTTTTTTAAAAAGTGGTGTTACATTAGCTACTCTCCAGTCCATAGGAACTGATCCAGAATCGATAGACTGTTGGAAAATGATCACCAATGCATCCACTATTTCTTGGGCCACTTCCATAAGTACTCTGAGATGCAGACTATTAGGCCCGGGGATTTATCGGCCTTCAATCCCATCAATTTTCCTAGCACAATTTCCCGCTTAATAAGGATATCCTTCAGTTCCTCCTTCTCACTAGACCCTCGGTCCCCTAGTATTTCCGAAAGGTTATTTGTGTCTTCCTTCATGAAGACAGAACCAAAGTATTTGTTCAACTGGTCTTCCATTTCTTTGTTCCCCATTATAAATTCACCTGAATCTGACTGCAAGGGACCTATGTTTGTCTTCACTAATCTTTTTCTCTTCACATATCTATAGAAGCTTTGGCGGTCAGTTTTTATATTCCCAGCAAGCCTCCTCTCATACTTTATTTTCCCCCTCCTAATTAAACCCTTTGTCCTCCTCTGCTGAATTCTAAATTTCTCCCAGTTCTCAGGTTTGCTGCTTTTCCTGGCCAATTTATATGCCTCTTCCTTAATTTCCCTTGTTAGCCACGGTTGAGCCACCTTCCCTCTTTATTTTTACTCCAGACAGGGATGTACAATTGTTGAAGTTCATCCATGTGATCTTTAAATGTTTGCCATTGCCTATCCACCGTCCACCCTTTAAGTATCATTCTCCAGTCTATTCTAGCCAATTCATGTCTCATACCATCGAAGTTACCTTTCCTTAAGTTCAGGACCCTAGTTTCTGAATTAACTGTGTCACTCTCCATCTTAATAAAGAATTCTACCATATTATCGTCACTCTTCCCCAAGGAGCCTCATACAACAAGATTGCTAATTAGTCCTTTCTCATTACATATCATCCAGTCTAGGATGGCCAGCCTTCTAGTTGGTTCCTTGAAATATTGGTCTCGAAAACCATCCCTAATACACTCCAAGAAATCCTCCTCCAGTGTATTGCTACCAGTTTGGTTAGCCCAATCTATATATAGATTAAAGTCACTCATGATAACTGCTGTACCTTTATTGCACACATCCCCAATTTCTTGTTTGAAGCTGTCCCCAACCTCACTACTACTGTTTGGTTTTCTGTACACAACTCCCACTAGCGTTTTCTGCCCTTTGGTATTCCGCAGCTCCACCCATACAGGTTCCACATCATCCAAGCTAATGTCCTTCCTTACTATTGCGTTAATTTCCTCTTTAACCAGCAACGATATCCCACCTCCTTTTCCTTTCTGTCTATCCTTCATAAATGTTGAATACCCCTGGATGTTGAGTTCCCAGCCTTGGTCACCCTGGAGTCATGTCTCTGTGATACCAATTATATCATATTCGTTAATTGCTGCCTGCGCCGTTAATTCATCACCTTATTACGAATACGCCTCGCATTGAGGCACAGAGCCTTCAGGCTTGTCTTTTTAACATAATTTGCCCCTTTTGAATTTTGCTGTAATGTGGCCCTTTTTTATTTTTGCCTTGGGTTTCTCTGCCCTCCATTTTTACTTTTCTTCGTTCTATCTTTTGCTTCTGCCCCCATTCTACTTCCCTCTGTCTCCCTGAATAGGTTCCCATCCCCCTGCCATATTAGTTTAACCTCTCCCCAACAGCACTAGCAAACACTCCCTCTAAGACATTGGTTCAAGTCCTGCCCAGGTGCAGACCGTCCGGTTTGTACTGATCCCACCTCCCCCAGAACCGGTTCCAATGTCCCAGGAATTTGAATCCCTCCCTTCTGCACCACACCTCAAGCCACGTATTAATCTGAGCTCTCCTGCAATTCCTACTCTGACTAGCACGTGGCACTGGTAGCAATCCTGAGATTACTACCTTTGAGGTCCTACTTTTTAATTTAACTCCTAGCTCTCTAAATTCTGCTTGTAGGACCTCATCCCATTTTGTACCTATATTGTTGGTATCTTTATGCACCACGACAACTGGCTGTTCACCCTCCCCCTCCAAAATGTCCTGCAGTCACTCTGAGACATCCTTGACTCTTGCATCAGGGAGGCAAAATACCATCCTGGAGTCTCAATTGCGACCGCAGAAACCTCTATATTCCCCTTACAATAGAATCCCCTACCACTATAGCTCTCCCACTCTTTTTCCTGCCCTCCTGTGCAGGAGAGCCACCCACGGTGCCATGAACTTGGCTGCTGCTGCCCCCCCCTGATGAGTCATCCCCCCAACAGTACCCAAATGGTGTATCGGTTTTGGAGGGGGATGACCGTAGGGGACCCCTGCACTACCTTCCTTCCACTGCTGTTCCTGCTGGTCACCCATTCCCTATCTGTCTGTGTAACCTTTACCTGCGGTATGACCAACTCACTAAACGTGTAAATCACGGCATCCTCAGCATCGCGGATGCTCCAGAATCAATCCACTCTCCAGTGCCACAATGCGGTCTGTCAGTTGCTGCAGCAGGATGCACTTTCTGCACATATAGTCATCAGGGACACTGGAAGCGTCTTTGAGTTCCCACATAGCACAGTCACATGTCTGGGCTATCCTGCCATGACTTAACCATTAGATTAACTTAATTTGGCAACAATGTCAAAGGTTACTTCCTGATAATGAAATAAAAAGAAGAAAAAAGGATTAAATACTCACTAATCCACCAGCCAATCACTTACCCACTTGGCTTGTGATGTCACCTTTCGATTTCTTTCTACTTCTTTGTTTACCTTCTGCCCCTACACCTGCACCAGCTGGCCTCTCCAACGCCTCTCCCGACTGCCACTGGCCTCCCGAACTCACGGGCCTTTTATAGGCCTCTCCGACGCCTCCGCCGAACGCCCGCTGGCCTCCCAAACTGGCGGGCCTTTTATAGGCCTCTCCGACGCCTCCTCCGAACTCTCGCTGGCCTCCCGAACTCGCGGGCCTTTTATAGGCCTCTCCAACGCCTCCTCTGAACTCTGAGCATGAGCATGACTGGGAGAATGAACAAAAGCCACGCAGAGCAGGGCAAGCTGCTAGAAGAGCGAGGAGGAGGAGGGCGAGAAGGGTTCTCAGAAGGAGAAATATGCCAACTGCTGCAGTCGATCTCAGAGCAGGGCAAAAACTGCTTTGCCAGTGGATGTGGAGGTGACCGTGGCTGTGAACATTTATGTGTCTGGCTCCTTCCAGGTTGCTAGTTGAGATATTAGCAATATCTCACAATTTGCAGTGCACTTCTACATAAGGAAGGTCACTGGGGCTCTCTATTCAAAGAAAGATAACTTAATTTCATTCCCTCTTGCCAAAGACAAGCAGATGGAGCGAGCATGCCGCTTTGCTAGGGTTGCAGGCTTCCCCATGGTGCAGGGTGCCATTGACTGCACGCACCATGCTTTGTGGGCATGCATGTCAACTCTGTCCCATACCAGAACAGAAAGGGATTCCATGCCCTCAACGTCCAGCTGGTGTAGACCCATTGGCAGCGAATCATACAGGTCAAGGCCCGCAATCCTGGAGCAGTCATGATGCCTTCATTCTGCGGCAGTCCGTTGTGCCTTCTGCATTTGAGTCACCACGGCAAACCAAAGGGTGGCTACTGGGCGACAAGAGCTATCCGCTGACGACATGGCAGATGACTCTCGTGCGCAACCCACGTGCGCAGCATCCATACCTGAAGTTCGCCTGTTATCTACATCCCACTCAACGGGCGCAGGTTAATCGCGATCCCCGCGCCTGTTTTCAAGGGCTAACCAATTTATAGCCCCTGATCTCCGTCTATTATGGGATACAAATTTAGTACTCTCGTACTTGATAAGAAATTCGGTGGTTCAAATCTGGGAGGGGTGACAACACAAGTATTCCATCAACTATTGCCCTGTCAGTTGACAAAAATATGATATTTTTTTAAGCTAATAAGGTGAAATAAGCAGCATTCCATGCCACTTTTAAAAGTATTTAAAATATTTTTAATATATTTTGTCAGTGAAAGGCTTCTTAATAAAATATAAAGGGCTGGATTTTTGGCTTTTTGCGTTTTCGCCCATTTTCAGGCGCAATTCGTGGCAGAGCCAAAAATTTAGCGCCGGGTTAACGTTAGTGCCAGAGTGAGGAACTTTGGCAGAATGAAAGTTAACGAGGAGTGTCAGCGTTAACTCCGGCGTTGCTCCACAGACTTTGTGCGATGGAGTCGAATGTTCCGGCGCTGAAAAAAATCGGCCGATCTGTGCATGCGAAAATGTATTTCTTCCTCCCGTGTTTGTGATCTAGTCTCCAGTCACAAGCCCTAATGCAGGGTGAAGCTGCGTGCATGCACAGTACAACCGGGGCTGAATCAGCCATTTAACATTTGGATTTTGATCATGGAGGACGACGATTCGAGACAGCATGCTAGGCATTTCAGCCACGAGGCTAATGAAGCTCTAGAAGGGGGTATGGAAAGAAGATGGCAGGAGTTGCATCTTCGGGGTTGATCTAGACCACTGCCATCCATATTTAAAAGGATCTGGAGGGAAATCGCTGAGGAGATCTCTGCCTCAGGCACTGTGGTCAAGACTGGCACGCAGTGCTGAAAGAAGTTTAATGATCTGTCAAAGGTTGTAAGAGTGAGTATAATTTTAATTCATGCACTCTTTCATTACTTCAATTATAAATGTGACACACTATTTGTTCTCATGCTGTTGATGCCTCTCAGCACGCTGTGGGTTGCCTCCTAAAATACATGACACATAGGTAGGCTTAGTTTGGCACCCTATTTGCCATGAATGATCTTTACACATTATTGAGATTGCTTTCTGAGATCTCATAAGATTGCTCCCTACTTCGATGTCCTCCTGATGAACCACGCGCAACTTCCAAGGCCATTAAACAGAGGACTCTATTACATTCAGACAATATGGTATAAGTGCTTTGGTGGCTATCTATGCCACAAAAGCAGATGAACCCTTTTGTAACCATTCCCATTTTCATCTTTGCAGGCCAAGAAGTCTCATAATCGCTGCGAGCAGGTGTCGGACACGTGGTGGTCCGCCTCAGACCCTGCCACTCACGGACATCTCGGAGAGAGTGGTCGGCCTCATCAGCGTTACTGGTCGGGCAGCTGCCACCCTGGGTGCTGACCCCCAGTCGGATACTGAGGGTAAGTCTTGCACACTCCCTGGGCTAGGTTGTGGCACTGTCATGCAGAATCTCTGGACTAGCATTGGGGCAATGTCCTGCACACTCCCTGGGATAGGTTGGGGCAATGTCTTGCTGTGTCTATGGACTAGATATAATGGAATAGCAGTGGTCCTTCAAATGAGTCTGTGCAATGCGACCTTTCTCATGTAAATCTGCCCCCTTCCCTGCTGCTAACCACTCGTCTGTTGCTTTCTACTTCCAGATGACCAGCCACAGGTGCAGCAATCCTCAAAGGACTCCCTCCACCTCAGGCCATCGTCTGGAGGAGGAGGAAGAGGAGGATACCGATGAGCCTACTCCAGTGCAGCATCCGGTACAGCATCAATCCAATTACTGGCACTCAGCTCCTCTGAGGACGACGTGACATTCTCGGGGTTTGATGAAATAGAGGCTCTTGGGACCAGTGGCATGCAGCAATGCAATGCTGTGGTTGAATTCCACATAGCATCTTTCCAGAGGGTGAGTTGGTAAAGTCGGTCTGCTGACAGACAGGCAGATGTGGAACTGGACATGGTGGGAATGTCCAGGGAGAGCATCCAGGTCAGCCGTCGGCTCCTTGATGTCTTGGGTAGGATTCCCGCAAGCATCAACAGTCTGAAAGCGACCATTACAGAGATAGGGTGGCAGATTGTCAGTGTGAGCCGTAATACCAGGGAGGCCATCAATGCCCACATGAGGCTAGTGGCCTCCAGCAGTGACAGTGGAGTCCCAGAGAGTGCGGCACGAACCCTTGCAGAATATGGCACATCACAGGCACAAGCTCTGCTTCAGCTTGGGCAGGCCTGCCTCCATACTCTCTGCATTCCCCACTATCACACCCAAACCACCTGTGACTGGCAATGCCGATGAAGAGGCTAGCCAGCCAGAAGCTGGGCCTTCCACGCCAAGAGCTGTTTCAGTGCATACCCAGACGTGTCTCCATTGTCTCTCCCCCCAACACAGCAGTGCTCTGGCAGCCTTGCTGCATGCAATCTTGGTGCCATTTTGGGTAGGAGCAGCAGGCAAGGGAGGGTGATAAGGGGAAAGGGGGCAAAAGATGGCGGGAAAAAATAGTGGGGCAGGATACGATGTTGCTGCATTATGTTGTTGATGCTGGATGCATCGTATGTTTTATGTTATAGTATTATTATGTTACAGACTATGTTAAAGTATCACACTGGATTATGTTGTTGATAATGTTGTTGAATTATCACACTGCTGGATGCAGCTCATTTTATTTTATTTTATTTAAGACTCACAATAAAGATTGCAAAGTTTACAATGTTACAATGTTTAATAAATTTTTTTGTTCTTCTTAACCATTCCAGTGTAGTGTCTCATTTGCTGAATAAGAGGGGGAATAGTCAACATGGTGGGATAGAGTGGCCAGGCAATGCTCAAACATGTCGTTCACTCTTCAAACAAAGCGTTCAATTATGTGTTGTCGACATAAGGCTTTTGCAACGGCAAAATCTCCACAATGCCTCCCCTGTGGTTGTGGTGGTGGTGGTGGCACGGGTTCCTCACCAGGCTCCTCTTTCTTGTCTTCGTCCTCCTCCTCCCTCCTTTCTCCTGAAGTGGTCCTACAATTCCCATTGGCAATTCCTGTCCCCTCATGATGGCAAAGTTGTGTAACATGCAGCATACCACAATGACCTGCTAAGGGGTGTATTGCAGGCAGCCTCCAGAGTGGTCCAGGCATTGGAAGCTCTGCTTGAGCACTCCAATTGTCTGTTCGATGATATTGCGGGTGGATGCATGGCTGTTATTGTAGTGATGCTCGGCTTCTGTCTGAGGGTTCCAGAGTGGGGTCATGAGCCAGGTGGCGAGGCCGTAACCTTTGTCCCCAAGCATCCAGCTCTGGACTTGTGGTTGAAGCCGGAACATGTGTGAGACACTGCTCTCATGCAAGATGAAAGCATCATGGATGCTCCCTGGATATTGCGCATTGACTGCCATGATGCGCTGGGTATGGTTGCAGACGATCTGTGCGTTCATGGAGTTGATTCCCTTTCGGTTTCGGAAAACCTCTGCATTATGTAAAGGTGCTTGCAAGGTGATGTGCGTACAGTCAAGGGCACTCTGAACCTTGGCAAAGTCAGCAAATCATCCAAAACCTAAGGCCCTCTTATTTTGGGTCTCCCTAATCATTGGGAAGTTTATTGAAGTCCATCCTGTATGCGTACAATGTGTTAGTCACCGGGCGAATGCAGCAATGTGTAGCATGCTGCGAGATGCAGCAGATGTCCCCCGCTGATGCCTGAAAAAGAGCCAGAGGCATAGAAGGCAACTGCCACAGTCACCTTCACCTCGACAGGCAGTTCAGTCCTGTTGCCGCAGGTAGGCTGTAGGTCTGCCTGTATGAGCTGGCACATCTCTGTGACCACCTCTTTTCGGACCACCTCTTTTCAGAAACGCACTGTGCCTCAGAGAGCTGGAGGTATGAACGATGCTCCCTGTAAACTCGTGGGGGGTAAGGACTCCTCTCCATATGTCTGTGACCGATTGCGTTGCATATGATCAACAATAAGCCTTCTTTCAGCTTGAAGCCATATGGCAATAGCAGCCATGATTACTGGTTCACGACCGAGCATGGCTCCCATTTTTAATGTCCTTAAGTGTCCTTTATAAAAGGAACTGGAAACTCACATAAACTTCACAATTAAAAGTCTGCAGTAATGCAGTGTTCTTCTCCCAATCCTGTTAATCCCTCACAACTGCAACTTTCTCCTCCACTTTCAACAAGGCGCTGTAAGTGCCCTGGGTCCATCTGGTTTTTCTGGGCGGGTCCTCAGGCGGATGCTAAATCGGGTGAAATGCTCCAAAGTTCCGCCCGGGGCACGAGCGCAGCAATGCACGATGATTTACATCATCCAAACAGTCAAAACAGCGGCGAGGCGGTATGTTTTAGCCACACCGCAAAGCCATTGGCGAAAGTTCCACCCGGGCGCAAAATCTTGTGTGCCTTGTTTCACGCCCCCAAAATCATTTTTACTCACCATCGAGACGCTAAATGGGGCGCAAGTCAGCCGAAAATCCAACCCAAATTGTTAAGGTGGTTACTTGTCTTGGCTAGAACTGATTGTGCCAAATCTTCCTTGACATTTGAAGGGTACTAACGTCATTTCCAGATATAGCTTTAGCATTGTTCAGGCATCAAGATTTGAACTCTGATGCAAAGCAAATATAATCAAAGCTACTTATGCAATTGGAAAAATCAATGTTATAGAGCTCTCAAAAAGGCTTGTCATTGCAGCTATTGTTAGGCAATGATCACAAACATGTGACTAAAATACCTGCAGTTCTGAAATATCAAAAGAAAAGGCTCCAAAATGATATTTAATGAGAACTGCTTTGAGTAATAATAATGAGGGCTGGGTTCTCAATCTAGGCAATGCATATACCATGTACATTTCGGTAATTCAGCTGCTGTTGCTTGACTTTGTTGGATCTACTCATTATAATTATTTGTGTACGTTCCCTGTGCACGTTACTCTGGCACAACGAGGATGCTTTAGCACATGAAGTATATGTGGCAAACAGCAGCTCCTAAAGGTCTGCTGCTTTCATCTAAAGGGATGCAGCCAATTAAAGGTGATGCCATATAGCAGGGTAAATATTTTATGAGCCTTTATAAAGAGTCAAAATGCATCGTAAACAATGTTCTAAGGATGTATAGAGAGAAGAGAAATAACAGGTGATAAGCAAAAGGGAGCATGTGGGCAAAAGGCAGAGTGGTGCAATACATGACCCCATGTTTAATGGTTGGCAAAGTGGTACATGAAATGAGTGTGAGGAAAGTTATTCTATTTGATACTCCAGGACACACTCTCCAGAACAAACCTGTGCACCATACCAGACTCAATGCTATGTGTGCTACCTGCAGTACCTCAGAACAAATGTCGAAAAAAATGGCACACCTTAAGAAAACTGCAATGGTAACCCTACCCAACAGCACCATTTACCAGATAGGTGGTCCAAAATGACATGCCACAAAATGTTGCCTGCCAATCCGTCCCTGCTTACCCATGCCAAGCTCTCACATAACTGTACAGCTCTTTCATTGCATATCCATATGTCAGCAGGGCGCACATTCAAGCTGCATGACAATTAAAGGTCTTGCCACATTCACATATTCAGAGGACTTCACATGGCAAATCATTATAACACAACTTAGTGCATAATGCATGATCACCCATGGATGGCCTGCAGAATAGGCGCATGTCTGTCACTGTACTCTTTCAACTGACAATCTATCAAGATTACTTTACTGTTTACATAACAAGATGGCTTATAATACAGGGCAACAGACTCGGTCAGCAGGATGACTCAGAAATCATTGGCCTTTATACCCTAGTCATCTTGGCATATAAGCATGGAGAAAATAGGGAAAGTTAAGTAGCAAGTATTGTACAGGCACAGGGCTAGTTTCATCTGCTTTTATTTCATGTCTCCTTTCTCATTCATTTCCCGCATCACACATAGGGCTCAATGTTACTGACTGAAGCGGGAGAGAGGCAGGCGATGTCTGAGGCAGGCTGCGACCCCGATCCTGGCTCCATGTCGGCTCCTGCCACGCCTTTCCCTAGATTGGGCCTGTTAAGCCTGCGATGCGAGGTTCCCACCAATGAAAAGGAAGTAGGTCTGATGATGTCGTCTGATGACGCATCATCAGCCGGTTTCCTTAAAGGGATCATGCCCATATACATTTTGACAGTTGTGCTATCAGTGTTTGACAGCATTGAGGTACTGTAAACACTGACAAGCACTGCACAAAGGTGCACGGATGCTTATGGAGGGAGTCACTGCACGCAGGAAAGTTCTCTTCCTTATCCATGGGAGGAAGAGATCTCCCCGGGACACTAACGCAGTTTGGTTGCACATTGTACAGGAGGGCACAAGCAGAATTTTGTCAGGCGGATTGGCTGCCTTGGTGCAAACCTTTCAATGATCTCAGGATAACTAGAGGAAGAGTGGGGGCCTATTACAGACCATAAAGGAAATCTGTGTGTGGAGGCAGAAGATGTGGGTATGATTCTTAATGAATATTTTGCATCTGTTTTCACAAAAGAGAGGGGCGATGCAGACTTTTCAATGAGAGAGGAGGAGTGTAAAATATTAGACGTGATAAACATAGTGAGAAAGGAAGTATTAAGGGGCTTAGCAGCTTTGAAAGTGGATAAATCCCCTGGCTGGAATGAAATGTATCCCTGTCTGTTAAGGGAAGCAAAAGACGAAATAGCAGAGGCTCTGACCATCATTTTCCAGTCCTTTCCGATGACAGGTGTGGTGCCAAAGGACCGGAGGATGGCTAATGTTGTACCTTTGTTTAAAAAGTGAGAAAAGGGTAGACTGAGTAATTACAGGCCAGTCAGCCTAACCTCAGTGTGGGAAAATTATTGGAAAAAATCCTGAGGGACAGGATAAATCTTTATTTGGAAAGATATGGGTTAATCAAGGACAGGCAGCATGGATTTGTTAAGGGAAGGTCGTGTCTGACTAACTTGATTGAATTTTTAGAGGAGGTAACCAGGAGGGTCGATGAGGGCAGTGCATATGATGTCGTGTATATGGATTTTAGCAAAGCTTTAGATAGGTCCCAAATGGCAGACTGGTCAAGAAAATAAAAGCCCATGGGATCCAGGGCAAAGTGGATCGAAAATTGGCTCAGAAGCACGAAGCAAAGTATAAAGGTTGATGGGTGTTTTTGTGACTGGAAGAATGTATGCAGTAGGGTTCCACAGGGCTCAGTGCTGGGTCCCTTGCTTTTGTAGTATATATCAATGACTTTGACTTGAATATTGGGAGTATAATTAAGAAGTTTGCAGATGACACTAAAATAGGCTGTGTGGTTGATAATGAAGAAGAAAGCTGCATGACTGCAGGAAGGTATCAATATACTGGACAGGTCGGCAGAACAGTGGCAAATAGAATTCAATCTGGATAAGTGTGAGGTAATGTATTTGGGGAGGCCACGTTGGGCAGTATTGGCTATAAGCACCCAAAGGGCCCAAGTTTGCCCCCAGGGTTAGAACGACGCATCTCCATGTAGTGCGCCGACTTTTTAGAACAGAAACGGCACCTATTATTTACCTTGGTATTCTCCCCTCCGTCCGGTCGATCCAGGCCCTTGGCACAGCGCAGCAGAATGCGTGGAGGGCGGATCCAGGTCCCAGCGTTGAAAACAGTGCCTGGACCTCTGCACATGCTAGAGCGTGCGCGCATGTGCAGTAGCTCGTCGCCCCCAAGGCTGTGTGGGAGGGGCCCGAAGCACGCCGCCCCTAGCCCTGGCCGAGTGGGCTCACCGGGGTGGCGAAGATCGGACTCGGGCCTCCCTCCCTCCAGCTCCTGCTCCCTCCCCCCCTCCCATTCAGCTCCCGCTCCCCCCCCCCGTTCAACTCCCGTTCCTCCCCCTCCCTCCCTCCCGTTCAGCCATGCCCCCTTCTCCCTGCCTCCTCTCCGCCCCTCCCTCCCTCCACGTCCTCGGCAGACCCGCCTGCCGCCATCTTGCTGGGGGCAGGCCCCAACCGAAGCCTTCAGCGGCCCGGCCAGGCATCTGCGTCGGCGGCGGGGCCCGCCCGCCCGGCTTCTTGCTGGGGGCGGGCCCCGCCCGAAGTCTTCGGCCTGGCTTCCTCTTGTCGGTTGGGCCCGTTCTGCCTCCCTTTCTCCTCTCCCCCCCCTCTCTTCCTCGCCCTCTCTTCCCCACCTCTCCTCCCTCCTCTCCTCTTCCCCCCTCTTCCTCTCCACCCCCTCCCCTCCCTATCTCCCTCCCCTCCCTTCCTTCTCTCCCCTCTCTCCCTCCTCTCCCCTCCCGCCCCCTCCTCTTTCCCCCCTCCTCCCCCTCCTCCCTCCCTCCCCTCACCCCACCCTCCCCCCCTCCTCCCTCCACCCCTCGATGTCAGAACCAAAGAGAGACACTGACAGAGACAGGGAGAGAGACACTGACAGAGACAGGGAGAGACACTGACAGAGAGAGAGAGAGACACTTGGGGGCGGGGGGGGGGGGGGCATCCCAGCATGCTGTAGGAGGGCTCCCGGTGCTGCAGTCGGTGAGTAGAAACTTAATTTTTTATTTATTGATTTTTTAATTATTTTTTTTATTTTATTTTTTTTTAAATTTATTTTGATTGATTTATTGGTTGATTTATTGATTTATTTATCATTTATTATTGATGATGGCTCTTTATTTGTAAAAGTGAAGTGTTTAATGTTTGTAAACTTCCCTTGCCCCCCCCACCCCTGAAATCTCTCGTTCCCTATGCCTGATTTATAAGTGTAGGCAAGGTTTTTCTGAGTGTACAAAAATCTACACTTACTCCATTCTAAGTTAGTTGGAGTAAGTTTTCACTGCCTAAACTTGCAAAACAGGCGTAAGTGGCCGGACACGACCCTTTTGGAAAAAAAAATCTGTTCTAAAATGGAACTATTCTAACTCACTAGAACTGGAGCAAACTAAATTCCGAAAATTGCTATTTCTAAGATGCTCCATTCTAAACTAGTTGCTCCAAAAAAATAGGAGCAACTCAGGCCGAAACTTGAGCCCATAGTGAGTGGGATAAGGTGAAGCTGGAGGTCTTCTCCAGCTGAGGTTTAGCTGAGGTTTAGTGCCATTCTTTTTCTGTTGCTGCATTATTATAATCAACATTATTCAGTCGTAATTGGTTGGAATTCACCAAGTGACTGGATGCAGTGAATGTGCAAGCAACAATCTTTTGAAAATTTGTAACCCACTCCCTTGTCTCAATTTCACATCTTGGCATACCTGATTCAGAAGGGAAAATTAAAATTCAGTGCTAATATATAGTTTTATGGAAGAAACATGCCAAACCAAATACAAAAATTAATAAAAAGGTTAAAAATCAGTCATTCATATTTCCGCCAACCCACAGTAGCCTCATGGTGCTGGTAGCAGAGTGCTAGAGGAAGGATTTATGGGGGAATGAAAGACTGATTGAAGACATATGGAAAGCTATTACCATTGAATCAAATAAGGTAGCCAGGTCAGTTATATCTGTCAAGAACAAGTTCATAAATACAAAGTGCAGGAAATTGAGGGAAGGATCTAAAAAAAAAATGGGATTGGGGAGTTGCTGCCCATAAGGAAATACAAGAGCAGGATAAACGTATATCAGAACTTTCCGAAAAAATGGATGATATTTAGAACTAGAGTAGAGAATAATGCTGCAGGAAATAATGTAACAAGCTTTATAAGGACCTAGCTTCCTGAGCTATTTGGTCTGAAAATTACATTTATGTTGTTTAGACAAGTGGCTTTTCACTATAGTTTGACGATTTCTATCTTCCTTGCAGTTAACTTAGCGAGTGAACACAGCTGAAAATATTCTCGGTTACTTTCTATGTGTGTTGTGGTGGGTAATTATAGATGAGTTTACACATATGCCAGACTTGCGTCCCTAGGCAGTTGGTCGGGCTAATTTAAATGAGGCCTGAATTCCAATATTGAGAGTGCTTCGCACTTCTCCATTTTGGAGCCTTGATTGTTCCCGGCAATGAGTTCACACTAGCAAGCCTGGGATATCCAATTTCAGCCCCCGTGGGTGGATAAATATGGGCAGGCGAGGGGGAAAATCTTACAATATGTCTACTTTGATGGCCATTAGAGTTTTAGCAATTGCAGGACTGGATGAAAGTAGATTTTTTTCCTCTGTAAAAAAATATGGTAAAGAAAATAGTAACAAAGTTACCTTTTGTGTTTATGGGAGAGATGCAAACATTTAAGTGGTACATTTCACAATATTTTATGTAGTCGATGCAGCATAAATGATCAGTTGAGTTTGTTTTCCTCCCACAAGTTGGAAAAGCAATCTTTTAACGTGAACAGATGACTGATTGACATCTCATTAATGCTGATTATCATTAGGCTTCTATTCTTTAATAGCATCTCTTTATTGTCTTAGTGATGTGCATTTTGTCCAAAGGAATATTTGAACATACAGAAGAAAGAAGTATTTTTTTACATTTTTATTTGACAACAAGGAATTCATTTGTTGAAAGAATGTTTCCAAGATACAAACTCAAGTAATAAAACTGAATTACTTTGTCCCTTCAGAAACAAATCTAGAAAGAATTAAATGTGCTGGAAGAAACTGGAGCTGGCTTTTACAAGTAATAATTATAATTAAGCTTCTACTAATGTCATCTTCTAAATGCATTGGTTTCCTGCTGGTCTGCATTGTGTTCGAACTCCCATACCATGTCAGGTCATTGGCATTTCACTGCAAGGTTTCTTTTAATAGGTTGTCATTGTTTAGGTTATAATCATACACTAATGATAGCTTTGACGCCTGTTCGGCTTTTAATGGAATGTACAACTAATATTATTAAAATAAATCACTTTTACATTTTCTTGATAAACTTGCAGGTTTTAGGAGGGAGTATTTATTTATACGTCTGTGTATTTTTTTGTTTTTAGTTTCCCATTTTGTATACTGTCCAAACCTTCTACTCAGGGAAGACAGAATGGAGGAGGCATAGCTAAGGATAAAGAATAAAATGATTATAAAGTAATATTCAGTACCAACAATATAAAATCAAAATTTTAATTCTTGGAATATCCAGTAATCTGAGAATGCATGGATGATTCACTAAACGTCTAAAAATGCATTCTTTGGGTTGAATTTTCGCCACTGTTCTGTGCCATTTTTTTGGAATACGCTTTTTTTTTGGAGCAGACTAAAATCTGCAAGTTTCGCCAAAGTTTCTGCGCCATCCTAAACTCCATACGGCCGATTTTTTTTAGTTTCCGATTTTTTGATGTCACTGGGGTAGCTGGCTGTGCCATTTCTGGCCATTTAAGTAAATTTGGCTAAGTAGAATTTTTTTCAAAAATGGTGCAGTGCACCGTTCTGAAAAATCTTACCTGCATTTAAGAAAATCGACGCAGAGAAGAGAAATTCGGCACAGAGAAGATGACATTGTTTTAGCGGAGCTGAAGACACGGCACCAGGGATGGGAGGCCTTTCAGCCCAGGATAGCACCGGCACCGGGCGGGGTGGGGGGGGGGCCTTCCAGCCCAGGATAGCACCGGCACCGGGGGGGGGTGGGGGGGAGGGCCTTCCAGCCCAGGATAGCACCGGCACCGGGGCTGTACAAAAAAGCGGTAACCTAATGTGCGATTGTGTGTGGAATGACTTTCATTTTATTAGGCCTGTTCCATCGAAAATTAAAGAAATAAATATTGCCGAGTATGATAGTTTGTCACTACAATCTTCCAATAAACAGAAGTGAAGGGAACTTGGCAATGGTGATATGGACCTACATCTGTCTTGCTGCATCTTGTATGTTTCACTTTGCAGCCTCAGCCCTTCAGTTTGTCCCTCGTTACCCTGGCAACCTCAGTTTTTCAGCGCAGACCTTAAGCTCCACCCACAGAGCTTAAGGACAATCGGCGGCGTTCCAAAATGAAAATTTATTCCGGTGAAACTTGAAACTTTTTTTGTTGGCGCAGTCGGCCACTAACAAATCGGACGTACCTCTACAACTGCGCCAAAAATCGGCCATGTGGAAAATTGGCCCCAAATACTCCATTAATTAGACAATTTCATGTGAAGAATCTAAAACACAACATTATATCATTGCGCTTCAAAATATCATGCAGTCACATTAACAGCAAGACAAGAGAGAAGAGGAAAATGATGATTTAGAATTTGTCAGATCGTTGAAATCAAGCCTGTGCCTGGCTGTGATGCAAACATGCCTGTACTGGAAATGGGGAGAGCTGGTCTTGCCGAATTTTCCAAGGTAAACCCCTTCCTTTAATTTCCATATGTTCCCTGCACATGAAAACATGCATTGAGAGGCAGGCCTGCAGTGCAATTGGTTGGAAATTGCAAAATCTGGTTCAGCTGTTGCAAAGGCAAAATACTGCAGATGCTGGAATCTGGAATAAAACAGAAAATGCTGGAAATCTCAGCAGGTCGGGCAACATCAGCGGAGAGAAAGCAGAGTTAACGTTTCGGGTCGATGAAAAGGCTGCTGCTTGCCATTAAAAAAAAGAGGGCTGCGGATGGGAAGTCATAGCTGTGAGGAGGTACTGAAATGATTTTCTTTCAAAGCATATGTGATGATGGTAGAGGGGGGGGGCACTCCTTCCTTTTCGGCAGAGTCACCAGAGGACACGCTGGAAATACTCAGCAACAGTCACTTCGCTATGCTGCGCAGGAGAAGGGCCAAGGTCCGACAGGCAGCTCACTAGCTTTTACATTATAGGTATCGCGCATGCGCAATCATTTAAATGAGCCGCACACTTGGGGAGGCAGGCCACGCAGGAGGCAATGCGGCTTATGGGAGACATTGCTCAACAGATCAGGCAGCATCTGTGAAGAGAGAAACAGAGTTAACATTTCAGGTCGTTGTACTTTTATCGTTGACCTTTCGTCAGAAGACATGTTGCAATAGGTGCAGCAAAGGAGGGTGGCCCTCTTTAGAGCAGAAGACCACCCTCCTGTTAAATTACGGGTCCAAGCTATATGAGAGAAGGTTATAGATCAAGTCAATGCCGTCTCCCAGGTTTGTCAGATCCCAAAGCAAATGCAGATGAACTTCAATTGCATCAGGAGAAGGGTCAAGGTAAGTGTACACACCTTTTGAATATATGATTAATATTTGACTGTAGCGGGATGGCATAACTCTAAATGTTGAGCTGCTGTACCTCGTGAGATAGCATGCAAAGCATGAGATAATCTTTTCCCTTTTCTCCACACTTTTATTGCACAAAAGCTGTAGCACACAATTTCAATGATGCACCTTGGTATCTTGCATGCAACAGTTCAAAGATCATCTGAGAATTAATATGGACACCATAAACAGCATGTATGCTACTTTGCAATGCCTGGAGGGCAACAACTTAACTGCCTGTGCAAAGTCATTTTAATAGCCATCCTTGAAAATGTCAAACAGGAATTCACCAGCAGCTGCAGGAAATCAAAAGTAGGTTGAGTGTGATAGCTCATGCGTTGACCAGGTTTTGACCTTTGGTAAAACAGTCAAGAAGCAAGAAAAGCCATACATTATCAATTGAAATTAGCTTCCACTGATTCTATAAGGTATTTAATTCCTCTGACTGATTAATTCTGTGAAAGATCCAAAGCTGTGTGGTATTACTTCAATGTTTATTAAAAGCAAATACTATTGTATAAAGTATGCAAACTTATTCAAAATAACTAAAGACATTTACTAAAGTTACATGGTATCTTACAAATTTAATCGAAGTTTATTAATTAAGGAAAACCAGTGGATATTGGTTTTCAAAAGACGTTTGATAAGGTGTCACATGGGAGGTTTGTTAATTAAAATCAAGGCAATTGTATTTAAAGGAAGTGTGGCAGAATGGATATGAAGTTGATTAAAGGACAGAAAAAAAGATTATGGTTCATAGATGTTTGTAGACTGGAACAATATAAACAGTGGTATCCTGAAGGAGTTAATGTTGGGATCATTGCTCTTCTCAATGATGATCTGGACTTGAGTCTAGGGGCACTGTAAGTGACTCCTGGAGAACAACAACACATTTGTAAATTGACCAGCTAGATGTCAGATAAAATTTAATGCAAAGAAATCTGAAGTGATACATTTTGGGAGGAACAATTTGGGAGGAACAATAAGGAGAGACAAAGGGGCCAAAATTCAGTGTCCCTGAAGGAACCGTTATCACAGGTTTTCAGCTGCCGATCGAATCGATCGGCCAGCGCATTCAGGTATATTGTCGCCCCGGTGCATATTCCAGCGGTGCGCACTTCCGTCGGAAATGGCGGGGTGAAGCTGCGGTAAAGGGATTCGGGCCGCGGCCACCAATTTTCAGCACTTTAAGGAGAGGCTTTCTTCAGGCAGTGTCCCCGCAGGGTTTTTGTGTCGGTCCACTTTGCCGTGGAACGCGATACCACTCGACTATTCCCGCGATCGGGTCCCTTTATTCAGAAAAGGTTGTATTATTTTTTGCCTCCATTGAACCTGCTGAGTGCTGTTTAGAGGTTTTGAGAGAGTTTGGAGGACTTCCAGCTCTCAGTCTTTAGTGGAGGCCTATAGGCCTTATTCTGTGCTCCAGAGGCCTGCTTAGCAGGGTGCAGCCTGAAAAAGAATGGGATCAGTGTTGGCAGGGTACACCTGGGCAGATGCAGGGCGGCACGCAGGAAAAGGCGTTGCTGTCAGCAACATCTAGAGAGACAGCAGGCAAGGGAGGAAGCAGCCATGGTTGCCCAACAGAGAGAAGGTGCAGATGTGCGCAGACCTGCAGCTAGAGAGAGTGGCCAGGAGGGAGATGGCATCAGGAGGAGGGTGAGGTATGCTGACCCCCCGCCCCTAAAATACTGGAAGAGGAACCTTGCCAGCAACAGCCTCCAGAGGCACCCGACAATCAGGAGCAGCAGGGAGATGGCCAGCACCCAGCTGCATTGGTAGGTGGCCAATACAGAGGTGGGGGAAAGAGGCCATACTCTCACAGACCTCAGTTATCCTTCCTCCAGCTCAGTGATGAGCAATGCCTGCGAAGGCTAAGATTTTGGAAAGAAGTACTCAGGGAGCTCTGCACTGTCCGGCGAGAAGATCTGCAGCCTCACACAAGGTTCATCTTCAAATCTTGATACTGTGCCCCTATACTCAAGCCCTCATCGTAGAGACCAAGGTCACCATCGCCTTGAATTTTTATGCCACAAGGTCTTTCCCATCTGCCACTGCAGACATTGGCAACATTTCCCAATTCTCCGCACATCGGTGCATCCAGCAGGTCACAGATGCACTCTACAGGAGAAGGGTCCAGTACATCTTCTTCCCCATGACAAGGGAAAAACAGGTGGAACGGCAGGCCAGATTTGCCCAAATTTCAGGCTTCCCAATGTGGGTGCAGGGTGCCATTGACTCCTGAGCGCGCCACAACATCCCGAGATCTTTGTGAACCGCAAGGGGTTCCACTCGCTGAATGTGCAGCATGTGTGTGACCACCCGCATCGGATCCTGGCAGTTGATGTAAGGTACCCAGGGAGCAGCCATGATTCCTTCAATCTACATAAGAACATAGGAAATAGGAGCAGGAGTAGGCCATACGGCTCCTCGAGCCTGCTCCGCCATTTAATACGATCATGGCTGATCCGATCATGGACTCAGGTCCACTTCCCTGCCCGCTCCCCAGACCAGTGCGCCCACCCTCTTCACCGGCCCAAATCAGGATTGTGGTTGGCTGCTTGGGGACAAGGGATATCCTCTGTCCACTTGGCTGCTCACTCCACTGCGGAACTCCAGGACAGCGCCAGAACATGCCTTCAATGATGCTTATTCTGGTACCAGGTGCATCATTGAGCACTGCATTGGCATCCTTAAGCAGAGGTTCCGTTGCCTGGACCAGTCTGATGGTGCCTTGCAGTAATCTCCTCAACAGGTCTTCATATTCGTCGTGGTCTGCTGCATGCTGTTCAACCTGGCCATCAAGCAGGGACAGACGCTGGAGGTCAAGCAAGCAGTACCACCTGATGGGATATAGGGCAAAATGGCAAGTTGAATCCAAAATTGGCTTGGAGTAGGAAGCAAAGGGTAATGATTGATTTTGTGACTGGAAGAATGTTTCCAGTGGGGTTCCACAGGGCTCAGTACTGGGTCCCTTGCTTTTTGTGGTATAAATCAATGATTTAGATTTGAATATAGGGAGTATGATTAAGAAGTTTGCAGACGACACTAAAATTGGCCGTGTGGTTGATAATGAACAGGAAAGTCATGGGCTACAGGAGGATATCAATCTACTGGTCAGGTGGGCAGAGCAATGGCAAATGGAATTTAATTCAGAGAAGTGTGAGGTGATGCACTTTGGGAGGGCGAATAAGGAAAGGGTATATACATTAGGCAGTAGACCACTTAATAGTGTAGATGAACAAAGGGACCTTGGAGTGCTTGTCCACAGAACTCTTTTTGGGAGGAAACTAAAACATTAAATCATTAAATCGTGTCCCCCTGCTTGTCCACAGAACTCTTTTGGGAGGAAACTAAAACATTAAACCGTGCCCCCCGATCTGGGGGACGCACCAAACATTTACAAGGCCCTTTTTTGGGGTTTTTTTGTGGGTTTTTTTTTGGGGCACTAAAATCATATTTTTTCCTCCAAGTGCCCCCTATAAAAGGGGAGGGGGACACTAAAAACACCGGCAATTAAAACAAATAAACTTTAAAACATAAAATCAAATTAAAATTTGGTTGCCGGGGGTGACGATGCACTCCAGTCCCTCCGGTGCCCACCTCTCATGGAAGGCCGCGAGCGTACCGGTGGACACCGCGTGCTCCATCTCCAAGGACACCCTGGCGCGGATGTACGCACGGAAGAAAGGCAGGCAGTCAGGCTGAACGAGCCCCTCGACCGCCCGCTGCCTGGACCGGCTGATGGCACCCTTGGCCGTGCCCAGGAGCAGTCCTACGAGGAGGCCCTCGGACCTACCCGCTCCCCTCCGCACAGGGTGCCCAAAGATCAGGAGTGTGGGACTGAAGTGCAGCCAGAATTTCAGGAGCAGCCCCTTTAAATAATAAAACAGAGGCTGCAAACTCGTGCATTCGGTAAAAACATGGAACACGGACTCTTCCAGACCGCAGAAATTGCAGGCAGCCTGGGAGCCCGTGAACCGGCTTAAAAATGTATTGCACGGCACTGCTCCGTGCACCACCCTCCAGGCCAAGTCCCCGATAAATAGTGGGAGGACTCCCGCATAGAGTGCCCTCCATCGGGGACCCCTGCCTCCTCCGGACGGCAAGATGGTATGCCATGGCGTGTCCGGACGGCAGGCGAGGGTGGCAAAGTTGAGAGTGTGCAGGAGCAGCCCGTACAGGAAACCCCACCGCGCGGAACTGAAAGGCACGGAGGGGATTTCCTCGAGGCGGCTCAAGTTGTGAGGCGCCAGCTCCCGAGGGAGGTTCCGGGGTTTAGCGCCGATGAGGAATTCCGTCTGGACGGGGGTCAGTTCGGACATGATCTCCCCACATGCTTGAGCCTCCTCGATGCACCTAACGGAGTCAGGGCCCAGAGCTGTTTTTAGCGACTCGATGGCATCGGCCGCGCGGCGGACGTTGGCGGAATTTAGGCGCCGCGCCAGCGTGTCTGGCGCCATCCAGCCCGCTCCTCCGCCATCGAGCAGGTCCCTGACCCTGGTCACCTCACCAGCCACAGCCCTCGCATCCGACCGCCACCTAAAACCTCGGTCGTGGAGGTACGGATTCCCGAGCAGCGGCTCCTGCAGGACAGCCGCCACTCCAGCCGGTGGAGAGCTACGCTTGGTGGAGACTTTGTTCCAGACCCTGGTGAGTTCCTTGTAAAAGACAGGCAGCTCCTGGAAGGCGGTCCTGATGCCCCCCAAGCTCACAAACAGGAGCTGCGTGTCGTAGTTGAGGCCGTGCTGCTGGCCGTGCTGCTGGAAGAAATACGTCGCCAGAGCACGCCACCTGGGAGGGGGCTCGACGTAAAGGTATATCTGCAGGGTCTGAAGACGGAAAGTCGTGAGCTGGGTGCTGATGCACACCAACGACTGACCGCCCTCCTCAAGTGGGAGACTCAAGACCGCGGCAGAGACCCAGTGCTTCCTGTTGTTCCAGAAGAAGTCCACCAGCTTCTTCTGTATCTTGGTGACAAACGCAGGGGGAGGGGTCAAAGTGACCAGCCGGTACCACAACATGGCAGCCACCAGCTGGTTTATGATGAGCACTCGACCCCTGTAGGACAGCACTCGGAGCAGTCCTGTCCAGTGCCCTACGCGAGCGGCGACCTTGGCCTCCAGCTCTTGCCAGTTCGCCGGCCAGGCTTCCTCGTCGGGGCTAAGGTAGACTCCCAGATAGAGGAGATGGGTCATGCTCCAAGCAAAAGGCCTGAGCTCCTCCGGCAGGGAGTCCACCCGCCACTGACCCACCAGGAGTCCGGAACATTTCTCCCAGTTGTACCTGGCGGAGGATGCGGCCGAGTAAATCTCCTGGCACTCACGCATCCTCCGCAAGTCAGTGGGATCCTCTACCGCGAGGAGCACGTCATCGGCGTAAGCCGAGAGGACGACCTCCACGCCCGGCCCTTGCAGAGCCAGTCCCGTCAACCTCGTCCGCAGGAGGCGCAGGAAAGGCTCCACGCAGATGGCATTTAACTGGCCGGACATGGGGCATCCCTGGCGCACCCCTCTCCTAAAGCGAAGGGGCGCCGTCAAGGACCCGTTAACATTTATCAGACACTCTGCGGCGGCGTACAAAAGTCGGATCCGGGCGACGAAATGCGTCCCGAACCCGAAAGCGTGCAGAGTTCCGAACAGATAGTCATGATCCACCCTGTCGAACGCCTTCTCTTGGTCGAGAGATAGGAAGGCGACCCACAGACCAGCCTCCTGGGAATGATGAATGAGGTCCCGGACCAGATGGATGTTATCGTGGATTGTCCGGCCCGGGACCGTGTAGGACTGGTCGGGGTGGATCATGTGGTCCAGCACGGCGCCAAGGCGAGCAGACATCGCCCTGGCGAAGATTTTGTAGTCCGTGCTGAGGAGGGAGACCGGGCGCCAGTTCTTAAGGAGGCAGAGATCGCCCTTCTTAGGCAGCAGGACGATGACTGCCCTGCACCAAGAGAGGGGCATCTCCCCGGTCGCCAGACTTTCCCCCAGGACCCACGCGTAGTCGCCCCCAGGACGTCCCAGAACGCCCTGTGGAACTCCACGGTCAGCCCGTCCAGCCCCGGGGCTTTTCCCATCGAGAGCCGGTCGAGGGCACCGGTCAGCTCCGCCAGGCTTAGCGGAGCTTCCAGATTTTCGGCGCCCTCCGGGCCGACCTTCGGCAGGTCCTCCCACAAAACTCTACGCGCTTCCTCGCTGGACGGCTCCGGAGAGAACAGTGCCCCGTAATATTCACGGGCGCTGTTGTTGACGCCCTCCGGATCCGAGACGAGAGAGCCGTCGTCGGCCAGCAGCGTCAAGAGCTGCTTACGGACACTCTGTCTTTTTTCCAGCGAGTAGAAAAAGGGGGAGCCGCGGTCCAGATCCCG
Organism: Pristiophorus japonicus; assembly: GCF_044704955.1. Taxonomy (NCBI): domain Eukaryota; kingdom Metazoa; phylum Chordata; class Chondrichthyes; family Pristiophoridae; genus Pristiophorus; species Pristiophorus japonicus. The sequence goes on along the minus strand of NC_091979.1, from coordinate 85,271,431 downwards.
CAGGAACCGGATCCGCGACCTCACGAACGCGCCTCGGGACGCAACGAGCTGCAGGTCCTTCAGCGCGGCCTTCTTCGCTTCGTACACCATCCGCAGGGCCGGGTCCTCGACGACTTGACCGTGACGGGACTCCAGGTCGAGCACCCCTTTTTCTCGGCGCCCGACTCTGGCCGCCCGCCTCTTGGTCGACCCCCTCGCGTACTCTTGACAGAAGACGCGGACGTGAGCCTTGCCCACGTCCCACCATAGCCTCAAGGAGGGGAAGCCCCCATGCTTCCTTCTCCAGTCAGCCCAGAAACGATGGAACGAGTCCTGGAACCACACGTCCTCCAGCAGCTGGTTGTTAAAATGCCAGTACGCGGACCCCGTCCTCGCGCGGAGCGAAGCGAGCTCTGCCCACACCAGGTGGTCCGAACACGGCACCGGTCGCATGGAGGCCGCCGGGACGCAGGAAACGTACGCCCGAGACACGTAAAGGCGGTCGACTCTGGACCATCCTACTCCAGGCCTCACCCAAGTAAAGGCGCTGGAGTCGGGGTGGAGATTTCGTCAGACGTCCACCAAGTCGAAGGACCCGACCAGGTCCCTCAACTTCTCCATCGCCGTCATGCTCTGCGGGGCACCGGAGCGGTCCCTCGCCTCGAGGGTGCAGTTAAAATCCCCCCCGAGGACAATGCAGTCGCCGACGTCGATGGAGCCAAGAAGAGTGGACATTTCTTCGAAGAAGCGCGTTTGCTGCAGGCCGGGCTGAGGGGCGTACACGTTCACGAGATGGAGCGGCACGTCCTCCAGGCGAACCGTGATGTGCAGCAAGCGGCCTGGCACGGGCTCCTCGACCCCCAAGATCTCCGGCTGAAAATGCGGGGCCAACAAGATGGCCACCCCACAAGAAGTGGTAGTGAGGTGGCTCATGCGGACCTCTCCTTGCCATTCCAGGAGCCACGTGGCTTCGTCTCCCGGAACGGTGTGGGTTTCTTGCAGGAAGCACACCGCATATTTCCCCTCCCGCAGGAGCGAAAAATTGTTAAATCTACAGTGTGCCTCTCTGCCGCCGTTGATGTTGAGGCTGGCTATGGTTATCTTCATGACAAAAGCATAGTGCAACCTCTACCTAACCTATTGTGGGGGGGGGAGTGGAGTCGTTTGTTGAACTCTGCTCCCTCCGCAGCCCAGCGAGGAACCTTTTGAGCCGGCGCAGCTCAAGACCTTGCGCCTTTGATAAGGGCCCGCCCGCGGCCATGGTTTTAGCGGCGGCGCGGACGGACGCGACGAGCAGCCCCGGCTCGGACCATCTTTCCAGAGACAGATGGGCTCGGTTGTGGCGACCCTGGCTCTGGACCAAAAAGTCCCGGAGTTCCTTTGCACAATGAGGGGGGTCTCAGCGGCGGGCACGAGGAGATCCACCGCCTCACTGGCGATGGACTCGAGATCTTCTCCCGAGTCCCCTACCGAGTCCCCGTCCCCCTCCGGGAGGTCGCCGCTAGCAGCCGGCTCGTCAACCGCACGAGGTACGGCAAACGGCCCGGCCGCTCCATCCGACCCTGGCTCTGCCCCGATCCCACCCCCAGTATTGTCGGCAGAGGAGTCCCCACTGGGCTCTTTTAAAAGCGGTGCTGGGTCAGTAAGCGACAGCGGAAGGGGTTCCTCCTCCGCCCCAGGAGCCGGGGAACGCGGAGAGACCTGGTCAAAGAAATGTTCCAGGTCCTCCAAGTACCCCAGCTCCAAAGTAGGGGGCGAGGGTTGTTGTTCTTCCCCCTCCCCGCCGCCACCCCCCGGCCCAGCGTGTAGAAAATCATTAAAATTGTTTAAATTTTTTGTTTCTTCCGGGTCGAGCGACTCCCGGGGAAAGTTGATTAATAGCTGCGCGGGCTCAGGTTCGGCCTTTTCGGCCCCGCCTGCCTCAGTCCCCGGGACGCTCGACCCGGCGGCTACGCATTCCTCCGCTGGCCCCACGCCCCCCACGAGAGGCAGATCTTCCACGCCATCCCCTGGAGGCAGAGGCTGGGCAGCCTCGACTGTCTCACCCTCCCCGGGGACAGACTCCTCTCGCCTACGGCGCAGTTTGGGGGCGCTGGTGGGGGACGCGGGACACGCGGCGGGCACCGACTCCTCCGCGGAGGGATGTTGTTCCCCCTCCACCTCAACGGAGCAGCGCCTCCTTTTGTTCCTGGGGGGGCGCGGAGACAGGGAGACCTCCATGTCTGCTGAGGCCTCCCGCTCTACTCCCCCCTTTTCCTTATCTTGCCCTCGCCCGAGCCCCTCTGTGATATTGGTCAAGGGCTCGGGCACGGGCTCAGGGCACCCCGTGCTCGCCGGTGACAGGGTTGGGCTGAGCGCGGGGATCAAATTGTCTGCCGCACTGAGGGGACCCGCCTCGAGATGTTTCGCCTTCCTCCGCACCTTCCTTCCGATCGGACGCTCTCCCTCCCCCCCGCCAGAGGCCGTGAAAACAAAGGCCCACGACGATGCCTGCGCACCTACGGCTCCCGGCACGCGGACGCAACTAGGGGGAGGGGTGGCGGCGGCGCCAGCCTTGGCCGCCTTCGGTGGTTTGGCGGCCTTGGAGGTGGGGCAGTTCTTGTGAACGTGCCCCACCTCCCTACAGGCATGGCACCGCACGCCGTCCGACGTCCAGAAGACACCGTAGGCAGTCCCCTCGTGCACTACATTAAAATTGCCCTCTGTCGTCTCCTCCCGCGCCAGCCGGACAAAAAGTTGGCGGCGGAAGGAGAACACATGGCGCAGGCTGTTCTCCCTGAGGCCAAGCGGTATGGTGTTGATCCCTGACCTTACCTCACCCAGTTGGTGCAGATGAGGGAGGAGGAGCTCAGCGGGAACAAAGGGCGCGACGTTTGAAAGGATGACCTTCTGCACGGTGGCCTCGAGAGGTCCACCGGCAGGAACATCCCGCCCACCGTGAGCCCCTTTTCAAGGGCCAGGGACACCACCCGCTCCGACCCCAGGAAGAACACCGCCTTCCCAGACATCTTGGAGACTGCGACAATGGCCGAGGGGCCGACTATCCCAGCCATCGCCCGCACGCACTCCTCAATGCTCATTGTGGGGTGAGTGTAGCTCTTGACCCCGCGTTTCTTTGTTATTAGTCTGAAAGGTGGCAGGGCAGCAGGAGGCGCAGTGGATGTGGACGCCGCCTGTGCATATGTCGTTGCTGGCCCTGCCACCGGCGTGGATGGGGTCGCCATCACGGGGTCCCTTTAAGGGCCACACCCACCCCAAAGTCACAGGCCTTAATGGTTTTAAATGGCCTCGTTGGTGTTTGAACAGAGGGAGCTCTAAAAGAGGCACACCTCTCCCCTAGTTGACAATTGGGGAGGGGCCTTGCTCCCTCTGCTCAGTTGTCTTAATTGGTTTTCCAATTAGGAGGAAAGGGGCTCTCAGAGAGAGAGGGGAGAGACAGAGAGAGAGAGAGAGAGAAAGAGACGCGGGGGGGTGGGAACGAGGGAAGCTGCGAGGGCAGGTCTCCCCTCACAGTGTTTTTCTTGGGGTGCACTCCCCAGATGATGGAAAAACAAACACAGTCTTTGTAGATGGTCTTCGGGTGCGGGGAGAAGATGTCTTCACCTGGGACAGCTGGAGCCACCCAGGCACACACTCCCAACGATGTTAAATAGGTGATTAATAGTTCTTCAGCCAGGTAGCTCCAGCTATCCCAGGCTAGGCAATGGGGGAGGAGTGCTTCAGTAGTGTGTGGGGCCTAGCTGTAAACAAGACCCCCACACACACTTCCACACACACACACCCCCCACGATGTTCCAGCCCTCTAGCAAGTCTTCTTTCCTCCCCCCACCGATACAACAAAGTCTTTAGGGGAATTCACCAAAACACACCCACCTTTGGTTAATGAAGTTTCCCTCCTTCCACACTGGATAGTTGTTCTTTTTTTCCCCTCTCTCCAACTCTCTGTAGCAGTATTAAAGGTTGTTGAATTTTCCGCTCTCCTCCTCTCCCTCTGGATGGATTGGAATGTAGAAAGCCCCTTCCTCCTCTTCCTGGGCTGTTTCACAGGGCTCATTCAAGGCCTCCCAGATAGGAGCAATAGCAGGGAGTTCCTTCTCTCACAGCAACAAAGCTCCAACTGAATAGGCCACGCCTCCAAAGCTCCACCATTGGTCCACAGAACTCTTTTTTTTGGGATGAAACTAAAACATTAAACCTTAAATCGTGTCCCCCCGATCTGGGGGGCACACCAAACATTTCCAAGGCTCTTTTTTTGTGTTTTTGTTTTTTTTTAAAGTTTTTTTGGGCATTAAAATCATGTATTTTTTTTTCTCCAAGTGCCCCCTATAAAAGGGGAGGGGGACACTAAAAACAACGGCAATTAAAACAAATTAAACTTTAAAACATAAAATCAAATTAAAATTTGATTGCCGGGCGTGATGATGCACTCCAGTCCCTCCGGTGCCCACCTCTCGTGGAAGGCCGCGAGCGTACCGGTGGACACCGCGTGCTCCATCTCCAAGGACACCCTGGCGCGGATGTACGCGCGGAAGAGAGGCAGGCAGTCAGGTTGAACGACCCCCTCGACCGCCCGCTGCCTGGACCGGCTGATGGCACCCTTGGCCGTGCCCAGGAGCAGTCCTACGAGGAGGCCCTCGAACCTACCCGCTCCCCTCCACACAGGGTGCCCAAAGATCAGGAGTGTGGGACTGAAGTGCAGCCAGAATTTCAGGAGCAGCCCCTTTAAATAATAAAACAGGGGCTGCAACCTCGTGCATTCAATAAAAACATGGAACACGGACTCTTCCAGACCGCAGAAATTGCAGGCCGCCTGGGAGCCCGTGAACCGGCTTAAAAATGTATTGCACGGCACTGCTCCGTGCACCACCCTCCAGGTCAAGTCCCCGATAAATAGTGGGAGGACACCCGTGTAGAGTGCCTTTCATCGGGGACCCCCGCCTCCTCCGGACGGCAAGATGGTACGCCATGGCGTGTCCGGACGGCAGGCGAGGGTGGCAAAGTTGAGAGTGTGCAGGAGCAGCCCATACAGGAAACCCCTCCGCGCGGAACTGAAAGGCACGGAGGGGATTTCCTCGAGGCGGCTCAAGTTGTGAGGCGCCAGCTCCCGAGGGAGGTTCCGGGGTTTGGCGCCGATGAGGAATTCCATCCGGATAGGGGTCAGTTCGGAGGGGATTTCCCCACGTGCTTGAGCCTCCTCGATGCACCTAACAGAGTCGGGGCCCAGAACTGTTTTTAGCAGTCCTGTCCCGAGGTAAGCGGCGACCTTGGCCTCCAGCTCTTGCCAGTTCGCCGGCCAGGCTTCCTCGTCGGGGCTAAGGTAGACTCCCAGATAGAGGAGATGGGCCGTGCTCCAGGCAAAAGGCCTGAGCTCCTCCGGCAGGGAGTCCACCCGCCACTGACCCACCAGGAGTCCGGAACATTTCTCCCAGTTGATCCTGGCGGAGGATGCGGCCGAGTAAATCTCCTGGCACTCACGCATCCTCCGCAGGTCAGCGGGATCCTCTACCGCGAGGAGCACGTCATCGGCGTAAGCCGAGAGGACGACCTCCACGCCCGGCCCTTGCAGAGCCAGTCCCGTCAACCTCGTCCGCAGGAGGCGCAGGAAAGGCTCCATGCAGATGGCATATAACTGGCCGGACATGGGGCATCCCTGGCGCACCCCTCTCCCAAAGCGAAGAGGCGCCGTCAAGGACCCGTTAACCTTTATCAGACACTCCGCGGCGGCGTACAAAAGTCGGATCCAGGCGACGAAATGCGTCCCGAACCCGAAAGCGCGCAGAGTTCCGAACAGATAGTCGTGATCCACCCTGTCGAACGCCTTCTCTTGGCCGAGAGATAGGAAGGCGACCGACAGACCAGCCTACTGGGAACAATGGATGAGGTCCCGGTCCAGATGGATGTTATCGTGGATTGTCCGGCCCGGGACCGTGTAGGACTGGTCGGGGTGGATCATGTGGTCCAGCACGGCGCCAAGGCGAGCAGACATCGCCCTGGCGAAGATTTTGTAGTCCGTGCTGAGGAGGGAGACCAGGCGCCAGTTCTTAAGGAGGCGGAGATCGCCCTTCTTAGGCAGCAGGACGATGACTGCCCTGCGCCAAGAGAGGGGCATCTCCCCGGTCGCCAGACTTTCCCCCAGGACCCATGCGTAGTCACCCCCAGGACGTCCCAGAACGCCCTGTGGAACTCCACGGTCAGCCCGTCCAGCCCCGGGGCTTTTCCCCTCGAGAGCCAGTCGAGGGCGCCAGTCAGCTCCGCCAGGCTTAGCGGAGCTTCCAGATTTTCGGCGCCCTCCGGTCTGACCTTCGGCAGGTCCTCCCACAAAAATCGACACGCTTCCTCGCTGGACGGCTCCGGAGAGAACAGAGCGTCATAATATTCACGGGCCCTGTTGTTGACGCCCTCCGGATCCGAGACGAGAGAGCCATCGTCGGCCAGCAGCGTCAAGAGCTGCTTACGGACGCTCTATCTTTTTTCCAGCGAGTAGAAGAAGGGGGAGTCGCGGTCCAGATCCCGCAGGAAGCGGATCCGCGACCTCACGAACGCGCCTCGGGACCCGACGAGCTGCAGGTCCTTCAGAGCGGCCTTCTTCGCTTCGTACACCATCCGCAGGGCCGGGTCCTCGACGACTTGACCGAGACGGGACTCCAGGTCGAGCACCTCTTTTTCTAGGCGCCCGACCCTGGCTGCCCGCCTCTTGATCGACCCCCTCGCGTACTCTTGACAGAAGATGCGGACGTGAGCCTTACCCACATCCCACCATAGCCTCAAGGAGGGGAAGCCCCCCTGCTTCCTTCTCCAGTCAGCCCAGAATCGACGGAACGAGTCCTGGAACCGCACGTCCTCCAGCAGCCGGTTGTTAAAGTGCCAGTACGCGGACCCCGTCCTCGTGTGGAGCGAAGCGAGCTCCGCCCACACCAGGTGGTGGTCCGAACACGGCACCGGTCGCATGGAGGCCGCCGGGACGCAGGAAACGTACGCCCGAGATACGTAAAGGCGGTCGACTCTGGACCATCCTACTCCAGGCCTCACCCAAGTAAAGGCGCTGGAGTCGGGATGGAGATTTTGCCAGACGTCCACCAAGTCGAAGGACCCGACCAGGTCCCTCAACTTCTCCATCGCTGTCATGCTCTGCGGGGCACCGGAGCGGTCCCTCGCCTCGAGGGTGCAGTAAAAATCCCCCCTGAGGACAATGCAGTCGTCGACGTCGACGGAGCCAAGAAAAGCGGACGCCTCTTCGAAGAAGCGCGTTTGCTGTGGGCCGGGCTGAGGGGCGTACACGTTCACGAGATGGAGCGGCACGTCCCCCAGGTGAACCGTGACGTGCAGCAAACGGCCTGGCACGGGCTCCTCGACCCCCAAGATCTCCGGCTGAAAATGCGGGGCCAACAAGATGGCCACCCCACAAGAAGTGGTAGTGAGGTGGCTCATGCGGACCTCTCCTTGCCATTCCAGGAGCCACGTGGCTTCGTCTCCCGGAACGGTGTGGGTTTCTTGCAGGAAGCACACCGCATATTTCCCCTCCCGCAGGAGCGAAAAATTGTTAAATCTACAGTGTGCCCCTCTGCCGCCGTTGATGTTGAGGCTGGCTATGGTTTTCTTCATGACAAAAGCATAGTGCAACCTCTACCTTAACCTATTGTGGGGGGGGGAGTGGAGTCGTTTGTTGACCTCCACTCCTTCAGCAGCCCAGCGAGGAACCTTTTGAGCTGGCGCAGCTCAAGGCCTTGCGCCTTTGATAAGGGCCCGCCCGCGGCCATGGTTTCAGCGGCGGCGCAGACGGACGCGACGAGCAGCCCCGGCTCGGACCATCTTTCCAGGGCCAGATGGGCTCGGTTGCGGCGACCCTGGCTCTGGACCAAAAAGTCCCGGAGTTCCTTTGCAGGAATGAGGGGGGACTCAGCGGCGGGCACGAGGAAATCCACCGCCTCACTGGCGATGGACTCGAGATCTTCTCCCTCGTCCCCCACCGAGTCCCCGTCCCCCTCCGGGAGGTCGCCACCAGCAACCGGCCCGTCGACCGCACGAGGTACGGCAAACGGCCCGGCCCCTCCATCCGACCCTGGCTCTGCCCCGATCCCACCCCCAGGATCGTCGGCAGAGGAATCCCCACTGGGCTCTTTTAAAAGCGGTGCTGGGTCAGGAAGCGACAGCGGAAGGGGTTCCTCCCCCGCCCCAGGAGCCGGGGAACGCGGAGAGACCTGGTCCAAGTACCCCAGCTCCAAAGTAGGGGGCGAGGGTTGTTGTTCCCCCTCCCCGCCGCCACCCCTTGGCCCAGCGTGTACAGAATCATTAAAATTTTTAACATATTTTCTTTCTTCCGGGCCAAGCGACTCCCGGGGAAAGTTGGTTAATAGCTGGGCGGGCCCAGGTTCGGCCTTTTCAGCCCCGCCCGCCTCAGTCCCCGGGACGCTCAACACGGCGGCTACGCATTCCTCCGCTGGCCCCATGCCCCCCACGACAAGCAGATCTTCCACGCCATCCCCGGGAAGCAGAGGCTGGGCAGCCTCGACTGTCTCACCCTCCCCGGGGACAGACTCCTCTCACCTACAGCGCAGTTTGGGGGCGCTGGTGGGGGACGTGGGGGACGTGGGACACGCGGCGGGCACCGACTCCTCCACGGAGGGATGTTGTTCCCCCTCCGCCTCATTGGAGCGGCGCCTCCTTTTATTCCTGGGGGGGGTGCGGAGGCAGGGAGACCTCCATGTCTGCCGAGGCCTCCCGCTCTACTCCCCCCTTTTTCTTATCTTGCCCGCGCCCGAGCCCCTCTGTGATATTGGTCAAGGGCTCGGGCACAGGCTCAGGGCACCCCGCGCTCGCCGGTGACTGGGTTGGGCTGAGCGCGGGGATCAAATTGTCTGGCGCACTGAGGGGACCCGCCTCGAGATGTTTCGCCTTCCTCCGCGCCTTCCTTCCGATCGGATGCTCTCCCTCCCCCCGCCGGAGGCCGTGAAAACAAAGGCCCCCGACGATGCCCGCGCACCTACGGCTCCCGGCACGCGGACGCAACTAGGGGGAGGGGTGGCGGCGGCGCCAGCCTTGGCCGCCCTCGGTGGTTTGGCGGCCTTGGAGGCGGGGCAGTTCTTCCGAACATGCCCCACCTCCCTACAGGCATGGCACCGCACGCCGTCCGACGTCCAGAAGACACGGTAGGCAGTCCTCTCGTGCACCACATTAAAGTTCCCCTCCGTCGTCTCCTCCCGCGCCAGCCGGACAAAGAGCAGGCTGCTCTCCCTGAGGCCGAGCGGTATGGGGTTGATCCCTGACCTTACCTCCCCCAGTTGGTGTAGGTGAGGGAGGAGGAGCCCAGCGGGAACAAAGGGCGGGACGTTAGAAAGGTTGACCCTCTGCGCGGTGGCCTCAAGAGTGTCCACCGGCAGGAACGTCCCGCCCACCGTGAGCCCCTTTTCAAGGGCCAGGGACACCGCCCGCTCCGACCCCAGGAAGAATACAGCCTTCCCAGACATCTTGGAGGCCGCGACAATGGCCTAGGGGCCGACTATCCCAGCCATCGCCCGCACGCACTCCTCAATGCTCATTGTGGGGTGAGTGTAGCTCTTGACCCCATGTTTCTTTGTTATTAGTCTGAACGGTGGCAGGGCAGCAGGAGGCGCAGGAGGCGCCATGGATGTGGACGCCGCCTGCGCATATGTCTTTGCTGACCCTGCCAACGGCGTGGATGGGGTCGCCATCATGAGGTCCCTTTAAGAGCCACACCCACCCCAAAGTCACAGGCCTTAATGGTCTTAAATGGCCTCGTTGGTGTTTGAACAGAGGGAGCTCTAAAAGAGGCACACCTCTCCCCTAGTTGACAATTGGGGAGGGGCCTTGCTCCCTCTGCTCAGTTGTCTTAATTGGTTTTCCAATTAGGAGGAAAGGGGCTCTCAGAGAGAGAGGGGAGAGACAGAGAGAGAGAAAAAGAGACGCGGGGAGGTGGGAAAGAGGGAAGCTGCGAGGGCAGGTCTCCCCTCACAGTGATGGGTGGATGTTTTTCTTGGGGTGCACTCCCCAGATGATGGCAAAACAAACACAGTCTTTGTAGATGGTCTTCGGGTGGGGGGGAGAAGATGTCTTCACCTGGGACAGCTGGAGCCACCCAGGCACACACTCCCAATGATGTTAAATAGGTGATTAATAATTCTTCAGCCAGGTAGCTCCAGCTATCCCAGGCTAGGCAATGGGGGAGGGGTGCTTCAGTGGTGTGTGGGGCCTAGCTGTAAGCAAGACCCCCACACACACTTCCACACACACACACCCCCCGTGATGTTCCGGCCCTCTAGCAAGTCTTCTTTCCTCCCCCCACCAATACAACAAAGTCTTTAGGGGAATGCACCAAAACACACCCACCTTTGCTTGATGAAGTTTTTCCCTCCTTCCACACTGGATAGTTGTTCTTTTTTCCCCCTCTCTCCAACCCTCTGCAGCAGTATTAAAGGTTGTTGAATTTTCTGCTCTCCTCCTCTCCCTCTAGATGAATTGGAATTGTAGAAAGCCCCTTCCTCCTCTTCCTGGGCTGTTTCACAGGGCTCACAAAAGGCTTTCCAGGCAGGAGCAACAGCAGCAAGCTCCTTCTCTCACAGCAACAGAGCTCCAACTGAATAGACCACGACTCCAAAATTCCACCATTGGTCCACAGATTCCCTGAAAGTAGCAGGCCAGGTGGATAAGGTGGTTAACAAGGCACACGAATGCTTGCTTTTATTGGCCGAGGCATAGAATATAAGAGCAGGGAGGTTATGCTTAAATTGTCTAATATTTTGGTTAGGCCACAGCTGCGTGCAGTTCTGGTCGCCGTATTATAGGAAGGAAGTGATTGCACTGGAGAGGGTGCAGAGGAGATTTACCTGGAATGGAGAATCTTAGTAATGAGGACAGATTGGATAGGCTGGGTTTGTTCTCATTGGAACCGAGGAGGTTGAGAGGAGACCTCATTGAGGTGTACAAAATATTGAGGGGCCTGGTCATAGTGGAGAATAAGGGCCTATTTCCATTGATGGAGGGGTCTATAATGAGAGGGCATAGTTTTAAGGTGGTTGGTGGAAGGTTTAGAGGGGATTTGAGGGGGGGGGTGCTTCTTTACGCAGAGGGTTGTGGGGATCTGGAAATCGTTGCCTGGAAGAGTGGTGGATGCAGAAACCCTCACCACTTTTAAGAGATGGTTGGATGGGCACTTAAAGTGCAGTAACCTGCAGGGTTACGGACCTAGAGCAGGTAATTGGGATTAGACTGGATGAACTTTAGTTGGACTTCGCAGATATAATGGTAACTACTGCAGGGAATAGAATACCACCAGCGTGATCTCCTGGACTAGTTTCGATCGCCTGGATGGGTCGGAGAGGAAGTTTCCCAGATTTTTTTCTCCCTAAATTAGCTTGGGTTTTTATCTGGTTTTTGCCTCTCCTAGGAGATCACATGGCTCCAGTTGGGGTGGAGTGTAGAATGTTTCAGTATAAGGGGTGTCGCAGTTGTGTGAGGCAGACTGGTTGGGCTGGGTGCTCTTTGCCTTTCCGTCATTGTTCATAGGTTTATATGTAACCTTTAGGGCTGCTGACCAAGGGCTGTGCGGCTCTTTGTCGGCCGGCGCGGACGTGATGGGCCAAAATGGCCGCCTTCTGCGCTGTAGATTTCGATGTTTCTATGATTCTATGAGGAGGAGGAGGAGGAGGAGGAGGAGGAAGCACAGGAGGAGAAGGAGGCAGAGGATCCCCGTCGTCCCAGAGCTAGGAGGCGTCATCCCCATCGCAACCCTGCAAGGGAGGTGCAGCTGCGTCTCATAGCTGCTCACTTCAGATAATCCCATCCTCACATGACCTTTCAGCTCCGACTTTCAATGGCCATCACAATGAGTGCCTTCACGCACAATTGCCCACTCCCAAATGAAACACCTGGCCAGATATAAGTGCCTAAAATAAAGATTTATCCAATATTCAATTCACTGCAAAAACACAATACTATTATCAACTATCACAAATAATCATCTGTTACCCCTGTGCATTTCCTTATAACACCTCTTACATGTGCCTACCCTAACACTACGCCTAAGTGTGTCCCCTGTGGCTGAATCATGGGTCTGGGAAGGCTGCTGTGGTTGTTGTGTGGGAGCTACAGATGTCCTTGTCGGACGCCCTCGAACACCTCAGGGTCTGGAAGGGCCGGGTGCAGACTGGCCAGCACCCTCCTGGGAGGGTGCAGCCAGTCTTGGCTCAGGTGGAACCATGCGTGGAGGCACTGGCCGAGTGGGAGGTCTGGGGCCAGGAATGTTGTGATCCTGAGAGAGCATATTATCAGGATCCTGGTCCGAGGAGCCTGCGTCACTCCCCGGGGATGACACCTGAACACCACCACAAAGCTGAGGGAGGTCAGGTCGGTGTGGTGGCGCGACACCGGAAGGTCCCCCATGGCCCGTGTTGAACCTAGCCGTCAATGCAACACTGAGGTTGTTAGGTATGTGAATCTCACCTGTGTGTAAGACTTGCCACCAGAGGGCATGCCTGTGGGAGACCTATGGGTCAACTGTATGTACCCTGGTGCAGGCAGGTATAAAAGGCAGGCCACCACATTGCTGCCCCACTTTGGAGTTATATTAAACAGACCAAGGTCACAATGGTTTAAGTTTACAACACAGCCTTGTGGAGTTATTCTAAACATAACAACTGGCAACGAGTCACAGATCACAAACTTCCACGTGGAAATGGCTGCTGTTGGTATTCTTGTGAGATTTATTGAAGGTGATGATTGGGAAGCCTTCGTTGAGCACCTCGACCAGTACTTTGTGTTCAACAAATTGGACATGGCTGAAACAGAGATCAAGTGCAGGGGGTTTCTGGGTTTCTCCTCATCGTATGTGGATCATCGGTATATAGCCTCCTTAAGAACTTGCTGGCACCGGCCAAACTAATGGACAAATCATAAGTAGAGCTGTGCATGCTGGCTAAGGAGCACCTCAAGCCAAAGGAGAGCATCCTGATAGCCAGGTACCGCATTTACATGCACCGTTGCTCCGAGGGCCAGAACGTGGCGAGTTTCATCGCCGACCTTAGACGCCTTGTGGGGCAGTGCGACTTTACAGGATCCTTGGAGGAAATGTTGCGGGACATTTTCATGCTTGAAATTGGCCACGAGGGCATCCTTCGCAAGCTGCTGTCTGCCGAATCCCTGGATCTGAGCAAGGCCATCACGATAGCCCAGGCCTTCATATCCACGAGCAACAACACGAAGCAGATATCTTCACAGAATTGAGGCTCACCGGCAAGTGCTGTGCTTAAAATAATGCCTTCAGCAGGCAGGACTGTACGCGATAGGGCCCACACAGCTGCAGAGGCCAGGCCTAGGGTGACTCAGAGGCTGCTGGGGAGTGCTAATGTGAATCCATTAACGCCATGCTGGTGCTGCAGGGGCAGTCACAGAGCCCATCAATGTCGTTTCGAGCACTACGTGTGCAGGGGCTGTGGAACAATGGGGCACCTCCAGCGATTGTGTAAGCGATCTCGGACTCACCACATGGCAAAGTCAGCAGAGAGCGACCGATCCAGCGTGGATCACGCTGAACGAGCAGGCGAGGCAACTCAGCTGGAGGATGAGAAGGAACTGTATGGCGTACACACCGTCACCACCAAAAGCCCTCCAATAATGTTAAAAGTCAAACTTAATGGCATTCCAGTCTCCATGGAACTGGACACGGGAGCAAGCCAATCGATTATGAGCCAGAAGGCCTTTGAGAAACTGTGGAGTAACAAAGCACAGAGACCAAAACTGAGCCTGATTCACACGACACTGCACACTCACACCAAAGAACTCATACCTGTTATCGGCAGTGTGGCAGTGAAAGTATCGTATGATGGAATGGTGCATGATTTACCACTATGGATTATACCAGATGGTGGCCCTACGCTGTTCGGCAGGAGCTGGCTAGGCAAGATCCGATGGAACTGGGACAACATCAAAGCCCTGTCCTCGGTGGATGACGCCCTGTGCGCCCAGGTACTAAACAAATTCCCGGCGTTATTTGAGCCAGGCATCGGCAACGTCACAGGTGCCAAAGTGCAGATCCATCTTGTTCCTGGGACACGGCCTGTTCATCACAAGGCCCGAGCAGTCCCATATATGATGCGAGAGAAAGTCGAAATCGAGCTGGACAGACTTCAACGAGAGGGAATCATATCGCCAGTCGAGTTCAATGAGTGGGCCAGTCCAATCGTGCCGGTGCTAAAGAGCGATGGGACAGTCAGAATCTGCGGGGACTACAAGGTGATGATCAACCTAGTCTCGTTACAGGATCAGTACCCACTACCCAAAGTGGAGGACTTATTTGCAACGCTAGCAGGGGGAAAGTTGTTCACCAAGCTAGACCTCATCACCGCTTACATGACGCAGGAACTGGCTGAACCGTCAAAGAAGTCGACGTGCATCAACACACACAAAGGACTGTTCATATACCACAGATGCCCCTTTGGGATTCGCTCGTCAGCGGCCATCTTCCAGAGGAACATGGAGAGTCTGCTGAAATCGGTTCCATGTACAGTGGTGTTCCAGGACGACATCTTGATCACTGGTCGCAACACCACCGAACACTTGCACAACCTGGAAGAGGTTCTAAAGCGACTGGACAGAGTGGGACTCAGGCTGAAAGGCTCCAAGTGTGTTTTCCTGGTGCCAGAGGTCGAATTTCTGGGGAGAAAGATTGCGGCGGATGGCATCAGACCCGCGTACTCCAAGACAGAGGCCATCAGGAATGTACCCAGACCACACCTGGGACTCCTCAACTACTTTAATAATTTTCTACCAGGGTTGAGCACTTTGCTGGAACCTTTGCATTTGTTGCTACGCAAGGGTGACAACTGGATTTGGGGTAAATATCAATAAACAGCCTTTAACAAGGCCAGAAACCTGCTATGCTCCAACAAATTACTTGTATGACTCATGTAAATGTTTGGTACTAGCATGTGATACGTCGTCGTACGGGGTCGGGTGTGTGTTACAGCAAGCAAATGTGTCAGGCAAACTGCAACCAGTTGCATATGCATCCAGAAGTTTGTCCAAGACTGAACTGAAAGAGCCTACAGTATGGTTGAGAAAGAAGCACTAGCTTGTGTATACGGGGTTAAGAAAATGCACCAATATCTATTTGGTCTCTGGTTCGAGCTTGAAACCGACCACGAACTGCTCACATCACTGCTCTCAGAAAGCAAAGATATCAACACCAATGCTTCGTCCCGCATCCAAAGATGGGCGCTAAAGTTGTTTGCATATAACTATGTAATCCGCCACAGGCCAGGCACAGAAAACTGCGCTGATGCCCTCAGTTGGTTGCCATTGCCCACCACCGGGGTGGAAATGGCGCAACCCGCAGACTTGCTTCTGGTAATGGATGTCTTTGAGCGCGAGGGGTCGCCCGTCACAGCTCGCCAGATCAGGTCCTGGACCAGCCAAGACCCCCTGTTATCACTAGTAAAAAGATGCATCCTCAATGGGAGCTGTCAGGGGTTCCCGGGGAATTGCAAGAGGAAATTAAGCCTTTTCACCGACGCAAGGACAAACTGTCAGTCCAGTCGGATTGCCTCCTTTGGGGGAATCGTGTGATTTTGCCCAAAAAGGGCAGGGAAACATTTATACGCGACCTACGCAGTACCTACCCAGGCATAGTCATGATGAAGGCTATCGCCAGGTGGCACATCTCCGAATTAGAGTCATGCGTACACCAATGCGACACTTGCTCACAGCTGAGCAACGCACCCAGGGAGGCCCCACTGAGTCTGTGGTCATGGCCCTCCAAACCATGGTCCAGGGTCCACGTAGACTTCGCTGGCCCCTTTCCAGGGAAGATGTTTCTAGTAGCAGTGGATGCTTACTCAAAATGGATTGAATGTATAATAATGTCATCATGTACATCCACTGCCATCATTGAAAGCCTCAGGGCCATGTTCGCCATCAATGGGTTACCCAACGTCCTTGTCAGTGGCAATGGACCATGTTTCATCAGCTCGGAATTCAACAAATTCATGACCCGCAATGGGATCAAGCATGTCAGGTCTGCCCCATTTTAAACCCGCAAACAACGGCCAAGCGGAACGGGCAGTCCAAACCATCAAGCAAAGCTTGAGACTCAATAATGAATGGTTCTTTGCAGACCCGGTTATCCAGAGTCCTGCTCAGCTACCAGACGCGCCCCCACTCACTCACCGGGCTTCCCCCTGCAGAATTGTTAGTGAAGAGAGCACTCAAAAGCAGGCACTCCTTAGTCCACCCGGACCTCAATGATCTTGTAGAAACCCAACTGCACAGGCATAACATGTACCATGATCACGCGGCGGCCTCGCGTGACATTGAAATCAATGACCCGGTGTTTGTTCTAAATTACGGTCACGGTCCCAAGTGGATTGCTGGCACTGTCTTGGCCAAGGAGGCAAATAGAATGTTTGTTGTGAAATTGTTGAATGGGCAAACGTGCAGAAAGCACCTGGATCAGAACAAACTGCGATTCACGGACTACCTAGAACAGTTTGAGGAAGACCCCACCATCTATGATCCACCAACACACATCCAACCAGCAAGTGACCTCGCTGTCAACCACGAGAATGAACCCACCTTGGCCGACAGTCCAACCAGACCAGCTGAGCTGCCATGCAGCGATGACCCGACCAACTCACCCATGCCAGGAAGTCAACTCAGGTGATCGACCAGGGAACGCAGACCACCAGATCGCCTCAACCTGTAAATAATTTGTACTCGAGACCTTGGGGGGTTGTATGTGAAGCTCACCTGTGTGTAAGACATGCCACCAGAGGACACACCTGTGGGAGACCTATGGGCCAACTGTGTGTATCCTGGTGGAAGCAGGTATAAAAGGCAGGCCACTAATTTGCTGCCCACTTTGGAGTTATATTAAACAGACCAACGTCACAATGGTTTAAGTTTACAACACAGCCTCGTGGAGTTATTCTAAACATAATATAGAAACATAGAAACATAGAAAATAGGTGCAGGAGTAGGCCATTCAGCCTTTCGAGCCTGCACCACCATTCAATAAGATCATGGCTGATCATTCCCTCAGTACCCCTTTCCTGCTTTCTCTTCATACCCCTTGATCCCTTTAGTCGTAATGGCCATATCTAACTCCCTCTTGAATATATCCAATGAACTGGCATCAACAACTCTCTGCGGCAGGGAATTCCACAGGTTAACAACTCTCTGAGTGAAGAAGTTTCTCCTCATCTCAGTCCTAAATGTCTACCCCTTATCCTAAGACTGTGTCCCCTGGTTCTGGACTTTCCCAACATCAGGAACATTCTTCCTGCATTTAACCTGTCCAGTCCCGTCAGAATCTTATACGTTTCTATGAGATTCCCTCTCATCCTTCTAAACGCCAGTGTATAAAGGCCCAGTTGATCCAGTCTCTGCTCATATGTCAGTCCAGCCATCCCTGGAATCAGTCTGGTGAACCTTCGCTGCACTCCCTCAATAGCAAGAACGTCCTTCCTCAGATTAGCAGATGAAAACTGTACACAATATTCCAGGTGAGGTCTCACCAAGGCCCTGTACACCTGCAGTAAGACCTCCTGCCATTTATCCTGACTCTCTGCTTCCTGTCTGCCAACCAGTTCTCTATCCACGTCCCAATACCCCCAATACCATGTGCTTTGATTTTGCACACCAATCTCTTGTGTGGGACCTTGTCAATAGCCTTTTGAAAGTCCAAATACACCACATCCACTGGTTCTCCTTTGTCCACTCTACTAGTTACATCCTCAAAAAATTCCAGAAGACTCGTCAAGCATGATTTCCCCTTCATAAATCCATGCTGACTTGGACCGATCCTGTCACTACTTTCCAAATGCACTGCTATTTCATCCTTAATGATTGATTCCAACATTTTCCCCACTACTGATGTCAGGCTAACAGGTCTATAATTACCCGTTTTCTCTCTCCCTCCTTTTTTAAAAAGTGGTGTTACATTAGTTACCCTCCAGTCCATGGAACTATTCCAGTGTCGATAGACTGTTGGAAAATGATCACCAATGCATCCACTATTTCGAGGGCCACTTCCTTAAATACTCTGGGATGCAGACTATCAGGCCCCGGGCATTTATCGGCCTTCAATACCATCAATTTCCCTAATACAATTTCCCGCCTAATAAGGATATCCTTCAGTTCCTCTTGCTCACTCGACCCTCGGTCCCCTAGTACATCTGGAAGGTTATTTGTGTCTTCCTTCGTGAAGAGAGAACCAAAGTATTTGTTCAATTGGTCTGCCATTTCTTTGTTCCCCATTATAAATTCACCTGAATCCAACTGCAAGGGACCTACGTTTGTCTTCACTAATCTTTTTCTCTTCACATATCTATAGAAGCTTTTGCAGTCAGTTTTTATGTTCCCGGCAAGCTTCCTCTCATACTCTATTTTCCCCCTCTTAATTAAACCCTTTGTCCTCCTCTGAATTCTAAATTCCTCCCAGTCCTCAGTTTTGCTGCATTTTCTGGCCAATTTATATGCCTCTTCCTTGGATTTAACACTATCCTTAATTTCCCTTGTTAGCCACGGTTGAGCCACCTTCCCTGTTTTATTTTTACTCCAGACAGGGATGTACAATTGTTGAAGTTCATCCATGTGATCTTTAAATGTTTGCCATTGCCTATCCACTGTCAACCCTTTAAGTATCATTCACCAGTCTATTCTAGCCAATTCACGCCTCATACCGTCGAAGTTACCTTTCCGTAAGTTCAGGACCCTAGTTTCTGAATTAACTGTGTCACTCTCCATCTTAATAAATAATTCTACCAACAGAGATGTCTGGTGGCATCCAGCTGAGACTGCATGAGACCTACTGTGCAATCTCGTTCCATGCATTGTTTAACATCTGTCGGGTTGGTCTCCCCATGTCTGGAAACATGACTCACCTTCTGCCCTCCACACCTTCCATCAAGGTTTCGAGCTCCACATCAGTAAACCTGTTCGCCCTTTTTCCTCGTCTCACACCAGCCATCCTTCACTCCTACTCCTTTCCCCCTTCGAACCTATCTGCAAACCCTGGCCTTTAAAAAGGCCAGGGAGCAGCTGGCTTGATAGAAACACTTACCTGCATGCTGAATTTCTCCATGGTAATTACACTCCATTTAGGACAACCACACCGCTGAAAAATAGACTTTGGAAGGGTTCCTTAGCACTGGAACCCATTTTTTCACTTTTGCAGCTGAATATGGATCGGGCCACCGCAGACAAAATTTGCTGGTAATATCCCTAAAAAGTCAGGAGAAGCACCAGCTTTCCAGCGATGCTGAATTTCGTCCCCAAATACTCTTTAAAAACTTCAAAAGGAGTAGTGGAGTAAGTGAAAGATTTAGGAATTCAAAGTGGGAGGATTAGTTGATAAAGTTGTTAAAAAAGAATATGCGATCCTAAGTTTTGTAAATAGGAGCATAGAGTACAAAAACAAGGGCCCGAAATTGATGGCCTTCCCGCCCACTGCTGCCGACTGCTGTCCCCTGCTGTCGTCATTCCTCTTGAAGTTTCGCCCAGTGGCACTTTCCATTTGGTGTGGAGCGGGCGGGAGGGGAGAACCGCCGGGAACCGCCCGCTGATGTCTATGCATAGCTGAGTGGCACAACTGATCTCCCGTTCGCCGAGATGCCGTATTGATGCGGGCAGAAGTCGGCTGGAGTCGGCGCCAGAATGGGGAAGGACCGCTGGTTGGAGGCTGTTCTATCACCGACAGTGAGTATGAAGAGCTGAAAAAAAAGGTTAGTAAACATTTTTTTTTAATTTTCTTTACAGCGACTTACCTGGATGGGGTCCCCTGAAGGTATTTTTTTTGATGATTTTCCTTTTCAGGTCTTCGACCCTGCGTGGGCTCGACTCCATCCTCGGCGGCACTTGGGCGGCAAGCGCCTTTGCCACCGAAATTAGGAGCTCCCGCTGGCTGCCGCCCAGATTGGTGGCATATGTACCTCCTTTTCCCCCCGCCGCTCTTTCAAGGACCTTTTTGACGAAAACCCCGCCCAAAGTACCATCAGATATCTCAGCAACCATCGGCAGTCCTTTGGGCGGCACTTGGGCGGGCGGGGGCCTTCATCAATTTTGGCCCCAAAGAGCTAATGCTAAACCAATACAAATTATAGGTTGGGCTGCAGTTAGAATATTAGGTCCAGTTTTCTGGCTTTACTTTAGGAAGGATGCTAAGGTTGTATAGAAGATGCAGAAGAGATTCAATAAAATGATGCCATGGATTAGTTATGAGAGACTAAAGAAACTGGGTCTCTTTTCATTCGAACAAAGAAGGTGAAGCATAGATTTGATAGAGGTGTTCTAAATTATGTTAAGTTAAACTGGGACAAATTATTTCTGCCATTTGTTGAGTTGGTAACTAGAGGACATAAATTAAGGGTTCATCATCAAAAGATAAAAGGGAGATATTAGATGAAATTTTTTTTACAGAGAAAGCTGTTAGGACATGGAAATGTGTTGGAAGCAGAATCCATAATAGCTTTTAAAAAGGAAATGGATAAATATTTAAAATATATATATTTGTAAATGGTATTCTGAAAGGGTAGCGGAATGTAATTAAGTGGCTCACACTTCTAGAGAGCTGGCACAAACATAATGGGCAAAATGGCCTTGTTCTGTCTGTAATGATTCTGTTATTCCAGATTTGCATGTGTTTGTATAAAACTGATGACTTCCGTGGTCAAATAATGAAGAAGAAACAAGTAGTAAATGTTAATACAAAAGCCGCAGGCAATTGACATAGGCAGAAATTGGAGAGGACCATCTGCATCACTAATCATCAAGCAAATCTGTATGCACTGCAACTGGCTGGCAGCACAGGGTGCGGGCCAGACAAATCGCCCATTTTCCAGAGTGGGATTTTCCCATGGAAGATAAATTGAAATCTTAAAAGTTGGTGGGAGTGGGAAGTAGAACCTGTTTCAAACACAATACTAGGGAAAGGGTATGCAAGAACACTAAGTTGGATCCATGGAGAGAGAAACCGAGTTAATGTTTCAGGTCAAAAGCAGATGCTGTCTGACCTGCTGAATATATCCAGCATTTTCTGTTTTTATTTCAGATTTCCAGCATCCACAGTATTTTCCTTTTGTACTATGTTGGATCCCTTGGGCTCCACACATAGTGTTCTTGCATACCCTTTTCCTGATACTAACGGGGACAAGTTAACAAACCCTGTATTCAGAGACCACAGGGGATCACTTCCTCAAGTCATGGGGGGCACAGCATATTGGGTAGAAAATGGTCAAACCCTACAACCAGGGATATCAGTCCCGCAGGGATGTGTTTATTACCAGTGGGGAGACACAGAGTAACAAACAACCATAACCCCATGCACATAACACATAAACCCAACACCACTGACTTTGGCTATCTTCCTGAATGTCAATATACGTAGCCACCCAAATAAAATGAATAAATTTGACTTGTGCTAAGAAAGGGCAGGTAGATGTGAAATTCCTGCAAAAGCACCAAAATCACAAGGGACTGGCTGCCTGAGAATGAGACTTACATCATGAGATAGCAGGGGAGTAATGAGGACAGCTGTGGAAGAAAACCCTCACATCTACCACCTGCAGCAGAATGCAAGACAGTCAACTTAAAATAATATATCAAGTATACTGCACGCCACAGTTGCTTCTCAAATTTCTCAAATTCCAGCCCTCTCTGGTGGATGACTGCTGAAGGAGCTGCAGTCAGAAAGGGTCAATGATACATACATTCTTGTCATGCTTCTGCATTTAGCCTTTCTGAATAGTAGTCCAGGAGAACACAGAGAATATGATGGAACTCATAATTCCTGCAACTCCAAGCCTGTGCTTATAGAGCCTACCCATTGGAGGAGGAGCCCTCCCCCGACAGCTCCTAAGTTGTATTCCCATTCTATGACAAAGTGCAACTCACCCACAAGAAAGATGTAGACAAAACATTTGTGGGATACATGACAGCCAGAACAGGTAATTTATGGCATCAAAATAAAATGGCCAGGATAAGCTATCTGCAAAAACCGTTTTTAGTACAGACCTGTAATGTGAGGTAAATTGAAGATACCCCTTGGGTTCATGTGATATATTTATAGAGCTATATATGCCATGAGTAATGACATCAGGAACTTCTATCTGGTTCATGAGTTGTGTAACTATTACATATCAAGAGACATGGGCCATGCTGTTTTATGAAGTGACAAAGCATTGGAAAATGTCATTGCTCCCTTGTGACTTGGTTAGGTTCTGGTAACCGAAAACAGTTTACAGCACATAGTAATTGAATCTCCAATCTCCAATCATTCAAGAAAGACTACATAGAGTATTCTGGCCATCATTTGCAGTGAAGTGTGAAGTGCCTTGGGACGTTTTACTACATTAAAGACGCTATAGAAATACAAGTTGTTGTTGTTGTTGACAGTGTGTTCCATGACTCTGGCCATCACACAAAACCTACACACAGGACTGTGAGTGTATATAGTCTCATCGTGGTTTGATATTATAACCCTTTGAGTAACAGAATCCTGCATATCCTCAATTAGATTCCAGCTTGCAATTCACTCCTGAGTATCCATTATTATTCGATATGTACACAAGCTGAACCCCTTGATTAGATGCCAGTCTCTGACTCACTCCTTGATGTGTGTGCATGCTTATTACATATGAACCGCTTGATGGTAATAAAATGTAAATGTTTTATTTCTTTTAGGTGTTTGCTTTCTCAGATACAAATCCAGTACTTGATAGTTATATGTGTTGTTGCTAAGGTTCTATATGATTCTATGAGATGTAGTTTGAACTTTTCATAGCCACATCTGATATAGAGAGCCTTCTTCCCCACAAAGAGCAACAATACAGGGGGCAGGTTGTTTTTGTATGCAGAGTAGGCCATTCATCCTGTGGCATTTCTGTTAGCCATGGAAGCTGTACCTTCGTAACCCCATTTTCCTGTCATGGCTCTGTAATACCAATCTTGTCTCTGAGTCAGACGGTTGTGGGCTGAAGTCCCACTAGTCACATCACAGGACCACGATTTCCATTTTAAATGGCCTAATGCTTAATTTCAGGGGTTGCTCCTGCTGTCCAGTGGTGGATCCGGTGAACATTGTCATGGCCACAGCAGCAATAAGGCGCTAAGTCACTGTCCACCATTTTTGGGACTCCATCGCCCCAGCCCCGTTCCCACCAGATGGACGGGCTGAAAGTTCAGCCCAACATCCGAGACAAACTAGCCAAACTGAAAGAGGACAAGGAAGGGCACACGTCCAGGTGAGATTCCCCCACTTATAATCAAAGAAACTAGGAAGGAGATAACAGTGACATTAATGTCCATGAATAGAAAAGAAGCAGTGCGAGAGAACTGGCAGACAGCAAATGTGATTCCTATCTTCAAAAAAGGCAGATAGAAGTAATTCTATATAATCTATGAACTCACCCAAAATTTTGTTCAAATAATTCCAAAAAGAAGCAGCTTACCTGCAAGCTCTGCTGTGGATTCGAAAGATTAGGAATTATCCAGTAAGTTTCTGATAAGCTTTCCCAGCAGTGGAATCTAAAATCCTCTGTACTTATTCTACTATTCATTTGAAATCTGATTTTTTTTTAACACATTATAAAGGATAACGGCGTGCTTGCTTTTTGCTATCAACGATCACATTACATATTTGCAGGAGGCAAAATATCCTAATAAGATCATTGTTATGTATGGAGAAAGAATCAGACTGAACACTGTGAGCTCAAAGTAAAGTGTGACCGTAGTCTTTTATTGCAGGTCTCCAGAGTGCCTCTCCAACCTGTGAGGTCTCCTTAAATACCTATATTCCCAAGGGATTATGGGATTCCTTGGGACTCCAGGGGATGAGCCCTCTGGTAGCTGTACAGAGTAAATACAAGTCCACATATACAACAACACTCCCCCCCCCCCACCCCCCCAAAGTCAATAGTGTAACTATTTACAATGTGAGTCGATCTGGGACCCTTCTTGCCCCGGTTGATCGTCTCGGTGTGAAAGCTGGTATTGTTGAATCATTTGTTGGGCCCTCGCTGGGCTGCTGTGCAGCTGGCCTTGTTGGGCAGCCTGGTGTGTTGGGTCCTGCTGAGCTTCTGTGGATGATGGGTTCTGCTTCGTGGTCAACCGTGGTGCCGGTTGCCACTGGTGTGTATGTTGGGGATCAAAAAAGGTAGGGTCCAAGGATAGTCCGTAAATCTGAGTTTGATTTGGTCCAAGTGTTTCCGGTGAATGAGTCCATTTGAAAGTTTGACTGGAAACATCCTGCTCCCCTCTTTGGCCACGACAGTGCCGGGAAGCCACTTGGGACCTTGTCCATAATTCAATACAAATACAGTGTTATTTCAATCTCGCGTGACACATTTGCGCTATCATGGTATTTACTTTGTGGAAGCTGCCTGCTCACTACCTGTTCATGTAGATCAGGGTGAACTAACGAGAGCCTTGTCTTAAGTGCTCTTATCATGAGCAGTTCAGCAGGTGAGATCCCAGTGAGCGAGTGCAGTCTCGTGCGGTAGCTCAGCAGGACTCGGGATAGGCGAGTCTGCAGCGAGCCTTCAGTTACCCTCTTCAAGCCTTGCTTGATGGTTTGCACTGCTCTCTCTGCCTGACCATTGGACGTTGGTTTAAATGGGGCAGATGTGCCATGTTTGATCCCGTTACGGGTCATGAATTCTTTGAACTTAATACTGGTAAAACATGGCCCGTTGTCGCTCACCAGGACATCGGGTAAGCCATGAGTGGCAAACATGCCCCGCAGGCTTCCAGTAGTGGCAGGTGTCTCTGCCATTCTTGGGGACCACTACTCGATTGCCCCACAGAAGGCAGTCTGCTTGTATAGACATTTCATCTTTGCGCTGCTGGAACGGCTTAATCTCTTCCTGCACTTCCACTGGAACACTGGACCAGCTCCCATGAAGCACACAGCTTTTGACTAGAGATAATAAGGGGTCCTGGCTTGTCCAGGTTTTGATCTGCCAGGCAGTGACGTGTGATTGCTCACTCTCAAATGCTTCCATAACCATGGCTAAATCTGCGGGCTGCGCCATTTCCACCCCCGTGGTGGGCAATGGCAGCCTACTGAGAGCATCGGCGCAGTTTTCTGTGCCTGGCCTGTGGCGGATGGCGTAGTTGTATGCGGACAACATGAGTGCCCATCTCTGGATGCGGGTCGATGCATTGGCATTTATCCCTTTACTTTTGGAAAACAGGATATGTGGCTTATGGTCAGTTTCCAATTCGAATTTTTGCCCAAACAGGTATTGATGCATTCTCTTTACCCCATAGACACACGCTAACGCTTCTTTCTCAATCTTTCCTTAGGCTCTCTCAGCCTTAGACAGACTACTGGATGCATAAGCAACCGGTTGCAGTTTCCCAGAATCATTAGCTTGTTGCAATACACACCCGACGACATATGACGACGCATTACATGCTAGTACCAAACGCTTACATGGATCATACAACACAAGCAATTTGTTTGAGCATAACAATTTTCTCGCTTTTACAAAGGCATTTTCTTAGCTTTTGCCCCAAACCCATTCGTCCCCTTTTCATAGTAAAACATGCAGTGGTTCTAACAGTGTGCTAAGACCTGGTGAGAAGTTATCAAAGTAGTTCAGGAGTCCCAGAAATGACTGCAGCTCTGACACGTTCTATGGCATCGGTGCATTCTCGATTGCCTCCGTCTTCGTGTTGGTGGGCCTGATGCCATCTGGCCACATTCCTCCTTCCCAAGAACTCCACTTCGAGCGTTTTAACCTGAGCCTCATGCGGTTGAGTTGACTAAAAACCCCCTCCAGGTTCTGCAGATGCTCGACAGTGTTCCGACCTGTGACCAAGCTGTCATCCTGGAAGACCACGATGTGCGAGACTGACTTCAGTAAGCTTTCCATGTTTCTCTGGAATATCGCCGCAGCTGATTGGATTCCAAACGGGCATCTGTTATAAACAAAAATACCTTTGTGCGTGTTGATGCAAGTGAGGGCCTTCGATGATTCCTCCAGTTCCTCCGTCATGTAGGCTGAAGTCAGATCCAGCTTCGTGAACGTCTTTCCTCCCACCAGCATTGCAAAGAGGTCGTTGGCCTTTGGTAGTGTGTATTGGTCCTGCAGGCAGAAACGATTGATAGTTACTTTGTAATCGCCACAGATTCTGACAGTGCCGTCTCCCTTGAGGACATTAACAATCGGACTGGCCAACTCCTTGATCTCGATCGGTGAAATGATGCCCTCTCTTTGCAGCCAGTCTAGTTCGATCTCTACCCTTTCTCTCATCATGTACAGTACTGCTCTCGCCTTGTGATGGATGGGTCCCGCACCCGGGATTAGGTGTATCTACACTTTTGCGCCTTGGAATTTCCCGATGCCTGGTTCGAACAGCGAAGGAAATTTGTTTAAGCGCTAACAAGGTGTTAATGGCCTTGCATTCATCACCCTTGATGGTGGACTCTGAGTCATCTGTGGACGTGCAGCTGCATGTATGTGTGACCTGCCCTGTACATTACGATTCGAAAACAACATCAACTTTATTCACAGTACTTGTAGCAGCACTTGTGTGCTGAGAGATTTGCTTCGTATTGTCACTGGCGGCAATGAACGCCTGGGCTATCGCTATGGCCTTACTCAAGGTTGGGGTTTCTACAGTCAAAAGTTTGCGAAGTATGGTTTTGTGGCCAATGCCAAGTATGAAAAAGTCTCTGAGCATGTGCTCCAAATGTCCTTCAAATTCGCAATGTCCTGCAAGGCGTCTTAACTCGGTGAAATAACTCACCACTTCCTGGCCTTCAGATCTTTTGTAGGTGTAGAACCAGTGCCTCGCCATCACAACGCTTTCCTTCGGGTTCAAATGCTCTCGGACCAGTGTGCACAAATCGTCATATGATTTCTCAGTGGGTTTCGCTGGAGTGAGCAGATTCTTCATGAGGCCATACGTTAGTGCCCCACAGATGGTGAGGAGGATCGCCCTTCGTTTGGCAGTGTCCTCTTCCCCATTTAGTTCGTTGGTTACAAAGTATTGGTCGAGTCACTCCACAAAAGTTTCCCAATCATCTCCCTCTGAGAATTTCTCCAGGATGCCCACTGTTCTCTGCATCTTTGGGTTCGCTATCTGTATCTCGTTGCCAGTTGTTATGTATGGAGAAAGAGTCAGACTGAACACTGTGAGCTCAAAGTAAAATGTGACCTTAGTCTTTTATTGCAGGTCTCCAGAGTGCCTCGCCAACCTGTGAAGCCTTCTTAAATACATGAGCTCCCACGAGATTATGAGAACCCTTGGGACGCCAGGGGATGAGCCCTCTGGTGGCTGTACAGAGTAAATACAAGTCCACATATATAACAATAATAACATCAAAGAATAAGTTTTAGATTAAAACTACAACCAAAACAGACTAACCCCAATATTATTGCATGTTTGTGGGCTCAGGGGAACCCAAAACTGTCCGGAAAGCAGTGGTCCTGCTGAATTTAAAGGCAGGACCTAATTATCACTGTTTCTCGCCCGGCAGCCAGCCAGATTGAGAGGGTATGGTAGAAGGCCGCAGCCGGGGACCACTGATCGCCCGGGGGTCGCGGACTGGTGGGGGGGGGAGGTTTCAGATCATGGAAAGGGGGAAATCCGACCAGCTGGCCAGCCAGCATTAAACTTAAATAGTTGCCAAAATCTGAGGAATGAAGCCTCATTATCAAATTATAATCAAGGACCTGCCTCTCCAGAGCGGGTCACTCAAACGCCCCAGAAACAGTCATGGTTTAACCCGAAGTAGGTGCATTCGTGGAGGGTTGGGGTCAGGTTTCACATATGTAGCGATGTAACCCCACTCCCAGCCTGCCCCCGATCCTCTCCTGCCCATCATGGAGGGGGGGTTAACATTCTCCTCAATGATTCCACGTCCCTGTAATTCCAGGTGATTATATGCCTGACTGAGACATAATTGGATCGTTAATTAATATCCCACCAGCCTCAGATCAGGAAATAGGATAAACCTGGGAATAACAATTATTAGATGATAATGGAGCATTCCTGCAGAATAAGGAAAACACAAACACAGCATGATGCTGTTGCAGATTGTTATTTTCAGGGAAATAATTGTTTTTCTTTTTATATTATTTCTGTGTTATTTTGATTTTTAGGCCGCAATTTTTCATACTGAGTCGGGAGTGAGGTGGGCGACTTTGGGTGCATGCTGGAACCGCACTCCCTTCTTCATCCACACTCTGTCCATGTGAATTTACGTGGATGGCGCCTGTTAAGCTCGCCCTGTGAAGTTCCTGGCCAATTAAAAGGAAGCAGTTCTGATGACATCATTTGATGACGCATCATCAGCCTGTTTCCATAAAGGGACTGTGGCCACATTCATTTTGACAGTTGTGCTGTCAGTGTTCTGCAGCATTGAGCTGCTACAAACACTGACACACACTGCACAAAGGTGCATAGCTGCACCCAGGCTCTCTCATCACTCCCTCCAGATGGTTACAGATGGAGACGCAGCACGCAGGGAGGTTCTCTTTCCTTCCAAAGGGCAGAAGTGACCTCCTCAGGACACCAACGCTGCCTGGTTGCACATTGTACAGGAGGGCACAAGCAGGGATATCATCAGGAGGACCTGGCTGTGGTGTTGCAAACCTTTCAATGGTAGGCTCTTGGGTGTTATCACCAATGTTCATATAAAGTTTCTGCTAATGTGTTGTCAAACATTGGACAGATCTGTGTGGACCTTTGGAAGTGGCT
The DNA here is from genome assembly GCF_044704955.1 of Pristiophorus japonicus. NCBI lineage: Eukaryota > Metazoa > Chordata > Chondrichthyes > Pristiophoridae > Pristiophorus > Pristiophorus japonicus. Next base: position 85,242,739 of record NC_091979.1, on the reverse strand, counting down.
TAGTGAGTGGTGAGACATAACGATTACCGCCCCCTGCCCAACCCCCACCCAATGATGCTGAGTGTGAAAGGAATGAAAGGAATGGCTTGGGCATTGCAGGAATGTTTTATGGTGTTGGTGTGGAGTGGTGCCAATCTGGCGCATCATGTGACAGCCAGGGTGTACAGTGTCAAGTGGAAGTAAATGTGGCCATGGTGAAGCCATCCCTGGCATCCCGGGCAGTAATGTAGTCGGATGCTGATGCCCTGTGTCCTGTGCAGCATCAGATGATTGAATGTTGATGTTGTTTTTGGTGATGCTGATGTGCCTGGTGATGTTGGTGTTAGGGCAGATCATGGTGGGATTCTGAAGACCAAGGTGAGATTTTTTCAAGGACACCAATGCTGATGAAATAGATGGCAGATGAAGTTGAGATGACAGAAGCAATCTGTCAATGGTGAGAGAGGTTGCTCCAAGGAGGTGACACTGGATAGAGAGTTCACTGCAAATTCTTCAAACCTCCATAAAGCTGAAAAGTGTATTCCAAATCCTGAAGGCTCCAGCTTCTTTGATTGGAAATTGAACAGCTGTGAATAGTTTTCATATCACTTCTGCAGCTGTCAACTATTCACAGCAATGGAGTCATTGAGAACCCAACACACTTACCTGATGCGATCCCCGAGAACCTCGGAACGATCGTTAGGACATTGTAAAATGCTGCTTAAATACCTATAAGCAGCTTCTTAAGTATCTCAATTGTTTGATCCGCTGCTTAGTGCCGGGTCTGCAAACCGTAGGCAGAGCCGACACTTGAGAAACTGGTACGGAGGCGGATTCAGAGTGGACTTCTACCCCGCTGTCAACCACTGCTATTTTTCCAGCGGGACCACCCCCAAACTCGCACTCACAGGGCTGGTAAAATTCCGGCCCTAGTTTCTTCTTCGATGGGGATTTGCATATAAAGATTGACCATCTGTAGAATAAAAAGGCACATTCGAACATATTTTGCTTGTTGAGGAGACATTCTGCACTTCTTGGAATATGAGAGGCCTGGGCAATGTGAGTCATTTCATGCTAGGTCGGTGAAGCGAGACAAGTTCATTAGGCAGAGCACAGCTCAGTTCCTTTTCAGATACAAGAAAACAGTGACAATGGGCACTCACACTCAGGGTAGGAACAGGTAGATACCAGCTGATAATTTAACATATCCGATATAATAGAAGTAATTGAATTTAAAAGTTCATACAGTTGGGTTATCACTGAACTGAGAGGGTTGGTCTGGAAATTAGCTTCAGGTTGGTTTCGTTTTTGAATTGATTGCAAAAGTAAAAGCATTAGTAAAAGTTATTTCAATCTGTAAAAGTGAAAATATGAATTATTTTTTTTAAAATGTAAGAATCTAAATGTTTCTGTTGAACTCATTATGTTATATAATATATTTATATTTGTCTACGCATTTCATGTAGAATTTTTTAGTTAATTAGTCTCCAGATAAATAACTTTTTAATTAAATTGCATTGTGCTATTACACGGAAATTTCAGTTGCATAAATAAGTAATAGAGATGGCATTATTAGGTGGTCTGCTTGAAGTAATATTGAAACCAAAATGAACATAGAAATGCTCCTGTTGTGCTGCATGTTTGATGTCAGTACAACATTGGTCTAGAAATCCCGGTCCTCAGCTTCCCGTGGGCGCTCGACAGAAAAAGGCAAAAAAGATGCGCATCTACCTTATTCTGCTGGGCCCACCAGCGATCCCGGTCCTGAGGCCTCCTCTCACTGTGCATTGGAGCGCGTGCACGTCGGGACGTCTGTATGCTGGAGCTGGAGTCACATGGCACTGGGCAGCCAATCCAGATACAGTATTTTCTCATTCATAATAATAGGAACTCCGATTGAGAAATCCCCTCCCCAAAACACTAAAACACTAAAAAAAAAAGAAAAAATACACCACATAATTAAGATCAATTTAAATTAAAGTTAATAAATGTCTTATTAAAAAATATATATTTTTCCGAATTAAAAAAAAAAATTAATTATGGTTTAAAATAAACTTACCTTAGTGGGCAGGGTTTTTAACATTAAAATGTGTTTTTTAAATTTTATTTTACTATGTTTTTGTATGTTTTAAAACTTTTACACCTGTAAAAGTAGGCTATGCGCCTGCTTTTATCAGGTGCAAGAGTTTTCAGGACATCCGCTGGGCAAGATATGAGTAAATATCGTAATCTTGCCCAAGCAAATGTCCTGGTTGCCGAGATGCGGAGGATCTGTCAAACCAGAACTTGACAGATCGGTAAAGCCAGTTTTCAGCGCATGTGCATTGTGCGCTGAAAACCGGATTTTGCAATGCTTTCCCGGGTCCGTACACACTCCGTACGGACTCGGGGAGGCCCAGATTTCGAGGCCATTATCTTTTCCCAAAGGTGCGGTAAAATGCTGCAAATTCACAGAAAGCAACAGTTTGGCATTGGTATCAAGAGCTTAAGTACATCTGGGGATACAAATTGCCCCCCCCCCCCGCCCGAAATGGGGCACTCCCACCCCATTTCGGTGGGTTATACCACAGCTGCGGTTCAGGTCGACTCTTTCACGAAATTGCGCTCTTTGGGTTTTTTTTGTTTTGATCCGGGAGTCGGTCATAATCGGGGCGGTTACTACACCTGAGGGGCAAAAACGCAGCGGGGACAGCAACTGAGGGGCGGAAGTTGAGGGCGGGTGTGGAGTCACCACTGCGATGACGTCATCACGGTGCCGTGTCACTTCGGCTATCACCTTCACTTAAAGGGGAGAGCATCTGCGCTTTTAAATCTTCAAGCCACTGGGCCATCAGGGAGGGTTTTGGCTGGGTCAGTGGCCTGGTACCCAAGAGGGGGTGCCAAGCTGCCTGTTGGCAGCCCGGCCAAACCCTGGGCATATTTATCAGGCCGATCTGGCAGTCGGCTGACAAAATAAACATGGCGGCAGCAGCAGTAGGCCCTCCCCTTTAAGGGAAGCTGCACCGCTGCTGTGAAGGCCACAGCCTCACTGGACCACTGGGTGAAAGCTTGTTTTGGCACCGCCGGGCGGGCCGAAGATTTTTGAAGTGGAATGTCGCCGTTGGGGCGTTAGATCGGCGGTGCACATGGTGATGACACGCATGCCGTGGACCGGCAGCAGCAGAGCGGTTAGGGTGGGGATCAGAGCACCGCTGGGAAAACTCGGGTGGGCAATCAGCGGCCATTCCACCAAAAGTCGGTGGCCACTACATTCCACAGCGTGGCCGCCGATTTGCGGTCATAACTAGCCTTAAGGAAAGGGGCAATTTCGGCCCCCTGATGTGCAAAATGTTTTTTAACTTGAAGGTTAAACAGAACTTAGATGGCCCATATAAGGAGAGAGAGAGAGAAAACAGGGAATTACAGACCAGTTAGCCTGTTGAAGAAATGCTGGAATCCATTATTAAGGAAGTGGTAACGGGGCATTTAGAAAATCATAATATGATTAGACAAAGTCAACATGGTGTTATGAAAGAGAAATTGTATTTAACAAATTTATTAGAATTTTTTTGAAGATGTAACTAGCAGGGTAGATAAGCGGGAATCAGTGGATGCAATATATTTGGATTTCCAAAAGGTATTCGATAAGGTGCCATATAAAAGGTTGTTACGCAAGATAAAGGTTCATGGGTTGGAGTAATACATTAGCATGGATTGGTTAACGGACAGAAAACAGAGAGTCGGGATAAATGGGTCATTTTCAGGTTGGTAAACTGTAACTAGTGGGGTGTCACAGGGATCAATGCTGAGGCCACAACTATTTACAATTTATATTAATGACTTGGATAATAGGGTAATTTTCAGGTTGGCAAGCTGCAACTAGCCACAAGGATCAATGCTTGGGCCTCAGCTATTTACAATTTATATTAAAGACTCAGATGAAGGGACCGAGTGTAATGTATCCAAGTTTGCTGACGATACAAAGTTAGGTGAGAAAGTAAGCTGTGAGGAGGACACAAAGAGCTAGCAAAGAGATATAGACAGGTTAATTGAGTGGGCAATAAGGTGGCAGATGGAATATAATGTGGGGAAATGGAAGGAACAAAAGAAAAACAGAATGTTTTAAATGGAGAGAAACTATAAAATATTGGTGTTCAGAGAGATTTAGGTCTTCTCGTACAGGAAACAGAGAGTTAGCATGCAGGTGCAGCAAGCAATTAGGAAGGCAAATGGCTTGTTGGCCTTTATTGCAAGGGCGATGGAGTACAAGAATACGGAAATCTTGCTGCAATTGTACAGGGCCTTGTAGAGATCACACATGGCGTACTTTGCGCAGTTTTTGATCTCCTCATCTGAGGAAGGATATCTAAAAGCAAAATACTGCGGATGCTGAAATCTGAAATAAAAACAAGAAATGCTGAAAATCTCAGCTGGTCAAGCAGCATCTGTGAAGATAAAAACAGAGTTAATGTTTCAGGTCGATGATCCTTCATGAGGTAGGATATACTTTCTGTTATATATGTGGGCTTGTATTTACTCTGTACAGCCACCAGAGGGCTCATCCCCTGAAGTCCCAAGGGATCCCACAATCCCTTGGGAGCACAGGTATTTAAGAAGGCTTCACAGGTTGGAGAGGCACTCTGGAGACCTGCAATAAAAGACTAAGGTCACACTTTACTTTGAGCTCACAGTGTTCAGTCTGACTCTTTCTCCATTCACAACAACTGGCGACGGGATACAGATGATGAACCCAAAGATGCAGAGAACAGTGGGCATCCTGGAGAAATTTTCGGAGGGAGATGATTGGGAAACTTTTGTGGAGCGACTCGACCAATACTTCGTGGCCAACGAGCTAGATGGGGAAGGGAGCGCTGCCAAACGAAGGGCGATCCTCCCCACCGTCTGTGGGGCACCAACATATGACCTCATGAAGAATCTGCTCACTCAAGCGAAACCCACAGAGAAATCATACGACGATTTGTGCACACTGGTCCGAGAGCATTTGAACCCAAAGGAAAGCGTTCTAATGGCGAGATACCGGTTCTACACCGACAAAAGATCTGAAGGCCAGGAAGTGGCGAGTTATGTCGTCGAGCTAAGACACCTTACAGGACATTGCGAATTTGAAGGACATTTGGAGCAAATGCTCAGAGACTTTTTCATACTTGGCATTGGCCATGAAACCATACTTAACAAACTTTTGACTGCAGAGACCCCAACCTTGAGTAAGGCCATAGCGATAGCCCAGGCGTTCATAGCCACTAGTGACAATACGAAGCAAATCTCTCAGCACACAATGCTGCTACAAATACTGTGAACAAAGTGATGTTGTTTTCGAATTGTAACCTACAGGGCAGGTCACACATACCTGCAGCTGCACTTCCGCAGATGTCTCAGAGTCCACCATCAAGGGTGATGAATGCAAGGCCATTAACACCTTGTTAGCGCTGCGGGGGTGATCATCGTTTCCATTCAAGCCGATTCAAAGGATACATTTGCAAGAGCTGTGGAACAATGGGACACCTCCAATGAGTGTGCAGGCGAGCTGCTAAGCCTGTTAAACATGCAAAACACCATGTTGCAAAGGAGGATCATGACGAAACAGAGCCTCAGACCGAGGAGGCAGAGGTACGTGGGTTGCACACTTTCACCACGAATTGTCCCCCGATAATGCTGAATGTTGAACTAAATGGACTCCCGGTGTCAATGGAGCTGGGCACGGGTGCAAGCCAGTTCATCATGGGCAAAAAGACTTTTGAAAGGTTGTGGTGCAACAAGGCCTCAAGGCCAGTCTTAACTCCAGTTCGCACAAAACTAAGAACTTACACAAAAGAACTGATTTCTGTCATCGGCAGTGCTACCGTAAAGGTCTCCTACGATGGAGCGATGCACAAGCTACCTCTCTGGGTGGTACCGGGTGATGGTCCCACGCTGCTTGGCAGAAGCTGTCTGGGAAAGATATGCTTGAACTCGGATGACATCTGAGCGCTATCGCCCGCTGATGACACTTCGTGTGCACAGGTCTTAAACAAATTTCCTTCGCTGTTCGAACCAAGCATCGGGAAATTCCAAGGAGCAAAAGTGCAGATCCACCTAATTCCGGGGGCATGACCCATCCATCACAAGGCGAGAGCAGTACTGTACATGATGAGAGAAAGGGTAGAGATCGAGCTAGACCAGCTGCAACGAGAGGGCATCATTTCACCAATCGAGTTCAGTGAGTGGGCCAATCCTATTGTCCCAGGCCTCAAGGGCGATGGCACTGTCAGAATCTGTGGTGATTACAAAGTAACCATCAATCATTTCTCCCTGCAGGACCAATATCCACTACCAAAAGCCGACGAACTCTATGCAACGCTGGCAGGAGGAAAGACGTTCACGAAGCTGGATCTGACAACAGCCTACATGACGGAGGAATCATCGAAGGCCCTCACCTGCATCAACACGCACAAAGGTCTTTTTGTTTATAACAGATGCCAATTTGGAATCCGATCAGTAGTGGCGATAATCCAGAGAAACATGGAAAGTTTACTGAAGTCGGTCCAGCACACCTTGGTCTTCCAGGACGACATCTTGGTCACAGGTCGGAACACAGTCGAGCACCTGCAGAACCTGGAGGAGATTCTTAGTCGACTCACCCACGTGGGGCTCAGGTTAAAACGCTCGGTGTGTTTTCCTGGCGCCTGAAGTGGAGTTCCTGGGAAGGAGGATTGCGGTGGATGGCCCACCAACGTGAAGACGGAGGCAATCGAGAATGCAACGATGCCACAGAACGTGAAGGAGCTGCGGTCGTTTCTGGGACTCTTGAACTACTTTGGTAACTTCTTACCGGGTCTCAGCACCCTGCTAGAACCACTACATGTCTTACTACGAAAAGGAGGTGAATAGGTTTGGGGCAAAAGCCAAGAAAATGCCTTTGTAAAAGCGAGAAAATTGTTATGCTCAAACAAATTGCTTGTGTTGTATGATCCATGTAAGCGTTTGGTACTAGCATGTGATGCGTCGTCATATGGTGTCGGGTGTGTATTGCAACAAGCTAATGATTTCGGGAAAATGCAACCCGTTGCTTCTGCATCCGCGAGTCTGTCTAAGGCTGAGAGAGCCTACAGCATGATTGAAAAAGAAGCATTAGCGTGTGTCTATGGGATAAATAAAATGCATTAATACCTGTTTGGGCTAAAATTCGAATTGGAAACTGACCTTAAGCCACTTATATCCCTGTTTTCTGAGAGTAAAGGGATAAATACCAAAGCATCGGCCCGCATCCAGAGATGGGCACTCACGTTGTCCAAATACAATTACGCCATCCACCACAGGCCAAGCACAGAAAACTGCACGGATGCTCTCAGTCGGCTGCCATTGCACACCACGGGGTGGAAATGGTGCAGCCCGCAGATCTAGCCATGGTTATAGAAGCATTTGAGAGTGAGCAATCACCCGTCACTGCCCGGCAGATCAAAACCTGGACAAGCCAGGACCCCTTATTATCTCTAGTCAAAAGTTGTGTGCTTCACGGGAGCTGGTCCAGTGTCCCAGTGTAAATGCAGTAAGCGATAAAGCCATTCCAGCGGCGCAAAGGTGAAATGTCTACACAGGCAGACTGCCTTGTGTCGTCCCCAAGAAGGGCAGAGACACCTTCATCAATGACCTCCACAGTACCCACCCAGGCATCGTAATGATGAAAGCGATAGCCAGATCCCACGTGTGGTGGCCCGGTATCGATGCGGACTTAGAGTCCTAAGTTCACAGATGTAATACATGCTCACAGTTAAGCAATGTACCCAGGGAGGAACCTCTAAGTTTATGGTCTTGACCCTGCAAACCGTGATCTAGGGTCTATGTCGACAATGCAGGCCTGTTCTTGGGTAAAATGTTCCTTGTGGTTGTAGACGCGACCTCCAAGTGGATTGAATGTGAGATAGTGTCGGCTAGCACGTCCGCTGCCACAACTTAAAGCCTGTGGGCCATGTTTGCCACTCACAGCTTACCCGATGTCCTGGTGAGCAACAACGGGCCATGTTTTACCAGTGCTGAGTTCAAAGAATTCATGACCCGTAACGGGATCAAACATGGCACATCTGCCCAGTTTAAACCAGTGTCCAATGGTCAGGCAGAGAGAGTAGTGCAAACCATCAAGCAAGGCTTGAAGAGGGTAACTGAAGGCTCACTGCAGACTCGCCTATCCCAAGTCCTGCTTAGCTACCGCATGAGACCCCACTCACTCACTGGGATCCCACCTGCTGAACTGCTTAAGGCTCTCGTTAGTTCACCCTGATCTACATGAACAGGTAGAGAGCAGGTGGCTTCAACAAAGTGCATACCATGATAGCGCAAATGTGTCACACGAGATTGAAGTCAATGATCCTGTATTTGTATTAAATTATGGACAAGGTCCCAAGTGGCTTCCCGGCACTGTCATGGCCAAAAAAGGGAGCAGAGTGTTTCAAATGGACTCATTCACTGGAAACACTTGGACCAAATCAAACTCAGATTCACGGACTATCCTGAGCAACCCACCTTGGACCCTACCTTTTTTGATTCCCCCAACACACACATCAGTGGCAACTGACACCATGGTTGACCACGAAGAAGAACCCATCATCCACAGCAGCCCTGCAGGGCCCAACACACCAGGCAGCCCAGCAAGGCCAGCTGCATAGCAGCCCAGCGAGGACCCAACAAATGATTCAACAACACCAGCTTTCACACCGAGAAGATCAACCAGGGCAAGAAGGGCCCCAGCTCGACTCACATTGTAAATAGTTACATTATTGACTTTGGGGGTAATGTTGTTATCTATGTGGACTTGTATTTGCTCTGTACAACCACCAGAGGGCTCATTTCCAGGAGTCCCAAGTGATCCCGCAATCCCGTGGTATTTAAGAAGGCTTCACAGGTTGGAGAGGCACTCTGGAGACCTACAATAAAATACTAAGGTCACATTTTACTTTGAGCTCACAGTGTTCAGTCTGACTCTTTCTCCATACACTACACTTTCCTTAGTGGTGGTGCAATGAAGGCTCACAACAAGGGTTGTGATATGAGGAGACATTGAGTAGATTGGGCCAATACTCTCTGGAATTTAGAAGAATGAGACATGATGCCATTTAAACATATAAGATTCTGAGGGGGATTGACAGTGTAAATGCTGAGAGGTTATTTCCCCTGGCTGGAGAGTCTAGAACTAGGTGCTATAGTCTCAGGATAAGAGGTCGGCCATTTAAGACTGAGATGAGGAAGAATTTCTTCACTCAGAGGGTTGTGAATCGTTGAATTCTCTACGTCAAAGGGCTGTGGATGCTGAATCGTTGAGTATATTCAAGGCTGAGATAGATGAAGTTTTGGAGCCTCGGGGATATGGAGATTGGGCAAGAAAATGGAGTTGAGGTCGAAGATCAGCCATGATCTTATTGAATTGTGGCGGAGGCTTGAGGGGCCATATGGCCTACTCTTGCTCCTAATTCGTATATTCTTATGTACTTATAAATTTCGCTAACAGTTATAGGCTGGTGAATAGTGCCACAGCACATGTTTGAGTACACATGCATGGAGCTTTGCTTTTCCCTACTCTAGAATGATGAGAGAGAGCAGTGTAATCATAGCTGCCTGTGTGCATCGCATTAAATATTTCAACCTTGACTGTATATTTTGGTGCAGTGTAATTTCTACTGCATTGCTCCCTATTTAACACAATATACTCACACATGTATTTACTTTAAACTGTGTGGATGCCTAGGGATCAATTGGACACCAGGACTGCACTAACTCACTGAGCCTCTAGTTGTTCATTTCAGACATAAATTATAATCTGCAACCTACATGGTATTGGACCAAAAGAATCTCATTGTTCCTGAAGGCAGGGATTATATGTGGTCTGACCTTCCATTTACATTCATTTTGTGTCAACTCCATTATAACACATGGAACTGACAGATACTGCATTTTACATTTAGAAACCTTTCAAAGTAGGTGGTTCAGATGTGTCATGCATTTGCTTCCTAGGTTCTTTGCTTAAGAATTCATAAAAGCACATTGCTATTAAGAACTAGTTGGTTTATTAGCAAAAGGTTTAGCAATCACATTACACATTACCAGTTCATCCACCAGGCTCTCACCACCTACCTCATCATGGATCCTCTGAACCCAGCTGGCTGGGGTTTTATTGAGTCTTGTGAACATCATGTGACTGGCTAAGCCACTTCCAACTCAATAGCTCAACAAACCTGTGAGCATACTCACAGGTGCCTACATTATAATCTGGAAATGAAGAGTGGCAGCCATCTCCATGAATGCCATTTGGTCTCTTTTAACAAACTCGCACTTATTACATATTTAACTAGTTTATTTGTGAGTTTTACTTAAAGTTGCCACCCTCTGGTAACTTCAAACATTATTTGTCTATGCAGCGGCACCCAGCTATTCAGTCAGTTCAGCCATGTTGTGAACTGGATTTTGCGACTGTCCAGTGTACCCCAGCTACACAGAGTGGAGGAGAAAATGCCATGCAAGGGCAACATGAGAGTATCGGCCTCACAATGTATTTGGAATATAACAGCAATATTAGATTCTTCCAAGCACGATATGAAATTAGTTGAAAGCACAATGAAGACAGAGCGATTGGAATCCTGAGTGGTTTAGACGTGCACATTTTCAAAAATATTTGGAAGCTGCTTGTTGGTTTACATTGTGTATGAACCTGTATAAAATTGCCATAAGATCGGCATGTACCAACTCTGAAAGCTTCTCACAATATACTTTCCATCCACAGATTGGTCCCATTGGTGCCAAATATGTATGCGAGTGCCAGAATATTGGATGGGATCCCTTCGCTGGTCCTCCTGAATGAGTGCCATTAGCAATCTTCTGGTTAGCCATTTAAGTCAACCTAAAGTAATTCTTTAGAGAGATTCATTTAAACATTAAAATATATTGCAAATTAAATAAGCCCTAACATGAGTTTCCTATTAATGACGGGATCACCTAGTGCTGTGCTCACCTATCCAGAGTCGGCATAAAGGGAAGTCAGTGAATGAAGTAGGTCTTAAAGGGACAGGAGCTATTTTGTCATTTTATTTTCATTTTTTTCAGCGTAGTTTTTGTGTATCTTTCTCCTTCTTATTGGTATTTAAAATGCAGATAATGTTTATGTAGAAACAAAACTAACAGTATTATTTACAAAATCACTGGGAAGCCAACTGTATTTGAAGTATTTCTAAGAGTTCAGCAGGTCAGAATGATGGTAAAGCAAGAGTGGATATGAAAAGGGCCTCTTACAATATAAACTTTCACTCCAGCTTCGGGAAGGACAAGGCATCGAATTGCAAGCTACAGGGTCCTGTGCCATTTGAGGGACAATTAAAAATCTAATGATGGCAGCTGCATTTAAAGCACTTTGATTGAATTACTTTGTGGTTGAAGTAGTGCAAAATGGAAGAAGGCATGACAAGAGATAATTTGGCACCGAAGCCAGATTGCTTACATTCACCATTATGTCACCAACCTATCTACAGGCCCTGGCACACCTACCTAACAATGACTGGGGGAACTACCTCTGTGGGCGCTAGGTCAGCACAGAGGCAGTTACACAGCTATAACATTTGCCAGGGTGTCTGCAACCAGCCTGCAACACAGGCATGTCACTGACAGTGGCAGTCAAGGTCAAACACTGCTCTCAACTTTTCTGCCATCTGCCTATTCCAGACTGGCTGTAGAGTGCCTCGGGATTCCTGAGGTTACAAAAGACACTGTAGAAATATATGTCTTTCTTTTACTTTCAGACTGGAACTGCAGTATTGGCCAAGGGTTTATGTGTAAATTGCAGTTTGAATGTGTGCTCTGGTGGAGTGTGCATGCATAATGAGCAATAAGATAACTGTAAATGTCTAAGGGTTAGGCATAGCCTAGCAGTAAATGTATAAAGGCAAGACTGTGACCTGCATGCTGTGGGTACCAACTTCCCCAGGCCACCAGTTCCTACTATGCACACTGCAGTGCTGTCCTTGAATGTTAAACCAGGCAACCTTCTTGCATCCACCTCATACAGCAGCATTTCAATGAGCCATCAAACATACAGTTTGAAGCTAGTCCCTTCCATCACGTACCCATAAGAAACATTTCCTGATTGCACATTTCCTTTACCATCCACTGGGTTTTCCAGCCACTTCCTTTCCCTCATGTAGTCTTTTGAAAGGCTGCCAACGATTTTCATCCCCACTTACCCTCACTTACCTTTAAGTGGCCAAATCACTTTATGTCCCCACCGCGTTCTTTTAAGAATGCTGACAAGCAAGTTAATCCCTCTTGTTCTGCTGAGCTCACAGCATAAGGCCCAACCCACAGCAGGAACTCATTGTGAATATTGAATGAGGGATAACTTTGGAAGATCCAACAGATTTGGGTGTTCCATCTTTATATAAGTGCAGAGCTCACTGTGTGCAAACTCCACAGCCTCAGGATGGAACATTTAGTCTATGCTGTTTGCATTGTTGCTGTAAGTATTATACCAGAAATTGGATGCCAAATTTATGTAGTTACTGGATAAGTTTGGCACCAGCACTACACTGCTGAAATGTGATAACTGGGGTTGATTTTAACCCCCTACCAGGTAGGAACATTGCATAGGAGAGGTTAAGATCAGGGAATTTGTGTTACTGGCCGATGGTAGTTCCGTTCCCACCCAGCGGCATTTTCCCCTTGTTGACTGCGCACCCTCCTCGCCTCCCAAATTTCTACCCAGCTGTGTTCCTCATTCTTGCAGTATCTAATCCCTGTGGAGAAGGGAGAGGTGCTTGGGCCACACAAAATAATTTAAGGTAAGTACCTGAGAAGAGAACCATGAAAGCACAGACAAGGGTTACAGTGCTCGAGCTATGGAGTGGGGAACGGTCGAAGAACAGAGAAGAACCTGCTCTGGAAAAGAAAGGACTGAGAGAGGATTTTAACTAGTTAAAGGCAAATTTATGACAGATATCAGGAAGTTCTTCTTCTCACAAAGAGGGATTGATTCATGAAGTTGACTGCTAAGTGGAAGCAAAAACCCTGTAGTCATTTAAGAAACAGCTATGATGGGGGAACTATAGGTTCATTGTTTATGGATGGGACAGGATGGGCCAAAAAGCCATCCTGATCCATATTTACCTTGGGGCCGAAATTGCCTCTCCCGATAAGGCCTCTGGCCACCTGAAGGCGGCAGCCATGGGGTGGCGGGGAATGGTCACCGACTCTACGCGGAGGGGCCGCATTTTAGAAATTGCCCTTTAACGGGGCGGAGTGGTGTAGGGGACCGCTCCGCCTGTTTTCCCGCCACGGCGTACACGTGTCAACCCCTTACCATTCCGGTGGCGACCTCTTCCCGAAATTGCCCCGCGGGAAATATCTCTTTTGCGGAATTGCCCTGCGGGAGCGGCGTCGCCACCGGTCGGTGCCCCCGACAGCATTTTCTGTCAGTGCACTCTGTGTTGGTTGGCGGCACAGCTGCCCTTAAAGGGGAGGTGGCACTGCTGGCGATGCCATTTTATTTTTCATTGTTGGTCGACTGCTAGGTTGACCCGACAATTATGCCCCCGGGTTTGGTCAGCCTCTTGGGTGCCAGGCCGCTGGCCCGGCCGAAACCCTCCCTATCTGCGACTCTTCCACCAAAGTGATAGCGGACGAGGAGGAGAACACCTTTGGAAATTCACCCCCTATGCTACAAAATAAAATTAACATGAAAAACATGGACCATTTAATTGCAATCTTATTATTTGTTTTCTTTGGGTCTAGAAAGACGACCGCAGTCCTCAAAGGGTTCAGAGTGATTGACAGTACTGTTATTGGTTATTTCTTTATGAACATTGGCTGAAATGTTTGTGTGCTACAGCTGCTGGGTGAATTGCAATGATGAAACCCTTAAAAGGAAGTTCTGCAATAGAAAGGTTATGGTTTTCTATGTGAATACAGCTTGCAGTATAAATGAAGTTATGTCACAATAGCATGGATTAGGCAAAAGAACAGTTAGTTTCAGAATGCTGGAATTTACAGTTTCAATTCATACTTTCAGTTTGGTTTATGTAAAGATTAGTACCAGGTGGAAGATTTTTAGAGGAAGAAATTCGGCCGCGCCTCTGTTGTGGCGTTAATCCAGGCGGAGCGGTACTCTTTAGGGCCTTGAAAAAGTTTACGACTCCCGCCAAGAAATTAATCAGAATCGGTCGAAGAGCTGACAGGGACGCTAAATCAGCCATTGCACACCAGAGCTGGGGCGGGACACGAACAAAAATGCCGGCACTAAATTTAACCGAATCATTGCGCATGCACCGAACTCTTAAAGTCTTAAAGGCACAGCATAGTACTGCACCCATTAAAGTTTTCAAAATCACTTTTTCTCAAGCCGAACTCTTATTTCTGTCTGCTGCTGCAAACTTGGAGACTCACGCACCGTGCTCTGTGTAAACATGCACTGACTGTAGCCACCAGTTAACGACTGCAAGCCTGTACCTACTGTTTTTCCAGACATTGTTATTGGCGTACACTCAATGAGGCGCATGCACCGAATCTAGCGACCGGGGCGCAAGAGTGCGTGTTGAATCAGGGCTGACATCATGATCAGAGTGATCGTCAGCAGACAGGTGCTAGCGGTTTGCGCCCTGCTAAACCTCGAATGAATTTTCAGTCGGGGCACTAAAAGCTGCGCGGCCGGTCGCTAAGCTCTAAGGCTCACATTCACGCCCCCTCTAGCTACTAACTGAGGCTTTAGACAACTGAAAATCCAGCCCTTAATCTTCTTGTCCCTCTAAAAAACTGATGCCATTCAAAGGATTTCTCAATGTTGAGAGTCTTGGGAGCACCCTGGGGAAAACTTTCTCTGTGTACAGTCTGTAGCAAAATCATAAATCCATTTATCTGCAAGATCAACTTGCACTTATCTAGAGTCTTTAACATAGTAAAACATCCCAAAGTGTTTCAGAAGAGCGTTATCAAACAAAATTTGACACAAAGCCATATAAGTAGAGATTAGGGTAGATGACCAAAAGCTTAGTCAAAGAAGTAGATTTTAAGGAGTGTCTTAAAGGAAGAAAGAGGTGGGGAGGTGGACAAGTTTAGAGAGGGAATTCCAGAGATTAGGGCCTTGGCAGCTGAAAACATAGCCACCAATGGTGGAGCAATTAATATTAGTGATGCTCAAGAGGCCAGAATTAGAGAAGCGCAGATATCTCGGAGGGTTGTGGGGCTGGAGGAGATCATAGAGATAGGGAGAGATGAGGTCATGGAGGGATTTGAAAACAAGGGTGAGAATTTTAAAATCGAGGCATTGCTTAACCAATGTAGGTTAGCGAGCGCAAGGACTTGGTGCAAATTAGGACATGGGCAGTAGAGGTTTGGATGACCTCAATTTTACAGATGATAGAATTGGAATAGTCAAGTCTAGAGGTAACAAAGGCATGGGTGAGGGTTTCAGCAGCGGATGAGCTGAGGCAGGAGCAGAGTTGGACGACGTTACTGAGGTGAAAATAAGTAGTTTTAGTGATAGTGCTGATATGTGGTCGGAAACTCATTTCAGGGTCAAAAATGACACCAGGTTTGGGAACAATCTGGTACAGCCTCAGACAGTTGCCAGGGAGAGAGCTTAGGAACTGAATTCGTGGCAGAGGAAAGTTGGAGGAAATTTCTGCTCATCAAGTACTGGATGTCGGACGAGCAGCTTGACAATTTAGAGACCATGGAGGGGTCGAGAAAGCTGGGTATTGTCAGCGTAAAAGGGGAAATGTACTCTGTTTACGGATGATGTTGCCGAGAGGCAGCATTTAGAAATAGTAGGAGGTAAAGGATAGATCCTTCGGGGAAACCAGAGGTAATGGTGTGGGAGCAGGAAGAGAAGCTGTTGCAGGTGAATCTCTGGCTATGAATAGATAGATAAGAATGGAACAAGGCGAGGGCAGCCCCACCCAGCTGGATGATGGTGGAGAGGCGTTGGAGGAGGATAGTGTGGTCAACGGTTCAAAGACTGCAGACAGGTCGAGAAGGTCGAGGAAGGATACTTTACTTTGGTCACAGTCACACAGGATGCCATTTGTGATTTTGATAAGAGCCATTTTGGTATTGTGGCAAAGGCGGAAATCTTATTGGAGGGATTCAAAAATAGAGTTCTGGGAAATCTCAGCACGGATTTGGGAGACGATAACACGTTCAAGAACTTTGGAGAGGATAGGGAGATTGGAGATAAGATGCCAATTTGCAAGGACGGAGGGGTCAAGAGCTGTTTTTTTGAAGAAAGGCGTGATGATGGCAGATTTGAAGGAGAGAAGAACAGTACTTGAGGAGAAAGATCCGTTACAGTATCTGCTAACATGCGAGCCAGGAAGGGAAGTTGGGTGGTCAGCAGTTTAGTGAGAAAAGGGTTGAGGGAGAAGAAACTGGGTCTCATGGACAAGCTGAGTTCAGAGGACATGAGGGGAGATCAAAAAGAAACTTGAGAAAGATGGGAGTTCAGGGTTAGGACAGGGGGGAACCTTAAAGGAAGTTTGGCCTGGTGGGCTAGGGGGAAGGGAGGGAAGTGGCTGAGGCAGCTGATTGGATAGTCTCAATCTTAGAGACAAAGAAGTCCATGAGCTCTTCACACTTGTTGTTGGAAGTGAGGGTGGAAGAGACAGGAGAGAGGGGTTTAAGAAGACAGTTTTCAGTAGTGAAAAGAAGCCGGGGGCATATCTTTGCATTCTAGAAGGATCCTGGAATAGTGAGCAATTTTGGCAGATGACAGCAGGACCCGATAGTGCTTTATGTGGTTCAGTCATACCTGGCGGTGAATGGCTAAACCAGTTGTCCACCATATGGGTTAAAATCAGCACCCCTTGGACTTAGGGGAGTGGTGATGAGGGCTGTACCAGGGGATGGCCAGATTAGAGAGAGTAAATGTTTTAATGGGGACTAGGGCATCAAAAGTGAGGCGAGGGTGTGGTTGAGCAGATCGGTGGCTGCAACAATGTTGTGGTGAATGGAGGGCCAAAGGCTGGACCGTTGGGATTTTTAAAGTGCAGTTGTAAGAGTGTTTGGAGAGAGTTTTTTCCAGCTGTGTACACAGAAGAACGTAGAGTAGGGTTGGGAGGGGCAAGTAGGGATCTGGGTGGAGACTAATGCGAGGAAGTGATCAATGATGGCCTTTTCTATGATTGACACGATGGGAGTAGCGAAGCCGTGTGAGATGGCAAGGTCAAGGGGATGGCCGTGGATTATGGGCTGGGGAGTTTACATGGAGGGAGAGATTAATTGAGGATAGGAGGCTAGTGAACACAGAGGAAAGAGAGAGAGCATGATGAGTTGAGATGGTGAGTTGAAATCACCGAGGATGAAAAGTCACTCAGTGCAGAGGCTGAGGGAGGCAAGCAGTGAAGATATCTTGGTGAGAAAATGTCTATGGTACGTGGGAGGGCGGTAGAGGACAATAATTTTAAATGAGAGGCAAGAGGGACGGAATAGGGTGAAAGGCTCAAAGGAGGAGAAAGTACCAGAGGAATAAGGGGACAGACCAAGGTGTGATTTGGCAATAAGAGCTACACCGCCACTGTGGCAGTCTGGGCAGGGCAAGTGGTGGAAGGTGTAGCCACTTCGTCTCCATTTAGGAGGAATGTGTTTTACCCCTCAGCCAGGTTTCTGTCAAGATCCTGATGTCGATGCAACATCCACAATAAACTCGTGGATGGCAAGTGCCTTATTCACAAGTGAATGCACATTTTGGAGGGAAATGCAGCGATAGCTGATTCACTGCAGAGTCCATAGGGTCAGCACTGGGACATAATGTTCCCCCTAAGGCTATGCACCAATTGGTAGGTCCCTGCTACTGCTGATGGAAAAGATACCCCGCATGCACTGCCATGCAGCAAATTTAAAGGGACTACTTGGCAAAAAAAATGAGAGGGAACATTATTGGGAGGGGTGAGTTGGGTGGGGAGGAGATTGACACGATTAGTCCCCAGCACACGCACTGGGCGGGAACGGGAAGGTTGGTGAGAGAGTAGGATGGGGCAGTTAGGGTTGCTGCTCATATGGAGGCAGCGACGAGTGCCTCAATGGGATCTTCGGAAGATGCCAAGAAAGGCACTGATGGAAGCTGTAGGCTTATCTAAGAGGATGTCAAGTGTCAAGCCTGGCATGGCAGAAGGTGAGTAGGAAGGTCGAAGAGTACTAAAGGGTTGGGGTAGGGAGTTGGGCAGGAAGAGTACCCGATAGGAGAGAAATGAAAGGAGGCATGATGACAAGAGAGAGGGATCTAGGTGGGGTGTAGAGTAAAGAAGTAAAAAATGGCGAGAAAAAAGTGGAAATAGAAGTGATGAGCTTGGGTCTGGAGTGGCAGCTAGAATGCACACGCGAATGAACACGCAAAACTCAAGATACACAGGCCTGGTAACCTAGCAATTATTAGGATAATATATCCTAAGTTTTTTGAGGATGTAACTGATCGAATAGATAAGGGAGAACCAGTGGATGCAGTATATTTGGATTTTCAGAAGGCCTTTGATAAACATAGAAACTTAGAAAATAGGTGCAGGAGTAGGCCATTCGGCCTTTCAAGCCTGCACCACCATTCAATAAGATCATGGCTGATCTTTCACCTCAGTACCCGTACCCCTTTTCTGCTTTCTCTCCATTCCCCTTGATCCCTTTAGCCGTCAGGGCCATACCTAACTCCCTCTTGAATATATCTAACGAACTGGCATCAACAACTCTCTGCGGTAGAGAATTCCAGAGATTAACAACTCTCTGAGTGAAGAAGTTTCTCATCATCTCGGTCCTAAATGGCTTACCCCTTATCCTTAGACTGTGACCCCTGGTTCTGGACTTCACCAACATCGGGAACATTCTTCCTGTATCTAACCTGTCCAGTCCAATCAGAATTTTATATGTTTCTATGAGATCCCCTCTCATTCTTCTAAACTCCAGTGAATACAGGCCCAATCGATCCAGTCTCTCCTCATATGTCACTCCCGCCATCCCGGGAATCAGTCTAGTGAACCTTCGCTGCACACTCTCAATAGCAAGATCGTCCTTCCTCAGATTAGGGGACCAAAACTGAACACAATATTCCATGCGAGGCCTCACCAAGGCCCTGTACAACTGCATTAAGACCTCCCTGCTCCTATACTCAAATCCCCTAGCTAGGAAGGCCAACATGCCATTTACATTCTTCACCACCTGCTGTACCTGCATGCCAACTTTCAATGACTGATGTACCATGACACCCAGGTCTCATTGCACCTCCCCTTTTCCTAATCTGCTGCCATTCAGATAATATTCTGTCTTCATGTTTTTGCCACCAAAGTGAATAATCTCACATTTATCCACATTATACTGCATCTGCCATGCATTTGCCCACTCACCTAACCTGTCCAAATCACCCTGCAGCCTCTTAGCATCCTCCTCACAGCTCACACCGCCACCCAGCTTAGTGTCAACTTGGAGATATTACACTCAATTCCTTCATCTAAATCATTGATGTATATTGTAAAGTCCCACATAAGAGGTTAGTGTGCAAAATTAAAGCACAAAATGATTGGGGGTAATGTATTGGCATGAAATGAAAATTGGTTAACTGACAGGAAAGAGAGAGTAGGAATAAACGGGTCTTTTTCGGGGTGGCGGGCAATGACTAGTGGGGTACCACAGGTATCAGTGCTTGGGTCCCAGCTATTCACAATATATATAAATGTTTTGGATGAGGGAACCACATGTAATATTTCCAAGTTTGCTGATGACACAAAACCAGATGGGATTGTGAGTTGTGAGGAGGATGCAAAGACGCTGCAAGGCGATTTAGATAGGTTGAGTGAGTGGGCAAACACATGGCAGATGCAGCATAACTTGAATAAATGTGAAGTTATCCACTTTGGTAGGAAAAACATAAGGACAAAGTATTATTTAAATGGTGATGGCTTGGGAAGTGTCGATGTACAGAGGGACCTGGGTGTCCTTGTACACCAGTCATTGAAAGTAAACATGCAGGTGCAGCAAGCAGTTAGGAAGGCAAATAGTATTTTGGCCTTCATTGCAAGAGGATTTGAGTACAGGAGCAAGGATGTCTTACTACAGTTATGCAGGACCTTGGTGAGACCGCACCTGGAGTATTGTGTACAGTTTTCGTCTCCTTACCTAAGAAAGGATATACTTGCCATAGAGGGAGTGCAGCGAAGGTTCACCAGACTGATTCCTGGGATGGCAGGACTGTCGTATGAGAAGAGATTGGGGCGACTAGGCCTGTATTCACGAGAGTTTAGAAGAATGAGAGGAGATCTCATTGAAATGTATAAAATTCTGACTGGGTTGGATAGACTGGATGCAGGGAAGATGTCTAGAACAAGAGGTCACAGTCTCAGGTTATGGGGTAGGAAATTTAGGACCGAGATAAAGAGAAATTTTTTCACTCGGACGGTGGTGAACCTGTGGAATTCTCTACCACAGAAGACTGTGGAGGCCAAGTCACTGAATATATTTAAGAGGGAGATAGATAGATTTCTAGAAACAAAAGGCATCAAGGGGTATGGGGAAAAAGTGGGAATATGGTGTTGAGAAAGAGGATCAGCCATGATCATATTGAATGGCGGTACAGACGAGAAGGGCCAAATGGCCTGCTACTGCTCCTATTTTCTAAGTTTCTATCCTGGTAGTAATAGGGAATAGATAGGAGACAGTAGGAGGGAGCCCAGATTTAAAGTCAGAGGTCCTGTGGTGGAATAAAGTTGACATAGGTAGGGTGGAGTCGGCATGGAGCATCGACAAACTGTTGTCCAAGTTCGGAGACAAGTATAGAGGGTGAGTGAAATCTAGAAGTTATTTGAACAGTGGAGTTTTGGACGATGGAGGTATTTCTGTGGGAAGGAAGATCCCGAATATTTGCAGAATTGGTTGCGGAGCATAAAGCTGATGGCAAAGTTGGAGGTCACCATAAGATCCAGGAGTGTTGTACTTTGGCCCAGGAGAGTAAAATACTAGCCAGGAACCAGACTGTAGCTGAAAAACCAGCAGCACCAGTATTCCAGTCACAGGCTCAGCAGGGAACAGCTGCGGTGGGGGAAGGGCTGTAAGCTGAACAAAGTTACTTTAAAATTGGAGCAACAGACTATCAGATCAGAGACACAGCAGATGAGTCTTATGGTGTAGTCCAATGTAGTCCAGTACAGATGGCTTGATATTCAGAGAAGTCCAGGAATTTGAAAGCCAGGTTTTAGAAGAGATCTAGGAGCTCAATGAGTAAAGCAGAGAGCAGGCATAGTAGGGGCTAGGGCAGTTGCATGAACATATTTGCAATATTGCTATAATAAAAACAGAAAATGTTTGAAATACTGAGCAGGTCAGGCAGCATCTATGGAGAGAGAAACAGAGTTAATGTTTCAAGTCGATGACCCTTAGTCAGAACTGGAAAAAGTTAGAGATGTAACAGGTTTTTAAGTAAGTGTAGAGATAGGGAAAGGGGGAGGGGAAGAAAGAACAAAAGGGAAGGTCTGTGATAGGGAAGCCAGAAGAGATTAAGAAACAAAAAGGATGATGGTGCAAGGCAAAAGGAGATGGTAATGGGGCAAGTTAAGAAACAATATTGCTACATCTAGCGCATAAAGGAAATCATCCCAACATGTTTTATTCCAGCCTCTATAAAATACTTTTGTTAGTTATTCAATTTTTTATGATGTACCCAATATTGTTTCCTTATGATGTACATTAACTTTAGTCGCCTCTGATAAATGTTATATGAATGAATCATTTATCTGGTTAGGTGCCGTTTTGCAGAAATAATTGGAGATTGGTCAGTATCTTCTCATATTTAGAAGGTCCTGTGGATGTAATAATACAATCAAAGTATTGTTTAAGGAATAATGATTTGCAATTAGCAGAAGCAGAATGTAAAATGAAACAAATTCACAGTCCTGTTAGATATTTATCAGAAACAGGAAATAGAGAGTCATTTGTAATTTTAACAACTCTTTGGGCTAGAAATTCATCAAGTTTGCGCCTGTTTTAGTGCTATTTTTGAGTGGTAAAAGTGTGTTTTTTGTGCTAAAAAAATTTAGCACCATTTTGCAAATTTCGTCAATGCTTTAGCGCCGGTGATAAAAATTATTGTCCGCCTTATTTTTTGACCTTTTTATGACATCAATCGTTGTGCAACTCTCCGCTAGCACCGTTTTTGCAAAATTCGCCAATATCAGCACTTTTACCGGCAGCGAAAAAACCCGCCCGAAAAAAATCAAGTCTTACCAGGTTGGACTCATGACGCAGCCGATGCTAATGGTGCCATCTTGAAAAAAGGAGCAAGAGTTCAGTGCATAAAAAGATTTGGAGGGAAGGTGGTGTTTTAAAGGTTGAGCTTTTTGTGAGCTTATACTTAGTTTTTAAGGACATTTAAGGACATTTAAAAGAATGAGGCCTATGCTATCTCTGCCATTATTGCTGGCTGCTTTTTCTATGCAGATTAGAGCTGGAAGAAGGTTTATTCAACAGCATTATGAGCGTATTCAAATAGCTCGCAGACATTAGGGGAGGAGGCCTTACCACCAATGAATTTACAGGGAACAGCGTTCATACATGCACCGGTCAAAGGCACAGTGCATTAGGAGGCTGCGCTTTCGAAAAGAGGTGGTCACAGAAATATGCAAGCTCATAAAGGCAGACCTACAGCCTAGCAGTACGAATAGGATTGCACTGCCCATCGAGATGAAGGTGACTGCGGCACTTGCCTTCTATGCCTCCAGCTCCTTTCAGGCATCAGCAGGGGACATATGCTGCATCTCCCAGCATGCTACACATTGCTGCATTCGCCAGGTGACGACTACACTGTATGCACACAGGATGGACTTCATAAAGTTCCCAATGACCAGCGAGGCACAGAAATAGAGGGCTATAGGTTTTGCATGAATTGCTGGCTTCCCCAAGGTACAGACTGCCATTAACTATACGCACATCACCCTACGAGCACCTGTAGAGGATTCAGAGGTTTACCAAAACTGAAAAGGATTCCACTCGCTCAACATACAGATGGTGTGCGACCATACTCAGTGCATCATGGCAGTAAATGTACCATTTCCAGGGAGCATCCATGATGCTTTAATTTTGCGATAGAACACTGTCTCACACCTATTTGAGCATCAGCCACAAGGCCAGAGTTGGATGCTGGGGGACAGAGGTTATGGCCTCATCACCTGACTCATGGCCCCCCTCAGCAACCCTCATATAGAAGCCGAGCATCGCTACAATAACAACCATATACGTGGCTTGAGGAATGGTGCAAGGGGGAGGGATTCAAATTCCTGGGACATTGGAACCGGTTCTGGGGGAGGTGAAACCAGTACAAACCGAACGGTCTGCACCTGGGAAGGACCGGAACCGATGTCCTAGGGGGAGTGTTTGCTAGTGCTGTTGGGGAGGGATTAAACTAATATGGCAGGGGGATGGGAATCTATGCAGGGAGGCAGAGGGAGGTAAAAAAGGGGCAGAAGCAAAAGGTAGGAAGGAGAAAAGTAAAAGTGGAGAGCAGAGAAATCAGGGTCAAAAATCAGAAAGGGCCACATTACAACATAATTCTAAAAGGACAAAGAGAGTTAAAAAAAAACAAGTCTGAAGGCTCTGAGTCTCAATGTGAAGAGCATTCGTAATAAGGTGGATGAATTGATTGCGCAGATAGCTGTTAACGGTTATGATGTAATTGGGATTACGGAGACATGGCTCCAAGGTAATCAAGGCTGGGAATTCAACATCCAGGGGTAATCAATATTCAGGAAGGATAGACAGAAAGGAAAAGGAGGTGGGGTAGCGTTACTGGTTAAAGAGGAGATTAACGCAATAGTAAGGAAGGACATTAGCTTGGATGATGTGGAATCTATGAGGATAGAGCTGTGAAACACCAAAGGGCAGAAAACATTAGTGGGAGTGGTGTACAGACCACCAAACAGTAGTAGTGAGGTTGGGGATGGCATCAAACAGGAAAATAGGGATGCGTGCAATAAAGGTACAGCAGTTATCATGGGTGACTTTAATCTACATATAGGTTGGGCTAACCAAACTGGTAGCAATACTGTGGAGGAGGATTTCCTGGAGTGTATAAGGGCGGGTTTTCGAGACCAATATGTTGAGGAACCAACGAGAGAGCAGGCCATCCTAGACTGAGCATTGTGTAATGAGAGAGAATTAATTAGCAATCTTGTCGTGCGAGGCCTCTTGAGGAAGAGTGATCATAATATGGTAGAATTCTTCACGAAGATGGAGAGTGACACAGTTAATTCAGAGACTAGGGTCCTGAACTTAAAGAAAGGTAACTTTGATGTTGTGAGACGTGAATTGGCGAGGATAGACTGGCGGATGATACTTAAAGGGTTGATGGTAGATAGCCAATGGCAGACATTTAAAGATCACATGGTTGAACTACAACAACTGTACATCCCTGTCTGGAGTAAAAAATAAAATGGGGAAGGTGGCTCAACTGTGGCTAACAAGGGAAATTCAGGATTATGTTAAATCCAAGGAAGAAGCATATAAATTGGCCAGAAAAAGCAGCAAACTTGAGGACTGGGAGAAATTTAGAATTCAGCAGAGGAGGACTGAGGGTTTAATTAGGAGGGAGAAAATAGAGTATGAGAGTAAGCTTGCAGGGAGCATAAAAACTGACTGCAAAAGCTTCTATAGATATGTGAAGAGAAAAAGATTAATGAAGACTAATGTAAGTCCCTTGCAGTTAGAATCAGGTGAATTTATAATGCGGAACAAGGAAATGGCAGACCAATTGAACAAATACTTTGGTTCTGTCTTCACTAAGGAAGACACAAATAACCTCCCAAAATTACTAGGGGACCGAGGGTCGAGTGAGAAGGAGGAATTGAGGGAAATCGTTATTAGTCAGGAAATGGTGTTAGGGAAATTGTTGTGTATCTGTAAAGCATGCACTCCCATGTTCTGCCACCAGGGAGCCCATCCCCTGAAGTCCCAAGGGATCCCAGCATCTCTTGGGAGCACTGTATATAAGCCGGCCCCTAAGGCCTGTTACTCACTCTGGAGTGTCTGAATAAAGACTGAGGTCACTGCTACTTTAACCTCCCTGTGTGCAGTCTCATCTGTGTTAGGAACACAATAACTGGCGACGAGTATACGAATCCAACGCAAAGATGCAGCAAACTGTGGGCATCCTGGAGAAGTTCTCAGAGGGTGAGGACTGGGAAGCCTATGTCGAATGGCTAGACCAGTACTTTGTAGCCAACGAGCTGGACAGAGAAGGAAGCGCTGCAAAAAGGAGAGCGGTCCTCCTCACAGTCTGCGGGCACCGACCTACAGTCTCATGAAGAATCTGCGGGCTCCAGTGAAACCCACAGATAAGTCGTATGAGGAGCTGTGTACACTGGTTCGGGAGCATCTTAACCTGAGGGAGAGCGTGCTGATGGCGAGATATTGGTTTCACGTGCCAGCGATCTGAAGGTCAGGAAGTGGCGAGCTATGTCGCTGAGCTAAGGCAACTTGCAGGACAATGTGAGTTTGATGGCCATCTGGAGCAAATGCTCAGAGACATTTTTGCACTGGGCATTGGCCACGAGACCATCCTATGAAAACAGAAGTGGAGTTTTTGAGGAGAAAGATCGCGGCGGACGTCATTCGGCCCACAGACGCCAAGACAGAGGCTATTAGGAACGCGCCCAGGCCACAGAACGTCACGGAGCTGTGCTTGTTCCTGGGACCCCTCAACTATTTTGGTAACTTCCTACCGGGGTTAAGCACCCTCTTAGAGCCCCTACATGTGTTATTGCGCAAAGGTGAGAATTGGGTATTGGACAGGTTCGGTGAGTGGGCCATGCATTTGCCCACTCACCTAACCTGTCCAAATCACCCTGCAGCCTCTTAGCATCCTCCTCACAGCTCACACCGCCACCCAGTTTAGTGTCATCTGCAAACTTGGAGATATTACACTCAATTCCTTCATCTAAAGCATTAATGTATACTGTAAAGAGCTTGGGTCCCAGCACTGAGCCCTGCGGCACTCCACTAGTCACTGCCTCCCATTCCGAAAAGGACCGCCACCGCCACCATTGAAAGCCTGAGGGCCATGTTTGCCACCCACGGCCTGCCTGATATACATGTTTCACCAGTACCGAATTTAAAGAATTCATGACCCGCAATGGGATCAAACATGTCACCTCTGCCCCGTTTAAACCAGCCTCCAATGGGCAAGTAGAGTGGGCAGTACAAACAATCAAACAGAGCCTCAAACGAGTCATAGAAGGCTCACTCCAAACCCGCCTGTCCCGAGTACTGCTCAGCTACCGCATGAGACCCCACTTGCTCACAGGGGTGCCCCAGGCTGAGCTACTCATGAAAAGGACACTTAAAACCAGACTCTCGCTGGTTCACCCCAACTTGCATGATCAGGTAGAGAGCAGGCGGCAGCAACAAAATGTAAATGATGGTCACGCCACTGTGTCACGGGACATTGATCTGAATGACCCTGTGCTAAACTATGGACATGGTCCCAAGTGGATCGCTAAAGAAAGGAGTAGGATATTTGTAGTCAAACTCAACAATGGACAAATTTGCAGAAAGCACCTGGACCAAACGAGGCTGCGGTTCACAGACTGCCCTGAACAACCCATAGCAGACACCACCTTTTTCGAGCCCACAACACACACACAAAGGATCAACGACACCACCCCGGACCAGGAAATTGAACCCATCATGCCCAACAGCCCAGCAAGACCAGGCTCACCCAACAGCCCTGCAGGGCCAACAACATGCCAGCCCTGCGAGGGCACAGCCAACACACCAGAACAGACATTTGTATCGGGGCGGTCCACCAGGGAAAGAAAGGCTCCTAACCGCCTCATCTTGTGAATAGTTTTCACTTTGACTTTGGCGGGGAGTGATGTTGTGTATCTGTAAAGCCTGCACTCCCATGTTCCGCCACCAGGGAGCGCATCCCCTTAAGTCCCAAGGAATCCCAGCATCCCTTGGGAACACTGTATATAAGCTGGCCCCTAAGGCCTGTTCCTCACTCTGGAGTGTCTTAATAAAGACTGAGGTCACTGTTTCTTTAACCTCCCTGTGTGCAGTCTCATCTGTGTTAGGAACACCATAGAAATTGATGGGATTGAAGGCTGATAAATTCCCAGGGCCTGATAGTTTGCATCCCAAAGTACTTAAGTAAGTGGCCCTAGAAATAGTAGATGCATTGGTGGTCATTTTCCAACATCCCATGGAATCTCGATCCGTTCCTATGGATTGGAGGGTAGCTAATGTAACCCCACTTTTTAAAAAAGGAGAGAGAGAGAGAAAACGGAATTATAGACTGTTTAGCCTGACACCGGCAGTGGGGAAAATGCTGGAATCAATTATTAAAGATGTAATAGCAGCACATTTGGAAAGAGGTGACATGATAGGTCCAAGTCAGCATGGATTTGTGAAAGGGAAATCATGCTTGACAAATCTTCTGGAATTTTTTGAGGATGTTTCCAGTAGAGTGGACAAGGGAGAACCAGTGGATGTGTTGTATTTGGATTTTCAAAAGGCTTTTGATAAGGTCCGACACAAGAGATTAATGTGCAAAATTAAGGAACATGGGATTGGGGGTAATGTATTGACGTGGATAGAGAACTCGTTGACAGACAGGAAGCAAAGAGTGGGGATAAACGGGTCCTTTTCAGAATGGCAGGTAGTGACTAGGGGGGTTCCGCAAGGTTCAGTGCTGGCACCCCAGCTATTTACAATATATATTAATGATTTAGATGAAGGAATTGAATGTAATATCTCCAAATTTGCAGATGACACTAAGCTAGGTGGCAGTGTGAGCTGTGAGGAGGATGCTAAGAGGCTGCAGGGTGACTTGGGCAGGTTAGGTGAGTGGGCAAATGCATGGCAGATGCAGTATAATGTAGAATATGTGAGGTTACCCACTTTGTTGGCAAAAACAGGAAGGCAGAATATTATCTGAATGGTGACTGATTAGGAAAAGGGGAGGTGCAATGAGATTGGGTGTCATAGTACATCAGTCATTGAAAGTTGGCATGCAGGTACAGCAGGCAGTGAAGAAGGCAAATGGCATGATGGCCTTCTTAACTATGGGATTTGAGTATCGGAGCAGGGAGTTCTTACTGCAGTTGTAGAGGGCCTTGGTGAGACCTCACCTTGAATATTGTGCACAGTTTTGGTCTCCTAATCTGAGGAAGGACATTCTTGCTATTGAGGGAGTGCAACGAAGGTTCACCAGACTGATTCCCAGGATGGCAGGACTGACATATGAAGAAAGACTGGATCGACTAGGCTTATATTCACTGGAATTTAGAAGAATGAGAGGGGATCTCGTAGAAACATATAAAATTCTGACAGGATTGGACAGGTTAGATGCAAGAAGAATGTTCCCGTTGTTGGGGAAGTCCATAACCAGGGGTCACAGTCTAAGGATGAGGGGTAAGCCATTTAGGAGAAACTTCGTCACTCAGAAAATTGTGAGCCTGTGGAATTCTCTACCACAGAGAGTCGTTGAGGCCAGTTCATTAGATATATTCAAAAGGGAGTTAGACGTGGCCCTTATGGCTAAAGGGATCAAGGGGTATGGAGAGAAAGCAGGAATGGGGTACTGAAGTTGCATGAGCAGGCATGATCATATTGAATGGCGGTGCAGGATCAAAGGGCCGAATGGCCTGCTCCTGCACCTATTTTCTATGTTTCTCTGTTTCTATAGCCACAAGCAATATTGTCGAAAAAACAATTGAGTGCTGAAGCAGTGCTTCCGATGGCTGGACCACTCTGGAGGCTGCCTGCAGTACTGCCCTCAGCAGGCCACTGAGTTCATTGTGGTGTGCTGCATGCTACACAACTTAGCCAGCATGAGGGGACAGGAATTGTCACTGGGGATTGCCGAACCACCTCACGAGAGAGAGGGGGTGGAGGAGGAAGAGGAGCCTGACATTGAACCCATGCCACCCCCAACAGCACAGGGGAGGCCACGTGGAACTTTTGCCACTGCAAAAGCCTGATGCCATCAGCTGTTAATTCAATGCTTTGCATGAAGGTTGAACAGCACATTTGATCGTTGACTGCCCACTCCATCCCACCATCTTGACTATTTCCCTGTTATTCTGCAAATGAGACAATGCACAAGATTGGTTGTGGTGAAAGAAACAATTTAAATTTATTCAACAAATTTACATTGATTAAACTTTGTAAACTTTAATTTATTAACTTGAATAAAATTTTTCAATGATAAAACTTTTGTACACTTTATTTAAATAACCACAGCAAAACAACAGCAAAACAACAACAACAACAACCCCTGCTCCTAACATCCTTTAGCTGCAGCTACCTTCACCCCACTGATTTGAACCCCCCGTCGATTGTTACCCTTGCCCCTGCCCCAGCCCCTACCCACGTTGGGCCAAAAATGTTTTTTCGCGAAGCGCACAGGGCGCCGGTGTTGTCGGGGAAGAGATGTAGGAGACGCCATTGGAACCCCTGGAGTAGCTGGGGTTGTGCAAAGCCCGGCTTCTGAGTGGCGAGGCTGTTGCTCAGCCTCACTGCTTCTGGTGCTGTCAGTCTGGGTGTCATGACCCTGGGGCTGGAGTGTCATGAGTCGAGACCATCAATTGCCGCTGGGCATTGACAGCCTCGGTGTTCTGCCTTGTTGCAACTACAAGCTGCGAAAAATCCTCCCTTATGTCCGCAGATAGTGATGCAATGTTTGCGGAGATCCCATCCAGGACCTCGAGGAGCTGTCAGCTGAGCTGGGTGCTCTCCCCAGACAGTCCCACCAAATCCAGGTGCGCATCTGCCTGTCTTTCGGCAGAGCGACTTTGCCGACTCAGCCTCCGCAGAGACGGCATACGGGATTCAACCCTGGGGGTTTGTTACTGCAACCCACTGGGACCCACTAGGACCTCGGATGCTGGATAACTGCGAATGTGGTGTCCTCATCCGATGAACTGGTGGCTGCAGCTGAAGCCCTTAGTGCCTGCGTGGGCTCCCCCTAGTAAAAGCTTTCTACAGGGCTTCAGTTCTTCTATAAAGCTGATAATTTGTACGTACATTCAGTTAGAAAATTATGCTAGACTGGAAAGTATCTGATAACTGTGTCTGGGGTCTCCAGTCTCCATCGATTGCAGTACATTCTTATGACGTTTTCAACTGCCAACTTGACACAACTACAATTATTAAATATATTTCCAAACCAGGAATAAAGGCTGAAATGTTGATATTGGGTAGAAATTTTAAAAAGTCAACTTTAAACTTGCTGCTTGATGTCTGTTCCTGGGTTTTTAAAATTTGTATTCTTAACTTTTCAGAATTAAGGGGGGTTGGTAAATCTATTGGCTGCTGAATAACGCTGCACTATACCATAACTTCTGCCATTATGTGCATTGTTAATACATATTTTGTTAGTGAGGGTTATGAACTTGCACTTTAGAAATGCACTTGACTGGCTTTCATATACACTTATAGTCTACTGGATATAGACTGAACATGTTGTTGTTTATCCCAGGACAAATGTCAAACCTTCATGGGAAATGAAACCATTTTATAAAAGAAGAGTTTGCAGAGTTCTATTACTTTAACTAGTCTAGATTTCTGCCTTCTCATCTTCCCACCCCAAAATGGTAAAGCCCCCTGTGGCCTGCTTTGATATCTGAGGAACTCTTGGTTTGATGACTAGTCACAGGCGCTGTAGTATGTTGAAGTTCTCAGATGGCTTCAGACTTTGTTTTCGGTGATGCTTATTGATCTACCTGGGCGTCACTGATGAGGCCAGCATTTATTGTCCATCCTTAATTGCCCTTGAACAACTGAGTGGCTTGCTAGGCCATTTGAGGGCAGTTAAGAGTCAACCACCTTGCTGTGGGTCTGGAGTCACACAGTCCGGACCGGGTAAGGATGGCAGATTTCCTTCCCTAAAGAACATTAATGAACCAGATGGGTTTTTACGACAATCTGGTAGTTTCATGATCAACATTACTGGTACTAGCTTCTAGATTTATTTAATTGAACTTAAATTCCTCAGCTGCTATGGTGGGATTTGAACTCGTGTCCCTGGATCATTAGTCCAGTCCTCTGGATTGCTAGTCCGTAACACAACCACTACACTACCGTTTCTTTGAAAGGGTTTCACAGCTTGTGTAGAATCATAGAATGGTTACAGCACAGGACTTGCGTACAGGAGGAGGCCATTTGGACTCGCGTACAGGAGGAGGCCATTCAGTGCTAGTGCTCGTTCCTCAATTTAAGCTATTTACTCTCATCCCATTTCATTGTCTCCTCTTTCTATTATTTTCAAATACTTTTACAATTCCTATTTAAATGTTAGTCTCTACCGCAATAGCCACTTGTGTTGAAGTGTTTCAAGTTCTAATAATCCTTCATATGAAGGAGATTTTTCTGACCTCCCCCTTCTAGTGATGCTCAATCTCCCTGCTTATCCACAGTCTGACGACCCATGTAAACAATCTCTCGCTATTCACCACCTCAGCTTGGGAACAGTAGTAATCCATTCAGCCCATTTGAGATATTCGGTGAGACCTTGACTGATCTGTATCCGAATTCCCTCCGTGCGCGTTGACTCCATGTCCCTTAATACCCTCGGCTAGCGAAAACCTATTGATCTCAGATTTAAAATTATTAATTGAGCGAGCAACTATTGCTTTTTGTGGGACAGAGTTCCACACTTCTACCAACCTTTTGTGAAGGAGTTTTCTGTAATTTTGAAAACCTCTTAGGTTCCCACTTAACCGTTACTATTCCAGTGGAAAAATTATCACTTGTTTTAATCCTCTTTTCAACATTCTGAAAAGGGAGGGTGAACAGCCAATTGTCGTGATGCATATAGGTACTAACGATATAGGTAAAAAATGGGATGAGGTCTTACGAGACGAATTTAGGGAGCTAGGAGTTAAATTAAAAAGTAGGACCTCAAAAGAAGTAATCTCAGGATTGCTACCAGTGCCACGTGCTAGTCAGAGTAGGAATCGCAGGATAGCTCAGATGAATACATGGCTTGAGAAATGGTGCAGAATGGAGGGATTCAAATTCCTGCAACATTGGAACCGGTTCTGGGGGAGGTGGGACCAGTACAAACCGGACAGTCTGCGCCTGGGCAGGATCGGAACCAATGTCCGAGGGGGAGTGGTTGCTAGTGCTGTTGGGGAGAAGTTAAACTAATATGGCAGGGGGATGGTAACCTATGCAGGGAAATAGAAGGGGGGCAGAAGCAAAAGATAGAAAGGAGAATAGTAAAAGTGGAGGGCAGAGAAACCCAAGGCCAAAAGCAAAAAGGGCCACATTGCAGCAAGATTCAAAAGGGGCAAAGTGTTTTAAAAAGACAAGCCTGAAGGCTCTGTGCCTCAATGCGAGGAGTATTCGGAATAAGGTGGATGAATTAACTGCGCAGATAGCAGTTAATGGATACGATGTGATTGGCATCACGGAGACATGGCTCCAGGGTGACCAAGACTGGGAACGCAACATCCAGGGGTATTCAGCATTTAGGAAGGATAGACAAAGGAAAAGGAGGCTTTGGTGGTTAAAGAGGAAATCAATGCAATTGTAAGTAAGGACATTAGCCTAGATGATGTGGAATCGGTATGGGTGAGCTGCGAAATTCCAAAGGGCAGAAAACGCTAGTGGAAGACCACCAAATGTGTATAGACCACCAAATAGTAGTAGTGAGGTTGGGGACAGCATTAAACAAGAAATAAGGGATATGTGCAATAAAAGTACAGCAGTTATCATGGACGACTTTAATCTACATATTGATTGGGCTAACCTAACTGGTAACAATGCGGTGGAGGAGGATTTCCTGGAGTGTATTAGGGATAGTTTTCCAGACCAATATGTCGAGGAACCAACCAGGGAGCTGGCCATCCTAGACTGGGTGATGTTTAATGAGAAGGGACTAATTATCAATCTTGTTGTGCGATGCCCTTTGGGGAAAAGTGACCATAATATGGTAGAATTCCTTACTAAGATGGAGAGTGACAGTTAATTTGGAAACTAGGGTCCTGAACTTAAGGAAAGGTAACTTCGACGGTATGAGGTGTGAATTGGCTAGAATAGACTGGCAGAGGATACTTAAAGGGTTGATGGTGGATAAGCAATGGCAAACATTTAAAGATCACATGGATGAACTTCAGCAATTGTACATTCCTGTCTGGAGTAAAAATAAAACTGGGAAGGTGGCTCAACCATGGCTAATGAGGGAAATTGAGGGTAGTGTTAAAACCAAGGAAGAGGCATATAAATTGGTTAGAAAAAGCAAGAAACCTGAGGACTGGGAGAAATTTATAATTCAACAGAGGAGGACTAAGGGTTTAATTAAGAAGGGCAAAATAGTGTACGAGAGTAAGCTAGCATAGAATATAAAAGCTGACTACAAAAGCTTCTATAAATATGTGAAGAGAAAAAGATTAGTAAAGACAAACGTAGGTTCCTTGCAGTCGGAGTCAGGTGAATTTATAAGGGGGAACAAAGAAATGGTAGACCAATTGAACCAATACTTTGGTTCTGTCTTCACAAAGGAAGATACAAATAACCATCCAAATGTACTAGGGGACAGTGGGTCTAGTGAGAATGAGGAACTGAAAGATATCCTTATTAGGTGGGAAATTGTGTTAGGGAAATTGATGGGATTAAAGGCTGATAAATCCCCGGGTCCTGAT
The DNA here is from genome assembly GCF_044704955.1 of Pristiophorus japonicus. Classification (NCBI taxonomy): domain Eukaryota; kingdom Metazoa; phylum Chordata; class Chondrichthyes; family Pristiophoridae; genus Pristiophorus; species Pristiophorus japonicus. Next base: position 85,209,149 of record NC_091979.1, on the reverse strand, counting down.
AGTCTGCATCCCAGAGTACTTAAGGAAGTGGTCCTAGAAATAGTGGATGCATTGGTGATCATTTTCCAACAATCTATTGACTCTGGATCAGTTTCTATGGACTGGAGGGTAGCTAATGTAATGCCACTTTTTTAAAAAGGAGGGAGAAAGCGGGTAATTATAGACCGGTTAGCCTGATATCAGTAGTGGGGGAAATGTTGGAATCAATCATTAAGGATGAAATAGCAGCCCATTTGGAAAGCAGTGACAGGATCGGACCGAGTCAGCATGGATTTATGAAAGGGAAATCATGCTTGACGAATCTTCTGGAATTTTTTGAGGATGCAACTAGTAGAGTGGACAAGGGAGAACCAGTGAATGTGGTGTATTTGGACTTTCAAAAGGCTTTTGACAAGGTCCCGCAGAAGAGATTGGTGTACAAATTCAAAGCGCATGGTATTGGGGGTAATGTACTGACGTGGATAGAGAACTGGTTGGCAGGCAGGAAGCAGAGAGTCTGGATAAACGGGTCCTTTTCAGAATGGCAGTCAGTTACTAGTGGGGTGCCGCAGGGCTCAGTGCTGGGACCCCAGCTCTTTACAATATACATTAATGATTTGGATAAAGGAAGAGAGTGTAATATCTCCAAGTTTGCGGATGACACTAAACTGGGTGGCGGTGTGAGCTGTGAGGAGGATGCTAAGAGGCTGCAGGGTGACTTGGACAGATTAGATGAGTGGGCAAATATATGGCAGATGCAGTATAATGTGGATAAATGTAAGGTTATCCATTTTGGAGGCAGAATATTATCTGAATGGCGGCAGACTAGAAAAAGGGGAGGTGCAACGAGACCTGGGTGTCATGGTTCATCAGTCACAAAGTGGGCATTCAGGTACAGCAGGTTGTAAAGAAGGCAAATGGCATGTTGGCCTTCATAGCTAGGGGATTTGAATATAGGAGCAGGGAGGTCTTACTGCAGTTGTACAGGGCCTTAATGAGGCCTCACCTGGAATATTGTGTTCAGTTTTGGTCTCCTAGTCTGAGGAAGGACGTTCTTGCTATTGAGGGAGTGCAGCGAAGGTTCACCAGACTGATTCCAGGGATGGCTGGGCTGTCATGAGGAGAGACTGGATTAACTGGGCCTTTATTCACTGGCGTTTAGAAGGATGAGGGGGGATCTCATAGAATCATATAAGATTCTGATGGGACTGGACAGGTTAGATGCGGGAAGAATGTTCCTGATGTTGGGGAAGTCCAGAACCAGGGGACATAGTCTTAGGATAAGGTGTAGGCCATTTAGGACTGAGATGAGGAGAAACTTCTTCACTGAGTTGTTGACCTGTGGAATTCCCTGCTGCAGAGAGTTGTTGATGCCAGTTCATTGGATATATTCAAGAGGGAGTTAGATATGGCCCTTACGGTTAAGGGCATCAAGGGGTATGGAGAGAAAGCAGGAAAGGGGTACTGAAGGAATGATCAGCCATGATCTTGAATGGTGGTGCAGGCTCGAAGGGCCGAATGGCCTACTCCTGCACCTATAGTTTTTTTTTTCTATCACCACCATTCCCCCCCCCCACCCCCGCCATAACATTAACGCTTTGGTCCTCCTCCTGCTCCTCCCACTGTGGAGGTTCCTCAGCATGGCTGATATCTGTGTCCCCCACCATAGCATCTGGTGAGGTGGGGGCTTCCACTCCTGGATGTGAGGACTCGGAATCCACATCTGCAAAATAGAAAACCACAGATGACTGTTTATCAGCAGGGGAGGGGGCAGGGTGGCATGAGTAGGCTCACATAGCGCAGGCTCATTTGAAGGACCACCACTACTGCATGACATGTCGACGACAGACAGTACATTACCCGAACCCTAGCCCACAGACAGTGCATATCATTGACCCAACCCAGTCTATGGATTTTGCAGGACTTGCCCTCACTCTCAAACGAGGGCTCAGCACGCCCATGGGTAGCTGATCTCTGCGGGGCACCCATCAGACCTCCATGTGACTCTCAAGCTGGGTGAGTGGGAATAGTTTGGTTGGACCGCCGCTTCTCCTGGTGGTTGTAAGACAACTTTCCCTGCAAAGATGACAATACAAATAGACATGTGATGGTGTGTAAAGGCACTGACCCCCATCTCTCTCGCTCTCTCTCTCTCTCACTCTCACACCTCACAACTTTCCCTGCAAAGATCACAATACAAATAGGGCCCTTATGCTCTTGTGGCACACATAGATCGTCATCAAAGCACTTATACCATACTGTGTGTATTTAATACAGTCCTCTGTTTAATGGCCCTGGTAGTTGCAAGTGGTTCATGAGGAAGACATCGAAGTGAAGAAACATCATTTAAGATGTCAAAAAGCAGTCTTTATAATGTGTGACAATAATTCATGGTAAATAAGGTGCAACACTAAGCCTACATATATCAACATGTGTCACATTTACAATTTAAGTAATTAGAGTGCATTAATAAAAATATTACTTACTCTGATGACCCTGCAATAGTCATTCTACCTTTTCCGACACTGTACAAGTTCCTTCCTGATACTCAGCCACACTTTTCCATAAATGTTTTACACCGGCTGGGGGGAGTTTTGCACAACCGTTCTTAGAAAGCTCCCCCATCAGTTTTCTACAACAGTAATGAGAGCCTCATTTGCGTCAGGGGTGAATTTCCTGGCCCTCTTCCTGTCGAAATCACCCTGCATTTTTAATTTCTGCTCAACTCTGCTGTCTTCAATCCTGCTGTTTAAATCAACTCTCAGAAATGACTGATTCAGCACTGGGTGTACTGTGCATGCAGGTGACACGTGACCAGGATCGCGGGAAAAAATTGGCTGAAAAAAATCGGGCAAAAAAAATTTGCGCATGCGCACAAGGTCCGTTTTTTAAACTTCGGTAGTTTTGATTTGGGCGCACAAATGTTGTTGTGCAACATCTTTTTTTACTTCTATCGCCAGTGCCATTTACCATTTGGTGAATGTTGCGAGCTTATTTTATAGCACTATTTCAGCGATTTAAAAAAAGACGGTAACTGCGATTAGCGCCAAAAAAACGGTGCTAGCGCTAATTGGCAAATTTCTAGCCCTTTGTTTGTCCCCTAAGAACATTTAATGAATTGCAGCATTATTTACTACCTATATTCTTAAATTGTACAGAATACCAAAGAGCACTTATTAAAATTGACTAGAGTTGGAGGGGTTGACTTATCTTAAAATCAAAAGTCTGGTCCATATTAAAGTAATGTTTTTCCTGGCCATCTCATCCATTCATTTGGGAATAGCATTATAGTTGTGTCTGTCTCTAATAGAGTACAAAGCTTTCATTACATGTTAATTTTGGTGCGGGGCAATTTTTTTTATCCAACTAGCAATCCCCACTTTAATTTTCCTTATTACTTATGACATTGCTGAGTATTATGGATTTTCAAAAGCATGTGTTCTCCTTCATTGTTCCAAAGATTTCCATCAGTTGCACAGACAACCAAGCAAGATAGACATCTAGCTATTAGTATGACCTTTCAATCATGACAAATGTTTTCATTCATACATGTGACCTGTAAGCATAGGTTTTTAATCTAAATTCAAAGGTAGAAAATGTGCGTGAATAAATTTGGGACGCTACATATTGCTAGGATTATTTCTAAGTATTCTTTAGTGTCAATGCAAATAGCAGAGATGTTGCCATTTGCCAAGACCTTTATCTGTAATGAGATACTTGAAAGCTAGATATCAATAACATTATTTTCTTTACGTAAGATTCAGTTTTGACCTAAGGTAATGAAATTTCATTTGCGATTCTCAGTTTTCTTATTTTCCCGTTACTTGTCAGATATCTGTCTGTGTTAATTAAAAACCTTGACGTTCCTGTCAACACAAGTGCTCCTGCTAGCATGAATTGTATGGCCATTCTTTTTCCTTTAAAAAGTGGCTGCAAAAGACACATCTTAAAAGTATGTGCTTTGCAGTATATTGTGATAGGTTTTTGTGGTTGAATGTTATCATCATCATCTCCCTCGAACGAGGATGACATGCTTCCACATGAGTTCACAGATGAAGGGCCCGATGTTTCAGTCCTGAACTCCAACTGAGGGGTTGGAAGATGCCTGTGCGTGGATTTTTTTAACGTGTGGTGACTGTTGCACATCAGCCACCACACGGGCTTGACAGAGCTAGGCCTTTATCCAGTAGCAATGGTTAACCAAGATGAGTGGAGACCTGCTTTGATGCACGAATTTAGTGCGCAAACATATCGCAGTGTGGGCTAGCCCATGTTACCCCTGGGCCCTCGACTCTTCTGGGCCCAGGGGCCGTTTGGAGCGTGGGCAGGAACATCGCCTGGGCCCTGGTACAGCAGAGGAGTGGGAAGGTTGTGGCAGACTTGCGACGAGTAATCGGGGCGGAGGAGCAATGAGGGATCTTGGCTGAGATTTGGTGGGTGATCATGACGGACGTTTGGCGAATGTTTGGTGCGGAGGTCGTGGCGGAGATGCGGCAAATGTTTTTGTGGCGGAGAAGCAGTGAGAGATCGTGGCAGAGGTGCGGCGAATGAGGGTACGGGTTGAGTTTACGCCTGTGTTGCATGAATAGCTGGGGTATTCTTCGGAGTTGCTCCTGCTCCACCACAGTATCTTCACCGGGTTATGCCACACTTCCAGTAAAGTTACAGCTCCAAGGAAATTTCCAGTCAATGAGTGATAGATGTGATGAAAGAAAAATGGTACTAGCTCTAAGCTCACTGGAGGCCTTGGGTTTCATTCTTCCCAATTTCCTCAATGTTCTCATGGACAATTATGACATCAAAGGGAGTTAAAGGCTTATCATTTCTGAGCTCTCCTTCAGTTGGATCAATTCACTTTTATTATTTGCCTGCAAAGACAGTCATAACCTTGAGCTCTTGCAGTTTTAAGGAGCACATATAGTGACAGACATGTGCCCAATGTACAGTAAATGAGCATGCATCATACAGCTTGATTTTATTAGAAGTTTGGCTGCGTGAAGCATATTTAAGATTTCAATGTAACAACAGTTTCAGATGCAAGTTGCAGTTTTTACTTGTGCTATCATTGTAATATGGTCATTCATGATAATTATTTAACGGGCTGGCTACAGTAAGGTGGTAGATTGTTTTGCATGTGGCAGCAGTAAAAGAGCAGCAGACTACAAGAAAACAGTCTGTGGCATACATACTTGGGGCAACTATTTGGCTTAGAAATGTGTTCAGTAGCCTCACTTTAACAGCTTCTCTCAGATCTGTCATCTTGTGGTTTTGGATCCAAGTCCTTTGCATGTTACTGAAAGAGTGAATGCTATCAGCTGTCTGCTGCCAGACTTGCTGCATCCCTTATTGCCGTGGAAGGTAGCCCAAAGAGGTAATGAGGAGAGCACTTTTCCTCTTACTTTCTGCAGCATGCGTGATCAAGAGGCCTCCATTGTCCAGGAATTTTAAAGGTCAAACACCTTCCCTTCTGTTGCAGGCAGGAATATTACAGTTTATATTGTTGCTGGAGCTCTTCAAATCAGCATCGCTATTGACCTCACGCAAATATTTCATTATTCAGCGTGCCGTGCTGGTGGACCTTGAATACAATAGATAAATAATGCAAATCCTAAATATCATAAGTAAATAGCCGGTTGAGTGCAGTCACATGACCCCTGATTTTCCAGGGAACAGAAATTTACAGGCAACATTTCTTAAGTAAAAAGATACAAGAAAACCTATGATGCTATCTATTTAAAAAATACTTACCATTTAATAAATTCCTTGTGGTGATTTGAAGAGCAGATAGCAATCATTTAGATAAAGAAATGTCTATTTTGAAAAGTAACACCTTGTGTGACTCAATGAGGGAAACCAGCAGATGACCTCAACGAATAGTCAGTGTCATATGTCACGTAGCCTAATGCTCAGCAGCTAAATGTAGTCAACTGCATTTAAAAATAATGCCCACTAAATGGATAGTATCACTGATGGTTATAACAAGTCTTAATAGAGCTATTGAGACTACTTCCGCTTTATAAGAACATAAGAAATAGGAGCAGCAGTAGGACACTTGGCCCCTCGAGCCTGCTCCACCATTCAATAAGATCATGGCTGATCTGATCATGCACTCAGCTCCACTTCCCTGCCCACTCTCCATAACCCTTTACTCCCTTATCGCTCAAAAGTCTATCTCCACCTTAAATATATTCAATGACCCAGCCCCCACAGCTCTCTGAGGCAGAGAATGCCACACATTTACAACTTTACATTCCCACCTCGGGACTGTCCTCTCCCGTATCCGTCCAAGCAACATTTTGGCTGTGATCCCCCCCCACCCCAATGAAGCATCGCCTGAGGAGCTCCTCGGTCAGGCGGCTTGGAGTCAGGAGGGGAAGGGGTAGAGGTAGGGAGGAGAAGGGTTGGTTTTTACAGAAATACTGATGATTCCAGACAAATGTTTGGTTTAAAAAATTTTTATTCAACAAAACCTTGTTGCGCATTGGCTCAGATAGCTGCACCGTTACACGCTGGCGATTCCTTAACACCAAAGGGTATAATGACACTTAACTTAAACTTTAACTGTCACCAAGGTGGTGCCCACCATTGATATATCACCTGCGCACCCATCAGTGTGTCAGCCTTGTAAATAACACCAACGTTCTTTCAGGCAAGGCGATCATTGATGAACTCCTGACGTAAGGCTATCATGCCACCACGGACCCTTTCATGCGGTCGACAGGGGGGCGGGGGCATGGCTTCAGCGTTAGCCTAATTGTGTGGGCCGATGTCAGCATCCGCCTCCAGCGCAACATGGAGAGTCTGCTCAAGTCCATCCCGGGGACGGTTGTATTTCACGACAACATACAGGGACAGGCAGGGACACCGACTCCCATCTCTGCAATTTGGAGGAAGTACTAAAGCGGTTGGATCGGGTAGGCCTAAGAGTTAAGAAATCCAAGTGCCTGTTTCTCGCGCCCGAGGTTGAATTTTTGGGCAGAAGGATTGCCGCTGATGGAATCCGCCCAACAGAGTCCAAAACCGAAGCAATTCACCTGGCACCCAGGCCCCGGAATGTCTCAGAACTGCTCGCCTTTCTCGGGCTACTCAATTACTTTGGAAACTTTATGCAGAACTTAAGCACGCTGCTGGAGCCTCTCCACGTGCTACTCAGAAAGGGGTGCGATTGGTTTTGTGGGGACGCCCAGGAACGCGCCTTCAATAAGGCATGCAACCTTCTATGTTCCAACAGTGTTTTGGCTTTCTTTGATCCAGGTAAAAAGCTAGTTCTCACATGTGATGCATCAGCGTACGGGGTCGGGTGCGTTTTACAACATGTCAATAGTGTGGGTAAATTACAACCCATAGCTTATGCCTCCAGGTCACTTTCGGGGGCGGAGCGCGGGTACGGAATGATGGAGAAGGAGGCGCTCGTGTGCGTGTATGGTGTCAAAAAGATGCACCAGTACCTTTTCGGGGCGAAGTTCATGTTAGAAACCGACCACAATCCCCTCACGTCCCTACTATCCGAGAGCAAGGCAATAAACGCCAACGCCTCGGCACGCATTCAATGGTGTGCACTCATGCTGGCGTCTTACGATTATACCATAAGGCACAGACCAGGCACTTACAACTGTGCCGACGTGCTCAGCAGGCTACTCCTGGTGACCACGGAAGGGCCTGACGAACAGGACTGTGAGATAGTCATGGCAATCAATGCCTTTGAGTCCACAGGTTCGCCCATGACGGCTCGCCAAATCAGAGCCTGGACGACCAGCAACCCCACGTTATCCCTCATAAAAAGATGTGTCTTAACTGGTGATTGGGCAGAGGCTCACGATGCCTGCCCCGAGGAGATCAAACCTTTCCATAGGCACATGCATGAGCTGTCACTACAAGCAGACTGCCTGATGTGGGGCAGCCGAGTAGTTATACCTCTGCGAGGCAGAGAGGCATTTGTCCGGGAGCTCCACCACGAGCACCCGGGGATCGTTCTCATAAATGCCATAGCCAGATCCCATGTCTGGTGGCCTGGCATTGACACGGACTTGGAGCTCTGCGTCCGACAGTGCACCATTTGTGCCCAACTCAGTAATGCCCCCAGGGAGGCCCCCCTAAGCCACTGTCCCTGGCCCATCAAACCGTGGTCGCGGGTGCACGTAGACTATGCGGGCCCATTCATGGGCAAAATGTTCCTCGCAGTAGTAGATGCATTTTCAAAGTGGATTGAATGCACCATTTTAAACTCGAGCACCACCTCCCCCACTGTGGATAGACTTGGAACCATGATCGCATTCCTGACATATTGGTCAGTGATAATGGTCCGTGCTTCACCAGCGCAGAATTCCAAGATTTTATAAGTGACCACGGCATAAATCACGTTAAGACGGCACCGTTCAAGCCGGCCTTCAACGGCCAGGCGGAGCGAGCAATGCAGATCATCAAACAAGGCATGCTCAAAATCCAAGGTCCCACGTTGCAGGCCGCCTGTCGCAACTGCTGCTGGCATACAGATCCCGTCTGCATTCATTGACTGGAATTCCCCCCGCGCAACTATTGATGAAACGGACCTTAAAGATAAGGCTTTCATTAATCCTCCCAGACATGCATGAAATCGTTAAGGCAAAGCGCCGTAAGCTAACTGAGTACCATGACCGAAATTCGAGGGGAAGGTGGAATGAGATAGGGGACAAAGTGTTTGTGCTTAACTATGGCAGGGGTCCCAAATGGCTTGCAGGGACAGTAACAGGCAAGGAAGGAAACAGGCTACTGGTGGTACAAATGAACAATGGCCAAACCTGCCGGAGGCATGTAGACCAAGTCAAAAGTAGATTTACCGACAACACTGCTGAACCAGAGGCAGACTGCAATGTGGAACTCACACCACACCTGGTGGATGGACAGACAGAGGGAACAACCTGAGGAAAGGGCAACCCCAACAGACAGCCCAGGCGAGACACCAACAATCATATTGAACGAAACAGACAGCCCAGGCGAGATACCAGCAATCACACCGAAAGAAAAACAGGCACAAAGGCAAACAACTGAACCACAACTGAGACGCTCCACGTGAGAGCGTAGACCACCTGAGAGACTGAATCTATAAAGACAATAAGACCTTGGGAGAGGGTGATGTCATGTATCTCACACTACTGTACATAAGTGTATCTTACCATGCTATACATGACTGTAACTAGAGATGACCTGCAACTACTAGCTTACCTTACCACCAGGGGTGCACTTGCAAGAGACATTGGATACCTGTCCCAGACAGGTATATAAGGACAGGTCTCAGGCAAGTGTGGCATTCGAGAGCTGTGTAATAAAGGTGCAGGTCCTGAGTGTCCTTGACTTCAGCATGTGCCTCGTGTGAGTCTGTACTGCAGGGACAGGACTTTACAATTATAATTTGCTGGTGGTTGACAATGAGTTGGACATTCAGGGAATGAAATCCCTTGCGGTTCCTGAAAATCTCTGCATCCTGAAAAGATGCCCGCATCGCGATGTGTGTGCAGTCTATTGCTTCCTGCACCTTGGGGAAGTTTGCAATTCTGGAGAATCCTAGAGCCCTCTCACTCTGTGCCTCCCTGGTCATAGGGAAGCTGATCAAGTCCCTCCTGCGTGCGTACAGGGCTTCAGTGACCTGTCTAATGCAGCAATGTGTGGCATGAGACAGACCGCAAATGTTGCCAGCTGTGGCCTGAAAAGAACCCGAGGTGTAGAACAGTACGGACAGTACAGACAGTGCAGTACTAATGGTGCTGGCAGGCTGCAGATCTGCCCTTTATCAGCTGGCATACCTCAGTGATAACCTCTTTGTGGAAGCGCAGTCTCCGAAGGCAGGTGGTGTTGGGCAAGTCGAGGTAAGTCTGCTTCTCCTTATACTTGCGGGGGGTGTAACGTCTGGTCCTCCTCATCAGTCTGGCACATCTTACACTGGGCACGTCTCAAGTCTGCTGCATGTAATTGGTCACTAAGAGAGGGTGAGAAAGCACAGGCTGCATTGCAGTAGCTCTCTGTTTTCCACCGATTGGTCACAAACAATGAATGTCCCAACGAAGAAACCTATTCAATTCCAATCGGTCACAGTATGGTCAAGATGTTTGTACAGATGTTCACATCAACTCCAATGACCTCCAGAGTACATCCGAACTCTCCCGAGATTGAAGCACAGCAATCTTTTAAAGGATGCGACATGTGATGTAGAACATGGCGTCCATAACGCTGATTAGTTCCGGTTAGTTCCACTTTTTCTGGGCGGTTTTTTGGGCTAGCGATATTGTGGGTGATATGTGTGCGAGGTGGTGAAAGTGACGCTGGGCGATCTCATGGCCGTTAGTTTTGGCAAATATGCTCTTTACGACAAAAAAAATTGGCAGGCGGTATTATTGAATCTCGGCATTAAATCAGTGTGGAAATTAATGTTGGCCGATATTATGGCCGTTGATTTCGCCCGTTTTGATTATTCCGCTCCGAAAAAGTGGGCGGGCGGTATTATTTTTTCCCACCGTTAAGCACATGGGGAAAGTAACGCTTGGTGATAAGTTTCCGAAAAATGCCCGTCAGTTTCCATTTTGTGGCTAAATGGGTGATATCTGGGTGTAATACGTCATTTCAGCAGTAAAATGGGTGTTAAGTGGGTGTTAAGCATACAAAAAAAGTGGAGGTTCTAGCCCTATGTCCCCTTGTTTTAGTTTTCCCTATGAGTGGAAATATCCTCTCTGCATCCACCTTGTCGAGCACCCTCATTATATTATAAATTTCAATAAGATCACCTCTCATTCTTCTGAACACCAATGTGTACAGGCCCAACCTACTTAACCTATCCTCATAAATTCACCCCCTCATCTCCAGAATAACCTAGTGAACCTTCTCTGAACAGCTTCCAATGCAAGTATATACTTCCTTAAATACGGAGACCAAAACTGCATGCAGTACTCCAGGTGTGGCCTCATCAATACCCTCTACAGTTGTAGTAGGACTTAACTGCTTTTATACTCCATCCCCCTTGCAATAAAGGCCAACATTCTATTTGCCTTCCTGATTACTTGCTGTACCTGCATACTAACTGCTTGTGTTTCATGCACAAGGACCCCCAAGTCATTCTGTACTGCAGCACTTTGCAACTTTTCTCCATTTAAATTTTAAGTTCCTTTTCTATTATTTCTGCCCAAGTGGATAACCTCACATTTTCCCACATTATACTCCATGTGCCAATTTTTTGTCAACTCACTTAGCCTATATATCCCTTTGCAGAAGTTTTAAGCCCTCCTCACAATTTCCTTTCCCACCCATTTTTGTATCATCAGCAAACTTGGCTACATTACACTCGGTCCCTTCATCCAAGTCATTAATATAGATTGTAAATAGTTGAGGACCCAGCATCGATCCCTGCGGCACCCCACTAATCACTGTTTGCAACCAGAACATTACCCATTTATCCCAACTATCTGTTTTTTGTTAGTTAGCCAATCCCAATCCATGCTAATATATTACCCCTAACCCTGTGAACTTTTATCTTGTGCAGTAACCTCTTATGTGGCACCTTATCAAATGCCTTCTGGAAATCCAAATACACCACATCCACTGGTTCCCCCTTATCCACCCTGCTCGTTACATCCTCAAAGAACTCCAACAAATTTGTCAAACATGATTTCCCTTTCATAAAACCATGCTGACTCTGCTTGATCGAATCATGCTTTTCCAACTGTCCCGCTACTGCTTCCTTAATAATGGACTCCAGCATTTTCCCAACGACAGATGTTGGGCTAACTGGCCCATAATGTCCTGCTTTTTGTCTGCCTCCTTATTTAAATAGGGGCGTTACATTTGTGGTTTTCCAATCTGCTGGGACCGCCCCAGTATCCAGGGAATTTTAGTAGATTACAACCAATGCATCCACTATCTCTGCTGCCACTTCTCTGAAGACCCTCGGATATAAGCCATCAGGTCCAGGGGACTTGTTCGACTTTAGTCCCATTATTTTACCGAGTACAATTTCATTAGTGATAGTGATTGTATTAAGTTCCTCCCTCCCTATAGCCCCTTGATAATCCACTATTGGGATGTTTTTAGTGTCTTCTACCATGAAGACCGATACAAAATATTTGTTCAACATCTCTGCCATTTCCCTGTTTTCCATTATTAATTCCCCAGTCTCATCCTCCAAAGGACCAACATTTACTTTAGCCACTTTTTTCCTTTTTATATACCTGTAGAAACTTTTACTATCTGTATAATGCTATGTTATGCATTAAAAAAATGAATTTTAACATTTGCTGCCTCAGGGGCTTAGTGAGTAGCTGAGCTACAGAGGCTAGGGAGGGTCAAGTTCTATCAGGGTCGATGCTGAGTTAGCTGCTATCAATCAGGGTAATGGTAGCAATTCTACAACTGGCTTCAGCATCTCCAGTGAGGAGAGAAAAATCATTCAGGGTTCTTACTTCGGAATGCTTTCCAGTGACTGCTACTAGAAGTATGTATGTGTGATTGTTTGGTGAGAACAATTGTTGGCTGTGCCAACCCCTATGATAAAATAGGCTGTCAATGTCATGGTCAAGGTTCACACGAGAATAATGCTCACTTGGCAAGGTACCAGAGGATGACTGGAACCAGTGAAAGGGTAGTCCAACAAGGAGTCAAACTCTTCAGAAGAGAAGGAGATGGGAGAAAATTGGTGGGGAGACAAAAGCAATGTACTTTCAGTTACAAAACAAAATCATAAATAACATTTCCATTAATTAATGTTTTCTTAGTTGCTGAATCTTCAATATGTACTGCAATATTTTGAAATACCACTAATTACAGATCAATATAATAATGCAGCATTGCTTGTATTTTTTCAAGTGGCTTATGACAGATACTGGTTCTTGAAAAAAATTATAACCAACCTTTAGTTTACTGACTAACCATGAAACAAATGAGATGACCAGGTCGTTGAGTGTTACTGTGGTTTTTAGATTTTCATGCAGATGGAACCCAGAAAGCAGAAGTCTCCAGGTGTACCTTCTCTGTTACCATGGTCACAGTCAATGCATATCACTGTTCCAGATCTTTCAGCTGTTTCCAAGGAAACTTCAGCAACATTTAAGGAATGGTTATGGAAGTGAGTAATGTTATGCCATAATTCAGTTTGTATAGTTAGAGGGAAAAAAAGTGGATAATTGTATTTTGCTGGACTAGTTTACAAAAACTGCACAGAAACGTTCATTAACAAAGAGGAGTAATACATTTTTTGCTTTAGAGTATTGGTGCATAAAAAATGAAATGTAATGATGAGTTACTCAAAGAAAATGTGTCATTTAGTGATTGAGTAATAATTGCTATAATCAGTAAAATATGGCCAAAACATTTCTCCTTACTTTATATGGGTTTATACAACAAATGTGCTTCTTGTTACCAAAACTCTTGGGAATCTGAGAATGAATCGGTCTGTCTGACATATAATCAAGCAGATGCTTTTGTGATTGTGAAGCATAAGATGTTCATTTTTTGAGGTTTGCATTTGAAAGAAGCTATCAGTCAGATTTTTTCCAAAAGATCATTAACTCTTATTTTGTTGGCCAAAAATTATACCACCATGTACAGTAAATTAAAGAAATCTGTAGCTTGCTGAAACTCATAGTTTACTGTTTTTAAAAAAACTTCCTTTTTTCCTATGTGTTGTCACTAATTTTTTAGCAGCTTATTGAATATCTTCAACAGCTGTTTTAAGATTATTTATGAAAGCTACTTCATTCACTTTTATTTGTTTAAAAACTTCAAATTTTATATCTATTTAACAATAATCAGTAGTACTACATGGCAAAGACCTCACCAGTAGACAGCATGTACTATAGTCCACGAAAATCCTGAATTGTTTATTCCTGTCCTGCATACAGCCTGTGAGACAGTATGCAAATAGAAAAGCATTAGATGGACAGCACAGGAACAAACATAAGAAATTCTATGATAAAAGGACAGTAGGGGCTAGGTGATTTACTTAAAGGTTGTATGGAAATATGCAACATCAGTGGGTACAAGTGATAGAGTGAGTCAGTGCCACCGGCATTGTCCCATTGTCCCTGGTTGCAATGCACGAAAATGTTTAATGACCTGACCAGAATGGCTAAAGTAAGACTGCTCATTTTGGATCTCGCATCACTCTGCATAACCCTACACTACCTGAAATCCTAGCACTCACAACCCTTCCCTCTCCCGATCACCAGCTCTCTTCTCCAATCACTGTAGCACAACACTCCACCTCCTTCTGCTCCTAATGCTACTTTCGGCACCTGCTAGTCTCCTCACTATTACTTCCTTCACCTCAAACACAGCCAAAGCAGGCTCAACAGGCCGAATGGCTTCCTTCTATGCTTTTAATTTTCTATGGAAATAGCTCCAAAAATCCCCTTATTGGAGTTGGGGATCCCTTTAAATATTATTGCTTCATCCTGCTTCTTGAATGTTTGTGGTATATTTTCCAAAGCAGGCTTAAGAAAGGTTCCCAGGCACAAATTTCCCAAAAGGATCTGAAAACAAGTGCAGGACCCCTATTTAAATATTTTAATGAGGCTAACTGTTCAAGGAGCGCCTTAACTAATATAACAGCGTCTGCTTTTCATGTGCATTCTCAGCATGGAATATCCCACCATGCAATTGGTATGCGGAACGCTAATTTAAAGCCTGAAAACTGGACAAAACTGAATAGAATTTCTACCCACCCAACATGCCCCCCACCCCGATTACGTTGTATGCTCATTATTTGAATGGAAAACAGCCCTAGCAATGCAAAGGATTAAGACATGGGGCTAGATTTTACACTTTTGTGCAGATCGCCCAAAAATGGGCGGCTATTCCAGTTTGGGCAGTAAAAATGGATTTTCAGATGGCTGGCTTTTCGCCCATTTTCAAAGCCAAATTGGGCATTACCGCGAGCAATATGAAATGGGTGGTAGCGTTAAATCTCTCTGACCTTTTGCCGTAAAGTGTCACCATCCTTAGCAACGGCATGGCAACACTCAATTCCCACGATTCACGAGGTCAAGGGTCATCATGACATGCACAGAAGAGGAGACAGATTGAGAGGGAGCCTATAATGGAGGGAGGGGAGGAAGTGACACAGCACGCTGTGGAGACTGAAGCTGGCGAGAGCAGTGAGCTGGAAGAGGAGCACATTGGAAGGTGCAAAAGAGCGAGGAGGTTCTCGGACGAGGCAAATGCCTCCCTCCTGTAGAGGTCGAGTTATGCTGGGGTGATTTGACCCAGGGGCAGCCCATCCCAAAGGCCTACCAGAGGATATGGACCGAGATAGCAGAGGTGGTCTCGTCGGCGACCAACGAGGAGCGTGAGGGCAACCAATGCCGCAAACGATGGAACAACCTTGTCGGATCCGCAAGAGTAAGTATTACATTTATTTACATGTACTTAAGTATTTATATAATTTGATTTGTAAGAGTCATGAGTAACTATCATCAGTTGTGAGGTCTTTCACTTTTACTGGGAATGTTGTACTCAAAGTCTGTGGTCAAGGTATACGTCTTTAGGTAAACAACGGTTATTATCATAAAAATCATGATTACATCTGTCGGTTATGTGTTGTATCAGTCTCTGTGACAGTACCTAGCAATGATATCACGCAATGATCTCATTCCATGTCATCTTGTTACCTTTTACAGAAGAAGCTATCGATGATGAGGTCTGTGCAGAGGCGAACGGGTGGGGGGCTACCAGTCCCCAGCGACATCACTGAGATGGAGGAGCGGGTGCTTGCACTTGTGGGGAAGCACACTCGGACAGCCACACAATCATTTGCAGACCCTGAAGTGATGCCACGTGAGTAAAGTTTACAACATTGCGTGATGTAAAGTCAATAGATGCCACACCCACTCATATCCGAACAATAATATATGATAGATGATTTCTAACATTGTCCTATAAATAATGCTGGCCTAATGAAAATCATTGCAATGCAGAATGTGTTGATGGTCTTGAAATGTGATGTCTGTGATGATTTTGATAGCGGTGGTGCTTTTGTCATGTATATGCCGTGTGTAGCACTGGAATCACCAAGTGACCCTATCAACCCTTTCTCCTCTAATAACCTCATTTGTGTTTTGTAGCTCAGTCAGCGGCGCGGCCGCAGGCAAGACTACAGAGGCCAGAAGGTGGGGACGCGGGGCCGGACTCACCAGATGATCCTACATCTGGTGCTGAGGAGCTCCAATTCTCGCCTGTCAATCCGCTGGGTCTGTTCTCTAGGGATGAGAGCGCGGACTTCGAGGAACCTGCATCGTCACGCTCCAGAAGCCATTACAACCCAAGGCCATCTAGTGGTCCTCTGGTCATTCCTGCCGCTACTCTGGAGGTACCAGGCCCAAGCAGCTCATCACAGGACACCCCATTTGTCCCCAGGACGGTGCCGACCCCACGGAGGTTTAGTGGACGCGGCAGGTCTGGTCCACGAGCGCCTCATGAGAGCGGAGAGATAGTACAATTGTCCAGGAGGATTGTTGACATTGGTGACCAGATCCTTGATGCATTGGGGGGCATATCCCAACAGCTGGCCACCATGACTGATTACATTCTGCGAATAGCGGAGACCCTGAATAGCCAGGAATACTACTGGCACAGGCCTCCCAGTGGTCCCGGAGCACGGCACTCCATGTCTAGGTTCCGCACCACCAATGCGAACGACAGATGAGAGGTAGGACCAAGATCCTACTTCTGGATCCGAGAATGTTCCCCCCTCGGCACCCTCCGCTCCCGTACCCATCCAACCACCGCCTCTAACTTCATCCCCAGCAATGTGGCATCACCTGAGGAGCTCTTCGGCCAGGTGGCATGGAGCGAGAAGGGGAAGGGGTAGAGGTGGTGAGAAGAATGGGAAGAGGGAAGGAAAGTGAGGTGCATGTCCGCAGGTGATGGCTGTGTTATATCTCTATCCGGGTGTATGCAATTTGTTGTAATGTATGGGGGAAGGGGCCACCCTCCTGCTTTGCTTTTGAATTCTGTGTTGCTAGACATGTTGACCATTTGATTGATGTCAATGGTTGAAAAGTGGGGTGGGGGCGAGGGTGGGGTGTTTTTGCCCGTGATACTTATGATTTCAGACCAATGGTCGTATAAATTTTTAAAAATTCAACAGAACCTTGTTGCGCATTGTCTCAGATAGCTGGACCATTACACACTGGTGATTCCTCAACATGAAAGGGTTAAATAAAACTTAACTTCAATCAACTTAAACTTTAACTGGCACCAAGGTAACGCCCATCATTGATGTCTGAGCTGCACACACATAGCAATGTGTCAGTGTTGTCACTCACAGCAACGTTCATTTAGGCAAATCGTTCAGTTAAGAGCTCCTGACGTAAGAGTCTTGCAGTTATGTAGCCACCATGGGCTCTTTCCTGCGGTCTGGATCGGAGCGCACGACCACGAATTGAGCTACTTGCTCAGGGTTATATTGTAGCTCCCCTCCTGAGTGCTCCAAGCATCTAAAGTGCTGCTTAAGCACAGTTATTGTTTTCCGGACCACATTGCGTGTGTCTCTGTGGCTCTGGTTGTATCGCTTCTCGGCTTCGGTGTGGGTGTCACGCAGGGGTTCATCAGCCAGATGGCTAGGCCATATCGGTTGTCACTAAGCATCCAACATTGTCCTTGTGGATGATCCTGCAAGATCCTGCAAATCCCCTGGGAGGACAGGCACACCAACATCAGTGTCCTCGACCAGGCTAACATCCCCAGTATTGAAACACTGACCACACTCGATCAGCTTCGCTGGCAGGCCACATAGTACGCATGCCAAATATGAGACTCCCTAAGCAAATGCTTTATGCGGAGCTCCTTCATGGTAAATGAGCCAAAAGAGGACAGCGGAAACATTATAAGGACACCCTCAAAGCCTCGCTGGTAAAGTGCGACATCACCACTGACACCTGGGAGTCACTGGCCGCAGACTGCCTGAGGTGGAGAAAGTTGAGCTCTTTGAGTCTCAATGCAAAGAGCATGAAGAGGCCAAGTGCAGGCAGCGGAAGGAGCGCATGGCAAACCAGCCCCACCCACCCCTTCCCTCGACGAATGTCTGTCCCACCTGTAACAGGATCTGTGGCTCTCGTATCGGACTGTTCAGCCATCAAAGAACTCACTTTTGGAGTGGAAGCAAGTCTTCCTCGATTCCGAGGGACTGCCTTTGATGATGATGATGTGGCTGACTCTTAAACATGTCAGAGACAGCGCCCTCATGCAGGATGTGAGCCTCATCGAAGCTGCCCGGACATTGGTATTCACTGCCATTATGATCTGGTTGTGGTCCGCAACTAGTTAGACCTTCAGGGAGTGAAATCCTTTTCTGTTACGAAAAAGCTCTGGGTCCTGAGAAGGTGCCCGCATGGTGATGTGAGTGCACTGTATTGCTCCCTGCACCCTGGAGAACTTAGCAATGCAGTAGAATGCTCCAGCCCTGTCAGTCTGAGCCTCCGTGGTCATGGGGAAGCTGATAAAGTCCATCCTATGCGTGTACAGGGCCTCCGTGACCTGTCTAATGCAGCGATGTATGGTATGGTGAGACAGAGGGGAAATCTCGACCGCGGAGGCCCGAAAGGAACTGGATGCATAGAAAGACAGTGCCGCGGTGACCTTGACCTCAACCAACACTGATGTCCTGATGGCAGGCTGTATATCTGGCCTAATGAGCTCACATATTTCATTGATCACCATCTTGTGGAAGCGCTGCCTCCGAAGGCAGGTGTGCGTGGACACGTCGAGGTAAGTGATGGGTGTTTATGGTCTGGACCTCCTCCTCATTCTGGCATGTCTTCGATTGGGCACATAATGATGTGCATTAGACGTTGTGCCATTTGCACTCTGGAGCATCTGCGTATTAATCGATGCAGGTTGAGAAATGGTTAGCCCCATTCCAATTAAAGTATAATTTCAAATGATCAGAAGCAATAATTTCCACACTAAAATACACCTACAGTAAACACCAATCGTCCAGTGTCTGAAAATATGTCTGTTGAGATGGTCACTTCACCTGAGAAGAACTCTAGAGTCAATCCAAACTCTCCCGAAGTTGAAGCAGCCTTTTGAATGAAGCGAGCTGCGATTTGAAAAATGGCGCCCACACCGCTGTGATTCGTTCATAACAGTTCCATTTTTTCTGAGCGGTGTTTTGGGCGAGCAATATTGTGGGCGAGATGTGTGTGAGGTGGTGAAAGTGACGCTGGGCGATCCCCTGGGCATTAGTTTCGGCAAATGTGAACTTTAAGACAAAAAAAAGTGGGTGGTCGTTATTATTGAATCTCGGCGTTAATTCCGTGTGGAAAGTAATGCTGGCCGATATTATGGGCATTGGTTTCGCCCATTCTGATGATTCTGCCCCCAAAAAGTGGGTGAGCGGTATTATTTTTTCCTGGCATGACGCACATGGGGAAAATAACACTCGCGATAAGTGTCCGAAAAATGGGTGTCAGTTTCCATTTTGTGGCTAAATGGGCGACATCTGGGCGTTATACGTCATTTCAGCGGTAAAATGGATGCTAAGTGGGCGTTATGCATGCAAAAAATGTGTAAATTCTAGCCCATTGGTTTTCAAATTGGAGTCACTGGATTCTAGGGGGCTGTGATGGGATCCCATGGAATCTTCTGTTATCAAATTTCCATATTTTTCTGTACTTGTTTACTTGAATGATATTTGTATTCTGAAAATCAATTTTTTTTAAATCATTTTTTGCACTGATAGGATGCTTTCTATTTGGGAAGCAGAAATTTGGGGTTAAACTGAGCCATGTAGCACCGATTTTTCAGGACCTACACAGCCTCCTAAGGCACCAAAATAGCAGACAGGAAGTGCACACAAGCTTCCAATTGGAAGTGCACCCCCCACCATATTAGGTAAGGAAGGATAAGAGGTGACCTTTACCCATGTTTGAAACAGGTGTTATGCTTTTGCATATGTATATAAGGGTCCTGACGACTGCTTCACGTCCCTGCTGCAACAATGGTTTGCCTGGAGGCAGCTAATGCCAGCACCAGTTTCACTCCGGGAAATCAACCCTAAATATTGCCTGTATTAAAAAAAAGGTGCATTTCTGACCATAATCACAGTCCCAAAGACTTCCTCTGCTGGCCCAAGGTCACTGAACTCCAGGCTCCCTGACCCCTGATCTCACTCCACCTCTAGCACCAATCTCCCTCACCCCCCTGCCCCACCCCAAGGCCTGATTGCTTCTCCCACCTCTCCCCGTTAAGGTCCAATCACTCCCTTTTTGCGATATATATCAATGATCAAGACTTGAATATAGGGGGTATGATTAAGAAGATGACACTAAAATCGGCTGTGTGGTTGATAATGAAGAAGAAAGCTGTAGACTGCCTGAAGATATTAATCAACTGGTCACGTGGGCAGAACAATAGCAAATGGAATTCAATCCAGAGAAGTGTGAGGTAATGCATTTGGGGAGGGCTAACAAGGAAAGGAATACACATTAAATGGTAGGACACTGAGAAGTGTAGATTAACAAAAGGACCTTGAACATCCACAGATCCCTGAAGGAAACAGGACAGGTAGATAAGGTGGATAAGAAGGCATATGGACTGCTTGCCTTTATTAGCAAGCTTGTTTGTACTGCAAAAATGGCCAACAGGTACCCCCCCTTATTTCTGATTGGTCCCCTTGGAGGATAAGCCACACCCTGAAGTTTCACAGGAATGTGTCACTGGATCCGCCCATCCCAAGGTCTCACTGACTTTGCAAATTGCAACTCGATCCACTTTGACTTCCTGAAGCGACAGAGGACAGAGCTCCCCAGAAGAGAGCAAGTGCCAGCCAAAGTCCTGTACCCTAGTTCAAGTGCATGCCTCCCCCAACTAAAGTGCCTTACCCCAGACTGTGCATGCCTCCCCCAGCCAAAGTGCCTTACCCCAGTCCGTGCATGCATCCCCCAGCCAAAGTGCCTTATCCCAGTCCAAGTGCATTCTTCCCCGCCCCTGCACCACCATTGTGTATGGATTGTTAACAGGTTTATTGGGTATGAAGTGAATAGTGACAATGTCGTGACTTCAGGATTTCATCCACTACAACGATGTTCCTTGCAGGAGGTTGTAAGAACGTGATAGAAACATAGAAACATAGAAAATAGGGTAGGAGTAGGCCATTCGGCCCTTCGAGCCTGCACCACGATTCAATAAGATCATGGCTGATCATTCAGCTCAGTACCCCTTTCCTGCTAACTCTCCTTGATCCCTTTAGCCATCAGGGCCATATCTAACTCCCTCTTGAATATATCTAACTAATCAACAACTCTCTGCGGTAGAGAATTCCACAGGTTAACAACTCTTTGAGTAAAGAAGTTTCTCCTCATCTTGGTCCTAAATGGCTTACTCGTTATCCTTAGACTGTGTAACCTGGTTCTGGACTTCCCCAACATCGGTAACATTCTTCCTGCATCTAACCTGTCCAGTCCTGTCAGAATTTTATATGTTTCTATGAGGTCCCCTCTCATCCTTCTAAACTCCAGTGAATACATGCCCAGTCGATCCAGTCTCTCCTAACATGTCAGTCCTGCCATCTCGGCAATCAGTCTGGTGAACCTTCGCTGCACTCCCTCAATAGCAAAAACGTCGTTCCTCAGATTAGGAGACCAAAACTGAACACAATATTCCAGGTGAGGCCTCACCAAGGCCCTGTACAACTGCAGTAAGACCTCCCTGCTCCTATACTCAAATCCCCTAGCTATGAAGGCCAACATACCATTTGCCTTCTTCACCACCTACTGTACCTGCATGCAAACTTTCAATGACTGATGTAACATGACACCCAGGTCTCGTTGCACCTCCCCGTTTCCTAATCTGCCACCATTCAGATAATATTCTGCCATCGTGTTTTTGCCACCAAAGTGGATAACCACACATTTATCCACATTATACTGCATCTGCCGTGCATTTGCCCACTCACCTAACCTGTCCAAGTCACCCTGCAGCCTCTTAGCATCCTCCTCACAGCTCACACCGCCACCCAGCTTAGTGTCATCTGCAAACTTGGAGATATTACACTCAATTCCTTCATCTAAATCATTAATGTATATTGTAAATAGCTGAGGTCACAGCACTGAGCCCTGCGGCACCCCACTAGTCACTGCCTGCCAGTCTGAAAAAGATCTGTTTATCCTGACTCTCTGCCTCCTGTCTGCCAACCAGTTCTCTATCCACGTCAGTACATTATCCCCAATACCATGTGCTTTAATTTTGCACACCAATCTCTTGTGTGGGACTTTGTCAAAAGCCTTTTGAAAGTCCAAATACACCACATCCACTGGTTCTCCCTTGTCCACTCTACTAGTTACATCCTCAAAAAGTTCCAGAATATTCGTCAAGCATGATTTCCCATTCATAAATCCATGCTGACATAGACCGATCCTGTTATTGCTTTCCAAATGCGCTGCTACTTCATCTTTAATAATTGATTCTAACATTTTCCCCACTACTGATGTCAGGCTAATCGGTCTATAATTACCCGTTTTCTCTCTCCCTCTTTTATTAAAAAGTGGTGTTACATTAGCTACCCTCCAGTCCATAGGAACTGATCCAGAGTCAATAGACTGTTGGAAAATGATCACCAATGCATCCACTATTTCTAGGGCCACTTCCTTAAGATGCAGACTATCAGGCCCTGGGGATTTATCGGCCTTCAATCCCATCAATTTCCCGAACACAATTTCCCACCTAGTAAGGATTTCCTTCAGTTCCTCCTTCTCACTAGACCCTCGGTCCTCTAGTATTTCCGGAAAGTTATTTGTGTCTTCCTTCGTGAAGACAGAACCAAAGTATTTTTTCAACTGGTCTGCCAGTTCTTTGTTCCCCATGATAAATTCACCTGAATCTGACTGCCAGGGACCAACGTTTGTCTTCACTAATCTTTTTCTCTTCACATATCTATAGAAGGTTTTTCTGTCAGTTTTTATATTCCCAGCAAGCTTCCTCTTATACTCTATTTCCCCCCTCCTAATTAAACCCTTTGTCCACCTCTGCTGAATTTTAATTTCTCCCAGTCCTCAGGTTTTCTGCTTTTTCTTGCCAATTTATATGCCTCTTCCTTGGGTTTAACACTATCCCTAATTTCTCTTGTTAGCCATGGTTGAGCCACCTTCCCCATTTTATTTTTACTCCAGACAGGGATGTACAATTGTTGAAGTTCATCCATGTAATCTTTAAATGTTTGCCATTGCCTATCCACCATCAACCTTTTAAGTATCAATTGCGAGTCTATTCTAGCCAATTCACGTCTCATACCATCAAAGTTACCTTTCCTTAAGTTCAGGACCCTAGTCTCTGAATTAACTGTGTCACTCTCCATCTTAATAAAGAATTCTATCATATTATGTTCACTCTTCCCCAAGAGGCACAATAGGATTGCTAATTAGTCCTTTCTCATCACACATTACCCAGTCTAGGATGGCCAGCTCTCTAGTTGGTTCCTCGACATATAGGTCTAGAAAACCATCCCTAATACACTCCAGGAAATCCTCCTCCACTGTATTGCTACCAGTTTGGTTAGCCCAATCTATATGTAGATTAAAGTCACCCATGATAACTGTGTACCTTTATTGCATGCGTCCCTAATTTCTTGTTTGATGCTGTCCCCAACCTCACTACTACTGTTTGGTGGTCTGTACACAACTCCCACTTGCGTTTTCTGCCCTTTGGTATTCTGCAGCTCCACCCATACAGATTCCACATCATCCAAGCTAATGTCCTTTCTTACTGTTGCGTTAATTTCCTCTTTAACCAGCAATGCTACCCCAGCTCCTTATCCTTTCTGTCTATCCTTCCTGAATGTTGAATACCCCTGGATGTTAAGTTCCCAGCCTTGGTCACCC
This sequence comes from Pristiophorus japonicus, assembly GCF_044704955.1. Classification (NCBI taxonomy): domain Eukaryota; kingdom Metazoa; phylum Chordata; class Chondrichthyes; family Pristiophoridae; genus Pristiophorus; species Pristiophorus japonicus. Next base: position 85,185,336 of record NC_091979.1, on the reverse strand, counting down.
TGGAGCCTTGACTCCGAGATGCCAATTATATCATATTCGTTAATTGCTGCCTGCGCAGTTAATTCGTCCACCTTATTACGAATACTCCTCGCATTGAGGCACAGAGCCTTCAGGCTAGTCTTTTTAACTCACGTTGCCCCTTTAGAATGTGGCCCTTTTTGATTTTTGCCTTGGGTTTCTATGCCCTCCATTTTTACTTTTCTTTCTATCTTTTGCTTCTGCCCCCATTCTACTTCCCTCTGTCTCCCTGTATAGGTTCCCATCCCCTTGCCATATTAGTTTAACCCCTCCCCAACAGCACTAGCAAACACTCCCCCTAGGACATTGGTTCTGGTCCTGCCCAGATGCAGACCGTCCGGTTTGTACTGGTCCCACCTCCCCCAGAACCTGTTCCAATATCCCCGAAATTTGAATCCCTCCCTTTTGCACCACTCCTCAAGGCACATATTCATCTGAGCAATCCTGCAATTCCTATTCTGACAAGCACGTGGCACTGGTAGCAATCCTGAGATTACTACCTTTGAGGTCCTACTTTTTAATTTAACTCCTAACTCCCTAATTTCAGCTTGTAGGACCTCATCCCATTTTTTACCTATATCTTTGGTACCTATATGCACTGCCACAACTGGCTGTTCACCCTCCCCCTCCAAAATGTCCTGCACCCGCTCCGAGACATCCTTGACCCTTGCACCAGGGAGGCAACATACCATCCTGGAGTCTTGATTGCAGCCGCAGAAATGTCTATCTATTCCCCTTACAATAGAATCCCTTACCACTTTAGCTCTCCCACTCTTTTTCCTGCCCTCCTGTACAGGAAGTGCCATGAACTTAGCTGCTGCTGCCTTCCCCTGATGAGTCATCCCCCAACAGTCCCCAAAATGGTGTATCTGTTTTGGAGGGGGATGACCGCAGGGGACCCCTGCACTACCTTCCTTCCACTGCTCTTCCTGCTGGTCACCCATTCCCTATCTGTCTGTGTAAACTTTACCTGCGGTATGACCAACTCACTAAACGTGCTATTAACGCATCCTCAGCATCGCAGATGCTGCAGAGTGAATCCACCCGCAGCTCCAGTGCCGCAATGCGGTCTGTCAGGTGTTGCAGCAGGATACATTTCCTGCACATGTAGTCATCAGCGACACTGGAAGCGTCCCTGAGTTCCCACATAGCACAGGAGGAGCATGACACGTATCTGGGCTCTCCTGCTATGACTTAACCCTTACATTAAATTAATTTGGCAACAATGTCAAAGGTTACCTACTGATAAAATAAAAAGAAGAAAAAAACGTGAAATACTCACCAATCCACCAGCCAATCACTTACCCGCTTGGCTGTGACATCACCTTTCGATTTCTTTCTACTTCTTTGTTTACCTTCTGCCCCTGCCCCTGCACCAGCTGGCCTCTCTGACGCCTCTTCCGAACTCCCGCTGGCCTCCCGAACTCGCGGGCCTTTTATAGGTCTCCTTGACGCCTCCTCCGAACTCCGTCTTCTCTGAGTTCCCTCTCTCCCCTCTGAAACCCACTCCCCCCCCACCCCCCGCAGTCTCTCTCTCTCTCCCACCCACAAGCTCTCTCTTCAACGCCCCGCCTAAGCACTCTCTCTCTTCCTACCCCCCAAAACTCTCTCTCGCTTCCTCCCACCGGCTCTCTCTCCCCCTCCTTGAGCTCTGTCTCTCCCCCACCCAAGCTCTCTCTCCCACCCCTGAAGCTCTCTCTCTCACCCCCCAAGTTCTCTCTTTCGCCCCGCAAGTTCTGTCTAACTCCTCCCCCCCACCACAAGCTCGCTCTCTCCCCCCACCAGCCTCTCTCTCGCCATCGGCCAGCATCGGCCCCCCTCCCACCACCATCGGCCCCCTCCCGCCACCATCAACCCCCTCCCACCACTGTCGCCCCCCCTCCCGCTGCCATCGCCTCCCCCTCCCGCCACCTTCAGCCCCCTCCCGCCACCATCGCCCCCCTCCCGCCACCTTCGGCCCCCTCCTACCACCATCGCCCCCCTCCCGCCACCTTCGGCCCCCCTCCCATCACCATCGCCCCCCCTCCCGCCACCATCGGCCCCCTCCCGTCACCATCGCCCCCCTCCCGTCACCTTCGGCCCCCTCCCGCCACCTTCGGCCCCCTCTCGCCACCATCGCCCCCCTCCCGTCACCTTCGGCCCCTTCCCACCACCTTCGGCCCCCTCCCGCCACCATCGCCCCCTTCCCGCCACCTTCGGCCCTCTCCCGCCACCTTCGGCCCCCTCCCGCCACCTTCGGCCCCCTCCCGTCACCTTCGGCCCCCTCCCATCACCTTCGGCCCCCTCCCGTCACCTTCGGCCCCCTCCCGCCACTTTCGGCCCCCTCCCGTCACCTTCGGCCCCCTCCCGTCACCTTCGGCCCCCTCCCGTCACCTTCGGCCCCCCTACCATCACCATCGCCCCTCCTCCCGCCACCTTCGGCCCCCTCCCGTCACCTTCAGCCCCCTCCCGCCACTTTCGGCCCCCGCCCACTGCCATCGGCCCCCTCCCGTCACCTTCGGCCCCCTTCCCGCCACCTTCGGCCCCCCTACCATCACCATCGCCCCCCCTCCCGCCACCTTCAGCCCCCTCTCGCCACCATCGCCCCCCTCCCGCCACCTTCAGCCCCCTCTCGCCACCATCGCCCCCCTCCCGTCACCTTCGGCCCCCTCCCACTGCCATCGGACCCACGCCGGCCGGTGGTGGAAGAGACTTTTAGGTCCTGCTGTTCGCACCACGGGCATGGAATAATTCGGCCAAGGTGGGGGGATGAAGTCCAATTCCCCCCCTCCCCCTGCCCGAGGCTCGTGATCTCACCACCAGCCACCAATCACTTACCTGTGAGTGACCTACTGGCGTGGCCTCCTCTTGCAGTGCTGTTTTTCTGTCAATGAGGGCTGAGGCTCAATATCCGGAGCTTCTCTGACCTCACCATTTGTGTGCAGGATATTTCAAAATGGTATCTCCCAACTTTCTAGCACACTGCCTTTTAGGAGTTTGGACAGGAGTTCCTGGAAGATTATTAATATTTACAGGGAGTCTCCTGAAACAAAATGTTAGAAAACTGCTGTATTGAGTTTACATTTTCATGAGAGAAGGCCATTGGCAACATCATGCTTTTAAGGTGCTTTTAATATTATAGATGTCCAAGTATTTTGACAATGTGACTTATTGATCACAAAGAAATCTATCAGATTACATCTACTTGAATCATTTTTGGGTTAAGTGTTATCATCTGACTAATGGGGATTGGGAACAAAGCCACCAAAAGGATTGATTGTTGGCTGCTCACAAGTTACACCAGGGAGACTGGTACAGTGTGCAATGATGCAAGAATGAGTTGTGGACATTTTGGGCTGCGAATACTGGACCTCCCTTTGTCGATAGTACATAAGAACATAAGAAATAGGAGCAGGAATCGGCCATTGCGTCTCTTGAGCCTGCTCTGCCATTCAATGGCTGATCTGATCATGGACTAAGCTCCACTTCTCTGCCCACTCCACATAACTCTTTACTCCCTTATCGTTCAAAACTCTGTCTATCTCCACCTTAAACATATTCAATGCCCCAGCCTCCACAGCTCTCTGAGGCAGAGAATTCCACAGATTTACAACCCTCTGAGAGAAGAAATTCCTCCTCATCTCAGTTTTAAATGGACGACTCTTTATTCTGAAACTATGCTCCCTAGTTCTAGGTTCCCCTATGAGTGGAAACATCTTCTCTGTATCTACCTTGTCGAGCCCCCTCATTATCTTATATGTTTCAATAAGATCACCTTTCATTCTTCTAAATTCCAATGAGTATAGGCCCAACCTGCTCAACCTTTCTTCATAAGTTAACCCCTTCATCTCAGGAATCAACCTAGTGAACCTTCTCTGAACTGCCTCCAATGCAAGTATATCCTTCGTTAAATACAGAGATCAAAACTGAACACAGTACTCTAGGTGTGGCCTCACCAATACCCTATACAGTTGTAGCAGGACTTCTGTGCTTTTATACTCCATCCTCCTTGCAATAAAGGCCAACACTGCATTTGCCTTCCTGATTACTTGTTGTACCTGCATACTAACTTTTTGTGTTTCATGCACAAGGACCCAGGGTTTCTCTGTCCTGCAGCATTTTGTAATTTTTCTCCATTTAAATAATAATTAGCTTTTTTATTTTTTCTGCCAAAGTGGATAACCTCACACTTTCCCACATTATACTCCATCTGCCAAATTTTTGCTCACTCACTTAGTCTATCGATATCCCTTTGAAGATTTTTTGTGTCTTCCTCATAACTTGCTTTCCCACCCATCTTTATATCATCAGCAAACTTGGCTACATTACACTCGGTCCATTCATCCAAATCATCAATATAGATTGTAAATAGTTGAGGCCCCAGCACCGATCCCTGTGGCACCCCACTAGTTACTGTTTGCCAACTGGAAAATGACCCATTTATCCCGACTCTCTGTTTTCTATTCGTTAGCCAATCCTCTATCCATGCTAATATATTACCCCCAACCCCGTGAACTTTTATCTTGTGCAGTAAACTTTTATATGAAACCTTATCGAATGCCTACTGGAAATCCAAATACACCACATCCACTGGTTCCCCCTTATCCACCCTGTTCGTTACATCCGCAAAGAACTCCAGCAAATTTGTCAAGCATGATTTCCCTGTCACAGAACCATACTGACTCTGCCTGACTGAATTATGCTTTTCCAAATGTCCTGCTACTGCTTCCAAAATAATATTCCTTAATAGTTCCAGTCTCAGAGCTGAGTCCTTCCCTACATGGCACATCTCTGGGATAGCCTTGAGATTGTTTTTTCGTAGCTCTTGTGGCCATATAACCATTTTCATAAAAGGTAATTTCAAACAGCCTTTGATTCAATGGGGGTGGGGGAGGCTGAGGAATGTTTTACCAAAAATAATGGCACAGTTGGTTTTGCCCACCAGAATATATTCCTAAACCAAGGGCATCCACTGGAACATGTCACTATAGGAAGGTTATGCCCCAAATAATTTAGAAACAGGTTAAGATGAAAAAAGACTAGATGAAAAACAGATCAAGTGCCATCTAGTTTGTCTTTATCCTCTTGTTACAATGATAATGCTATTGTTGACTAATCGTAGTATTTAATCTCTATCAATTAATGTACAACAGAACCAGAAATGAAATGAGGAATACCCCAGTGGTGGAGAGATTTGGCAACCATGGGACCAAATTCACTTTTTTACTCCCAAGCATGCTACATGTCTGTATAACCAGATAACAGTGTAGGTTATAAACAGAGAGCATTGCTGGCTGAGGATTTTGATGCAATGAATAGCACTACTAGTCTGTGAGAATGCATAATTGTGGTACCTGCTGGGACTGAGCTAGCTAATCAAATGCACAACACCACACATGATGGAAATGACTGCACCCTGCCACAGTGGATAATGTTAGGCCCCAAATAAAGCAAGTGAAGCTAAGGCTGCATTCAGGGAACTGACCCTAATGTCGACTGAAATAACATCCTTTAGGTTCAGGAACAGGGCATCGTGGCCTCCAGCATCACCCTGGCCTGGGAACATTTTAGTTTCCCTGGCACTGGCTCAATTGCCAATCTGGGAAAATTGCTCTTGTTGATATCCTTTAGTAGTATCTCCTCCCAGCTTTAGAGATCCATCATGATTAGCTGATAGTCATCTTAAGTCGCTTGTTGTGCCTATCTGTGATAACAAAGGCCTTTTAACATTAATGGCAGAGGACATTCCTGTCAGCAATTTTTTATTTTTAGTTTTGTAAAAACTTAATTCAAAAAGCATCAAACAGGTAACTCACTCTACAGGAAAGAAGCCAGGGAGTCAGAAAGCATCTAATCTGCTACTGACATGGATAAGAACTGGCATGTCACCACAGGAGATATAACTTTGTATGGTGCTTCAAAAGACTATCACATGTTTGACATCTCAATGTCTCAACATAATATCTTCAAAGAACAACATCCTTCAAGATGTTCTCATTGACAATCTAGGCTTGTTCTTGCAGTCCGTGGAGGATACCCGAATAAATCAAATCTATATTCATTCTCAGTATCAATTTTGAAACAGTGTGCATAAATCTTCAAATTCTTGTACTTTAAGGGATGGTCTTACATTTTTTTTAATTATTCGTTCATGCGATGTGGACGTCTCTGGCAAGGCCAGCATTTATTGCCCATCCCTAATTGCCTTTGAGAATGTATGAGAACCGACTTAAATTTTCAATTAAAGTTCAATTTCTCATTTTGAATTTGGCAAATGGGAGAAAACATAGTGGCCCTGAAATTGCGGCCTCACCGGGTCCCTACGGAATGTGCACGCACCGAAACCGGCTTTTCCAATCTGTGCTTGACAGATCTTCCGCATCTTCGGGAGAAGGACATTCGTATGGGCGAGATTGCGCTATTTGCCCATCTCTTGCCCAGCAAATATCCTTCAAACTCTTGCGCCTGGTAAAAGCAGGTGCATAGCCTACTTTTTAAAACATATACAAACCATATAAAAATATAATTTAAAAACACATTTTTATGTTAAAAACCCTGTCCACTAAGGTAAGTTTATTTTAAACCCTCATTACAATACTTTTAAAAAAATTTTCCAAAAATATGTTTTTTTCTAATACATTTCATTAACTTTAATTTAAATTAATGTTAAATATGTGAGGTGTTTTTTAAATAATTGTTTGTGAGAACTCGTACTTACAGAGTTCCCATTATTATCAATGAGAATACTGTACCTTCATTGACTGCCCAGTACCACGTGACTCCAGCTTCTCCCTCTGTTTCTCCAAGATGTGAATGTGCTCTGATGTGCAGGAAGTGGAGGCCTCCGACCGGAATCGCTGGAGGGCGCAGGAGCAAAAGGTAGGTGCGGATCTTTTGCCCAGAACCAGGATTTCAGGCCCATTCAGTGTTATAGCTGGGTACACATGAAAGGGTTAGCAGCCTTTCTGTAATATCCAGAGTAAAAACAATTCTGGGATGATGTTTACAGGCATAGTTGTTTACTATGGATTGAGTACTTGATCGTGTGACTGGTATAAAAATACCAAATATTTTTAGCTGTGATATGCAGTAGCAAGTCAGTTGTGTAGATATCTTTTCATTTCTCATTAAAGCTCAGATGTCATGCAGTACTGAGAATGTGCAGGCTTTTGCACTTAGTTTTTGTAAATTAGTGTTTTTGTCATTAATTCATCTGTTAACATGATGCATCAACAATAAAATTGCTTTATATGAATGATTCCCGAACTGCAGGAAAAAAGCAGCTGTGATTGTGACGCTTGTATGCACTCACATGCTGAGTGGCCTACAGACTTTTCTAGATTTGACGAGGTCACCTCGTGGATAACTGCTGCCTCTACTAAAGAAAGCTAAGATGTGCTTTTGGAGAAGCTGCAGTAGAACAAGGTGAGCATTTTTGCCACAAAGGGGAACCCTCCAAATTAAACCAATGCACATCAAGGAAGGTGGGCAGTGGCCAGCTATCTGAATAGAGCCTCCCATGTCCATAGTTTGAGAGAGCAAGAGAGAGAGAATGAGGAGAACATTCTCTAAGCTGAGGAAAAGTGACAAGGTAAGGTTGACTAAAGAGTGCCTACTAAAAGGAAATGAATGCTTGCACTTTGCATGCACAAGTACAAAACAACAGCAACTACACTTCAAAAAGTACTTCATTGGCTGTAAAGCACTTTGGGATGTCCAGTGGATGTTAAAGGCGCTGTATAAAAGTCTTTCTTTCTTTACACAGTATGCTGCCACATTAGCACTATAGCCTGAAAAGCATCCTCGTAACATCTTCCACCTCCTAACTACTATGTCTGTAAAGCTGTAATTGCCTCACATGGCATGTTTTCTCATCACAACTATGGTTCCTTAAACTACTTGCATGCTCTGTACTCATCCTTTCACACTGGTGGACAGTAAGTCGGTCATTGAATGTACCTCATGTTGCATCATAATACTGAAAGAATCTGTTTGTACTGTTTTTAAAGAAGCCTGCCTACAATTATCATGAGAGACCTGTATTGGTGGTGGTCCAGCCAATCTGCACCACCTTACTAACATGAGGAGATCAACTTCCAAATTATTGAGGCCGTAAAGAGAGTAGGCAAGGGAGCATTTAGTGGTCTTGTGGCCACCCAGCAAACAAAATATTCTCTTCAACTTCTTCTTGCTTGCCCATCAAACTCACTCAGTGAGTCACATACAGACACATCCTCCAATCAGCAGTATGGTACTGTATTGGCCTTGTTGCCGTGTGCACAGCCATTTGTTTCAGACCCCATTCTAACCCATGTTCCCTTTCTCTTTGTACTGGAGCTCCCAAGGGGAAGCATCTGCCATGAGGGATAAGCAACAAATTGGCTTATCATATGAACATCCATCAAGTAGTTCTCAGTACATTGGCAGCGGCAAAAAAACATGGAGGGGGGGCAAAATTGCCCCCTTTTTAGAGGCCCGTTAACCCTCTCTAAGTCCTTCACATCCTTTCTAAACTGTTTTTTCCAGTTATCTTCAGGGGGTGCTAATGGGGCAGAAAAGACATTTTGCCCCGGAGGGCGGGGGGTAAGCACTACCGGCTCCCGGGAAATTGCCCAGGAGTTTGCGGAGGCGCTGCCTTGGCAGAGCCACTCCCCACGGGTAGCGCCCCATGCTGACACGAAGCTGGCCGTCATCCACTCTCAGGGCGGTACTTAAAAGGGAGGTCGCCAGCACCCCACACCGCCATTTTGACTGGATTGCCGACTCTCTTTTGGGTCCCGGACACCACTGTGCAGCCCGGCACTCTGTTTTGGGTGCCGGGTTGCAAGCCTGGTCCCATGCTACCCTGGTGGCTTAGTAGAGGCCATCACAGGTCTTTCAGAGTGTGCAGTGGCCTCCCCTTTAACGAAGGGGAGGAGTGTTGAAGCACTTCACCGTAGCGCTTCACTCCCCGCCCAAGTAGTGCCCCAGGAACTGCCCCTAAAGGAAGTGGAAGCTGGATGCAGAAAGTCCCGGACCCAGCTGGCTACCGTCCCCAATTAGGGCACAGGGCAATTTCACCCCCATACACTTGGTGAATCAGATATGTCAAGAAGGAGTACCTGATGAACCATTCAACATAAGCGAGAAGAAACAACTGGCGATAACAGTTTAGGAAGGATGTGAATGACTTAGAGAGGGTGCAGAAAAGATTTACGAGAATGGTTCCAGGAATGAGGGACTTCAGTTATGCAGCTAGACTGGAGAAGCTGCGGTTGTTCTCCTTAGAACAGAGAAGGGGGGTTGAAAGGAGATTTGATAGAGGTGTTCAAAATCATGAGGGGTCTAGACAAAATAGATAGAGAGAAACTGTTCCCATTGGCAGAAGGGTCGAGAACCAGAAGATACAAATTTAAGGTGATTGGCAGAAGAACCAAAGGTGACATGAGGAAAAACTTTGAACAGTTAGGATCTGGAATGTACTGTCTGAAAGGGTGGTGGAGGCAGATTCAATAGTGGCTTTTCGGGAATTGGATATGTATGTGAAGGAAAGAAAATTGCAGGGCTACAAGGAAAGGGCGGGGGAGTGGGACTAGCTGAAGCCCTCTTGAAGAGTGCTGGCATAGGCTTGATAGGCCTCCTTCTGTACTGTTACCATTCTGTGATTCTATGTAACAATTAAAAAGCACATGCAGTTTTCACAGAGCAAGGAATCACGCAAGAGCATCACACACCACAGGATCAACTATTTCCACTGACTTTTGAACCAAGCACCAGACAAAATTTGTGAAAATTAGTGAATAATGTGGCAGTAACAAGATGAAGCACCGATCACTGGTGATGATGGAGTAGCAGTAGCAAGGGTTGCTAAGGGGCCAGCAGGTAAAGGGAAGAAGTCTATCAGGACAGAAGGCCACATGGTCCATGTGGTGTATGCAGCACTCAAATCACTGACTCCACACAGTGTTGCACTAACTGCTGTGACCTTGGTCCTTTATTGTGTAACTCCAGAGTACCTCTCAGGTGTGGTGGGCAGCCTTTTATACTCTGTCTTGCAGGTACTTTCAGGTCTCCCACCACAGCGCCCTCTGTGGCACACCATTGTACTTATACATTTAATGTACCTGGACAATACATAACATCTCACTCCCGCCCTCCAGTTCCAGAAGCCATTGCCGATGACCTCGGCCTTGTTCGTCCTGGTTGATTTGTGAGTGTGAGTCCTTACTGTGGCGTTTGCAGTCCTTACATGGGTGATGAAGTACACAGGCATAACTTCCAACAGAAAACAGGTATACATAGATAGTACATTTGTATGATACATATTTGTGGTACAGATGTTATGTCAAAAGGTTGCAGGTACACTGAACAGTTGTTTAATCCCAGCTCCTCTGGGTGAAGTGCGGTGGCGGTATACTGCCCCTTTTTGCCCGAGGTAACGGGTTGCGCTGAGACAGGGTATCACACTTGGTGCGTTGCCTCTGTTCTCAGCAAGTGATCGCCTTAGCAGCTCATCTGCAGCTGCTGAACCATTGCATGAATCACATAAATCAAGAATCGCATTGGTCCATTAATCGTGTTAGTCACAGATCCATTTACCCTTTTACTTGTACCTTGTGGTATTAACTCTTTTCGTAATACATATCCCTTATTTTTAACACAGTACCCAACCAGCATAAAATTATAACTTCTATTCATAACTCACGTCATCATACAAATCACATTGCTCATTTAGACTCGCTCTTGCCTTACAACAGTCTCTTTGTGGTGTAAAGCCCTTTTAAGACTCCCGGGTGCATTTCCCTTTTAAGATGCCATCTTGTGGTTCCCACGAGGCTTCCCTTGGGTGCCACCATTTTAGTTGCTCTGCTTGCCTTTGTCTGCAGAGCTCTGCTGCCACGAGGCTCGCCACCATCTTGAGCTCGCTGACATGATGATTTACTCTCTGGAATAGAAGGATTAAAGAGGAAAGAAGGAAGGGAAACAGCCAAGACAATCCAATCTTGAATCTGGCAGAAGTGGCTCTTTGGATTCGATCAGTCATGGCCCCTGTGAGAGCGGCCTCCATGATTGCTGCCGTATCCTCTGCTCTGGCTCCTGCACCCACCCGAGTAGCTGTTGCGTTCTCCCGAGTCGCACCTGCTGCCGCCGTAGCCTCCGCCGTTGCTGCAGCCTCCGCTCCTGCCGCTATGCCAGCAACTGCCGCCTCTCCTGTAGCCTCCACTCCTGCCATTGTCCCAGTAACTGCTGCCTCTCCTGCGGCCACCATAGCCGCCACCACCGCCCAACTCTTTCTCCGCGTGGGCCCCCCCCGGACTTGTCGGCCATCGATGGGCCTCCCGTTCATCGCCCGCAGCGCGTCGCCGGCTCGTACCTCAGCGATCGGCCCGCACTTGAAAAACTGCTTTTCCAGGGTCTGCTTGTCTGTGTGGGGATCTAGACTGCCAATGAACGGCTTCTTTCTCCTCCAGCTCGGTCGGCGCTGCTCTTTGGGAACCCAGGGAACCGCAGTCTGTGGAGGAATGAAGTCTTCCCAGCTCCCACGGACCTTCCCCATCCACCTCCTGCCGAGAAGCGTCGGCCTATCGCCTGCAATGGCCCACAAAGGTAAACCATGCAGCTCGCCCCCGTGAGATACCTGCACATCCGCTCTGCCAAGAACAGGTATCAGTTCCTTGGTGTAGGTACGCAGCTTTGCCGTGACCGGGACCAGCTTGGGTCGTGCAGCTGAGTTGACCCACAATTTATCAAAAGTTTTCTGACTCATCAACGACGGACCCGATCCAGTGTCCACTTCCATACTCACTGGGACTCCATTAATCTTGACCTCCATAATCACTGGGGCCGAATCGTCAGTACACGTATACAGTCCAAATGCCTCATCTTTTTCTGCCTGCTCCTTGCTGGAAAATGGACCCTCTACCATCTCCTCAGCCACACGGTGAGTCAGGTTTCTTTTGCACATACGTTGAAGGTGGCCTTTCATGTGGCAGGTATTGCACGTATACTCCGCAAACCTGCATCGGTGAGCCCCATGGCTTCCTCCGCAGCACCAGCATGGTGCTGCTTGATTAGCCCCCCTCGGCGGACTCTGAGTTCCAGGACACTGAGATCCGTGATCTCTGCCCCGGGCAGAGCCACGTTCTGCAGTTTTGTCCATGGTGGCCGCTATCCTGTGGACAGTGCCTGCCAGGTTTGAGTCTATGTGTATCATCTGCTTGGTGCTGCAAGTCGAGGACATAAATGCCCTGCTGATGGTGATGGCTTGCTTCAGGGTGACTGTAGGTTCAGTGGCCAGCAGCTTCGTGTTCCCCGTCAGGTCGTTTGCTGTAAAGTAGTACTCGAGCCTTTCCGTAAAGGCCTCCCAATCATTGCTCACCGTAAAATCCTTTAACGAGCCCAGCGTAGCCATAGTTACATGAAGCTCGACCGTGTCCTCGTCGTCAATGTGGTGTATGCAGCACTCAAATCACTGACTCCCCGCAGTCTGGTGTTGTAGTAACTGCTGTGACCTTGGTCCTTTATTGTGTAACCCCAGAGTGCCTCTCAGGTGTGGTGGGCAGCCTTTTATACTCTGTCTTGCAGGTACTTTCAGGTCTCCCACCACAGCGCCCTCTGTGGTGCACCATTGTACTTATACATTTAATGTACCTGGACAATACATAATAGTCCATATTGAACAGTCACTTGTCTCTTGTGCATTCCCTACTGCCTTTGCCCCATCATTCACGCTCTGGAATTCCCTCCATCAATCCGTCTACCTATCCACCTCGCGCTCTTCCTTTAGGACTCTATCTCTTTGACCAAAAAATTTAAATTGTTCAATCGTCCAATATTGCTCAACCCATTACATCAGTAGCCAAAATTGCCTCTGAAAGATGAAGAGGAGGCTGAGAAGGAAGACGATGAGGAATTGGGTCATGCAGACATCTATGTTAAATATATGCCAATGAAATTGAAGGTTGACTTGCACCATCCCGATCCAGTTCTTTGTTGAGGGTAACACCTCCTGATATTTGGTAGCGGTTGACTCTACCAGCGGAGACCATTGATGGTGGCTGGCTCTCTGCTTTGCAGCTGGAAGCAATCACATATGCTGCTCAGGTATTCTGAGTTTCAAAAAAAAAGGGCTTTACTTAAAAATGAGTTGATGTAAAGATCTGTGGTATCTTCATAATTTAGTGTGTAGCTATTGTTAAACCAGCTACATTGATTTTAATATGTGTGCGCACTAGGTCCGTGCAGCAGAGCTGGTCTCCCGTTGTCTTGGTTAATCCTTGCCACTGGAGCAAGACTTAGTTCTGCCAAGCTGTGTGGTGGCTGGTGTGCAATGGCCACCACAAGTTTAAAAAATCCATGCACAGGCATCTTCCACCCTTCAACATGTAGTTCGGGACCTGAAATATTAGGTCCTTCATTGAAACACCTGTGAACTCGTCCCCTTTTGGTGTGGAAGCAAGTTATCCTCGATATGAGGGACCGCCTATGATGATGATCTTTGACCAAGCTTTCGGTCAACCTTTCCAATATCTCCTTGGTTGGCTTAGTTATATAAATGTAACTTGTTGAAATATGATGAATTTATGCCAATTTTACAAAATCCTAAGGCAATACATTATCATGCTCAAGTGTGCTGTCAAATCTTAAACAAAGGGAGAAGTATAGCTCTGGATGGCAACCTCATGGCCAAACATTGCAACAGCTGGATACATTGCAACATCTGCCAACTGAAACAACTGAAGACATTTATCTGGTCATTATCATATTGCTGTTTGTGGGAGCTTGCTTGTGTGCAAATTGGCTGCCGCGTTTCCTACATTACAACAGTGACTACACTCCAAAAGTACTTCATTGGCTGTAAAGCACTTTGAGATGTCCGGTGATCGTGAAAGGCACTATATAAATCCAAGTCTTTCTTTCTTCTTTCTTATTGTCCTGTACAGAATGGATTGTCTACTATACATTTATGAAGCTTTTTGTGAACAAAATTATTGTGCTAGAAGCAATTTATGGACTCTAACAGCCTTTTATCAGTTACTACTTTTTTTACCAGCTACTAGTTTTGCTTTTGTGTTGCACCAGTCACTCCAGAAATTTCCATTTCTTAAATGAGAAAGACAAAAAGGTGCTGCCAATATGAAAACCAGGGAATATGTAACTCCTTATGTTGAAGTGTTTCCCAAGAATCCCAGGATGTTAATATCATTAATATTTATATTAAGAACACTGCAGTGTCACAGAATCTTTGCAGTACCAACTCAGTGAATCATGGAACAGTTAAGGTACAGCTTCACAATACCTTACATGATAGGTTCCAGCTCCCAGTTGGGCTGTCAAAGAAAAGTGCAGAGTGAAAGAAAACCACTTACATTAGCATTGAAGAAAATTGGATGAGTCATCATCTCAGGTCACTTCTGTTACCCCATAGCAGCTGTCTTCAGGATAGTAATAATAGAGCCCGAGAAAACAATTTTGTACTCATCTGCTTGGGTGAGAAATGATAAGGTACAAGGTGCAAGCATCTATGGAGGTTGTCAGAGGAAAATATTTTTTAAAGAATGTGTGTAGAAAAGGTAAGAGAAAGGTTTTAATAAACAGTTACCAAAATGGTGCAAGAAGCCTGAATTTTATTCTCTCTGCATGTTGCCTGAATTGTTGCATTCTACAGTATTTTAGTCATTTCTTGAGCACAGAGTGACTTTCCTTTGCATTTTGTGCTAAATAAACTTAATGGCCATTGTAAGAGAAATTTGGCATTAGGGGTACCAGCAGGACAAGGGTTAAAGTGCTGGTTCCTGCATAAGGAGGTAAAGGCTTTTCTTCTCATGCCTTGTATCTCTTCTCACGCCTTGTACATTCCAGCTCCAAGGCTCCATAGGAGAGAACCTAAACAGACTGCTGATAAGGCGGTGAGAAGAGACCAGAGAGACTACATGGCACCAAAGGAAATGTATAACAAATCCCAACGTAATGATACCATTCTGGGAACGGTCTAAGATGGTCACGAGATCATGGCCTGTCAGTCAGAGCTCATGACCTGTCAATCCGGAGTAGTACTGATAAGGTAGTCCAATTAGGGAAGTAGCGCTGATAAGGTAGTCCAATTAGAGATCTAGGGAGGTCTTGTCTGGGAACAGAGGGGTTTTTGAAATGTATAAAAGTTATATGATTGTGCTGTTTGGGGAGCATCCCCACTCACAGGCGGCTGTGATGCGGGTTGTTCCCGGATGTTCGTAATAAAGATCGTTATACTTTGCCATCCGTCTCTGTCTGCTAACTTCGAGAATTGCTACATGGGCTGGGGCGAGCGTCGACCCTCTATATCAGTGGGCCCGCTCGTGGGAAAAGAAGCCTTCCCTCTCTCCCCCAACATTTGGCGCTGCGAGCAGGGTATGGACTTCCTGAACGGAACAATGACCCAGCTGTTGGGGTGAGTATGTTTTAATTTACCACCTTCAAGTTAGAGCTGTGGCATTGTAAACCGCAAGGGAAGGACATCCGTACAAAAGAACCATCTGTAGTGAGTCCCGGAGGGACGGAGACAGAGGACAAGGACGATCTAGGGGTGAAAGGGGGGTCAAAAGGTGCATCCTAAAATGTGCGCGTGGAGGTAGCACGGCAGTGCGATCAGGGTACGACGCAAGGGAGGATATAGAGGGAGAGAGAGGTCTATTGACCCAAAGCGGTACGAGCGCACGGTGCTGGGACGAGCGAGAGAGGGAATAGAGACAACGTCCCTGAGCAGTGACGGGATATATTGACCCAAAGCGTGCAGTGGTACGAGTGTATGGCGCAAGGGAAGACATATAAATAGCGTCCTGCATACCTGACACGAATTTAAGGGAGTACCCACGACCCTCATAGCCCGAAGAAGATGGGTAACTCGGCAAGTAAAGGAACAAATGGAACTGGTGAGGGAATGGGGACCCAGGCCATTAAACAAGGGAAAAGGGGAGAGGGTAACCAGGGACCCGAAGGGTCTCTATTAGAATTATTAAGTAACAAATATGCAACCTTAATGGAAGGAATGAAACGGAGAGGGTGGCAGCCCACGGATGCCCCTGATAGGCAGAAAAAATGGTGGGATAGTCAGACCAAAAACAAGGTTAGAATGGCTCAGGCAATTATCCTCAACTGCTACCGGGAACTAGTAAAGGAAATAGATACCCATGTTGAGCTGATTCAGAAATTAAACACGAAAATAGCAATCTTAGAAAGGGGCGTAAAGGAGAACGGTAAGCCCCTACAGTGTGCACCAGCAATATCCAACCTGTTAGATCTCTTAATTTCCAATGAAATACGAACTCCGATGATAGTTTTAACTTTTTAATCTTTCCAGAGAGCAACAAACTTCTTGGCTTCAAGCCAGGTCTTTGTTCTTACTGAGACACATGGTCAAAATGGCTGTATATACCTGGATCAATTTACAGAAAAGAACTCGCCTTCTTTGACCTTATTGGCTCAATTGAAAGTCTTTTAACGTTTTATTGGCTCGCTACCCAAGGTCCGAAAATGTCAAGTTGATTGATGAGTTAATGCAACATGCTGAGCAGCACATAGCAGCCTTGACTTGGGGGTCTGTGAATTTTCACAGTCTGTCGAAATGAGCCTGTTTGAATACTCTATCAATCCCCCCTTTGATTCTTTCACAAACTGAATCATAAAACATCAGGTATCACTGGTTAAACATTCTACAAAATAATTTCATACATGTTAATAGAGTTTCCTTCTAAAATTTGTTGATGTGTTTCGCCACATGTCCGGACTAGTAGCTTCCACACAAATTTACACCAACCCGAGTTCCATCGTGGCCACAATGGAAGTCTGGTTTTAGTAGGTTAATTAACCGTATTCCAATTTAATCCAAATCAATATCTTAATTCAACCAGTAAACAACCTTTCCTTAAGCATAACATAAACAAGCAATATAAAAGTAAAAGGTATTTACATGTAATTCCCTTGCTACCCTACTATTTCCCTTTGGTGCAGAGGGTCGGCTAGTAAGAAGTAAGCCTATGCCTAGAATACCTACAATCAATACTACAGTAAATTTATACATTTTCGCAAAATGTAATTGTCCTTATTAGATTTCAGCTTCAGTTACGGGTGCTCGTTTAACGTGTGAAGCGTGGATCCAGGCTTTCTTTCCTTGGACTTTAACAGCTGCCTGGGTGGTCAATAACACTTGATAAGGTCCCTCCCACTTGGCACCCAAAGGTTCTTTATGCAACTTTTTCACATACACCCAGACTCCCGGGATGATGTTGTGTCCTCCTTCGGGTGGATTACACCAAGCTGCCGATACCTGTCGGGAAACAGAACGAATAGCATTGGTTAAGTTCTGACAGTATGATAACAGAGTGTCACTCATTCAGTGAACATCAGCTTTCCGTAAATCGATAGTTCCTGGCAGCGACATGGGTCTTCCTGTTATAATTTCAAATGGGCTTAGACCTGTAGTTCTGTTCGGGGTTGCCCTAATGCTACATAGCACTATTGGTAGTGCCTGGGGCCATGGTGTTCCTTCTTGGTGATATTTGGCAAGCCATTGTTTCAGAGTTCGATTCATTCGCTCTACTTGTCCTGATGATTTTGGATGATAAGGACAGTGTAAATCCCACGTAATGTCCAGTAACCTACAGACTTCTTGGCAGACAGCACCTGTGAAGTGTGTTCCCTGATCTGAGTCAATGCTACTCGGGACTCCCCATCGGAGAATGTAATCCTTACACAAGACCTTTGCAGTGTGATTGGCTGTGGCTCTTTTAGTTGGGATAGCTTCTACCCATCTAGAGAATCTGTCGACCATGACAAGAATGTTAGTGTATCCTTGGCATGAAGGAAGAGATATATAATCAACCTGCAGATGCTGGAATGGTCCGACAGGGGCAGGGGGCCTCAGTTGGGGCATTACCGTGATGGGTCCAGAATTATTTTTCTGGCAGACCACACAGCGGTCTGTTACCAGCTGGGCATGTTTTTTAAATCCCCGACCCCACCAGCTTTTCTGGAACCATGCCGTCATCTGTTGTGAGGCCAAGTGTCCCCACGAGTGGATCTGTTGGGCTAAAAAAGGCATAAGCGCTTGTGGCGCGACTGGCTTGTCGGTAACTCTTTGTCTCCAGACACCATCTTCGCATAGCTTAATTCCTGCCTCAATCCATGTCCATTTTTTCGCTCGGGAGCACTCGCCTTGCATTGTTTGGAGGTCTCGTGTCAGAGTCCTGAGTGCTTTCAATCTGCACATCTGTGTTGGTTCTTCTGGAGGAACGCCCTGTGAGGCGGCATCTTTAGCTGCCTGGTCGGCTAGGGCATTTCCCTGTGTTTCTGTGGTATTTTCCTTGGTATGGGCCTTACACTTCAGGATGGACACTTCCTGAGGTAATTGTATGGCCTCTAGTAAGTCTCGGACTTCTTTTCCATTTCGGATAGGTGTACCAGCAGCAGTGAGGAATCCTCTTTTCCGCCATAACATACCAAAGTCGTGAGCGACTCCAAAAGCATAACGCGAATCTGTGTAGACATTAGCTGTCTGTCCTTTTGCTATTTGACATGCTTCTAACAGGGCCCGTAACTCGGCCTGTTGTGCTGACGTTCCTGAGGGTAAACATCCTTTTGCCACTATCTCATATAAGGTTGTAACTGCCCATCCTGCTTTTCTGGTACCATTATCAACAAAGGAGGAACCATCTGTAAACAGGATGAGGTCTGGGTTGTGCAGAGGCTCCTCTGCTGCTAAGGCTGCTTCTTCTGTTTCTTTTAAAATCACCACGCAGTCATGCTCTTCACATTCTCCCCCCTCTTGCTCCCTCGATTCTGACATCGGGAGCATAGTTGCGGGATTAACCGGGCTGGCCCGGACGATATGGAGATTAGGAATTCCAAAACTGCTGTCCAGCGGGTCCATCTTGCTGCTGTCACCTGAGACATTCTATTCATAGACAGCAAAGCGTGTACGGTGTGGGAACACTGGACAATCAGCTTTTGGTCGAGGACTAGACCCGCAGTGATCATTACCGCTCGACATATAGCTTCCGTGGCCCTTAGGCAACTTCCCCATCCGAGGGCTACAGCATCCAGTTTTGCCGAATCATAGCCAATAGGTCTTTGCCGATCCCCATGTTCTTGTGTCAGTATAGCGGTCATATATCCTTCTTTCTCATGAACAAACAGGGTAAATGGTTTACCACTGTCGGGGATTCCCAGAGCCGGTGCCGAATACAAAGCCTTTTTCAAACTCAGGAAGGCCTCCTGCTGTTCTTTGGTGAGGGTGATGGCTTCTTTAGAGGCACGTTTCCCCTTTAAAATATCATTCAGTGGCTGAGCAAGCTGTGTGAAGGAGTCAATCCAATTTCTGTTAAAGTTACACAATCCCAAAAAAGACCTTAGTTCCTGAATAGTGGTGGGTTTTTTAGCAGCTGCAGTTCTATCCTGGGTAAGTTCTCTCTTTCCTTGTGAAATCTTTTGTCCCAGGTATACAACCTCTTCTTGGGATATTTGTGCTTTGTCGATGCTGGCTTTATGTCCTTTCAGCTGAAGATGATCCAGCAAAGCTCGTAAATCTTGTTCATGCTGTTCTTCCGTGTTTGAAGCTAGCAGGATATCGTCTACATATTGGATGACTGTGGATGACAGGGGAGGTAATTCTCGCAAATGGCTTTGTAAAGCCGTGTGGAATACCGTAGGGCTGTTGCGGAAACCCTGCGGTAACCGGGTCCAAGTATACTGTTGTCCTTGGACAGTGAAAGCAAACCACTGTCGAACCTCCGGTGCCAGAGGCACCGACCAAAATCCGTTGGCCATATCTATAACCGAGAAATATTTATGTTCCGGTTTGAGGGCATTAAAAATGGTGGAGGGATCTGCGACCAAAGGAGCTTTTTGATCAATACACTGGTTAGCTTTCCTATAATCGACAGTCAAACGCCAAGTCTCATTAGATTTTTGTACCGGCCACACGGGGCTATTGGAGGAGCTATGCATTTTAATAAGCACCCCTTGTTTCTCCAATTGCTGAATAACCGGTAAGATTCCCGCGTTGGCAGTTGGACTGATGGGATACTGTTTAGTGCATGGAGGCTTGGTCCCTGTAAATGACACAGGCTCCATCTGGAGTAGGCCACAATCGTTCTTATCTTTAGCCCATATCGGGTGTTCCTTCAATTCTTCTTTCTTCAAAGTTCTAATTGACCATGTCACCCGACCATCCTCGAAATGCAACGATGAATCTATTTGGATTAGAATGTCCATTCCCAAAAGGGGTTGATCTACTGGGCCTATCCAGACCGGCGTGGTTAGTTCATGTGGACCCAGCCCTATAAGTACCGGTGTTGTCCTTTTAATTTCCATTTTATGGCCCCCAACTCCATAGGCTGTACGTGCTCACCATCCAACGGCAAAAAGTCTCCATATTGTAGGGGTAAGCATGTTAATTCCGCCCCTGTGTCTAAAAGACAGTCCACATCCTTATCGCCCACCCTCACAGTTATATATAGCCCATCTCCCCTTTGTTGTATTAGTGCGAGGAGGGGGGCCAGGGTGGGCTCTAATCGTTTTTTGCTATCCCAAGTAACTCCTTCTGTTGTTGTATTGTCAGTCGCTTAAATGCTTCTATGAGGTCGTTATCTTGTGACAAGCCTGGCTTGTTGGCTGAATTGTATCCCTGGCTGTGTCCTCTTCCCCAGCCACGACCTTGCTGTTTTGCCCTGCACGTCTTGGCCCAGTGACCTTCTTTCCCACAATAATGACATTTTCCGGGTAATTTTCCGAATGACTGTTTATCGGAATCCTGGGATTTCCATCCCATAGCCTGTACAGCTCGGACTTTAGCTCCCATATCCCGATCTAATTGGTTACATCGATCCACCAATGCTGCAAAGGTAGTTCCTCTACCTTCCCAGTCCGGTAACACTACCTTTAGCATTTTGGACAGTTCTAGCTTTAGACCTGCCACGAAAGCTGCTTTCAGGGGTCCAAACACTTGTTCATCCATTTCCTCATCCGTATTATTCATACCCGAATGTTCTAGCCACGTGCATCTAAACCGCTCGTCATACTCCAGGACCTCCTCTGTTCCTTTCTGTTGGCAGGCTGCAATTTTTCCCCAGTCTGTCTTAGCTGGACTGAAGGCTTGCAGCCAGTGTTTAATCGCTTCCCATCCTGCGTCTAATTCTTGCTCATTCTGCCCCAAAGCTTCATCTACCTTGTCGTGCAATTTTCTTCCCTGTGTTTTTGGCACCATTATGGTCAAAATTTGCACTCCGTCCCAGGGATGAAGTTGATATATATTTCTTAAGCGGTCCAATTGGTCCCACGTTTTTATTCCCCCTTTCTTTGGATTGGGCAATTCCTTGGACCATTTATCAATTTTCTCTGGGTCTGCCGGAGCATGAACTAAGTATTCTGCATACACCCTTCTCTTTGTTATTTTGGTTCCGCCCTCATCCGCAGTCTCTTCTGATTTGACTACAACTTGTCTTTTTTTAAACGGGGCAAAGCGCACCCCTAATTCTTCATCATCCTCCGACACTGTATTGTCGGAGGATTCAGAAACCGTATCTATTCCTCGGTCGTGTCTTCTGGTTTGCACTTTTAATTTATCCAAACATGGGTACCCTGGGAATTGATCTATACATTTTCCTTTTCCTATTACTGTCTCTTGACCTAATGATTTTTTCCATTCTTTAATTTCACCTTTAAGATCTTTAACTTCCGCTTCCAGCTTTTCAAGTTCAAGCTTTTTCTGTCGTAGCTGTGCACAAACTGCTTGCAATTGATCCTTTGTACTGGTCAGTTCTCGATCATGTTGGGAACGCATTATAATTTCATTCCGGTTTCGGATCTGGCCCATAACCGCTAGGGGCCATTTAGTTCGCTCTTTATTTTTCATACGGGTCGTTTTTCTCCAGACCCTTTTAATCTCGTCCAAGGACCATTGTCCTTTGGAGGTTCCGTACTTTTGTTCGATCTTAATACAGGTTTTAGATAAGTTGAATTGTTGCTCTATGTATTCTTTCAACTGTTCGAGAATTAAATCTAGCGAAACTTGAGGTGGTGCCTGTCCACCTTTAACAGTTGAAGGCAATTCTTTGTTCTTGTCTCCTGCTGCCATTTCTTTACTAGGGTTCTTCACTGGGGTCTCGAGTCGTAGGCCTGCTAGCCGATTAATAGGTCGGTGATTAATTAACTAACACACTGCCGAAGTTTAGACGTCTAAAGGGACCTCGAGCCGACTACCAACCGGAGGGTTCGCAAACCGGAGGCTTTTGGAATCGCGTAGAAGGAGAGGCGAATTTAGACTTTTGACCGAGGACTTTTTTTAAAAAAGAGGAGTCCTTACCTCAAGATATAGGTCCGATGTCCAAAATTCAGTTTCTTTCCTCAGCGATCCTGTTCGCAGCGCCAAAATTGTTAGATCTCTTAATTTCCAATGAAATACGAACTCCGATGGTAGTTTTAACTTTTTAATCTTTCCAGAGAGCAACAAACTTCTTGGCTTCAAGCCAGGTCTTTGTTCTTACTGAGACACATGGTCAAAATGGCTGTACTTTATACCTGGATCAATTTACAGAAAAGAACTCGCCTTCTTTGACCTTATTGGCTCAATTGAAAGTCTTTTAGCGTTTTATTGGCTCGCTACCCAAGGTCCGAAAATGTCAAGTTGATTGATGAGTTAATGCAACATGCTGAGCAGCACGTAGCAGCCTTGACTTGGGGGTCTGTGAATTTTCACAGTCTGTCTAAATGAGCCTGTTTGAATACTCTATCACAACCCAAAGGCAGCCCCGATAGCCGCTCCACTGTACCCCTCCCTGGAGGAAATAACAGTGGGAAAGCCTCCAGATGGTGGAACACAGAGAGAGCCCCCGGCATATAATGAATACATACAGGCAGCTCCCGTACGCACGACTACCACCCCTGCACATGGACAGCAACCCGCTCACATCACTATACAAGAAGTTCCCCTTACCCCGCATGAGAGACAGACACTATTAAAGGATCTACCCACACCCAAACCCAATAGCAGAAATACAGACTTCTGGCAAAAGGTTGAGGAAATTTTCGATGCGCATAACTTAACCTTAGGTGACATACACAGTTTGGTAAAGGCCAAAACCGGTAGTGTAAATTGGCAGAGGGCTACCCTATACGTGCAAAATGGTGGCTGGATGACGATAGGGAACCGGACCAAGCCACAGCGGTTGCTAGACCTAAAACACGGGATGGATGGATGTTGGGGACCTATAAGAACTAACTGGAGCAGAATATTAAAGATAACCCAGAAGCCAAACAAAACTGCAGGCGAGTATGGGGAGCGGAAATGGCTCGAGTATAAGAACCACTCCGGTGTAAATGATCCCGAGAAGGATGACGAGGCATTTCTAGAAATGTTTAAGGATGGGCTGGGGGAGGCACATCAAAAAGTAATTAAACTAGGATTTAAGATAGGGGATGACTATGATCAGATCTTAGAGTGGGCACAGAATGTAGAGGAGCTAAAGGCTGAGCAGAAGGAGAAAGTGTCAAAGATGGTGGCAACAGCATTAGCAACAGAAGGAAAGGAAGGGGATGGGGACCTCTGCGTCGCCCCCTTGACATGTTACACGTGCCATCAGGGCGGACACACTCGCAAAGAATGCCCACGAAAGGATGCCAGAAAGGGGACGTTTAAGTGTTATAATTGCAATAAACCGGGACACATGGCAAGAAACTGCCGAACACAGAAAGGGGGGGAGGCGGGGAAGGGCCCCCAGCAAACCGGGAAACAAACTGGGATGCCCATTAGCCGTGAGGAACTGGGGGAGATCCTCCAGCAAAAGGTATTGCCCCTGCCGGAGCCACCCTCTAATGAAGAGCTCCTTAACCTGCTCAAACTGGCTAGTGGTGGCCACGAGGGGTTACCGGCCCCTGAAGGAAGGTTGGAACGGCCAACGCTAGATTCCCGTATGTTTATTAATGCAGTGTTAGGGGGCCGGCAGTGCAAAATGCTAGTAGACACGGGAGTGTCGGTATCCATAACCAACCTAGACCTCCCCCTTACCCAGACCACGGTCAATATTCAGGGTATAGGGGGGGGATTTAAAAAAGCAACATTGAGTGGAGTAGTACCTCTGGAGATACAGGGCATAATGATACCCACCCAATTCTGGTGCTGCCCTAACCCAGAAGGCACCATACTAGGGATAGACACTTTGAGGGAAGTAGGGGCACTAATAGACTCCCAGCAATCAGATTATATGGGGAGGGAAACATCAAACTGAACAGAAGTTCGATTGCCCGGGACATCCGCAGCAGCGAGTGGCAAGGATAGTCCCAATACAGCCCGAATGGGAAACGAAGGGCGTGTGGGGCAGTGTCTGCCGACTATACCCGACACTGTGGGCACGGCACAAACAGGATTGTGGGCTGGCCCGGATGAACCCGGTCAATGTTCCCGGGCCGGAGCATAAGGCCCATAAACAATACCACTTAAAACCCGAGGCCGATGCAGCAGTCCACCAAATAGTCCAAGAGTTAGAAGCGCAAGGGGTGGTGAAGCCAGTAACAGCCACCACTACTAATTCACCGGTGTGGCCTGTGAAGAAACCCGACGGGACTTATAGGTTCACCGTTGATTATACCGCCCTGAACAAAGTCGCCCCAAGGGAATACCCGATTGTGGCAAGCCCTTCGACTGTGTTCAACGGCCTGAACCCAGAACATAAAATCTTCACGGTACTTGACATAGCAAACGGGTTCTGGGCCATACCTTTAGAGGAGGAGTCACAGAAGAAGTTTGCCTTCACTATAAAGGGGAGACAATATACATGGACCAGGGTGCCCCAGGGGTTTCACAATAGCCCGGGAATATTTCACCGGGCATCGTCAGGGATCTTGGAACCCCTGGATATAGGGGGAGGAAGCACTGTACTACAGTACGTGGATGATATTCTTATCGCCTCAGGTACTGAGGATTAACACCTGGTGGCCCTAACTACAGTATTAGGGGCCTTACAGCGCTCGGGGTTGAAGGCTAACCCTAGGAAAGCCCAGGTCGGAAGAAGGGAGGTTACATACTTGGGATACGTAGTATCCCAAGGGAACAGGCAGATGCCCGCTGATAGGAAGGAGGCTATTAGAACTATGCCTAGACCAGGGACAGTGAGAGGGGTTCGACAGATATTGGGGCTATTTAATTATTGCCAGAACTTTATCCCAGAATATGCAGAAATGGCCCAGCCGATACAGAATCTAGTGAAAGAAGGTAAACCTCCCAGGAGCCTGTAGACTGGGGCCACCCCCAGGAAGCGGCATTCACACAGCTTAAACACGCCCTTATGAGCGCACCCGCCTTGGGGTTGCCGGATCAGAATAGGCCCTTCCACCTGTATATGTACAATAGTGAGACCCACTACAATGCAGTGGTAACCCAGGAACACGGGGATAGACAAAGACCCGTCGCATACTACTCCACGAAACAAGGAGCGGTAGCCGCAGGGCTATCTCGATGTGTCGCAGCCCTTGATTGTGCGGCATAGGCCGTGAGGGCTAGCGAGCCTATCATAATTACCGGGCAAAGTATCCTGCATACACCGCAAACCCTTGTGGAGTTGCTCAACACCGGGAGGCTATGGACGATATCCGACGCACGACGCACCAATTGGGAAGCAATGCTTTTGCCCCCAAATGGCGCCTTGACTATCATAAAGGATAGCGGGAATAATCCCACAGGCTGGATAATCACCGAAGGCAAGGAGCACCAGTGTGACCCCACGGGGAGCGAGGAAGAAGGGAGCCAGATTCGGGAAACCCCGCTCGAAAGGGCAGATATGGATCTTTATGTAAATGGATCCTGTCGATATGTAAACGGAACCCCCCCGGACAGGGTGGGCAGTCGTGGACAGCAATGGGCAAGACAGGGGAAAGGGTGCCCTAGAGGGAAATCTATCAGCTCAGGTAGCGGAATTGATAATCCTTACCAAGGCACTGAAACTAGCAGCAGGAAAAAGGGTCAACATAGACACTGATAGCCGGTACGCCTTCGGAGTGGTGCACGATTACATGACTGCTTGGAGGAGGCGGGAATATGTGACTTCGGGAGGGGGACCCATTAGGCATGAAGAGATAGTCAAGGGATTGGTAGAAGCTTCCCTCCTCCCTCAGGAATGTGCAGTAATAAAAATTAAAGCGCACTCAAAAATCACAGACAGGCACCAGCAGGGAAATGCCTGGGCAGACGAAGCTGCCAGAGAGGCAGCTGAAGCAGACAGGAACCCAATTGGCTCATGTGTCACCCAAACAGAAGAAATAAACATACTCAAGGTACAGGGAGAATCCACCCCGCGAGAAATAGAAGGGTGGGAACAGAACGGAGCAAGAAAGGGAGCGGATGGAGAGTGGAGGAGAGATGACAACGTGGTGGCCCCGGAAGGACCGGCATGATAAACTCCATGTCACGATGTTGGTGGTGGGAAGGAATGGGGAGAGACGTAGAAAACTATTGTAGGAGCTGTATAACATGCGCAAAATACAACCCGGGAAACAAGATAAAAGTCCGGCTGGGACACCAACCCTGCCCAAAGGGACCCTGGGAAGCCCTACAAATAGATTTTACCGGGCCACTGCCCAGCCAGAGGGTAAAAATGTACTGCCTGGTAGTAATAGATCAATTTACAAAGTGGGTGGAAGCCTTTGCCACCAGGAATTGCACCGCCAATACAGTGGCTAAAATCCTGGCTGGGGAAATAATACCCAGGTGGGGGATGCCACTGCAGTTGGACTCAGATCAAGGTACACATTTTACAGGGAAAGTCATGAAACAAGCCTGTGCCCTGCTAGGGATTAAACAAAAATTCCACATCCCGTACCATCCGGAATCGTCCGGATTAGTAGAGCGGATGAATAGGACCCTAAAAACTGCATTGGCCAAAGCAATCGAGGAGACCAGGAAGGGGTGGGTGGAGTTACTTCCACGAATCCTAATGAAATTAAGAGCCACCCCTAACCAAACCACCGGACTGACCCCCTTTGAGCTAATGACAGGCAGAGCTATGAGATTGCCAGAAGTATTAGTATCTGGGAGTGAGGACGTGGGACCCTACAAGGACAAGATACGGAGGTACGTCATGGAGCTATGTAAACAGCTGCATGGATTACGAGCGCAAGCTAGGGACCAACAAGCCATTAAAGATTTAGAAAGGGATACGAAGGAACAAAGGGTTCAGGTACCCACCATAGGGAACCAGGTCATGGTGAGGTTGAATCCTGAGAGACCCGGACTCTCACCAAAATGGACCGGTCCCCACCAAGTGATCATGATCAGCAACACATGCGCTTGCATAGATATGGGGGGTATTGGTAGATGGAAGCACTGGACCCAGTTGAAACGATTTGGATCTTAACCAACCGGTGAACACCGGAAACGTTGTTTTACAGGATCCTATTCCTCCTTGGAGCCGGGACATCATCCGATGAAGGAAGCTACAGACCCCAAGGCCTATACTATAGAACATCTGAAACTATTAACTGTGATTCGAGAGCCTTAGTGGTGGTAGCCGGTACAACAGTAGATTTAAATTGTAGCATTGGACTAACGGGCATAACTCAATTCAACCCGGATGACAATCGACATTGGGGGTGGACCAATAACCAGGGCATAACAGTAATAGTAAACGAGACCGCAGTGTGCTTCGTGCTAGAGAAGAAACGAGGAAGTTGTACTCACAGGGAGGCGGCACAAATAAGGTGCACGCCTGTCTTTGCCCAATTCTCAGGGAGACCTCAACCAGGGGATACCAGGTGGAGAATATGCCCGGCCTCCCGGTGTGTGGGTACATTTCAGTGGTGTTGGGACATTCGAGTCCGGAATAGATCCACCACCGTTGCTCCAACAACCACTCTGGGAACTACAACTCTCTATAGTACCACCACACATCCCCTCCCACATGCCCGTCCATAAAGACGGGAGTCACAGGGGGATTAGTAATAAGGAAATCTAAGAAGAAGATAGATTTTGGGGTGCGGCAACGGCTACTTACAGTGGTCCTAAACCTCACGGATATCATCCTTCCTAGCTTCTGTGGGAATGAGACTATAAGTCTGTACCAGAATCTAACTCAGAGAATCCTTGAAGGCCCGGAATCCACAACCATGAGATTCAATACAAGAAAAGGGATAGAACGAGGTCGAACGAAGAGGGATATACTGGAAATGCTGGGCACGGATTACGCTGCGGGACTTGTAACAGTGAATACCATAGACCTGTATGCAATAGACGATAGGGTCAATACCTTGACGCAAATCTTGAGGGGTGTGCTGGGGAGGGACATGGATAACCAAGTCCTACAAGCGCGGTTGGGAGATGGCGCGGAAGGGGAACTGTTACAGGTGGCCCATACCTTGCAGAAACATGCCAAGACAATAAATTTGATCCATGCAATGGGAAATGCTATAAGTAAACGATTACAAGCTGAGATAGTTTGCTCCGGGTATGGGGCCTGGATATTAAGTGAGGTACAACATAACTTGGAGCAACTCCAAAATGGGGACATACCAGATTGGATCCCAAACAGTATACTTAACAATTGGACTCTAGATAAAAAGGTGAATAACACATGCGAGGTACGAAGGAATAGCCACGCATGGGTGCCAAAATTCAGATGTATTACTGGGCGAATGAATATGATTGGATTTGTGTTGTCCATACCACAGTATGATGTAACAAAGGGAGACCCCTTATACCAGATTGATAATATCGGTGAAGTGAGAAACCAACTCGGTTGCGTTACCATCAGCCTGCCAGATGGGCGATTAAAGTTAACAATAGTACCAGAGGCATTGCCATAACCGACTGCTATAAAAATAACCAAGTGGTTTTATGTCGAGGTACGCCACGAATGACGAATGATGAGTGCGGATTCCACCAGATAAACGGATGTATGCTGAGTATCACTCCTCTTAAACACGACCTGGAGACCATCGCTGCCCCGCAAGGGAACGTAGAGTGGTGCGTGAGCACGGGGGCAGCCAACCTAACGATTAAGACCAGGGGAGGATTCACCCCCTGTGTCCTCATTAGTCCTAACTTCTGCTTCAGACCGAAGGGTGAAATAGACATAGACGGATATCATATTCATCCCGAGGCAACGGAAATCATCCACGGAACAATCACGGATACCCTCCGAGAAGGGTACGAAGAGGCGGTATGGGAACCGCAAGGCAAACAGATACCGGAATTAAATGAGGAACAATTACGTCTGGTGCAAGGAATCCAAAATCAAAGACGACAGTATGTCTGGCTGATGGAAGAAATAGACAACTTACAGAGAGACACTAACGCAATGCTGGCTGATCAGCCCTGGTACTCAAAGCTGTGGGACATTGGACTTAATATTCAAATTCACCCATGGGTAAGAATAATATCACACGTACTTGTAGTAATACAGGGCCTTGTTCTGTTGGTTATGATTGGATTAACATGTGCAAGAATAAAACAGGCCAAACGACATGTCAGGGCACGCACTATGATTAAGGCCATAAGGGATGAAAATTTAAGCAGTCCGACTGGAAGGACTTACCTTATATAACTCTGTGGGAAGGTTTCAGGGGTCCCGAAGCTTGGGAGATGGCCACCCAGGTGAACGAACCTATCTGGAACTCGCCTACAGGGAGATAGTTGTCGGGAATTATGGCCAGCTTGGCGTATAGCCAAGGGCCAAAAGGGGGGGAATTGTAAGAGAAATTTGGCATTAGGGGTACCAGCGGGACAAGGGTTAAAGTGCTGGTTCCTGCATAAGGAGGTAAAGGCTTTTCTTCTCACGCCTTGTATCTCTTCTCACGCCTTGTACATTCCAGCTCCAAGGCTCCATAGGAGAGAACCTAAACAGACCGCTGATAAGGCGGTGAGAAGAAACCAGAGAGACTTCATGGCACCAAAGGAAATGTATAACAAATCCCAACATAATGATACCATTCTGGGAACGGTCTAAGATGGTCATGAGATCATGGCCTGTCAGTCAGAGCTCATGACCTGTCAATCCGGAGTAGTACTGATAAGGTAGTCCAATTAGGGAAGTAGCGCTGATAAGGTAGTCCAATTAGAGATCTAGGGAGGTCTTGTCCGGGAACAGAGGGGTTTTTGAAATGTATAAAAGTTGTATGATTGTGCTGTTCGAGGAGCATCCCCACTCACAGGCGGCTGTGATGCGGGTTGTTCCCGGACGTTCGTAATAAAGATCGTTATACTTTGCCATCCGTCTCTGTCTGCTAACTTCGAGAATTGCTACGTGGGTTGGGGCGAGCGTCGACCCTCTATATCAGTGGGCCCGCTCGTGGGAAAAGAAGCCTTCCCTCTCTCCCCCAACAGCCGTGTAATTCAATTACGCCGTGCCTAAGGGTCAAACATGGTGGTCGTGTGAGCGTGCTCATTCCGCTCTGGAAGTGCACCGTCCCCGCTATTGGATCAGGCTCCTCAGTGGACATCCAGGGCATGCGCCAGAAGTATTAAAAAGTCTAATTTAAATATTTAAATAAAGGACCTACGCTTGTTGTAGGACCCTTATGTGAAATTGGTCTGCCTCAGCGCCATATGATAAACGCGTTCGGCAATTCGTGGTGATAACAGGCAGGAAAGACTATTCAGCAGCACTATTTAAAGGGCTAATCCACTCCATACAGGCTAGTTGCTAGGTTGTCCTTTTAGGATGCAGTTTCACTTCTGTGAGGTTTTTTTTGCCTATTTTCTGCCTTCTACCACTGATTTCTGAATTCTGCTAACAACTTTTTGATGGTTCTGGACTGCTTCTAGCTGCCTTCACAAGGCAAAAGACAAGGCTGAAGCATTCACCACGATCATCAGCCAGAAGTGCCAAATGGATGATCCATCTCGGCCTCCTCTTGAGAGCCCCACCATCACAAAAGCCAGTCTACGGCCAACTCAATTCACTGCACATGAAATCAAGAAATGACTGAGTGAATTGGATACAGCAAAGGCTATGAGCCCAAACAACATCCCGGCTGTAGTGCTGAAGACTTGTGCTCCAGAATTAGCCGCACCTTCAGCCAAGCTGTTCCAGTTTAACTAAAACACTGGCATCTACCCAACAATGTGGACAATTTCGCAGGTATGTTCTGTCCATAAAGCAGGATAAATACAATTGGGCCAATTACCGCCCCATCAGTCTAATCTCAATCATCAGCAAAGTGATGGAAGGTGTCATCGACAGTGCTGTCAAGTGTCACTTACTCACCAATAACCTGCTCACCGATTCTCACTTTGGGTTCCGCCAGGACCACTCAGCTCCAAACCTCATTACAGACTTGGTCGAAACATGGACAAAGAGCTGAATTCCAGACGTGAGGTGAGAGTGACTGACCTTCACATCAAGACAGCACTTGACTGAGTGTGGCATCAAGGAGCCCGAGTAAAATTGAAGTCAATGGGAATCAGGGGGGAAAATTTTCATTGGCTTGAGTCATATCTAGCACAAACGAAGATGTGCTTCCTTTGAAGGAAGATCATCTCAGCCCCAAGACATCGCTGCAGGAGTTCCCCAGGGCAGTGCCCTTGTCCCAACCATCTTCAGCTGTGTTATATATGTGGACTTGTATTTATTCTGTACAGCCACCAGAGGGCTCATCCCCTGCAGTCCCAAGGGATCCCATAATCCCTTGGGAGCACAGGTATTTAAGGAGGCTTCACAGGTTGGAGAGTAACTCTGGAGACCTGCAATAAAAGACTGTCACACTTTACTTTGAGCTCGCAGTGTTCAGTCTGACTCTTTCTCCATACACACC
The DNA here is from genome assembly GCF_044704955.1 of Pristiophorus japonicus. Lineage (NCBI taxonomy): Eukaryota > Metazoa > Chordata > Chondrichthyes > Pristiophoridae > Pristiophorus > Pristiophorus japonicus. The sequence continues at coordinate 85,153,587 of NC_091979.1, read as the reverse complement.
AATGGCGACGAGATACAGATAGCGAACCCAAAGATGCAGAGAACAGTGGGCATCCTGGAGAAATTTTCGGAGGGAGATGATTGGGAAACTTTTGTGGAGCGACTCGACCAATACTTCGTGGCCAACAAGCTAGATGGGGAAGAGAGCGCTGCCAAACGAAGGGCGATCCTCCTCACCGTCTGTGGGGCACCAACGTGTGGCCTCATGAAGAATCTGTTCACTCCAGCGAAACCCACGGAGAAATCGTACGACGATTTGTGCACACTGGTCCGAGAGCATTTGAACCCGAAGGAAAGAATTCTGATGCCAAGGTATTGGTTCTACACCTACAAAAGGTTGGAAGGCCAGGAAGTGGCGAGTTATGTCACCGAGCTAAGACGCTTTGCAGGACATTGCGAATTTGAAGGACATTTGGAGCACATGCTCAGAGACTTTTTTGTACTTGGCATTGGCCACGAAACCATACTTCGCAAACTTTTGACTATAGAGACCCCAACCTTGAGTAAGGCCATAGCGATAGCCCAGGCATTCATTGCCACCAGTGACAATACGAAGCAAATCTCTCAGCACACAAGTGCTGCTACAAGTACTGTGAACGAAGTGATGTTGTTTTCAAATCGTAACGTACAGGGCAGGTCACACATACCTGCAGCTACACGTCCGCAGATGACTCAGAGTCCACCATCAAGAGTGATGAATGCAAGGCCATTAACACTTTGTTGGCGCTGCAGGGGTGATCATCGTTTCCATTCATGCCGATTCAAAGAGTAAGTTTGCAAGGGCTGTGGAACAATGGGATATCTCCAACAATTGTGCAGACGAGCTGCAAAGCCTGTTAAACCTGCAAACCACTATGTTGCAGAGGAGGACAGATCCATGGAGGTTCACGACGAACCAGAGCCTCAGATAGAGGAGGCAGAGGTACATGGGGTGCACACATTCACCACGAATTGTCCCCCGATAATGCTGAATATTGAACTAAATGGACTCCCGGTGTCAATGGAGTTTGACACGGGCGCGAGCCAGTCCATCATGGGCAAAAGGTTGTGGTGCAACAAGGCCTCAAGGCCAGTCTTAACTCCAGTTCGCACGAAACAAAGAACTTACACAAAAGAACTGATTCCTTTAATCGGCAGTTCTCCCGTAAAGGTCTCGTACGATGGAGCAGTGCACAAGCTACCGCTCTGGGTGGTACCGGACGATGGTCTCACGCTGCTCGGCAGCAGCTGGCTGGGAAAGATACGCTGGAACTGGGATGACATCCGAGCGCTATCGCCCGCTGATGACACTTTGTGTGCCCAGGTCTTAAACAAATTTCCTTTGCTGTTCGAACCAGGCATCGGGAAATTCCAAGGAGCAAAAGTGCAAATCCACCTAATTCCGGGTGCGCGACCCATCCATCACAAGGCGAGAGCAGTACCGTACATGATGAGAGAAAGGGTAGAGATCAAGCTAGACCGGCTGCAAAGAGAGGGCATCAGTTCACCAATCGAGTTCAGCGAATGGACCAGTTCTATTGTCCCAGTCCTCAAGGGAGACGGCACCATCAGAATCTGAGGCAATCGAGAACGCACCGAGGCCACAGAATGTGACGGAGCTGCAGTCGTTTCTGGGACTGTTGAACTACTTTGGTAACTTCTTACCGGGTCTCAGCACCCTGCTAGAACCACTACATGTCTTACTATGAAAAGGGGGTGAATGGGTTTGGGGCAAAAGCCAAGAAAATGCCTTTGTAAAAGTAAGAAAATTGTTATGTTCAAACAAATTGCTTGTGTTGTATGATCCATGTAAGCGTTTGGTACTAGCATGTGATGCGTCGTCATATGGCGTCGGGTATTGCAACAAACTAATGATTTTGGGAAACTGCAACCAGTTGCTTATGCATCCAGGAGTCTGTCTAAGGCTGAGAGAACCTACAGCATGATTGAGAAAGAAGCGTTAGCGTGTGTCTATGGGGTAACGAAAATGCATCAATACCTGTTTGGGCTAAAATTCGAATTGGAAACTGACCATAAGCCACTTATATCCCTGTTATCCGAGAGTAAAGGGATAAATACCAATGCATCGGCCCGCATCCAGAGATGGGCGCTCATGTTGTCCGCATACAACTACGCCATCCGCCACAGGCCAGGCACAGAAAACTGCGCCAATGCTCTCAATAGGCTGCCATTGCACACCAAGGGGGTGGAAATGGCACAGCCCGCAGATCTAGCCATGGTTATGGAAGCATTTGAGAGTGAGCAATCACCCATCACTGCCCAGCAGATCAAAACCTGGACAAGCCAGGACCCCTTATTATCTCTAGTCAAAAGCTCTGTGCTTCACGGGAGCTGGTCCAGTGTCCCAGTGGAAATGCAGGAAGAGATAAAGCTGTTCCAGCGGCGCAAAGATGAAATGTCTATACAGGCAGACTGCCTCCTGGGTAGTGGTGCCAAAAAAGAGCAGGGACACTTTCATCAGTGATCTCCACAGCACCCACCCAGGCATCGTAATGATGAAAGCGATAGCCAGATCCCACGTGTGGTGGCTCTGTGTCGATGCAGACTTAGAGTCCTGCATGCAAAAATGTAACACATATTCACAATTAAACAATGCACCCAGGAAGGCGCCACTAAATTTATGGTCCTGGCCCTCCAAACTGTGGTCCAGGGTCCACGTCGACTATGCAGGCCCATTCTTGGGAAAAATGTTCTTAGTGGTAGTAGATGCATACTCCCAAATGGATTGAATGTGTGATAATGTTGGCAAGCACGTCTGCTGCCATCATTGAATGCCTATGGGTCATGTTTGCCATGCACGGCCTGCCTGATGTCCTTGTAAGTGGCAATGGGCCGTGCTTTACCAGTGCCGAGTTCAAGGAGTTCATGAGCCGCAATGGAATCAAACATGTCACATCTGCCCCGTTTAAACCAGCGTCCAACGGTCAGGCAGAACGAGCAGTTCAAACAATCAAGCAGAGCTTGAAAAGGGTAACTGAAGGCTCACTGCAGACTCGCTTATCCCGAATCCTCCTTAGTTACCCTACTCGCTCACTGAGGTCCCTCCCACTGAACTGCTCATGAAAAGGGCACTGAAGACGAGGCCTTCGTTAGTACACCCTGATCTACACGAACAGGTAGAGAGCAGACTGCTTCAACAGAATGCATGTCATCATCGCGCAAATGTATCATGCAAAATTGAGATAAATGATCCTGTATTTGTGTTGAACTATGGACAAGGTCCCAAGTGGTTTCCTGGCACTGTTTTGGCCAAAGAGGGGAGTAGGGTGTTTGTGGTCAAACTCTCAAATGAACTCACCTGCAGGAAATACTTGGACCAAACCGAGCTCAGATTTACAGACTATCCAGAACAACCCACAATAAACTCCACCTTTTTCATCCCTCCAAGTCACACACAAGTGGCAACCAACCCAGCAGTTGACCACGAAGCAGAACCCATCACTCGCAGCAGCCCAACAGGACTCACCACCCCCAGCAAGGCCAGCTGTGCAGCAGCCCAGCAAGGGCCCAACAAACGACTCAGCAAAACCAGCATTTGCACCGAGACGATCAACCAGGGAAAGGAAGGCCCCAGATCTACTCACATTGTAAATAGTTACACTATTGACTTTGGGGGAGAGGAGTGTTATTATGTATGTAAACCTGTAAATACCATGTCTAACCACTAGAGGGCTTATCCCTGAAGCCCTAAGGGATCCCACAATCCCTTGAGAGCACCTGTATATAAGGAGGCCTCACAGGCTGAAGAGGCACTCTGAGATCTGTAATAAAGGACTACGGTCACACCTTACTTTGAGCTTGCAGTATCTAGACTGACTCTTTAGTCAAAACATAACACTCACCATCTTTGATGTCATCAGTCGTCTCCTCCAATCATGGCACATGTGTTGTCCCTGTCAAAGTGCAAAGTTGTGCAGCAAACAGCAATGATTTGGGACACTCTTTTCGAGCTGTATTGAAGCACGCCACTAGACTTGTCCAGGTATTAGAAAGTAGCCTGGTCTTCCCGATAAGAGCTCCAGTGGAGTCATGGATCTGGTTGTATCACAGTTCATTGGGTGAGCGTAGGTTTCTGAGAGCATTCAGAAGCTGCACGTGCAGAGGATAGCCCTTGTACCCAAGCAGCCAGACTCTGACTTGATGCGCAGTGTCAAAGACTGGGTGCATGAAGGACTGGTGCAGTATGAAGGCATCATGACAGTGGTCACTTACCTGCATGATGCACTGCTGGTCATCACACAGCAGATAAACATTCATAGAGTGGAACCTTTGCTCGGTACAAAAGTACCGTGTGCAATCAATGATGTCCTAGATTTTGGGAAATCCCAGAATCTTATCCTGCTGTTTCCGATTGTCCATGGGGAAAGTGATTAAATTGTTTGTTGCGGCAAATATAGTATCAGTTACCTGTTTAATGCAAGTGTGTACTGCAGACTGACTGATGTCACTGAATCCCTTGTTGCCACCTGGAAGGAGCTGGAGACAAAGGAGTTGAGGTTGCAGTCACTTTCACTGCAACAGCCAAAGCTTTGCTTGCTGTGACAGTATTGTGTATGTCGGCACTGTGTTAATGACTCCATGAGGCAGGAGTATGGCACTTAAACTGTACAGACTGTAGTCCTTTATTGCAGCTCCTAGAGTGAGGACACCAAGAGATGAGCTCCATTTTATACTTGGTTATCTGCAGTGTACAGGTGACCCTTAGGTCTCCAGCAGCAGCACCCTCTGGTGTACAGGTAAGGTATATACAGGGTGAAGGTACATTCAGGTCTCGTATTCAGTACATCATTACATCATTGGCATGCATACATAACAACACTCCTCCTAAGCCTTTTCCAAGTCCTTATTGCCATGACCTGGGGAGGTGATCAGTAGTGGGCTGTGGGAGGTTGTGGTGAGGGTTGGGTGGGTGCCAGGTGTGATCCCTGTGCTTGAGGCTGGCCTCATACATTTCCCTCCCTCACACACAGACCATGTGGGTGTCACTGTTGGAAGATTCCTCAGTGGTGGAGCCAGTGCAATGGGTAGGGTACATACACTGTAGAGGGGTAAGTGGTGGTGTGTGGTGGTGAGCAGGGCCACAGGGCTGTGTGGGCTCCTTGTCCACCATTGGTGGTGGAAGTCTGGTCATCCCAGGGTCTGCCAGGAAAACTGGAGGGTATTGGCCTCTCGTTCCTGGTGCTGGCCCTGGTGACCAGGGGCTGTAGGGCTGGTCTGGGGCAGGTTGCCAGTGGTGGTGGTTGTGCTGCCCATTGACCGCTGTCCCTACAGTGGGTCTGCTCCCACTGGGTGTGTGTGAGCCCTTCCTGGGGCATCACATTTGTCCCAAAAGTTCAGGTAGCCCACTGGACATGGGGTTCTCCCAAGGGGGATATCTCTGGCATTTACATTGTACCTGTAGAACCCAGTATCCTTTAACAGTCTACTTTCTGCATACATGACACATTGGCACCGATCATACATAGTCGATTCTACACAGTTATCTCTCTTTACATTATTACTTTTTGCACTTACATCACTTTCTTGTATATCAGTGTCTTCATACAGGGTTACATTTGTCATATTAAAATTTCTATCATCATCATTTAACAGTACAAACTTGTTCTTAACATCACTTTCACAAGCATTTATTACATTTTTTTCATCAGTTACTCTGGCATCACAATTCAACGTTACATTAGCATACCTGCATTCGCTTACTGCACTTTTAACTTTAAAGTTCTTGGCATCTTTAGAGTGAAACTGTCCCTTTAATTTCTTTGGGTTACCGGTCTCCTTTAAGAGGGCCTTCCAATCCGGTTCGCCACTCGGTGCCACGTGTTACTCCTCCAACGCTGCCCCTCGTGGTCTGGTTGCGGCCATTTTGATTCTTGGTTCTTCGCCTCATGGTGTGGCCGCCATCTTCTCGCTCTCCTCGAGGTAGGCTGTGGTGATCTTTTTCTTCTCCGATTCAGCCACAGATATCGGGAGTCCACCTTTTTCGCCGATCTTCTTTCCTCGGAGTCCTGCCACGGCCCAGAAGATGAGGTCTAGACTTTCGGTTGGGTGATCTCGCCACGGTGTTGTGCAGTCGTCGCCGCGCAGTCGAGCTGGACGGTAGGATTTCTAGGTGCAGCGATGGATCCAAGTTCGGGGCTGCATGGGATGTCGACCACTGGAGCTTGGAGGCCGTCGTTGCTTCGACTGACTTGGACCTGCTTCATCCAACTTCTTCCCAGCAGCATTGGACCATCGCCGGCAACAATCCACAGGGGGAGCTTGTTTATCACGCCGTCCTGGGAGACCTGGACGTCCACGCTGCCAATGACTGGAGTGGTGCCTTTGGTGTAGGTGAGCAGCTTTGCCTGGACAGGAAACAGTTTTGGTCGTTTGGCGGGATTGATCCAAAGTTTTTCAAAGGTCGTCTGGCTCATCAAAAACTGGCTCACCCCTGTGTCGATCTCCATCGAAATTGGAACTCCATTGCTGTCTACTTCCATCTTCTACGGGGAACTCTTGGTGGAGCAGGTATAAATTCCATACTCTTTTTTTTCAGGGGTTGAGCAGCTTCGTCTTCATCAGTGTTGGAGCCCAGGTGATCAGCCAACTCTTCAGCGACGCTGTGTATAAAGCTTTTTCTGCACATTCTCTGAAGGTGACCTTTCGCTTTGCAGCCTTTGCAGGTATAGTCTTTGTAGTGGCACTGGTGGGCCCTGTGGTTTCCTCCACAGCGTCAGCACGGGGCTAGCCGGTTGGCCCCATGTGGCGGACTCAGGGTTGCGGGACTCGGGGCAGCATTTCTGCCTTTGAAAGTCGCCATTCTGTTCACTGCACTCGTCGGTTTAGAGTCCTAGGTGTGGGCCATCATTCGCTTGGAGTCGCCGACCGAAATCATGCAGGCCTGGCTCATTTTAATTGCCTTCTGCAGCGTGACTGTGATGTCCGCAGAGAGCAGTTTGTGGCCGATTCCGATAACGAATATGTCCCTTAGTGCTTCGGTGAGGTGGTCGCCAAAATCACACAGTGTAGCCAACCTTCTTAAATCTGCAGCATCCTTAGCAATTTCTTGGCCTTTGGGTCGCCGGTGAGTGTAGAACTGGTGCCTGGCTGTGAGGGTGCTTTCTTTGGGTTTCAGTTGCTCTTGTATTAAGGTTATGAGTTTCCCAAAGCTCTTGGTCATTGTCTTCACTGGGGCTAGCAAGTCCCTGACGAGGCCGTGTACAGTGGGCCCACAACTGCTGAGCAGGATGGCCCTGCACTTGTTCGCCAGTGTGGCCGGTGAGTTCCCATCCAGGTCGTTCGCGATGAAGAAGTGTTCTAACCTTTCCATGAAGGTGCCCCAATCTTCCCCATTGGTGAATTGTTGGAAGTTGCTGAGATTAGACATGTTGCACGTGGAATTTGTGACCTCATCGCCAGTTGTTGTGTATGTAGGCACTGTGTTAATGACTCCACGAGGTAGGGGTATGGCACTTAAACTGTACAGACTGTAGTCCTTTATTGCAGCTCCTAGAGTGAGGACACCAAGAGGTGAGCTCCCTTTTAAACTGGGTTTCCTGCAGTGTACAGGTGACCCTTAGGTCTCCAGCAGCAGCACTCTCTGGTGTACAGGTAAGGTATATACAGGGTGAAAGTACATTCAGGTCTAGTATTCAGTACATCATTACATCATTGGCATGGATATATAACAGACTAATAGCTGCAGGTTTTGCTGCAGGAGATGCCACAACTCTGTTACAGCCTTCCTGGAGAAGCACAGTCTCTTCATTAACTGCTTTTCTGAGAAGTACAGGGCCTATAAACTCTGGGAGAAAAAAGATTCCTGCATGCTCTCCTCCCCCTGCTGCTTGCTCTCCCTGCAGCTGCAGCTCTGCATGCTCCTTCGTGTTGATCTTCCTCTTCTGCTAACCACAGTGGAAATCCCAGAAAGACCCCTATGATAGCAAAAGTGCATCACCAGAAGCCTCTTAACAATTTACAACATTGTAGAGGCACTACCAGCAGTTGTAAATGGTTCCCAGGCAGCTCACATGTTAAAAAGATTTCAATTTTGGACCATTGTATTGTTGGCAGCTGAGTCCTTGGGCGGGGCAATGGGGGAGGGAAGGTGGGTGGGGTGAGATAGAAGCGATTGGAAGGAAGGATGCAATTGGGAGGAAATGGGGGTCATGGGTTACATTATCTTTTGCCATCCAGGACAAATCGCAGTAAGAAAAATGTGATGCGGATGTTTGCACACAGAACTCACAGGGTTTTCTTTCCTTTGAAATTGGTTCTGTTCGGGATGTGTGAACCTCCCCATCAGATTGTCCTTCCCGCGATCTGCCCAAGCGATTCTTGACATACAGGTGGTAAAGACAAAAAATCCACTCCAATTTTAATTTGATGTTAAATTGTGCCAGTTAGGAAAGTTACAGCTGATATTTGCCTCAACCAACATAGAATTAATCTAGGATCAAATGTTGATCATGAATGCCGAGGATATCAAAAGAAAATGGCAGTCTCTTTTGAATGGATTAAGCCCATAAATGACAGCTGCCAAAGCAACAACAACAATTTGTATTTTTATAGCGCCTTAACATAGTAAAATGTCCCAAGGCGCTTCACAGGAGTGTTATAAGAAAAAAAAATTGACTCAAGCCACATAAGAAGAAATGATGACAGATGACAAAGATGTAGGTTTTAAGGAGCATTTTAAAGGAGGAAAGAGAGACAGAGAGGCAGAGAGGTTTAGTGAGGGAGTTCCAGGCCCAGACAGCTGAAGGCACGGCCACCGATGGTTGAGAAGTTATAATCAGGGATACTCAAGAGGGCAGAATTTGAGGAGCGCAGATATTTTGGAGGGTTGTGAGGAGGAAAGAGATTACAGAGATAGGGAGGGCCGAGGCCATGGAGGGATTTATAAACAAGGATGAGAATTTTGACATCGAGGCATTGCTTAACCAGGAGCCAAGGGAGGTCAGCGAGCACAGGGTGATGGATGAATGGAACTTGGTGCGAGCTGGGACACGGGCTGCCGAGTTTTAGATGACCTCAAGTTTACATAGATTAGAATGTGGGAGGCCAGCCAGGAGTGCGTTGGAATAGTCAAGTCTAGAGGTAACATAGGCATGGATGAGGGTTTCAGCAGCATATGAACTGAAGCAGGGGTGGAGACGGGCAATGTTATGTCGGTAGAAATAGGCGATTTTAGTTATGGCTGGAAGGCTCATTTCAGGGTCAAATATGACATCAAGGTTGCGAAAAGTCTGGTTCAGCCTCAGACAGATGCCAGGGAGAGGGATGGCGTCGGTGGCTTAGGAACGCAGTCTGTGGCGGGGACTAAAGACAATGGCTTTGATCTTCCCAGTATTTAATTGGAGAACATTTCTGATCAAGCAGGAGGAAACAGAAAAGGAACTTGTGGATTTGGAAAATAGTTCACTTAATAGATTAATCTGGGTACTGTATAACCACATAAGGAGAAGTGAAACCTCTGATGAGTAATAGATCCATCATTTGGAAATATAGCGGAAATTAAATTCTGACATTATGACCTCTCTGAATTAGTCAACATTGATCCCTGTTTAACTGCTAGGCTGTGAAATTGCAGCCTGTTTATTTTAGCAAAAGTCAGAATAAGTGCTCATTGCTTAAAGCTCCTGCAGACTTCTTCACTAAAATTAGCGAAAATTAATGATCAACATTACCAGCCTGGCGAGTGTACAGCAGTTGCACAAATATAAAGCTGCCCCAAAGAATCAGTGCACAAATTCACTATCTGGTGCCATATAGACTAAGAAAGTCCTGGATTTGAGTTATGGTGTGCTAGCTGATCATAGCTGATCGGGAGCCTCTTATCAACAAGAGGAGACACTGACGACGAGATTCAACATCGCCTCCAGTGTGCCAGTGCAGTCTTCAGCTGCCTGAGGAAAAGAGTGTTTGCAGACCAGGCCCTCAAATCCACCACCAAGCTCATGGTCTACAGGGCTGTAGTAATACCCGCCCTCCTGTATGGCTCAGAGATATGGACCGTGTACTGGAGAAATACCACCAACGATGTCTCCGCAAGATCCTACAAATCCCCTGGGAGGACAGACGTGCCAACATTAGCGTCCTCGACCAGGCCAACATCCCCAGCATTGAAGCACTGACCACACTTGGTCAGCTCTGCTGGGCAGGCCACATTGTTTGCATGCCATACACGAGACTCCCAAAGCAAGTGCTCTACTCGGAACTCCTTCATGGCAAATGAGCCAAAGGTGGGCAGAGGAAACGTTACAAGGACATCCTCAAAGCCTCCGTGATAAAGTGCAGCATCCCTACCAACACCTGGGAGTCCCTGACCAAAGACTGCCCTAAGTGGAGGAAGTGCATCCGGGAGGGCGCTGAGCACCTCGAGTGTCATCGCCGAGAGCATGCTGAAATCAAGCGCAGGCAGCGGAAAGAGCGTGCGGCAAGCCAGTCCCACCCACCCTTTCCCTCAACGACTATCTGTCCCACCTGTGACAGGGACTATTGTTCTTGTATTGGACTGTTCAGCCACCTAAGGACTCATTTTTAGAGTGGAAGCAAATCTTCCTCGATTCCAAGAGACTGCCTATGATGATGATGATGAGCTGAGGCATCAGTGATAACACAGAAGGCTACAGGAATATTGCTGGTAGTTCTTGCTATACTGTGTCAGCCGTGCCTCAGTGGATAGCACTCTCACCTCTGAGTGGGTTCAAGTCCCACTCCAGAGACTTGAGCACAAACATCTAGGCTGTCACACCAGCGCAGTACTGAGGGAGTGAGGGGCTGTCTTTTAGATGAGACCTCATCTGCTCCCTCAGGTGGATGTAAAGGATCCTATGGCACAATTTCGAAGAAGGGCAGGGGAGTTATCCCCGGTGTCCTGGCCAATATTTATCCCTCAAGCAACATCACTAAAACAAATTATCTGGTCATTATCACATTGCTGTTTGTGGGAGCTCGCTGTGTGCAAATTAGATGTCGCATTTCCTACATTATATCATCATCATCATCATCATAGGCAGTCCCTCGGAATCGAGGAAGACTTGCTTCCACTCTTAGCATGAGTTCTTAGGTGGCTGTACAGTCCAATACGAGAACCATAGTCTCTGTCACAGGTCGGACAGATAGTCGTTGAGGGAAAGGGTGGGCAGGGAGCCTGGTTTGCCGCACGCTCCTTCCGCTGCCTGTGCTTGATTTCTGCATGCTCTCAGCGACGATAGTCGAGGAGCTCAGCTCCCTCCCAGATGCACTTCCTCCACTTAGGGCGGTCTATGGCCAAGGACTCCCAGGTCTCAGTGGGGGTGTCGCACTTTATCAGGGAGGCTTTCAGGATGTCCTTGTAATGTTTCCTCTGCCCGCCTTTGGCCCGTTTGCTATGGACGAGTTCCGAGGAGAGCGCTTGCTTTGGGAGTCTCGTGTCTGGCATGCGGACCATGTGGCCTGCCCAGCGGAGCTGATCAAGTGACTACGAAAGTACTTATTTGGCTGGAAATTGCGTTGGGACATCCTGAGGGCATGGAAGGCTGTATAACTGCAAATTTTTTTTGCCATGGTAATCGGGCTTTCTAGTCTCCATCCATCAGTAGTGGCATGGAAATGATGTGCTCCCACTAATGAAATACTTAAATGCATTGCAGTGTTGATATTTTTGCTTTGTTTGCTCTTGGGTTGTATGCAATGCTGGCAGGGCTGCAGTGATTGTCCATCTCTAGTTGTAAGAACATAAGAAATATGAGCAGGAGTAATCCAGTTGGTCCCTCGAGCCTGCTCCGCCATTCAATAAGATCATGGCTGATCTGATCATGGACTCAGCTCCACATCACTGCCCGCTCCCCATAACTCTTGACTCCTTTATCGCTCAAAAATCTGTCTAACTCCACATTAAATATATTCAATGACCCAGCCTCCACCGCTCTCTGGGGCAGAGAAGTCCATAGATTTACAACCTTCTATGAGAAGAAATTTCTCCTCATCTCAGTTTTAAATGGGTGGCCCCTTATTCTAAGACCATGGGTTAGATTTTACACTTTTGTGAAGATCGCCCAAAAATGGGCATTATTTCCGGCGTGGGGTAAAAATGGGTTTTCAGATCGTCGGCTTGTCACCCATTCTCAAAGACCCTAGTCTCCATTTTTAAAATTGGGCATTACCGCAAGTGATATGAAATGGGCGGTAGCGTTAAATTTCTCTGACCTTCTGCCGTAAAGTGTCGCCATCCTTAGCAACGGCATGGCAACACTCGCATCCCACGATTCAGGAGGTCAAGGATCATCATGACATGTGCATAAGAGGAGACAGAGAGAGAGGGAACTGAGAGAGAATGAAGGTGTGTGTGGGTGTGGCGTGGCTGCTTTGGGAGGAAGGAGGGAGAGTTGAGAGCTTTAGCGCAAATTAGGGGAAAAAAATTAGCTGTTACCAGCCAGATATTTGCCCGAATTTGGTGCCTATAATGGAGGGAGAGGAGGAGGCGACACAGCACGCTGTGGAGGCTGATGCTGGCGAGAGCAGTGAGGTGGGAGAGGAGCACATTGGAGGGCGCAAAAGAATGAGGAGGTTCTCGGACGAGGCAAATGCCTCCCTCCTGCAGGAGGTCGAGTTACGCTGGGGTGATTTGACACAGGGAGGGCATGGGAAGCCCATCCCAAAGGCCTACCAGAAGATATGGGCCGAGATAGTAGAGGTGGTCTCGTTGGCGACCAACGAGGAGTATGAAGGCAACCAATGCTGCAAACGATGGAACGACCTTGTGGGATCCACAAGAGTATTACATTTATTTACATGTACTTATGTATTTATATAATTTGATTTGTAAGAGTTATGAGTGATTATCATCAGATGTGAGGTCTTTCACTTTTACCTGGAAATGTTGTACTCAAAGCCCGTGGTCAAGGTGTACATCTTTAGGTAAAGAATTATAATTATCATAATAATCATGACTACATCTGTCGGTTATGTGTTGTATCAGTCTCTGTGACAGTACCCAGCAATGATATCACGCAATGATCTCATGCCATGTCGTCCTGTTACCTTTTACAGAAGAAGCTATCGATGAGGTCCGTGCAGAGGCGAACGGGTGGGGGGCCACCAGTCACCAGCGACATCACTGAGATGGAGGAGCGAGTGCTCGCACTGGTGGGGAAGCACACCCGGACGGCCATGCAAGCAGTTGCAGACCCTGAAGAGATTCCACGTGAGTAAAGTTTACACTATTCCGTGATGTAAAGTCAATAGATGCCACACCCACTCATATCCGAACAATAATATATGATAGATGATTTCTAACATTATCCTATAAATAATGCTGGCCTAATGAAAATCATTGCAATGCAGAATGTGTTGATGGTCATGAAATGTGATGTCTGTGATGATTTTGATAGAGGTGGTGCATTTGTCGTGCATATGCCGTGTATAGTGCTGGACTCACCTTGTGATCCTAGCAGCCCCCTTCTCCTCTAATAACCTCACTTGTGTTTTGCAGCTGAGCCAGCAGCGCGTCCCAAGGCAAGACCACAGAGGGCAGAAGGTGGGGGCGCGGGGCCGGACTCACCGGACGATCCTACATCTGATGCTGAGGAGGTCCAATTCTCGCCTGTCAATCTGCTGGGTCCGTTCTCTATGGATGAGAGGGCAGAGTTCAAGGAACCTGCATCGCCAGGCTCCAGAAGGCATTCCACCCCAAGGCCATCTAGTGCTTCTCCGGTCATTCCCGCTTCCATTCTGGAGGTACCGGGCCCAAGCACCTCGTCACAGGGCACCCCATTTGTCCCCAGGACGGCGCCGACCCCGTGGAAGTTTTGTGGACGTGGTAGGTCTGGTCCACGAGCGCCACATGAGAGCGGAGAGATGGTACAGTTGTCCAAGAGGACTGTAGACGTTGGTGACCAGATCCTCGATGATTTGGGGGCATATTCCGACAGCTGGCAACCATGACTGAGTACATTCCACAGATGGCAGAGGCCCTGGAGGCGATAGCTAGAAACACTGCTGGCACAGGCCTCCCAGTGATCCCGGAGAGCGGCACTCCACCCCTAGGTTCCGCACCACCAGTGCCAACGGCACATGAGAGGCAGGACCAAGATCCTGCTTCTGGATCCGAGAATATTCCCACCTCGGCAGCCCCCGCTCCCGTACCCATCCAACCACCGCCTCTACCTTCATCCCCCCCAATGAGGCACCGCCTGAGGAGCTCTTTGGCCAGGCGGCATGGAGTGAGGAGGGGAAGGGGTAGATATGGGGAGAACAAGGGGAGGGGGGAAGGAAAGTGAGGTGCATGTCCGCAGGTGATGGCTGTGTTATATCTCCATCTGGGTGTATGCAATTTGTTGTAATGTATGGGGGGAGGGGGCCACCCTCCTGCTTTGCATTTGTATTCTGTGTTGCTGGACATGTTGACCATTTGATTGATGTCAATGGTCGAAAAAGTGGGGTGTGGTGTTTTTGCCCGTGCTACTTATGATTTCAGACCAATGGTCCTATAAAAAAAAAAATATTCAACATAACCTTGTTGCACATTGTCTCAGATAGCTGGACCATTACAGACTGATGATTCCTTAACATGAAAGGGTTAAATAAAACTTAACTTGAATCAACTTAAACTTTAACTGGCACCAAGGTGATGCCCACCATTGATGTCTGAGCTGCACACACACAGCAATGTGTCAGTGTTGTCACTCACAGCAACATTCTTTCAGGCAAATCATTCAGTTATAATAGTTCAGACTCCTGACGTAAGAGTCTTGCAGTTATGTAGCCACCATGAGCTCTTTCCTGTGGTCTGAATGGGGGCGTGGGCATGGTTGCATAACCAGCCTGATTGTCTGTCCCTAGCTCAGCGTCCAGCCCTTCATCCTCCTCTTCCTCTCTTTCTTGAGGTGGACCACCAGTACCTTCTGGCAATTCTTGTCCAGTTCTGAACGCCAGGTTGTGCAGCATGGAGCACACAACCACAAATTTAGCTACTTGCTCAGGGTTGTCTTGTAGCTCCCCTCCTGAGTGCTCCAGGCATCTAAAGTGTTGCTTAAACACAGTTATTGTTTTCTGGACCACATTGCGTGTATCTCTGTGGCTCTGATTGTATCGTTTCTCCGCTTCGGTGTGGGTGTCACGCAGGGGGGTCATCAGCCAGGTGACTAGGCCACATCGGTTGTCACCAAGCATCCAACATTGTCCTTGTAGCTGACTCTTAAACATGTCAGAGACAGCGCTCTTGTGCAGGATGTGAGCCTCATCGAAGCTGCCCGGACATTTGGCATTCAATGCCATTATGATCTGGTTGTGGTCAACAACTAGTTGGACCTTCAGGGAGTGAAATCCTTTTCTGTTATGAAAAAGGTCTAGGTCCTGAGAAGGTGCCCGCATGGCGATATGAGTGCGCTGTGTTGTTCCCTGCACCCTGGGGAACTTAGCAATGCGGTTGAATGCTCCAGCCCTGTCAGTCTGAGCCTCCGTGGTCATGGGGAAGCTGATAAAGTCCATCCTACGCGCGTACAGGGCCTCGGTGACCTGTCTAATGCAGCGATGTGTGGATGGTGGGAAATCTCGACCGCGGAGGCCCGAAAGGAACCGGATGCGTAGAAAGATAGTGCCGCGGTGATCTTGACCTCAACCGACAGTGATGTCCTGATGGCAGGCTGCATAACTGGTCTGATGAGCTTGCATATTTCAGTGATCACCACTTTGTGGAAGCGCAATCTCCGAAGGCAGGTGTGCTCGGACACCTCCCTGTAAGTGAGGGGTGTTTATGGTCTGGACCTCCTCCTCATTCTGGCACGTCTTTAATTGGGCACATAATGATGTGCATTAGACGTTATGCCATTTGCACCCGGCAGCATCTGCGTATTAATCGATGCAGGTTGAGAAATGGCTGGCCCCATGCCAATGAAAGTATAATAGCAATTGATCAGAAGCAATATTTTAAACACTGAAAGACACCTGCAGTAAAACCCAATCGTCCAGAATCTGAAAAGATGTCTGTTGAGATGGTCACTTCACCTGAGAAGAACTCCAGAGTCAATCGAAATTCCCCCAAAGTTGAAGCAGCCTTTTCAATGAAACGACCTGTGATTTGAAAAATGGCGCCCACACCGCTGTGGTTAATTCAGAACAGTTCCACTTTTTCAGAGCGGTGTTTTGGGCGAGCGATATTGTGGGCGAGATGTGTGCGAGGTGGTGAAAGTGACACTGGGCAATCTCCTGGGCGTTAGTTTCAGCAAATGTGATCTTTACGACAAAAAGTGGACGTTCGGTATTATTGAATCTCACCATTAATTGCATGCGGAAAGTAACGCTGGGTGATATTATGAGCGTTGGTTTTGCCCATTCTGATGATTCCACCTCAAAATAGTGGGCGGGCGGTATTATTATTTTCGAAATCGTTACGTACATGGCGAAAGTAACGCTCGGCAATAAGTGTCCGAAAAATGGGCTTCAGTTTCCATTTTGTGGCTAAATGGGCGATATCTGGGCATTACACCTCATTTCAGCGGTAAAATTGAAAGGTCAAAATTCACGGAAACCCCCGCAGTCTTTGGGCTCATTGGAAAGGAAATTTAATTTGGAACTATCTAACAGAAAGTTTGAAATCCTAAAGTGCTTATGGAAGAAACTATGAACTTTAATCGAATTCTGGACTTTTACAAGACAAATTCAAGTCTGTGGGCAGGCCTAAGGAACTAAAGAAGCCCACTTGATTATTGGAACTGTCTGGGTGTTGGGACTAAGGTCAGTTGTCTGGAGGAATGGATATTCAAAAACCCTTCTCCACAAGAGACATTTACATTACAACAATAACTCAGAGATGGTCAGCCTTCAAACTAAATCGAGAAAAGACATCTTCAGCATGAATAAGAACAAAAGGACCCACTACAGCCTGTATGCGAAAACCAAGCACAAAAGGACATTGTGATTACCAAGCTAATATTTCCATCAGGAAACAGATTTAGAAATGCAACCCACCCAAGACATATTAACTTTTAACGAGCCCGCCAAAATAATACAAAGAAAAGTCAAGCCCGCCAAATTTAAACAAAGAATTCTGGACTGATTTTGCACGAAGATTAGGACAACTCAAATGTATAACTGTCCCCCTGTTTTAACAGAGGATATGCCATACTACACCCGGTGCTATACTGCGAGTATGCTATCAAGATGGGGAGAGACACCAACACGACAGTTGTAAACTAACTTCTCCAGCCTCAAAGAAAGACTCTATCAAGAAAGACTGGATCAACTGGGCTTGTATTCACTGGAGTTCAGAAGAATGAGAGGGGACCTCATAGAAACATTTTAAATTCTGACGGGGTTAGACAGGTTAGATGCAGGAAGAATGTTCCCAATGTTGGGGAAGTCCAGAACCAGAGGTCACAGTCTAAGGATAAGGGGTAAGCCATTTAGGACCGAGATGCGGAGGAACTTCTTCACCCGGAGAGTGGTGGGCCTGTGGAGTTCTCTGCCACGGAGGGTTGTTGAGGCCGGTTCGCTGGGTATATTCAGGGGGGAGTTAGATGGGGTCCTTGCTACTGGGGGGATCGAGGGGTGTGGCGGGGGAGCAGGAATGGGGTACTGAAGTTGAATGTTCAGCCATGAACTCATTGAATGGCGATGCGGGCTGGAGGGGCCGAGTGGCCTACTCTTGCACCTATTTTCTATGTTTCTATGTTTCTATGAAGTCCTGAAGTCCTGAAGGAAGGAAGAACATCACCATCACGGCAGCAACCGACCCCACAGCCAACGTGGTACCAACGAAAAACCACCACGATCGACCAAAACTCCAACAGAAAGAAACCAAAGAATCAAAAGTTTCCAGTCTACAATCTAAGCCCTGACTACCAACAGGTGAAAACATTACCTAAAGAGACTTTGAACCTATTTCTAACGAAGGAAACCGGGTACTTACCCCATAGATCCAAATTGCGCCTTACCGCATTAGCGGACTCAACCCAACTGAAGATTGCTCAGTAAGAAGTCTTCTCCGACATTCAGGGTATGGCAAGCAGAACCTACAGAATTCAACGAACCCCGAAATCGTGAACTACCGCTAACTGACCAGAAAGGATTGGTAAGCATAGTCCCTGCCCGCCCTGGAGTCTAACCTAGCTAGAATTAGGTATTGGGAGGTGGGAGGTGGTGTAATTTTTATTGTAACTCCCTTTGAATATGTAATGTATTGTTCTTTATTAGAGTGATTATAAGTTTGTAATAAAATCAAAGTTCTTTTGCATCAAACCAGTTGTCCTTTGCACTTTGTCACACCCCCAAAATAAACCTAGATTCTAGAACCCAAGGGAGTGGGAGTGATTCGAACCGTTCAAGTAGGTCAGAGGTGAACCTGACCCCCAGGACCACCCTTTATAAAATGGACGTTAAGTGGGCGTTATGCATGCAAAATAATGGAAAATCTAGTCCCCTAGTTTTTGTTTCCCCTATGAGTGGAAATATCCTCTCTGCATCCACCTTGTCGAGCCCCCTCATTATCTTATAAGTTTCAATAAGATCACCTCTCATTCTTCTGAACTCCAATGTGTATAGGCTCAACCTACTAAACCTATTCTCATAAGTCAACCCCCTCATCTATGGAATCAACCTAGTGAACCTTCTCTGAACAGCCTCCAATGCAAGTATATCCTTCCTTAAGTACGGAGACCAAAACTGTACGCAGTACTCCAGGTGTGGCCTCACCAATACCCTGTACAGTTGTAGTAGGACTTAACTGCTTTTATACTCTATCCCCCTTGCAATAAAGGCCAACATTCCATTTGTCTTCCTGATAACTTGCTGTACCTGCATACTAACTTTTTGTGTTTTATGCACAAGGACCCCCAAGTCTCTCTGTACTGCAGCACTTTGCAATTTTTCTCCATTTAAATTATAATTTTCTTTTCTATTATTTCTGCCAAAGTGGATAACCTCACATTTTCCCACATTATACTTCATTTACCAAATTTTTGGCCACTCGCTTAGCCTGTGTAAGGGCCCAAGTTTGCCCCCCCCACCCCCAGCTTAAAACAGCGTACCTTTGTCGAAGAAAAACTGCACCGAAAACTTATCTCGGTATTCTCCCCACTGCTGGAACATCGCAGGTCCTTGGCATTGTGCAGCATAAGTAGTGGGGGTCAGAGCCAGATCCCGGCGCTGAAAACAGTGCCGGGACCTCTGCACATGCGCGCGAGAGTGTGTGCGCATGTGCAGTAGCTCCTCGCCCCCACAATCTCTGCAGGCTGTGTGGGAGGGGCCCGAAGCATGCCACCCCTAGCCCTGGCTGAATGGGCTCCCTCGGTTTAACGTCTTATTCGGTAGCATACCAAAAAACACTCTGTTAAAATTGTAAAAAGAGGGATGTTTTAATTCCTCCTTGTTGGTTATTATAGTAAAAATGCAGAAC
This sequence comes from Pristiophorus japonicus, assembly GCF_044704955.1. Taxonomy (NCBI): domain Eukaryota; kingdom Metazoa; phylum Chordata; class Chondrichthyes; family Pristiophoridae; genus Pristiophorus; species Pristiophorus japonicus. The sequence continues at coordinate 85,134,231 of NC_091979.1, read as the reverse complement.
AGTACAAGAATCTACTGTTAGGGTAAGTTTCACCCCCGAGGTCATGTTCCAGACAACTTCTCATTAATCTTTACCGGGAAAAAAATTGTACCATTTTAATACAGACCCCACCCCGAATAGTGGTACGTTCCCTGCCGCGTTCAGCCTCCCCCCCGCTTTACCGATGCCGCGTTGAGCCTAACCTCCCGATGTGCGTCTTATCGCCCCTAGCCCTGGTCGAATGGGCTCCCTCATCGGCGATCTTTATTCTACTACCATAAAGCAAGCTGGTATTTGAATCCTTTACACAGGTGAGCATGTGGAAGCCTGATGGTGGCTTATCGGAATACTGCATGCAGTGCACCCACGGTTTTCTAATAAGATACCTGGTGTATGTGTGGCCCTGCCAGTCATGCAAAGTCACTGATAATTTTACCCATAGTCATCTTTGGGACAGTTCATCAACAATAACATGCACTTTTTTGAGGCAATGGATGGTGTGCCATTTTAATTGGAGTAATACCATTGATCCTAAAGAAATCCTATGCCAATCAGACAAAAACACTTCATTGTTTACTCTATGGAAACACCCAAGATTAAGAATGATATGTAGCTTAGCTTTTAAATGTTTGTACTTTTTTAATTAGAACCTTGACAGAATAATAATTGGCTAACATATTGCTTTAATTCAAATAAGTAATAGTACTTAAAGTAGAAGTCTCACTTTAGCTTGTAGAAGTTTTATTAATATAGAAAAAGATTTTGAAATGTGATAATGTTCTCAAAAGTTTGGAATTAGAAAAATATGAAGTGGTGTATAGTCCAACAGTTAACCCAGTACTATAAATTAAAAGTTAAGAACTATGAGAAATATGGTGCAATAGTATAAATATATACAAGGATTAGCTTGAAGTCAGAAAAAGATGCAAAACGAACCTAAAAACAATTTAGACGACCCACGAAAGGTGTATTGAGAGGTGGTACCAGGAGCCTGCAGAGAAAAACTGACTGTATTAATACTGTTATAGTACCACCTTATAGAATCATAGAATCATAGAATCATAGAAGTTTTCAGCACGGAAGGAGGCCATTTCGGCCCATCATGTCCACGCCAGCCAACATGAGGCTATCCAGCCTAATCCCACTTTCCAGCTCTAGGTCCATAACCCTGCAGGTCCTGGCACTTGAAGTGCACATCCAAATACTTTTTAAATGTGGTGAGGGTTTCTGCCTCCACCACCCTTGCAGGCAGTGAGTTCCAGACACCCACAACCCTCTACGTGAAGAAATTTCCCCTCAAATCCCTTCTAAATCTTCCACCAATTACTTAAAATTTATGTCCTCTGGTTTTGACCCCTCCACCAATGGAAATAGACCCTTACTATCCATTATATCCAGGCCGCTCAAAATTTTGCACACCTCAATGAGGTCTCCTCTCAACCTCGTTTGTTCCAATGAGAACAAACCCAGCCAATCCAATAGGTCCTCATATCTAAGATGCTCCATTCCAAGCAGCATCCTAGTAAATCTCCTCTGCACCCTCTCTAGTGCAATCATGTCCTTCCTATAATACGGCAAACAAAAAATGCACGCAGTACTCCAGCTGTGGCCTAACTAGAGTATTATACAATTTAAGGAGGATGAGGAGCGGTGAGTCGAGGGGAGGCCCATAAAAGGCCCAGCAGTCGGAGGAGCGGCAGCGTTAAAGAGGAGCGGTGAGTCGAGGGGAGGCTCATAAAGGCCCAGCAGTCGGAGGAGCGACAGCGTCGAGGAGGAGCCAACTACTGCAGCTGCAGCAGGGAGCGAAGGCAAAAAAGGAAGTAAAAAGAAATCGAAGTGTAACGTCACAGCCAAGGGGGTAAGTGATTGGTGAGTAGTTTTTCTTCTTTTTCTTTTCCTTATCAGTAAGAAACCTTTTGGCATTGTTGCAAAATTAAATTAATTTAAGGGTTAAGTCATGGCAGGAGAGCCCAGACCCATGTCATGCTCCTCCTGTGCTATGTGGGAAATCAGAGACACTTCCAGTATCCCTGACGACTATGTGTGCAGGAAATGTATCCAGCTGCAGCTCCTGTCAGACCGCATGATGGCACTGGAATATCCAATGAACTGGCATCAACAACTCTCTGCGGCAGGGAATTCCAAAGGTTAACAACTCTGAGTGAAGAAGTTTCTCCTCACCTCAGTCCTAAAAGGCCTACCCCTTATCCTAAGACTGTGTCCCCTGGTTCTGGACTTCCCCAACATCGAGAACATTCTACCTGCATCTAACCTGTTCCGTCCCGTCAGAATCTTGTATGTTTCTATGAGATCCCCCCTCATCCTTCTAAACTCCAAAGTACAAAGGCCCAGTTGATCCAGTCTCTCCTCATATGTCAGTCCAGCCATCCCTGGAATCAGTCTGGTGAACCTTCGCTGCACTCCCTCAATAGCAAGAACATCCTTCCTCAGATTAGGAGACCAAAACTGAACACGATATTCCAGGTGAGGCCTCACCAAGGCCCTGTACAACTGCAGTAAGACCTCCTGCTCCTCTACTCAAATCCCCTAGCTATGAAGGCCAACATACCATTTGCCTTCTTCGCTGCCTGCTGTACCTGCATGTCAACTTTCAATGACTGATGAACCATGACACCCAGGACTCATTGCACCTCCACTTTTCCTAAACTGCCGCCATTCAGATAATATTCTGTCTTCGCGTTTTTGCCCCCAAAGTGGATAACCTCACATTTATCCACATTATACTGCATCTGCCATGCATTTGCCCACTCACCTAACCTGTCCAAGTCACCCTGCAGCCTCTTAGCGTCCCCCTCACAGCTCACACACCGCCATCCAGTTTAGTGTCATCTGCAAACTTGGAGATATTACACTCAATTCCTTCATCTAAATCATTGATGTATATTGTAAAGAGCTGGGATCCCAGCACTGAGCCCTGCGGCACTCCACTAGTCACTGTCTGCCATTCTGAAAAGGATCCGTTTATCCCAACTCTCTGCTTCCTGTCTGCCAGCTAGTTCTCTATCCACATCAGTATATTACCCCCAATACCATGTGCTTTGATTTTGCACACCAATCTCTTGTGTGGGACCTTGTCAAAAGCCTTTTGAAAGTCCAAATACACCACATCCACTGAAGTCTACTGAAGTTCGTCCCCAGAGCAGTTGTGCTCCAAGATGACATACCGGTCACAGGTCATGACTCTGCCGAACATCTGAACAACCTGGAAGAGGTTCTACATCATCTGGACAAAGTGGGCAGACTGAAACGCTCGAAGTGCGTCTTCATGGCACCGGAAGTCAAATTCCTGGGGAGGAAAATGGCTGCTGACGGTATCAAGCCTACGGATTCGAAAACCAAGACCATCAAAAATGCACCCAAGCCTCAGAATGTGACGGAGCTGCATTCGGTCCTTGGTCTACACAACTACTTCGATAATTTTTACCTAGTTTGAGCACCTTATTAGAGACACTGCACATGCTGCTAAGAAAAGGAGACAACTGGGTTTGGGGTGCGTCTCAAGAGAGAGCTTTTGAGAAAGCTACTAATCTGCTTAGCTCTAACAAGCTGCTGGTACATTATGACCCTTGTAAGCATCTACTTTTGGCCTGTGATGCTTCGTCATATGGAGTTGGTTGTGTGCTCCAACAAGCTAATGAATCGGGCAAATTTCAACCTGTTGCATATGCTTCAAAAAGTTTGTCAGAGGTGGAAAGAGCCTACAGCATGGTAGAGAAAGAAGCTAGCCTGTGTATATGGGGTGAAAAAGATGCATCTGTACTGTTTGGTCTTTGGTTTGAACTGGAAACAGATAACAAGCCACTCATTTCATTGTTTTCGGAAAACAAAAGTATCAATACCAATGCATCGTCCCGCATCCAGAGGTGGGCGCTGACATTATCTGCCTATAATTATGTCATTTGCCATAGACCTGGCACTGAGAATTGTACCGATGCATTGAGCCGTCTGCCATTGCCCACACTGGAGGTGGAAACGCCACAACTGGCAGACCTGCTGTTCATTATGGATGCTTTTGAAAGTGAAGGAACCCCTGTCACAGCCCAACAAGTTAAGACCTGGTCCAGCCAGGACCCGATATTATCGGCTGTGAAACATTGTATCCTTCGTGGTGATTGGTCTGCCATATCCAAGCAAATATGTGAGGAGACCAAACCTTACATCCATCGCAAAGACAAACTATCCATTCAATCATATTGTATACTGTAGGGTAATTGTGTTGTTATGCCCAAAAAAGGCAAAGAGAAATTTGTGCATGATCTACATAGCACGCATCCTGGTATTGTCATGATGAAAGCAATTGCAGGATCTCATGTCTGATGGCCTGGAATTGACTCTGCTCTGAAATCATGTGTGCATCAGTGCAACACTTGCATGCAGCTTAGTAAAGCACCAGTGGAATCGCCGCTGAGTCTGTGGTTGTGACCATCTAAACCATGGTCCAGGATCCACATCGATTTTACAGGTCCCTTCCTGGGAAAGATGTTCTTAGTTGTGGTGGATGCTTATTCAAAATGGATAGAAACATAGAAACATAGAAAATAGGTGCAGGAGTAGGCCATTCGGCCCTTCTAGCCTGCACCGCCATTCAATGAGTTCATGGCTGAACATTCAACTTCAGTACCCCATTCCTGCTTTCTCGCCATACCCCTTGATCCCCCTAGCAGTAAGGACCTCATCTAACTCCTTTTTGAATATATTTAGTGAATTGGCCTCAACAACTTTCTGTGGTAGAGAATTCCACAGGTTCACCACTCTCTGGGTGAAGAAGTTCCTCCGCATCTCGGTCCTAAATGGCTTACCCCTTATCCTTAGACTGTGACCCCTGGTTCTGGACTTCCCCAACATTGGGAACATTCTTCCTGCATCTAACCTGTCTAACCCCGTCAGAATTTTATATGTTTCTATGAGGTCCCCTCTCATTCTTCTGAACTCCAGTGAATACAAGCCCAGTTGATCCAGTCTTTCTTGATAGGTCAGTCCCGCCATCCCGGGAATCAGTCTGGTGAACCTTCGCTGCACTCCCTCAATAGCAAGAATGTCCTTCCTCAGGTTAGGAGACCAAAACTGTACACAATACTCCAGGTGTGGCCTCACCAATGCCCTGTACAACTGTAGCAACACCTCCCTGCCCAATCATGTCATCCAGCACATCCACAGCTACCATTGAGAGCCTTCGTGTCATGTTTGCTACGCATGGTCTGCCTGACATCATTGTAAGCGACAACGGATCTTGCTTCACCAGTATGGAGTTTCAAGAGTTCATGAAACTCAATACTATCAAACATGTGAGGTCAGCACCATTCAAACCCGTATCCAATGGACAAGCAGAGCATGCGGTCCAAACCATCAAGTAGAGTATGAAACGTGTAACTCAAGGTTCACTGCAAACTCGCTTGTCACGCATATTGTTTAGTTAGAGGACAAGACCCCATACGCTTACTGGGGTCTTCCCTGCTGAACTATTAATGAAGAGAGGTCTCAAGACCAGGCACTCTCTTGTCTACCCTGACTTGAATAATCGCATCAAATACAAACGTCAAAGTCAGCAAGGATATCATGATCGCACTTCTGTGTCACGCGACATTTCTATCAATGATCCTATGTATGTACTGAATTATGATCAAGGTCCCAAATGGATCACTGGTACTGTTACGGCCAAGGAGGGTAATAGAGTGTTTATCGTTAAGATCAAGAATGGGCAGACATGCAGGAAACATGTCGATCAGATAAAGCTGTGGCACACGGATGAACCGGAACAGTCTGAGGAAGAGACACAATCAGTGACCAACCAACCTACCCTCAGTCATCAGAGGACTCCGCTGTCATCAATGAATCTGGACTTTCAATCACTGACACGATCAATGAATCTGGATTTTCAATCGCTGATGTGGTCATTACCACTCCCATCAGATCGGCTACCCAGCCCCCAGTCATAACAGACTCAGAACGCTCACCCAAGGCTGGAGTTGAACTGAGACGTTCAACTCGGGAGTAGAAAGCCCCAGACTGTCTCAATTTGTAAAAAGATCGTTACTAATATCTTAAAAGGGGATATTGTCATGTATGTATGCTTGGGTTTACTAGCCACCCGGCGGTGCCGCTGTTGGAGGTCATTGGGCTATGCGCACGTGTAGGCGGCCCAGTATAAAAGGCCAGCCACCTTGTAATGTAATCACTTTGGGCCTTAATAAAGTAGAGCCAGGTTTGTACCTGTTCGGAGTTTACAGTATTCAGTCCATTGAGTTATTGCCTACACAACAGGACCAAACTACACTCTGTTACTCTCAATTCTGAAATAATAGAATGATACAGCACAGAAGGAGGCCATTTGGCCCGTCGTGCCTGTGCCGGCTCTTTGAAAGATCTATCCAATTCAACTCACTCCCCTGTCCTTTCCCCATAGCCCTGCAAATCTTTTCTCTTCAGTATTTATTAAATTCCTCTTTGAAAGTTATTAAATCTGGTTCCACCAGCCTTTCAGGCAGTGCATTCTAAATCACAACAACTCGCTGCGTTAAAAAAAATTCTCATCTTGTCTCTGAGTCTTTTACCAATTATCAGAAATCTGTGTCCTCTTGTTACCGACCATTCTGCCACTGGAAATAGTTTCTCCTGCTCAGAAACATCCATTTTCATCTGTGGAGCATTTTGCGTGAAAGTGCAATAGCCAGATCTCAAATTGTTGCACATGCTTTAAGTATACAAATTTGCGAAAGTAGCAAAATATATCGTTAGTAAATACACCTGATTGCATTTGGTCAATTTGCAGCATCCCTGAGGTGAGCTAAGAGTTAAATAATACTTCAACCAATATTGTTTTGCATTCCTATGGATCTAGTCAAACGGTGACTAGATTATGTTTTATTTGAGTTGGTTTCTGCAGCATGATTCAAGAACTAGACTAGGTATGATAATAAATCCCTAAACACAAAGATAAATGCTTATCCATTTTTCTTGCACGCTATTATAAAAATGGTTACAGTGTGTGTAGAACGGCAATATAATGAACTCTCCATAATATTAAGAACATCTGTATGGTTACTGATGAGTGGGCTAGTACTGGATAACTAAGCAAAATGTTTCTAATCCAAGTTTATCACATATTTTCAGTGACTTGAGAAATTAAGCTCGGGTTTGAAGGACTGTACTGTAAACTGAGCACATAGGAATAGCTGAAATATGCAGCCATTGGCTCTTTGCTTTCCCTTGGGGTCTCTTAAATAATGCATCGCCCTGAGCGGGATATTGGAGATTTTGTATCCTTCAGCTATCTGTTATCAGATGTGTGTCAGACCATCATGCTGGATGCTCATTAGATTAATGAGTCCTACGAATGAAGTGTCTTCTTTACTTTTTTAATTTTTATCAGATACCAGAATGCTGTTGCTGCATCAAATATTGCTACAACTTCAAAAAGATAATCAGTGGTAAGAAAAATACAGTACAGTACAGCGCAAGAATTGTTTTACTATAATGTCATAATGTATTTACAGTTATAGTACTAAAGTTCTAGTTCATTTGCAATTAAATTGTTTCCCAGATTTAACATATTGTATTAAACATTACAGCTATTACATTTTTTATGGCTTCAGAATAAGTTAGGAGCATGTATGGAGAACCATTTGTTTCAATGAACTGAGGCAGACCTTTATATAGCAAGAGATGCAATTCATGGTAAAGATTCATATTTTTATTACACAATGGTATTTATGTCTTAACTCAGACATTGAGGTCTACTACTGAATATTTAAAGAACATAATAAAAAGTCAGTTTAAAATATCATGCAGCTTACTAATCAAAAATTATATTTTAATGCAAAACAAATGCTACTGAAATTCTTCCCCCCCACCCTCCCCGACCACCCCCCCCCCCAGACCACCCCCGACCCACCCCCCCAACCCCCCCCACCCAAAGGTTATTTATGGAGCTAACACAATGGAAAGCAGTGGAAAAATTCACTGAATGACATTGGACTAAATAACAAGAGTTAGTTATTAAGTTATGTACATATGCAGTGTGTTTGTTTCGCAGCACGGTCACGTCAAACGTTTTGCAATCAGATTGTACTTTTCCATTTTTATTCATTTGTTAAGCTCCAGTTGGAATGATACACCACAATGATATATCACTAATGTGCATGCTACACATGCAACATTGAATTGGCTAGTGGCACAGTGTATACTCGTTCTGGCTCTTCTCTGTGCCATAATAAACAAAAGCTCTGCTTTTATTGTAAATTCTAAAAAGTTGCAGAATTTTTTTTCAGGCCTGGGAAGAAAAAAGGTGCCAATTTATAAAGCAACTGGTGATTTATGCATTGTTATCTTTAAAAGGGCTGACGTCAGAGTGTTTTTTCATTTTTTTTCCCCAAGCATTTACTTACCAAAAAGTGGGTGTCCACGTAAAATCATTACGTGGCATTATTCCATTCAAGGAAGTGATGGGAAATCACTCTCTTCCTGGTCTGGTTGACTGTTAGCTGGGAATTTTCTCCTCCAAGTTCAGCAGTGTTTGTTGAAGGTCAGCTGTGTGCCTGATACTTGCTGCTTGAAGCAAAACAAGGAAAATGTCTTTTAGAATGACTGTATTTTCACATGACCAGGACTGCTGGACTTAAACAAATTCATGTTTTTTGCACAGTTGTGGTTTAGCCACAAATGAGATTCATTTTATAAACACATATTTTCCCGATGATGTTTCAATTGTCTACCATATGTTTAAATTTTTAAATCTTCTGATTTGTAGAAAACTGAGGGGTTGGCAGAATGCCAAATATAGAAGGGTTCACTGACTCTTTTGAAGAAGAGGTGGGAGTCTTGTGGTTCAATTGCATCGTCCTCAAGGAATGTTCCCAGAAGCAAATCATATAAGTCTTTGCCTCAGTCTGTTTCCAGTAATTTGAAGTTCCTGCTGAACAATTCGTTCGATATCAGGCTCTCAGACCGTACTGAAGAGCCTTTACATCAGCCCTTCAACAACAGTCTAAAGTCACCAGTCAGCCAATGCTTCCTTCCCAAGAATATCAGCGACTGTAACACGAGTACCAGAGCTGGAATTTCTGTGGTAACTTCACCGAAGACATCTTGTGTTCTGAGACACTGCAACTTACCTGCTGAGAATATTATTTCTATTAGAATGGAAAGTGAGTCAGAAACCAGAATGATGGTGAGGGAAACGCAGAGAAAGGACATTTCAGCTTCACCACTATCTACACAAGATACAGAATTAATCCAAAATGAAATTGTTAAGGAAGATCTACAAGCTGCTCGAAGGATTGAGAGATTTGCTATCCCACTGGGTGACCTGAAAATGCTGTTTGAGAAATCAGACACACCAAAGAATAGTAAAAAGGTAACATATTCTTTGTCCTGTACCATTTTATTAATAAAAATTACAGAACATTTAAACTTGTCATTTCACCGAAGTATATTTGCAATAATATAAATTGCTTCAGGCTATATAGAATCTATAAATTTGATTTAAAAATATATATATATCGAGCAATATCCTGTGTTTTCATGCAATGATATCCAGTCAGTACAAGTGTGACTGGTACAGTTTCATGAATGGTTAAATAAACTTTTTTCTCCATGTTGATTTGTTGCTTCTAAAATAATTCTACAATTTGGATTGGCATAATCAGCAACACCCTTCAAAACAAACATTAACACTTATGTCCTTGAATTAAACTGTGATTTTCATATTGCAACTATATCCAAAGCAACCTAAATCTAGCCTAAAACTTGCTGTATGTAGCAGCAAATTTCACTGCAATTCAACTGAATGGAAAGTTCAGTAATGAAGTAACATTGTTAGAACTAGTCAACTGGAACAGAAAAAGCCCCAAAACTACCTATTAGTTTTAGCAGATTTATGGCTACGAGTAGATGTACCCAGTTTCCTCCAACCATCAAAGAACCCTATGTAGCATGTGCATGTCTGCATAGGGCAGGCATTATAGACTGGGTGATTGAGGCAGTGTTAGTTGATCTATTCGAGCTTGCATCAATCAGCTGAGTACAAAACAGCATAAGTGAGCTACATTGATGGCTGAGTTGGAAAAAGCGATGTCTGGTGTGGCATTAAATCACAAGAGAGCAGGCTTCAATCCTTAATCTGCGTTGAACTATCTGATCCTAACCAGGGTGGTGGTATGGGCATGACAACTGGTCTCAGGCTACAGAAGAGGAAAATCAACCAGGGTTTGCATTCTTGACTGCTGCCCTACTACCCTGGTGGAGGACCTTTGTCTTACGGATGTTTAGCGTAAGGCCCATGCTTTCGTACGCCTCAGTAACTATGTCCTGGAGTTCAGTCTCTGTATGTGCGCAGACACAGGCGTCATCCGCGCACTGTAGCTCAACGACAGAGGTTGGGGTGGTCTTGGAACTCCATCAGCCTGTCCTTGCCGCACAGCACTGCCCCCCAGTCATCAAGATCCATGACGCGGCCCTGGACAACGTGGACCATTTCCCATAACTTGGGAGCCTCTTATCAACAAGAGCAGACATTGATGACAAGATTCAACACCGCCTGCAGTGCGCCAGTGCAGCGTTCGGCCACCTGAGGAAAATAGTGTTTGAAGACGAGACCCTCAAATCTGCCACCAAGCTCATGGTCTACAGGGCTGTAGTAATACCCGCCCTCCTGTATGGCTCAGAGATATGGACCATGTACAGTCAACACCTCAAGTCGCTGGAGAAATACAATGTCTCCGCAAGATCTTACAAATCCCCTGGGAAGACAGAGGCACCAACATTAGTGTCCTCGACCAGGCTAACATCCCCAGCATTGAAGCACTGACCACACTTGATCAGCTCCACTGGGCAGGCCACATTGTCCGCATGCCAGACACGAGACTCCCAAAGCAAGCGCTCTACTCGGAACTCCTTCATGGTAAATGAGCCAAAGGTGGGCAGAGGAAACGTTACAAGGACACCCTCAAAGCCTCCCTGATAAAGTTCAACATCCCCACCGACACCTGGGAGTCCCTGGCCAAAGACCGCCCTAAGTGGAGGAAGTGCATCCGGGAGGGCGCTGAGCATCTCGAGTCTCATCGCCGAGAGCGTGCAGAAATCAAGCGCAGGCAGTGGAAAGAACGTGCGGCAAACCTGCCCCACCCACTCTTTCCTTCACCTGTGACAGGGACTGTGGCTCTCGTATTGGAGTGTTCAGCCACCTAAGGACTCATTTTAAGAGTGGAAGCAAGTCTTCCTCGATTCCGAGGGACTGCCTATGATAACTGCTCTTGATGAGGCCTTTCTTGGAATTTGTTGACAATTTCTGAGCATTCTCCCTTCATTGATATATTAAAGAGGGCTCAAAGAAGAATATTGATTCTGGAGCTCAGATTTAGTTTATGAAGAGACACTCAGAGTTGAACTTATTTCCATTAAAGAAAAATAGAGAGGATTTATAATTCACAGCTTTAAAATGCCGAAAGGAATGAATAATGCAGATGGAAATAGACTTTGCAAAGTATGAGCATAGAACTAAAACCTAAGATTAGAAGACATTTTTCCCCATACAGTGACAGCTACGTGGAATAAACTTCCAGTAAAAATTGATAATCAAAATATCTCAAGTTGCTTCAAGGAAGGACAGGAAGGGGAAACAAATACTAATCAGGAATTAGATGTAGAGCTGGAAGCACATGCAGAGGTAATGCGAGGGTGAGACCAAGGAGAGATTTGTAAACAAGGACAAGGATTTCAAAATTAATGCATTAAGGAATGGGGATCTAGTGAAAGCCATTTAACAGAGGTGAGCAACATTTAATACTGGATAAATATCTAATTTGGATTGCAGGTGATAAGAATAAGTACAGACAAAAAATTATCAAATGCTCTATGATGGTTCCTGCACATTTGAAACCATGAAAATATCATAGCAAGAAAGCAACCAGCCAGGCTGAATAATATAAGTTGTAAGTTTAGGTCAGTACTGTGGAGTTACCCTTGAGGAGTAGGGAGACACTTTGAAAGTTCTATTCTCAGGAAATTAACTAAATTGGTTTGAGTCCATCATGGAGCAAATAGTGTATGTTAGTGCACTAAATGAACTTGTTAGGTCAAATGGCCTTTTCTCTTTCTATGTTCTTGTATTACAAGTGAACTTCTATCAATGGATCACAGAGACAGCACTTGCAGAGTAGTTTCTATTGCAGGCTGTCCCTCCCTCCTAGCTGAGCTAGGCAGTCACTTTTAGTGGAATTATGCAGGAAGAGGAAATAAAGATCAGGAAAGGATATAGCCTTTACTATACAGTCTTATCCAGCAGTCCTGCATGGCTCTTACACTGGAATGTAGTGTAGCCCAGACATCTGCTGCAACAAACTATAGTTTGGCTTTCTCTGGCCTCCAGGCCCCACATGCAATTTATTTACAAGAGTTTCATGCTGCTGTAGAAGAATAGACAACGGAAAACACATGTAATTCCACTAATGCCGGATACCTGGAGACATGTGGTGTTCATCAAATGCTCTCCTCTCAGCAGAATGTACATTGCACCAATGTGAATTCAATGGTTAGAGGTTTAAAATTTGGTATTGCAATGACTTTAGCACAGAGGGAAAAATACTACAACATGCAAAGTTCATACTGGATTTGCAGGGCAGAATTTGTAATGTAAATAAAGCTGATAGGCAACCTTTACTAACATTTGAGAGATATGGGTGGGCAGTAAGCTGCAGGAACTTGAATAAATGCTTTAGAGGTTTCCTCTGATGCATTTAAAACCTAAAACAGATGCAAACTACTTCAAAGACAATTTTAAAACATTTTTTTTATCTCTATTTTATTTCCTCTCAACCTCCTCTCCCTCCCTAAATGTTAGTTCCCTACCCTGACATTCTCCTTCAGGAAAGTGTAAGAGTCAAAATTGTACGGTCTGGATGTTGTTAATATTACAAAGAGCTTGCTGAGACTGGCAAACTTTACTTGCTTCCTCGCACAAGACTGAGCATAAATGTTAGTCTGTCAGTGCTGGAACTTGAATCTGCTTCTTTACTGTTGCTGCTAGGCCTGTCACAATCTAAATTTATAGTGACTGAGCTAACTTTTATAAGTGCAACTCATGACTCTTATGAGAAACATAAAATAAAACTGTTTGAAAATAACCAGGAAACTCCTCTTTGTGAGAAACATGAAGAGCAACTACTTTCACAGTATTTAAAGGTTATTATTCTTGGCATATAGTAGAGCATTATTGTTTTTATGAGCAATGTGTGCTGACTTTTATTGTTGTTGAATAGCAGAATCTTGTGGAAAAAATGAGCAAATGTGTGTGACTTTTATTGCATCTTAGCCCAGTCTCCCAGGAGAAAAATCAGAACCCATTTCCTGCACTTAATCATCCAGTGTCTACAGTAGCATATATGGACTGCATTAGCATTGCCAAGGTCAACAGTTTCAACGTGCATGGGTTTAATGTTATACAATCTCTTGGTTAACAGGAGGAAATCAGCGAGAAAAACACAAAAATTGACTTCATTATAATATTTAATTTCAGGAATTCAAAAAGATAACGATTGCCTAGATTCCAGTTCAGGCCAGTTTTCAGTGGGTGAGTTTTGGTGTCAGTTCAAAACTCACCCACTGCAGGGCCTCATTTAAATACCGTTAAACGACTTTGGGAGGCAGCATAAATTAGCACAGCCCAGAAGCCGCCTGCTAAGTCCTGCCCCAACGAAAGTTTAAAAATATTAAACTTGCCTTTTTGAGGTCTCTTCTAGCCCTGTTCAGATTTTGTACTGCATTGGCCTGGTAGGAAACTCACTGTGCTTCCCATTCGGGCCATCTAGTAACATTTGCCATCGGGTCCCAAAGACATTGTTGAGCCCTGTCATGCATGTGTTAAAAGAATCCATCTGACTTTGGACCGCTCTCCGAAGAGCAGGTAAAAAATCACGACAAGTCTGTTCCCGGCTGCTCCAGAGCCAGTAAATGACCTGGGTGATTTTAACTGCTTTCTGGGTAGGGTTGAAATTGCCCCCATGAAACTATTTTGCAGCATATAATGAATCAAAGAGCATTGTAACTGCTCTAAATGTCTGGTGGCAAATTTCACTTTCGATTAATTTAATCACCGTTCTCATGTGTAAGATGATATCTGGCAACCAAATATTCAATGAAATTTTATAGGTTAGGCTTTTAAACATATAAATCCATTTGTTCAACACTGTGAAGAAATACATTGATGTTTCTGTAGGAAAATGGAAAAGCATTGCTTACACTATAATGGAAAATATTACATAACAAATATTTAAATGTTCAACATAGGGCTGTTGAGGCACGAAATGTATACTTCATGTCCTTTAGAATACAAAGCACCTGGCTTTGGTCATTGCTAATAATTTACCAGTAACCACTGGTAGATTGCCATTATTTTTGTTTGCACATTCAGTCCTTCATAACCTTTTGCCTCTGCCAAAATGAAACTCCAGTTGGTTGTACAACAGTTGCTGGCTTTATTTGCATGTTGTTTTTACTGTAACTGAAGTTGTAATCAGTCTTGGGGGTGCTAATTTATTATTCTGCCACTGAGATGCTAACTAGTTAAAGTGGCATTCCTGTGTTTGCTAATGTTAATGAAAAAGTAGATGTGAGGTCAGAGTGCCAGCAGATGATTCATTTATGTTTAATTCTTCTCGAAAAATTCCTATCACCCCACCCTGCCAAAAAAAGTACAAAAGCTGCCAACAAATGAGAAAAATTGCATTTTCACTTAATATATTACAAATTAATCATGAACCTATACTGTACCACATACTGTGGGGTCAAAGTTAAAAGTATATATTTTACACGAGGTCTGACCGGTGTTAGAGAGCTCAATGAAGGAGAAGGTTTGGAAGTGTCAGCACAGCAATGAAACATGAATGATACAGGGAAATTATCTGCCCAAGATATATGGATAGATATATCATAGCATTGTAGCAAGAAAAGGCAATCCAGGAGCGCAAGGGCATGGGGGCGCATGACTTGTAGTAGATACCACCTCAGTTCCTGCAACAGTCAGCTATTTCTCATGACCCAGGACCATTGGATAAGGAGACTGAGGCTTACAATAAACACTGTGGCTGAGATGTTCCATGTGGCGCATAAAGACCTGAAGGGACAGTTAAGCATCTGCTTTTCCATGTCAGTGGCAGTGAAGGACACAGTGGCTCACATGTTACACTATAGGACCTTCTAAGTCCCAATCCGACTCCCTTGAATGCATTCTCACTAAACTGGTGACCACCCAACATCCCTTTAGTGGACACTGTAAATGGTTCTTTCTACTCAGGCACTTATTCCTCCCTTTCAAAACAGCTGTTATCATTCCCCTCCTCCAAAAATTCACTATCCTTACAAACTACTATTTTCATTCTTGGAATGAGGGCATTGCTTACAAGGTCAGTATTTATTGTCCTAATTGCCCTCAAGAAGTGATGGTGAGCCACCTTCTTGAACCTCTGCAGTCCGTGTGGTGAAGGTAGGCAATTCCAGGATTTTGACCCAGCAACAATGAAGGAACAGCGATATATTTCCAAGTTAAGATAATGTGTAACTTGGAGGGGAACTCCAAGTTACACACCATCTTAACTTGGAAATATATCGGCAGCTGCCGTTGTCCTTCTAGGTGGTAGAAATCGTGGGTTTGGGAGCATCTGTCGAAAAAGCCTTGGCAGGTTTCTGCAGTGCATTTGTTGAAGATACATACTGCAGCCACGTTGTGCCAACAGTGGAGGGAGTGAATGTTTAAGGTGGTGGTTGCAGTGCCCATTAAGCAGAATGAGTATTGTTGGAGCTGCACGCATCCATAAGAAGATAAGAACATAATGAGAGATGAGGTATTAAGGGGCTTAGTAGCGTTGAAAGTGGATAAATCCCCAGGCACAGATGAAATGTATCCTAGGCTGTTAAGCAAAGCAAAAGACGAAATATCAGAGGCTTCGACCATTATTTTTCAATCCTCTCTGGCTTCAGGTGTGGTGTCAGAGGACTGGAGGACTGCTAATGTGGTATATTTTTTTAAGAAGGGAGAAAGGGATGGGCCGAGTATTTACAGGCCAGTCAGCCTAACCTTGGTGGTGGGAAAATTATTGGAAAGAATTCTAAAGGACAGGATAAATCTTCATTTAGAAAGACACGAATTAATCAAGGACAGTCAGCACGGATTTGTTAATGAAAGGTCGTGTCTGACTAATTTGATTCCATTTTTTGAGGAGGTAACAAGGAGGGTCGAAAGGGTAGTGCGTTTGATGTAATGTATATGAATTTTAACAAGGCTTTTGATAAAGTCCCACATGGCAGACTGGTCATGAAAGTAAAAGCCCATGGGATCCAGGACAAAGTGGCAAGTTGAATCCAAAATTGGCTCAAAGGCAGGAAGCAGAGGGTAATGGTTGATGGGTGTTTTTGTGACTGGAAGGCTGATTCTAGTGGGGTTCCACAGGGCTTAGTGCTAGGTCCCTTGCTTTTTGTGGTATACATCAATGATCTAGACTTGAATATAGGGAGTATGATTAAGAAGTTTGCAGATGATGCTAAAATCGACTGTGTGGTTGATAATGAAGAAGAAAGCTGTAGATTACAGGAAGATATCAATGAACTGATCAGGTGTGGAGAACAGTGGCAAATGGAATTCAATCCGGAGAAGTGTGAGGTATTGCATTTAGGGAGGGCTAACAAGGAAAGGGAATACACGTTAAATGGTAGGACACTGAGAAATGTAGAGGAACAAAGGGACCTTGGAGTGCATGTCCACAGATCCCTGAAGGTAGCAGGCCAGGTAGATAAGGTGCTTAAGAAGGCATACGGAATGCTTGCCTTTATTAGCTGAGGCATAGAATACAAGGGGGCTATGCTTCAACTGTATAAAACACTAGTTAGGCCACAGCTTCTCGGCCTTTTGGCTAAGATCATGCGTAACTGACCTGACAGGGGAGTAACCACCATAACCCCAAGGTGGTTCTCCCTGGATCAGGAAGGTATATGCTTGCTTTTTTGGAAATAGGAGGTGGGTGGGGTGGCTTGACGCATCCATCTCCACGGAGGTGTGTGGGGGACCTGACCCATCCACCTCCATGGCACGAACCTGGTATTGCAGTACTTCCAGGAACGGTGCAGTGGCTCTAGGCCTTTTGGCTAAGAGCATTGGCGCAGAGTGATCCTTGAATGGGCCCAAGGTGACCTCTGGCGTTTGTGATTTGACAAAGAATTGGAACGATTGGCTACGAATTTCAAAAAAAAAAACACTAGTTAGGCCACAGCTAGAATACAGCATGCAGTTTTGGTCACCGCATTACAGGAAGGATGTGATTGCACTGGAGAGGGTACAGAGGAGATTTACGAGGATGTTGCCAGGACTGAAGAATCTTAGCTATGAGGACAGATTGGATAGGCTAGGTTTGTTTTCCTTAGAACAGAGGAGGCTGAGGGGAGATCTCATTGATGTGTATAAAATTATGAGGAGCCGAGATATAGTGAATAGAAAGGGCCTATTTCCCTTAGTAGAGGGGTCAACAACCAGGGGGCATAAATTTAAAGTAACTGGTAGAAGGTTTAGAGGGGATTTGAGGGGAATTTCCTTCACCTAGAGGGTTGTGGGGGTCTGGAACTCACTGCCTGAAAGGATTGTAGAAGCAGTAGGTAACCTTTATCAGTAGGTAACATTTATCATTGTTGTTACCAAATTAAGTTAATCTAGGGGTTAAGACATGGCAGAAGAGCTCAAACATGTGTCATGCTCCTCCTGTACTATGTGGGAAGTCAGGGATGCTCCCAGGGTCTCTGACAACTACATGTGCAGGAAATGTATCCGGCTGCAGCTCCTGATAGACTGCATTGTGGCACTGGAGCTGCTGGTGGATTTACTCTGGAGCATCTGCAATGCTGAGGATGTCGTGAATAGCATGTTTAGTGATTTGGCTACACCGCAGGTAAAGGGTACACAGCCAGATAGGGGATAGGTGACCAACAGCAAGAGCAGTGGAAGGAAGGTAGTGCAGGGGTCCCCTGCGGTCATCCCCCTGAAAAACAGATACACCACTTGGGTACTGTTGAGGGGGATGACTCATCAGGGGAGAGCAGCAGCAGCCAAGTTCATGGCACCATGGGTGGCTCTGCTGCACAGGAGGGCAGGAAAAAGAGTGGGAGAGCTATAGTGGTCGGGGATTCTATTGTAAGGGGAATAGATAGGCATTTCTGTGGCCGCAATCGAGACTCCAGGATGGTATGTTGCCTCCCTGGTGCAAGGGTCAAGGATGTCTCAGAGCGGCTGCAGGACATTTTGAAGGGGGAGGGTGAACAGCCAGTTGTCGTGGTGCATATAGGTACCAACGATATCGGTAAAAAATGGGATGAGATCCTACAAGACAAATTTAGGGAGCAAGGAGTTAAATTTAAAAGTAGGACCTCAAAGGTAGTAATCTCAGGATTGCTACCAGTGCTAGTCAGAGTAGGAATAGCAGGATAGCTCAGATGAATACGTGGCTTGAGGAGTGGTGCAGAGGGGAGGGATTCAAATTCCTGGGACATTGGAACTGGTTCTGGGGGAGGTGGGACCAGTACAAACTGGACAGTCTGCACCTGGGCAGAACTGGAAGCAAAGTCCTTAGAGGAGTGTTTGCTAGTGCTGTTGGGGAGGGGTTAAACTAATATGGGAGGGGGATGGGAACCTATGCAGGGAAACAGAGGGAAGTAGAATGGGGGCAGAAGCAAAAGACATAAAGAAGAAAAGTAAAAGTGGAAACCCAAGGCAAAAATCAAAAAGGGCCACATTACAGCAAAATTCTAAAGGGGCAAATTGTGTTAAAAAGACAAGCCTGAAGGCTCTGTGCCTCAATGCGAGGAGTATTCGTAATAAGGTGGGCGAATTAACTGCGCAGGCAGCAATTAATGAATATGATATAATTGGCATCACGGAGACATGGCTCAAGGATGACCAAGGCTGGGAATTCAACATCCAGGGGTATTCAACATTCAGGAAGGATAGACAGAAAGGAAAAGGAGGTCGGGTGGCATTGCTGGTTAAAGAGGAAATTAATGCAATAGTAAGGAAGGATATTAGCTTGGATGATATGGAATCTGTATGAGTGGAGCTATGGAATAGCAAAGGGCAGAAAACGCTGGAGGGAGTTGTGTACCGACCACCAAACAGTAGTAGTGAGGTTGGGGACAGCATCAAACAAGAAATTAGGGATGCGTGCAAGAAAGGTACAGCAGTTATCATGGGTGACTTTAATCTACATATAGATTTGGCTAACCAAACTGGTAGCAATATGGTGGAGGAGGATTTCCTGGAGTGTATTAGGGATGGTTTTCTAGACCTATATGTCGAGGAACCAACTAGAGGGCTGGCCATCCTAGACTGGGTGATGAGTAATGAGAGAGGACTAATTAGCAATCTTGTTGTGCGAGGCGCCTTGGGGAAGAGTAACCATAATATGGTAAAATTCTTTATTAAGATGGAAAGTGACACAGTTAATTCAGAGACGAGGGTCCTGAACTTAAGGAAAGATAACTTCGATGGTGTGAGACATGAATTGGCTGGAATAGACTGGCAAATGATACTTAAAGGATTGACGGTGAATAGGCAATGGCAAACCTTTAAAGATCCCATGGATGAACTTCAACAATTGTACAGCCCTGTCTGGAGTAAAAATAAAACAGGGAAGGTGACTCAACTGTGGCTAACAAGGGAAATTAAGGATAGTGTTAGATCCAAGGAAGAGGCATATAAATTGGCCAGAAAAAGTAGCAAACCTGAGGACTGGGAGAAATTTAGAATTCAGCAGAGGAGGAGAAAGGGTCTAATTAGGAGGGGGAAAATAGAGTATGAGAGGAAGCTTGCTGGGAACATAAAAACTGACTGCAAAAGCTTCTATAAATATGTGAAGAGAAAAAGATTAGTGAAGTCAGATTCAGGTGAATTTATAATGGGGAACAAAGAAATGGCAGACCAGTTGAACAAATACTTTGGTTCTGTCTTCATGAAGGAAGACACAAATAACCTTTCAGAACTACTAGGGGATCAAGGGTCTAGTGAGAAGGAGGAACTGAAGGGAATCCTTATTAGTCAGGAAATTGTGTTAGAGAAATTGATGGGATTGAAGCCCGATAAATCCCCGGGACCTGATCGTCTGCATCCCAGAGTAATTAAGGAAGTGGTCCTAGAAATAGTGGATGCATTGGTGATCATTTTCCAACAGTCTATCGACTCTGGATCAGTTCCTATGGACTGGAGGGTAGCTAAGGTAACCCCACTTTTTAAAAAAGGAGGGAGAGAGCAGATGGGTAATTATAGACCGGTTAGCCTGACATCAGTAGTGGGGAAAATGTTGGAATCAATTATTAAAAATGAAATAGCGGAGCATTTGGAAAGCAGTGACAGGACCGGTCCAAGTCAGCATGGATTTATGAAAGGGAAATCTTTCTTGACAAATCTTCTAGAATTTTTGAGGATGTAATTCGTAGAGTGGACAAGGAAGAACCAGTGGATGTGGTGTATTTGGACTTTCAAAAGGCTTTTGACAAGGTCCCACACAAGAGATTGGTGTGCAAAATTAAAGCACAGGGTATTGGGGATAATGTACTGATGTGGATAGAGAACTCATTGGCAGACAGGAAGTAGAGAGTCGGGATAAATGGGTCCTTTTCAGAATGGCAGGCAGTGACTAGTGGAGTGCCGCAGGGCACAGTGCTGGGTCCCCAGCTATTTACAATATATATTAATGATTTAGATGAAGGAATTGAGTGTAATATCATCAAGTTTGCGGATAACACTAAGCTGGGTGGCGATGTGAGCTGTGAGGAGGACGCTAAGAGTCTGCAGGGTGACATGGACAGGTTAGGTTAGTGGGCAAATGCTGGTAGATGAAGTATAATGTGGATAAATGTGAGGTTATCCACTTTGATGGCAAAAACACGATGGCAGAATATTATCTGAATGGCGGCAGATTAGGAAAAGAGGAGCTGCGACGAGACCTGGGTGTCATGGTACATCAGTTGGCATGCAGGTACAGCAGGCGGTGAAGAAGGCAAATGGTATGTTGACCTTCATAGCTAGGGGATTTGAGTATAGGAGCAGGGAGGTCTTACTGCAGTTGTACAGGGCCTTGGTGAAGCCTCACCTGGAATATTGTGTTCAGTTTTGGTCTCCTAATCTGAGGAAGGACTTTCTTGCTATTGAGGGAATGCATCGAAGGTTCACCAGACTGATTCCCGGGATGGCAGGACTGACATATGAGGAGAGACTGGATCGACTGGGCCTGTATTCACTGGAGTTTAGAAGGATGAGAGGGGATCTCATAGAAACATATAAAATTCTGACGGGACTGGACAGGTTAGATGCTGGAAGAATGTTCCCGATGTTGGGGAAGTCCAGAACCAGGGGACACAGTCTCAGGATATGGGGTAAGCCATTTAGGACTGAGATGAGAAGAAACTTCACTCAGAGAGTTGTTAACCTATGGAATTCCCTACCGCAGAGAGTTGTTGATGCCAGTTCATTGGATATATTCAAAAGGGAGTTAGATATCGCCCTTACGGCTAAAGGGATCAAGGGGTATGGAGAGAAAGCAGGAAAGGGGTACTGAAGTGAATGATCAGCCATGATCTTATTGAATGGTGGTGCAGGCTCGCAGGGCCGAATGGCCTACTCCTGCACCTATTTATTATGTTTCTATGTTTCTATGTAAACCCTCACCACATTTAAAAAGTACTTGGATGTGCACTTGAAGTGCTGTAACCTGCACGGCTACGGATCGAGAGCTGGTAAGCGGGATTCGTCAACATGGACGCGATGGACCGAAATGGCCTCCTTCCATACTGTAATTTTCTATGATTCTGTGATAAGAAATAGGAGCAGGAGTAGGACATTTGACCATTCGTGCCTGCTCCGCCATTCAATAAGATCATGGCTGATCTGATCCTGGCCACAACTCCATTTCCCCTCCCCATAACATAGAAAATAGGTGCAGGAGTAAGCCATTTGCCCTTCGAGCCTGCACCGCCATTCAATAAGATCATGGCTGATCATTCCCTTAGTACCCCTTTCCTGCTTTCTCTCCATACCCCTTGATCCCCTTAACCATTAGGGCCATATCTAACTCCCTTTTGAATATATCCAATGAACTGGCATCAACAACTCTCTGCGGCAGGGAATTCCACAGGTTAACAACTCTCTGAGTGAAGAAGTTTCTCCTCATCTCAGTCCTAAATGGCCTACCCTTTATCCTAAGACTTCCCTCGTCCTGAACTTCCCCAACATCGGGAACATTCGTCCCGCATCTAACCTGTACAGTCCCGTCAGAATCTTTTACGTTTTTACGAGATCCCCTCTCATCTTTCTAAACTCCAGTGAATAAAGGTCCAGTTGATCCAGTCTCTCCTCATATGACAGTCCAGCCATCCTGGGAGTCAGTCTGGTGAACCTTCGCTGCATCCCCTCAATAGCAAGAACGTCCTTCCTCAGCTTAGGAGACCAAAACTGAACACAATATTCCAGGTGAGGCCTCACTAAGGCCCTGTAAGACTGCAGTATGATCTCCCTGCTCCTATATTCAAATCCCCTAGCTATGAAGGCCAACATACCATTTGCCATCTTCACCACCTGCTGTACCTGCATGCCAACTTTCAATGACTGATGAACCATGACACACAGGTCTCGTTGCACCTCCCCTTTTCCTAATCTACCACCATTCAGATAATATTCTGCTTTCGTGTTTTTGCCCCCAAATTGGATAACCTCACATTTATCCACATTGTACTGCATCTGCCATGCATTTGCCCACTCACCTAACCTGTCCAAGTCACCCTGCAACCTCTAAGCATCCCCCTCACAGCTCACACCGCCACCCAGTTTAGTGTCATCTGCAAACTTGGAGATATTACACTCAATTCCTTCATCTAAATCATTGATGTATATTGTAAATAGCTGGGGTCCCAGCACTGAGCCCTGCGGCACTCCACTCGTCACTGCCTGCCATTCTGAAAAGGATCCGTTTATCCCAACTCTTTGCTTCCTGACTGCCAACCAGTTCTCTATCCACATCAGTATATTACCCCCAATACCATGTACTTTGATTTTGCACACCAATCACTTGTGCGGGACGTTGTCAAAAGACTTGGCTCCCTTATCATTCAAAAATCTGTTTATTTCGACCTTAAATACATTCAATGTCCCGGCCTCCACAGCTTTCTGGGGATGAGAGTTTTAAAGATTCACGACCCTTTGAGTGAAGAAATTCCTCCTAATTTCCGTTTTAAATGGTCGACCCCTTATTCTGAAATTATGCCCTCTAGTTCTAGATTCTCCCACGAGCGGAAACATCCTCTCTGCATCTACCCTGTCAAGCCTCCTCAGAATCTTACATATTTCAATAAGATCACCTCTCATTCTTCTAAACCCCAATGAATATAGGTCAAACCTGCTCAACTTTTCTTCATATGACAACCTCTTCATCTCAGGAATCTGCCTCGTGAACCTTCTCTGAACTACCTCCAATGCAAATATATCCCTCCTTAAAAAAGGAGACCAAAACTGTACGCAGTACACCAAGTGTGGCATACCAATGTTCTGTACAGTTGTAGCAAGACTTCCCTACTTTTATACTCTGTCCCCTGTGCAATAAAGGCTAACATTCCATTTGCCTTTCCTAATTACTTGCTGTACCTGTATGCTAACTTTTTGTGTTTCATGTACAATGACCCCCAGATCCCTCTGTACCACAGCATTTTGTAATATCTCCCCATTTAAATAATAATTTGCTTTTTTATTTTTCCTACCCAAGTGGATAACCTCACATTTTCCCACATTATACTCCATCTGCCAAATTTTTGTCAACTCACTTAGCCTATCTGTATCCCTTTGCAGATTCTTTGCATCCTCCTCACAACTTGCTTTCCCACCTATTTTGTATCATCAGCAAATTTGGCTACATGTATTTGGTCCTTTCATCCAAGTCGTTTATATAAATTGTAAATAGTTGTAGCCCCTGATCCCTGTGGCACCCCACTAGTTACAGTTTGCCAACCTGAAAATGACCCATTAATCACGACTCTCTGTTTTCTGTTAGTTAACCAATCCTCTATCCATGCTAATATATTACCTCCAACCCCGTGAGCTTTTATCTTGCAGTAACCTTTTATGTGGCACCTTATCGAATGCTTTCTAGAAATGCAAATACATGACATCTTCTGGTTCCCCTTTATCCACCCTGCTCGTTACATCCTCAAAGACCTCCAGCAAATTTGTCAAACATGCTTTTATTGTCTTCTATTGTGAAGACCAATACAAAATATTTGTTCAAAATCTCTGCCTTTTCCCTGTTTCCCATTATTAATTTCCCAGTCTCATCCTCGAAGGGACAAATGTTTACTTTAGCTACTCACTTCCTTTTTATATACCTGTCGACGCTCTTACTGTTTGTTTTTATATTTCTTGCGCGTTTACTCTCATAAACTATCTTCTCTCTATCATTATTTTAGTCGTGTTTTGCTGGTTTTTTAAAAATTTCCCAATTCTCTCACCTTCCTCTATTCTTCACAACATTGTATGCCTTTGTTTTCAATTTGATACCATCCTTTACTTTGTTCGTTAGCCACGGATGGTTCACCCTTCTCTTAGATTCTTTCTTTCTCACTGGAATATATCTTTGCCGAGAGTTATGAAAAATCTCCTCAAATGTTTGCCACTGCTTTTCTACAGTCTTACCCTTTAATATATTTTCCCAGTCCATTTTAACCAACTCTGACTTCATACCTTTATAATTACCTTTATTTAAGTTCAGGACACTAGATTGAGACCTAGCTTTCTCACCCTCAAAAATAATTTTAAATTCTACCATGCTATGATCACTCTTCCCAAGAGGATCCTTCACTATGAGATCTTTAATTAATCCAGACTCATTAACATTACCAGATCTAAAATAGTCTGCTCCCTGGTTGGTTCCACAATGTATTGTTCTAAGAAACCATCCCACATACAATCTATGAACTCTTCCTCAAGGCTACCTTTGCCAATTTGATTTGTTCAATCTATGTGAAGATTAAAATCGCCCATGATTATTGCCGTATCTTTCTTACAAGCCTCCATTATTTCTTGATTTCTACTCTGTCCTACAGTGTGGCTACTGTTTGGGAGCCTGTAGACCACTGCCACCAGTGACTTCTTGACCTTATTATTTCTTATCTCCATCCAAACTGATTCTACATCTTGATCTTCTGAGCCAATATCATTTCTCACTACTACACTAATCTCATCCCTTATTAACAGAGCTACCACTCCTTTTCCTTTCTGCCTATCCTTACGAAATGGCAAATACCCCTGAATATTCAGTTCCCGCCTTGGTCACCTTGCAGCCACATCTCTGTAATGGCTATCAGATCATACACATTTATTTCTATTTGTGCTTCCAACTCATCTACCTTGTTACGCATGCTGCGTGCATTCAGATCCAGACAGGTATTCCATCTTGCTCCAGACTTGTGCCTTGTTGATGGTGGAAAGGCTTTGGGGAGTCCGGAGGTACGTCATTCGCTGCAGAATACCAAGCCTCTGACCTGCTCTTCCATCCACAATAGTTATATGGCTGGTACAGTTAAGTTTCTGATCAATAGTGACCCCCAGATGTTGATGGTGGAGGATTTGATGATGGTAATACCATTGAATATCAGGAGGAGGTGGTTTGACTCTGCCTTGTTGAAGATAGTCACCGCCTGGCACTTGTATGGCGCAAATGTTACTTGCCACTTATCAGCCCAAGGCTGAATGTTGTCGCGATCTTGTTGCAAATTGAACTGAACACAGTGCAATCATTAAACATCCCCACTTCTGACCCTATGATAGAGGGAAGGTCATTGGTGAGCAGCTGAGGATAGTCGGGCCTAGGACACTGGCCTGAGGAACTCCTGCAGTGATGTCCTGGGGCTGAGATGATTGGCCTCCAACAACCACAACCATCTTCCTTTGTGCCAGGTATGATTCCAGCCAGTGAAGTGTTTTCCCCCTGATTCCCATTGACTTCAATTTTGCTCAAACTCCTTGATGCCACACTCAGTCAAATGCTGCCTTGATGTGAAGGGCAGTCACTCTCACCTCAACTCTGGAATTCAGCTCTTTTGTCCCTGTTTGGACCAAGGCTATATTGAGGTCTGAAGCCAAGTGGTCCTGGCGGAGCCCAAACTGAGTAGGTGATTGGTGAGTAAGTGCCAGTTGATGGTATTGTCAACCATACCTTCTATACTTTGCTGATGATTGAGAGTAGGCTAATAGGGTGGCAATTGGCCCAATTGGATTTGTCCTGCTTTTTGTGGAGAGAACATACCAGGGCTATTTTTCACTTTGTCGGGTAGATGTCAGTGTTGAAGCTGTATTGGAACAGCTTGGTAGAGGTGTGGCTAGTTCTGGAGCATAGGCCTTCGGGACTACAGCCAGGATAATTTCGGGGCCCATAGCATTTGCTGTATCCAGTGCGCTCAGCCATTTCTTGATCACGTGGAGTGAATTAAATTGGCTGAAGACTAGCTTATGTGATGGTAGTAATCTCAGGAGAAGACCAAGATGGATAATCCACTTAGCACTTCTGGCGAACATTTAAGCCTTGTCTTTTGCACTCAGCTCCTCCATTGTTGAGTATGGAGATGTTCAAGGAATCTCCTTCTCCTGTTAGTTGATTAATTGTGCACCACCATCCTGACTTGATGTGGTAGGATTTCAGAGCTTTGATCCGATCCGTTGGTTGTGGGATTGCTTAGTTCTATCCATAGCATGCTGCTTCCACTGTTTAGCATGTATGTCGTCCTGTGTTGTAGCTTCACCAGGTTGGCACCTCATTTTTAGGTACACCTGGTGCTGTTCCTGGCATGCTCTTCTGCATTCCTCATTGAACCAGTGTTGGTCCCCTGGCTTGATGGTAATGGTAGAGAGAGGGATATTACCGGCCATGAGGTTACAGATTGTGGTGGAATACAATTCTGTTGCTACTGATTGCCAACAGCGCTTTATGGATGCTCACTTTTGAGCTGCTAGATCTGTTCTGAATCTATTCCATTTAGCACAACACGACGAAGGGTGTCCTCTGTGGGAAGGCGGTACTTTGTCTCCACAATGACTGTGCGGTGGTCATTCCTACCAATACAGTCATGGACGGATGCATCTGTGACAGGTAGATCTGTGAGGATGAGGTCGAGTAGATGGTTCCCTTGTGTTGGTTCTCTCACTACCTTCCGTAAAACCAATCTGGCAGCTATTTCCTTTGGGATTTGGCCAGTTCAGTCAGTTGTCATGCTATCGAACCACTCTTGGTGATGGACACTGTGTACATTCAGTGCTCTAATTACCCTCAGTGCTTCTTCAAAGTGATATTCAACATGGAGGGATACTGATACATTCACTGAGGGAGGGCAGTAGGTGGTAATTAGCAGACAGTTTTCTTGTCCATCTTTGACCTGATGCCATAAGACTTCATGGGGCCATTCCCTCCCGACTGTATACCATTGTGCCGTCATCACTGGTGGGTCTGTTCTGCCGGTGGGACAGAATATATCCAGGGATGGTGATAGAGGAGTCTGGGACGTTGGCTGAAAGGTATGATTCTGTGAGTTGGACTGTGTTAGGCTGTTGCTTGACTAGTCTGTGGGACAGCTCTCCCAATTTTGCCACAAGTCCCCAGATATTAGTAAGGAGGACTTTGCAGGGTTGACTCTTCTGGGTGTGCCTTTGTCATGTCCAAATCCGAAGCCTAGGTTGATGCCGGATTGTCTGTCTAGTTTTATCCTTATTATACTTTCTTATAGCAGTTTGATACAACAAAGTACCTTGATAAGCCATTTCAGAGGGCAGTTAAGAGTCAACCACATTGCCGTGGGTCTGGAGTCACATATAAGCCAGACCAGGTAAGGACAGCAGGTTTCCTTCCTTAAAGAACATTAGTTAACCAGTTGGGCTTTTACGACAATCCAATAGCTTCATGCTCATACTCACCATTACCAATACTAGCTTTTTATTCCACATTAATAAAATAATTCATTAACTAAATTCAAATTCACAAACTGCTGTGGTGGAAGACACATCTCCCGATAATTAGTCCAGACCTCTGGATTACTCGTCCAGTAACATAACTACTATATAACATAGAACCATATAACCACTGTACCCTACTGTACCTGCCAGAGCATCATCAACAATAGCTTCTCTTCCCGTCTTTGCGCTGTTATCTCTGGAGTCCCCCCAGTATCTATCCTTGGCCTCCTTCTTTTACTTCTCTATGTTCCAGCCGTGGCTCAGTTGGTAGCACCCTCGCCTCAGAGTCATAAAGTCATGGTTTCAAGTCCCATTCCAGACACTTGAGTGCAAAAATCTAGGCTGACATTGCAGTACTGAGGGAATGCTGCACTGTTAGAGGTATTGTCCTTTGGATGAGACTTTAAACTGAGGCTTCAAATGGACATAAAATATCCTTATGGCACTATTTTGAAATAGAGCTGGGGAGTTATCCCTGGTGTCCTAGCCAATATTTACCCTGAATCAATATTACTAAAACAGATTATATGGTTATTGCTATTTGTGGGAGCTTGCTGTGCGCAACTTGGCTGCCGTGTTTCCTACATTACAGCAGTGACTACACTTCAAAAGTACTTCATTGGCTGTAATGCTTTGGGAGGTCTGGTGGTCGTGCAAGGCGCTATATAAATGCACCCAGCTGTACCTCTGTTCTTCATGTTTTGACCCCTCCGCTGCTTCTGTATAGGCAGGCTGCTTGTCTGACATCCATTCGTGGATTAGCCGCAACTTCCTCCAATTAATTATTGGGAAGACTGAAGCCATCGTCTTCGGCTCCCACCACAAACTCTTGCTATCAATTCTACCCCCCTTTCCCAGCCACCGTCTGAGGCTGATCCAGACTTTTTACAATCTCGGTGTCCTATTTGAACCCAAGCTACTTCCATCTCATGTTCATCTCTGTCTGTGCCATCTCTGCCCGTGCCAGCCAATCTGCTGCTAAAACTCATTTATTCCTTTGTCACCTCCACACTGAATGATTCCAGTGCTCTCAATCTCCCATCTTCCATGCTCTGTAAATGACAGCTGAACAAAATCTTTGCTGCCCGTATCCCCTCCCCATCTCTGTAACTGCCTCCATCCCTCCAACCAACTCCAATCTCTCCATACTTTTGACTCTATCCTCTTGTCCACCCCTTTGCTTCATCCTCTCCATAGGCGGCCGTACCTTCAGCCATCTAAGCACCATATTCTGGAAATCCCATCACAAACCACTCCTCCTTTCTCTCATCCTTTAAGACTGTCCTTAAAGCCGACTTCTTCACCCCTCCTAATATCTCCTTCTCTATCTCAGCATCTATTTTTGTTTGATTACGTCTCTGTTAAATTCCTTGGAACATTTTTCTATGTTAAAGGCATTATATAAATGCAAGTTGTTTTTGTTCTTATTGTTATTTTTGCGAGACTAAGATATTATATATTAAAAGTTAACTAATTTTATTCAGTCATACAGTCTGAGTGGCTGATTTTAATTTTATGTGCACAACAGGCAGTCAGTGGCCAGAGTGCGCCCACTACTCACCCATTCTTACCGTGAGTCCCGAATTATTTGTAAAGTTTCGAGCCTCATTTTTATGTTTGCTGTCATAATTTCCTTGTAGTTGTTGGCCTGATGAACTTTATTTGATGGTTATTGTGTTTGTGAGAAAAGGAATGCATAGGGATGACGCCGAAACAAATTCCTGTTACATTGCATATATGGAATTTGATGCGGTTTTCTAAGTACTTGGATAACTGTACAGTAAAAAAGAGTGGCATCTAATGCTTAGGGCCCAAGTTTCCACATGATTTGCGCCTGATTTTTAGGAGCAACTGGTGGAGAACGGACAATCTTAGAAATCGCAATTCTCCACGTTTTTTTTCCTGCAGTTCAAGTCAGTTAGAACAGTTTCACTTTGGAACAGAATTTTTTCTTCAAAAGGGGGCGTGTCCGGCCACTGACGCCTGATTTCAAAGTTTCCATAGTGAAAACGTACTCCAAACTAACTTAGAATGGAGCAAGTGAAGATTTTTGTAGAACTGAAAAAACCTGTTCTACACATTAAAAAATCAGGCGCAGGTTACAAATTAGGCGTCCAGAACGAGGTGGGGGGGGGAGGGGAAGTCATTAAATTCTATAATAAATCCTTATTTATACTTATACAAATATTATACAAATAAATCCAACCTGAATAAAAATTTATAAGCAAAGAAAAGATTAAATAAACAATCTTCCTACCTGTGTGAAAGTGCTTCAGCCAGGGAGAATGCTGCAACAAGCCTCACAAGTTGAGGAAGCTGTTCGTTCCCGCGGGGGGGGGGGGGGGAGGAAGCCGTTCGTTCCCGCGGGGAGGGGGGGAGGAGGAAGCCGTTCCCGCGGGTGGGGTGGGGGGGGGTGGGGAGGGAAACGGCTGCCTCAACTTTCTGAGGCTTCCTGCAGCCTTCTCACTGCTGCAAGAAGCCTCAGTGCTGATGTGCTGATGGCAATGTGCTTTTATTAAAAAATTTTCAAAAATTAAACAGCTACAAAGAACTACAAAAATGGCCGAGTGCCAATGTTTCCTTCACACTGAGCATGTGCGAACGCTCCAATGCGCACGCGCAGGGTTGCCGGCAGGAAAAAAACGAATTTAAATGGTACCCGCCCCCTCCCACTTACAAAATCGGCGCGACTGGTAGGCTCCGCCCCCCCTGGGCGCCAGCAGACATGGAGCTGCAGGGCGCTCCAGAATCGCACGTTTTTTTTCTGGCGTCGTTTTCGGCGCGAAAAACGGGCGCCCAGCTCTGAGGGGCGCCCGTTTTTATCGTGTGGAAACTTGGGGCCATAGTTTCTATGTAGTGAATTCACTGAAAAATTCTGAATAAACTCAATATATTTTGTTGCAGAAGAAAAAATGGTTTTATTTTTTAAATTACTTGGAACAGAACGTTTCATTGATACTATAGGTGACTGAATAGAAATATTGGGCCCAAATTTCCCCAACCCCTTTTTCCGGGTGCACTCTCCCGAGATGCGCTGACTTTGTGTGCTCAAAACGACGCCAAAAAACGTATTAACAATTCTGGCTGCTCTGCTGTAAGTCCCGCGTCCTGGCACAGTGTTTCTTGTGGAGTGGGGGGCGGAGCTACAGCCCTGCAGCTGTCCGCATGCGCATTAGAGCATTTACACATGTGCAGTAGCTCCTCCCATGATGATGATGATGATGCCTGTAGCAAGGGACCCAACGCGACCGCCCCTATCCCGGGCCGAGTGGCCTGCCGCACAGACCGGCCACTGCCTTCCCGCGCTGAGGGCTACAAGAGACAGGTTGGTGGGGGGAAGAGTTTCGATCGGGGCGGGGGGGGGGGGGGTGAAGGAAGAGTTTTGATCCGGGGAGGGGGAAAGAGTTTTGATCGGGGGCGGGGCGGGGGGTAAGAGTTTTGATGGTGGGTGGGTGCGGGGGGGGGAAGAGTTTTGATCAGGGGTGGGGGAAGAGTTTTGATGGTGGGTGGGGGGGGCGAAGAGTTTTCATCGGGAGGGGCGTGGGGGGAGAAAAAAATCTTCAAAGATTTTCCAGTATTTTAATATCTAGCTATCTTTACTAAAAATTCCCTATCTGCAGTATCTTACAGCTCACCCACTACTGCATAGAATTCAAAAATATTACTAATTATCAGAGTCACACTACGCAATGTTGAACACCAAAATTTAAGTTTACATTTTGACATGCTTTTTTTGTTAAGTCTAACGTTTTAAATTTCTAAACCTAGACTGGGCAATTCTTTGGTGCTGCAGAAGTCAAAATCCAATGTGGTGTGATGCCGCACTCGAATTTATTAGGCGAGAGCGTTGGTGCTGTATTATTTACAAAGAAAACCCTCCCCTTGCTTAAGTGGCCCTATACTTCAGCCTTGTAATGATCATTTTTATTCTTGTAAAAACACCATACTCAGTTTAATCAGGCTGATAGCACCTACATCCTGTCCAGTCTCGTTGCTTGGGATTTAAAAAAAACTAGCATTCCTATCATAACACTGCCATTTGGAAGCTACCTGCACTGATTTCTTAACTCTCAGCAAGGGTTTTCTGTGCGGCCACAAGTGGCCACATACGCTGGTCTAAGTTAGTTTGGAGCAACTATTAGCTGTCCAAACTGGCTTAAATGGCCAAAACAGGCGAAGGTGGCTGGTAACGCCCCCTTTTCAAAAAAAAACGGAACTAAAAAAAATCCTAACTAACTCACTTGCACTGGCGCAAATTAAATGTGCAGAATGGGGATTTTTAAGATACTCCAGAAAAATCAAGTTGCTCCAAAAAAAATGGAGCAACTCCCGGACAAATTTGGGCCCATACAGGGAAGTGTGTCCCTGGAACTGACTATTGTTTGAACTGAGAGCTTATATTCTGGTAAACAATCAATATTTAAGCCATCAATTATCCCAAATGGTACATTAAGTACTCTATATATGTAATAAAAACTACAAGTAAACCACATGACTGTGCTTAGATAATCTCTTTATGCATGGAAGTTTCCAATGAACTCATTGGACTTTGGACAACCTATTTGGCACTTAAATAATAGCTCTACATCTATTAACAGCTGTATTTTTTTTCTTCTTCGATCAATGTGGAATTCTTAATACCACAGGATTTCCGCCATTACTTTTGACCATGCGGATAATGAATTTCAAAGTAACATGCATACTGTACTGCAAAAAGAGAATAAGGGGCTTTATCTTAGTCTATCTATATTTGATGCAACTGTGATTCAATAATTAGTTACTGAAATGTATTTCATAATGCGATGAATTGTTAATGTGTGTGGCCATTACTGCAGCAAACTCTTTCATGTTCAACTTGGTTAATTCTATCTGCCCTTGCTTAATAGCAAAACCAAATCATATTTCTGTAGTCGTCTGAATAATTAAATGCAAAATATATGTGATAACTCCAATAAAACACATAGAATCATAAAATCATAGAAAGTTACAGCACGGAAGGAGGCCATTTTGGTCCATCATGTCCGCGCTGGCCAACCAAGAGCTATCCAGCCTAATCTCACTTTCCAGATCTTGTTCCGTAGCCCTGTAGGTTACGGCACTTTAAGTGCACATCCAAGTAGTTTTTAAATGTGGTAAGGCTTTCTGCCTCTCCCACCCTTTCAGGCTCTGAATTCCAGAACCCCACCACCCTCTGGGTGAAGAAATTTCCCCTCATGTTTCCTCTAAACCTCCCCCCAATTACTTTAACTTGATACCCCCTGGTTGTTGACCCCTCCGCCAAGGAAAACAGGTCCTTCCTATCCACTCTATCTAGGCCCTTCATAATTTTATACACCTCAATCAGGTCTCCCCCCAGCCTCCTCTGTTCCAAAGAAAACAGACCCAGCATCTCCAATCTTTCCTCATAGCCAAAATTCTCCAGTCCAGGCAATATTCTTATAAATCTCCTCTGCACCCTTTCCAGTGCAATCACATCTTTCCTGTAATGTGGTGACCAGAACTGCACACAGTACTCCAGCTGGTGCCTAAGCAGTGTTTTATACAGTTTAAACATAACATCCTTGCTCTTGTCTTCTGTTACGTATGTATGCTTGGGGTTACTAGCCACCAGGTGGCGCCACTGTTGGAGGGTATTGGGCTGTATGCAAGCGTGTGCGGCTCAGGTATAAAAAGTAAGCCATCATGTAATGTAATCACTTTGGGCCATAATAAAGCAGAGCCAGGTTTGTACCTGTGTTAGTTTGCAGAATTCAATCTATCGAGTTATTACATACATAACATTTGGCGACGAGGTAACTTAAGAACCTTCGCATGCAAAAATGAGCACAATTGGAATTCTGGAGAGATTCGTGGAGGGAGAGGACTGGGCAGATTTTGTAGCTCGTCCAGACCAGAACTTAGTGGCCAACAAAATGGAGGAACCCACTGACGCAGTTAAGTGCAGGGCGGTCTTCCTCACGTTTGCGGTCCGAAAATCTATGGACTCATAAAGAATTTTCTTTTGCCTGCAAGTCCAACGGACAAGGACTATGAGGAATTGTGTGCTCTGGTATGTGACCATCTCAAACCAGAAGGCGGCATCATCATTTCACGATATCGATTCTACAAGCACGTTTGTTCTGAGGGCCAGGATGTGTCGCAATTCGTTGCCGACCTAAAAAGT
This sequence comes from Pristiophorus japonicus, assembly GCF_044704955.1. Classification (NCBI taxonomy): domain Eukaryota; kingdom Metazoa; phylum Chordata; class Chondrichthyes; family Pristiophoridae; genus Pristiophorus; species Pristiophorus japonicus. The sequence continues at coordinate 85,100,059 of NC_091979.1, read as the reverse complement.
CTAGCTTGACCGTGTAAGTTCGAAAACGCATTGGGAGACATACTGTAGGACTTCTTTTAATCGGCATCAACCATGAGGTGATCCTGCGTAAGCAACTAGTGGCGGAGACGCTGGATTTGAGCAAGGCCATCACGATTGCCCAGGCATGCAGGACGACGGACAAAAACTTAAAGCAGTTATCATCGAAAAATCGGAACTCGACAAGTACTGTAAACAAGATTGTACCGTTGTTTGGCAGAGCTGCATATGGCAGGGCCTACTCGAATGCGTATGCGAAACCTGTGGCTGCCCAAAGTCTGCCAACGGGAATGAATCCAATTGCACCCTGTTGGCATTGTGGGGGCAATCATCAGCCTCATCAGTGTCGATTTAAACTGGCTGATCTGGCCGTGGACTCAGCTCCACTTACCCGCCCGCTCCCCATAACCCTTAATTCCCTTATTAGTTAAAAATCTATCTATCTGTGACTTGAATACATTCAATGAGCTAGCCTCAACTGCTTCCTTGGGCAGAGAATTCCACAGATTCACAACCCTCTTGGAGAAGAAATTCCTTCTCAACTCGGTTTTAAATTGGCTCCCCCGTATTTTGAGGCTGTGCCCCCTAGTTCTAATCTCCCCGACCAGTGGAAACAACCTCTCTAAGTCTATCTTGTAGATCAACTGAGTTTCGAAACAGGATCAATACCCATTACCGAAGGCTGATGACCTGTTTGCATGCTAGCCGGGGGGGAGTCGTTCACAAAACTGGATCTGACGTTGGCCGACATGACACAGGAGCTGGTCGAGACATCGAAGAAACTTATGTGCATCAACACTCATAAAGGACTGTTTATCTACAACAGGTGTCCTTTCGGAATTCGCTTGAATGCAGCCATATTTCAGAGGAACATGGAGAGTCTACTGAAGTCCATCCCTAGAACCGTCGTGTTCCAAGATGACATCCTGGTCACAGGTCGTAACAACATCAAACATCTGAACAACCTGGAAGAGGGTCTACATCTTCTGGACAAAAAGGGACTCAGGCCGAAATGTTCGAAGTGCGTCTTTGGTTTGAACTGGAAACAGATCACAAGCCACTCATTTCATTATTTTCAGAAAACAAAGGTATAAATACCAATGCCTCGTTCCGCATCCAGAGGTGGGCGCTGACATTACCTGCCTATGATTATGTCATTCGCCATAGACCTGGCAGCGAGTATTGTGCCGATGCACTGAGCCATCTGCTCAGAGAGACAGACTATTATCTGAATGGTGATAGATTAAGAAAAGGGGAGGTGCAATGAGATCTGGGTGTCATGATACATCAGTCATTGAAGGTTGGCATGCAGGTACAGCAGGCGGTTAAGAAAGCAAATGGCATGTTGGCCTTCATAGCGAGGAGATTTGAGTACAGGGGCAGGGAGGTGTTACTACAGTTGCACAGGGCCTTGGTGAGGCCACACCTGGAGTATTGTGTACAGTTTTGGTCTCCTAACTTGAGGAAGGACATTCTTGCTATTGAGGGAGTGCAGCGAAGGTTCACCAGACTGATTCCCGGGATGGCGGGACTGACATATCAAGAAAGATTGGATCAACTGGGCTTGTATTCACTGGAATTCAGAAGAATGAGAGGGGATCTCATAGAAACGTTTAAAATTCTGACGGGTTTAGACAGGTTAGATGCAGGGAGAATGTTCCCAATGTTGGGGAAGTCCAGAACCAGGGGTCACAGTCTAAGGATAAGGGGTAAGTCATTTAGGACCGAGATGAGGAGAAACTTCTTCACCCAGAGAGTGGTGAACCTGTGGAATTCTCTACCACAGAAAGTTGTTGAGGCCAATTCACTAAATATATTCAAAAAGGAGTTAGATGTAGTCCTTACTACTAGGGGGATCAAGGGGTATGGCGAGAAAGCAGGAATGGGATACTGAAGTTGCATGTTCAGCCATGAACTCATTGAGTGGCGGTGCAGGCTCGAAGGGCCGAATGGCCTACTCCTGCACCTAGTTTCTATGTTTCTATGTTTCTATTGCCCACACCGGAGGTGGAGACGCCACAACCTGCAGACCTACTGTTAGTCATGGATGCTGTCACTGCTCAACAAGTTAAGACCTGGACCAGCCACGACCCGATATTATCGGTTGTGAAACGTTGTGTCCTTAGTGGTGATTGGTCTACCATTCCCAAGCAAAGACCAAACCTTACAACCGTCGCAAAGATGAACTATCCATTCAGTCAGATTGTTTACTATGGGGTAATCGTGTTCTTATGCCTAAGAAAGGCAGAGAGAAATTTCTACATGATCTATATAGCACTCATCCCGGTATTGTCATGATGAAAGCCATTGCCAAGTCTCATGTATGGTGGCCTGGAATTGACTCTGATCTGGAATCATGTGTGCATCAGTGCAACACTTGCATGCAGCTTAGTAAAGCACCAGCGGAATTGCTGCTGAGTCTGTGGTCATGGCCATCTAAACCATGGTCCAGGATCCACATCGACTTTGCCGGTCCCTTCCTGGGAAAGATGGTTTTAGTTGTGGTGGATGCATATTCCAAGTGGATAGAGTGTATAATCATGTCATCCAGTACTCCACAGCTACCATTGAAAGCGTTCGTGTCATGTTTGCCACTCATGGTCTGCCCGACATCGTTGTAAGCGACAACGAATCTTGCTTCACTAGTCTGGAGTTTCAAGAGTTCATGAATCTCAATGGTACCAAACATGTGAGGTCAGTACCATTCAAACCCACATCTAATGGTCAAGCAGAGCATGCTCTCCAACCCATTAAGTAGAGTATGAAACATATAACTCAAGGTTCACTGCAGACTCGCTTGTCATGCATATTGCTTAGTTACAGGACAAGACCCCACACGCTTACCGGGGACCCCCCTGCTGAACTATTGATGAAGAGAGGTCTCAAGACCAAGCTCTCTCTTGTCCACCCTGACTTGAACGATCATGTTGAATACAGATGTTAAAGTCAGCAGTGGTATCATGATCGCGCTTCTGTGTCACGCGACATTTCTGTTAACGATCCTGTGTATGTACTAAATTATGGTCAAGGTCCCAGGTGGATCGCCAGTACTGTTATGGCCAAGGAGGGTAACAGAGTGTTTATCGTCAAGCTCAAGAATGGGCAAATATGCAGGAAACATGTTGATCAGATAAAGCTGCGGCACACGGATGAACCAGAACAGTCTGAGGAAGACTCAATCAGTGACCAACCAACCTTATCTCAGTCAGCAGAGGACTCCGCTGTCATCAGTGAATCTGGACTTTCAATCCCTGACATGGTCATTGCCACTCCCATCAGATCGGCTACCCAGCCCCCAGTCATAACAGACTCAGAACGCTCACCCAAGGCTGGAATTGAACTGAGACGATCAACTCGGGAGCGGAAAGCCCCGGACCATCTCAATTTATAAAAAGACTGTTACTAATATCTTAATGGGGGATATTGTCATATATGTATGCTTGGGGTTACTAGCCACCAGGTGGCGCCACGTGTGTGCGGCCCAGGTATAAAAGGCAAGCCATCATGTAATGTAATCATTTTGAGCCCAATCAAAGCAGAGCCAGGTATGTACCTGCGTTAGTTTACAGTATTCAGTCTATCGAGTTATTACATACATAAAATATTCCATGCCTCAACTAATAAAGGCAAGTATTCCATATGCCTTCTTAACCACCTGCTACCTTTAGGGATCTGTAGATATGCACTCCAAGGTCCCTTTATTTCTCTACACTTTTCAGTGTCGTACCATTTAATGCGTATTCCCTTGCCTTTTTCGACCTCCCCAAAAGCATTACCTCACACTTATCCGGATTGAATTCCAGTTGCCACTGTTTCACCCACCTGACCAGTACATTGATATCTTCATGCAATCTGCAGCCTTCTTCTTCATTATCAACCACACAGCCTATTTTAGTGTCATCTGCAAAATTCTTAATCATACCCCCAACATTCAAGTCCAAGTCATTGATATATACCACAAAAAGCAAGGGACCCAGCACTGAGCCCTGTGGCACCCCACTGGATGGAGCATTCTCGTCACAAAAATACCCATCAACCATTAACCTTTGCTTCCTGCCTCTGAGTCAATTTTGGATCCAACATGCCACTTTGCCCTGGATCTCATGCGCTTTTACTTTCGTGACCAGTCTGCCATGTGGGACCTTATAGAAAGCTTTGCTGAGATCCTCATACACTACATCATATGTACTGTTCTCATCGACCCTCCTGGTTACCTCCTCGAAAAATTCAATCGTTAGTCAGACACGACCTTCCCTTAACAAATCCATGCAGACTGTCCTTCATTAATCCAGGGGCTAGGCTTTACACTTTTGTGCAGATCGCCTAAGAAGGGGCATTATTTCCAGTGTGGGCGGTAAAAATGGGTTTTCAGATCGCTGCCTTGTCGCCCATTCTCAAAGCTTTTAGTTTCCATTTTTGAAATTGGGTGTTACCGCGAGTAACGTAAAATGGCTGGTAGCATAAAATCTCTCTGACCTTATGCCGTAAAGTTTGCAGAAAGAATGTTCCCGATGTTGGGGAAGTCCAGAAGCAGGGGACATAGTCTAAGGATAAGGGGTAAGCCATTTAGGACTGAGATGAGGAGAAACTTCTTCACTCAGAGAGTTGTTAACCTGTGGAATTCCCTACGCAGAGAGTTGTTGAGGCCAGTTCATCGGATATATTCAAGAGGGAGTTAGATATGGGCCTTTATGGCTAAAGGGTTTAAGGGGTATGGAGAGAAAGCAGGAAAGGGGTACTGAGGTGAATGATCAGCCATGATCTTATTGAATAGTGATGCAGACTCGCAGAGCCGAATGGCCGACTCCTGCACCGATTTTCTATGTTTCTATATTTCGGCGTCCTTAGCAACGGCATGACAACGCTCGTTTCCCGCGATTCAGGAGGTCAGGAGTCATCATTACATGCGCAGAAGAGGAGACAGAGAAAGAGGGAGCATAGTGGGACTGAAAGCGTGTGTGCGTGTGGTGTATGCTTGTTTGGCTGTTGTGGGAGGTATCAGGGAGATTCACCAGCAGCAAAAAGCCCACTAAGCACCAAGAACATAGTTGGCACTGAGCTTTTGTCCAACAAATAATATATAACATGGAAGGGATGGAGGAGGCCCTGGAGCTGGTAGCCAGGAACACTGGTGGCAGAGGGCTCCCAGTGGTCCCGGAGCATGGCACTGCACTCCATGGCACTGCACCCCCATTGCCAATGACACAGGAGAGCCAGGAGCAACATCTTGCTTCTGGCTCGGAGCACGTTCCCACCTCAGGACCGTCCTCTCCCGTATCCGTCCAAGCAGTGATTCTGCCGTCATCCCACCCCCTAATGAAGCATCGTCTGAGGAGCTCCTCGGCCAGGCGGCTTGGAGTCAGGAGAGGAAGGGGAAGGGGTAGAGATGGGGAGGAGAACCAGTGGGGGGGGCGGGGGGGAGGGGGTGGAGGGTTGGTTTTTACAGATATGCTTATGATTTCAGAAAAATGGTCAGTTTGAACGTGTTTTATTTAACATAACCTTGCTGCGCATTGGCTCAGATAGCTGCACCATTGCACAAAGGGTATAATTACACTTAACTTCAATCAACTTAAACTTTAACTGTCACCAAGGTGATGCATGCCATTGATGTATGACCTGCACACCGAGCAGTGTGTCAGCCTTGTAAATACCGCCAACATTCTTTCAGGCAAAGCGCTCATTTATGAGCTCCTGACATAAGAGTCGCAGCAATGATGCCACCACTGGCCCTTTCCTGCTGTCTACAGGGGGAGTGCGGGGGCATGACTTCAGCATCAGTCTGATTGTGTGGCCCGCGGTCAGCGTCCACCTCCTTGTCCTCCTCTTCCTCTCTCTCCTGAAGTGGACCATCACACCCTTCTGGCAATTCTTGTCCCCTCCTGATAGCTAAGTTGTGCAGCATGGAGCACACCACCACGAATTGAGTTACCTGCTCAGGGTGGTATTGGAGCTTTCCTCCTGAGTGATCGAGGCATCTAAAGCGCTGCTTAAGCACTCCAATGGTTTTCTCGATGATATTGCAAGTGGCTCTGTGGCTCTCATTGTATCGCTTCTTGGCTTCGGTGTGGGTGTCATGCAGGAGAGTCATCAGCCAGGTGGTAAGGCCATATCCTTTGTCACCAAGCATCCAGCAGTGACCTTGTGGCTGATTGTTAAACAAGTCAGATACAGTGCTCTCACGCAGGATGTGAGCATCATGGATGCTGCCCGGAAATTTAGCATTCACTGCCATAATAATTTGCTGGTGGTCAGCCAAGTTGAGGTAAGACTGCTTCTCACTGTACTTGTGGGGTATGTAACGTCTGGTCCTCCTCCTCAGTCTGTCACGTCTTACATTGGGCACATGATGCTGTTGAGAGTACCTTCTACCATCACGAGTCTGCAGCATGTAAGTGGTCATCAAGAAAGGTGAGAAAGGACAGGCCCCATTCCAATAGCTATCTGTTTTCCACCGATTGTTCACAAAGAATGAATGTCCCCACTAAAACACCTAGTAAATTCCAATCGTCCACAGTATGATGAGATGTTTGTTCAGATGTTCATATCACCTCCAAAGACCTCCAGAGTACATCCGAACTCCCCCGAGGTTGAAGCAGAGCAGCCTTTTAAATGATGCAACATGTGATTTAGAACATGGCGTCCATATCGCTGTGAATAGTTCCGGTTAGTTCTTTTTTTTCCCGGCGTTTTTTTTGGTGAGCAATATTGTGAGCGGGATGTGTGCAAGGTGCCAAAAGTAACGATGGGCTATACTGGGCGTTAGTTTTGGCAAATGTGATCTTTACGATAAAAAACAGTGGCCGGGCGGTATTATTAAACCACGGCGTTTACTATGTGCCGAAAGTAACACTGGGCGATATTATGGACGTTGGGATTGACCATTCTGATGATTAGGCCCCAAAAAAGTGGGTGGGTGTTATTATTTTTTCTCGCCGTTACACACATGCGGAAAGTAATGCTTGACGATAAGTAACCGAGAAATGGGTGTCAATTTCCATTTTGTGGCTAAATGGGCGATATCTGGGCATTACACATCATTTCAGCGTTAAAATGGATATTAAGTGGGCATAATGCATGCAAAAATAATGGAAAATCTAGCCCCAGGTCTTTCCAAATGAAGATTTATCCTGTCCCTCAGGATTTTTTCCAATAATTTTCCCCCATCGAGGTTAGGCTGACTGGCCTGTAATTACTCGGTCTATCCCTCTCTCCCTTTTTAAACAAAGGTACAACTTGAGCAATCCTCCAGTCCTCTGGCACCACACCTGTTGCCAGAAAGGTCTGAAAAATGATGGTCAGAGCTTCTGCTATTTCCTCTTTTGCTTCCCTTAACAGCCTGGGATACATTTTATCCGAGCCTGAGGTTTTATCCACTTTCAAAGCTGCTAAGCCCCTTAATACTTCCTTTCTCTATGTTTATCTCATCTAATATTTCACACTCCTCCTCCATCATTGCAAAGTCTGCATCGCCCCTCTCTTTTGTGAAAACCGATGCAAATATTCATTAAGAATCCTAGCCACATCTTATGCCTTCACACACAGGTTTCCTTTGTGGTTTCTAATAGGCCCCACTCTATTTCTAGTTATCCTCTTGCTCTTAATGTATTTATAAAACATCTTTGGGTTTTCCCTGATTTTACTTACCAACATTCTTTCATGCTCTCTCTTAGCTTTCTTGATATCTTTTTTAATTGCACCCCAGCACTTCTTATATTCCTCTAGAGTCTCTGCAGTATTGAGTTCTCGCAATCTGTCATAAGCTTCCCTTTTTTCTTTATCTTATGTCCATTGACATCCAGAGGGTTCTAGATTTTTTTAAGGGAACATACTTGCTCTATACTCTTCTCCTTGAATGTCTCCCAATGCTCTGACACTGATTTATCATCAAGTAGCTGTTTCCAATCCACTTTGGCCAAATCCCATCTCAGCTCAGCAAAATTGGCTTTACCCCAATTGAGAACCTTTATTCCTGGTCCACCTTTGTCCTTTTCCATAACTACCCTAAATTTTACTAAATACAAGTTGTTGCTGTTATTGTAATAATACAGCTATACAATAATGTTATACAATGTTTCAGGGTATCATTTATCACTAAATTCAAAACATGATACCAGAAAAAATGTATGCAATACCTAACTGTTACTTGTACAATTAAAAGAAAGAAAAACATTCCAATTATATAGCACCTTTCATGACCTCAGGGCACCTCAAACTGCTTCACAGCCAATAAAATACTTTGGAAGTGTAGTCACTGTAATGTAGGAAATATGGCAGCCAATTTGTGTGGAGCAAAGTCCCACTAACTGCAATGAGATAATGACCAGATAATCTGTTTTTAGCAATGTTGGTTGAGGGATAAATATTGGCCAGGGCACTGGGAGAACCTCCCTGCTTTTCTTCGAATAATACTGTGAGATCTTTTACGCCCACCTGAGAAGACAGACGGGGCAACAGTTTACTGTCCTCTGAAAGACTCCCTCAGTACTGCACTGAAGTGCCAACCTAGAATACGTGCTTAAGTCTCTGGAGTGGGACTTGAATCCATGACATTCTGACTCGGAGGCAAGAGTGCTACTGGCTCCTGGAAAATTGCCCGGGAGTTAGCGGAGGTGCTGTCACAGCAGCGCCGCGCCATGGGCCGCCATGCAACCGGAGATGATGATTGTCCCCCACCCCGCGAGGCTGGCGCGGGCGGGTGACAGCGCTAGGTTCACGCGTCACAAAGCTGGTTGACGTCTGCTCGTGAGACAGAAGGTAATGGGGAATTGCCAGCGCCCCGCGCCGTCATCTTACATTTTTTGCCGACTCTCGGGTCGGCTCACTGACCTTTTTATGTACGTGGTTCGGGACGGCATCGTGCAATGCAGCACTGTTTTCTGTGCCAGGCTGCAAGTCCAGTACCACGCAGCCCTGGTGGTCCAGTGGAGGTCTTGCAGAGTGTGCAGTGGCCCTCCCCTTTAAGCAAAGTGGAGGGGCGTTGAAGCGATTGTGCCACGTTAGCGCCACTGTTCTTCACTTCCTTTCGGGGCTGCCCCTAAAGAAAGTGTGCCTTTGAGGGGTGGTGTAACGTATGCACCTGTGAGTATGCCCACAGGCTTGTAGAGCTGTTGCCTCCCCCTTCTGGATTGGCGGCTGTCCTTCGGGAGCCGCTGCTCCGGAATCCGTACCTCCACGAGCGCAGTTTTAAGTGGCAGGCGGACGAGAGGGCTGTGTTTGGCAAGGTGACCAGGGTCAGGGACCTACTCGATGGTGGAGGAGTTGGGCTAGATGGCACCTGAGGAGCTGGTAAACTTTAAAACATATAAAATCAAATTAAAATTTGGTTGACAGTGGTGATGATGCACTCCAGTCCCTCCGGCGCCCACCTCTCGCGGAAGGCCACGAGCGTACCTGTGGACACCGCGTGCTCCATCTCCAGGGACACCCTGGCTCGGATGTAACCGCGGAAGAGAGGCAGGCAGTCGGGCTGAATGACCCCCTCGACCGCCTACTGCCTGGACCGGCTGATGTCACCCTTGGCCGTGCCCAGGAGCAGTCCTACGAGGAGGCCCTCGGACCTACCCGCTCCCCTCCGCAAAGGGTGCCCAAAGATCAGTAGCGTGGGACTGAAGTGCAACCAGAATTAGGCCACGCGCCTAAACTGGGCCGACGTCCGGCGCGCGGCCGATGCCATCGAGTCGCTAAAAACAGCTCTGGGCCCTGACTCCATTAGGTGTGTCGAGGAGGCTCAAGCACGTGGGGAGATCCCGTCCGAACTGACCCCTGCCCAGACGGAATTCCTCATCGGCGCCAAGCCCCGGAACCTCGCTCGGGAGCCGGTGCCTCACAACTTGAGCCGCCTCGGGGAAATCCCCTCCGTGCCTTTCAGTTCTGCGTGGAGGGGTTTCCTGTATGGGCTGCTCCTGCACAGTCTCAACCTTGCCATCCTCATCTGCCATCCGGACACGCCATGGCGCACCATCTTGCCGTCCGGAGGAGGCGGGGGTCCCAGATGGAGTGCACTCTATGCGGTAGTCCTCCCACTATTTATCAGGGACTTGGCCTGGAGGGTGTTGCATGGAGCAGTCCCATGCAATAAATTTTTAAGTCGGTTCACAGGCTCCCAGGCCGCCTGCAATTTCTGCGGTCTGGAAGAGTCCGTGTTCCATGTTTTTATGGAATGTGCGAGGTTACAGCTTCTGTTCCATTATTTAAAGGGGCTGCTCCTCAAATTCTGGTTGCACTTCAGTCCCACGTTCCTGATCTTTGGGCATCCTGTGCGGAGGGGAGCGGGTAGGTCCAAGGGCCTCCTCGTACGACTGCTCCTGGGCACGGCCAAGGGTGCCATCAGGCAGTCCAGGCAGTGGGCGGTCAAGGGGGTCGTTCAGCCCGACTACCTGCCTCTCTTCCACGGTTACATCTGAACCAGGGCGTCCCTGGAGTTGGAGCATGCGGTGTCCATCGGTACGCTCGTGGCCTTCCGCGAGAGGTGGGCGCCAGAGGGACTGAAGTGCATCATCACCCCCAGCAACCAAATTTTAATTTGATTTTATATGTTTTAAAGTTTAATTTGTTTTATTGCCGGGTTTTAGTGTCCCCCTCCCCTTTTAGCCAGGGGGCACTTGTAAAATTTGTGGTTTTAGTGCCCAAAAAAAAAACACACCAAAAAAAAAGGACACTTGAAAACCATTTGGAGTGTCCCCCCTTTAAATCAGGGGCACTTGATTTAATGTTTATTTTTGTTTTGCAACAAAAGAGTTGTAGAGATGTTGCCTCTCCCATCTGGAGTGGCGGCTGTCCTTCGGGTGCCGCTGTTCAGGAATCCGTACCTCCATGAGCGCAGTTTTAGGTGGCAGGCAGACGCGAGGGCTGTGTTTTGGCAAGGTGAACAGGGTCAGGAACCTATTCGATGGCGGAGGAGTCGGGCTAGATGGCGCCTGAGGAGCTGGCATGGCGCCTAAACTGGGCCGACGTCTGGCGCGCGGCCAATGCCAACGAGTCACTAAAAACAGCGCTGGGCTTTGACTCCGTATGGTGTGTGAGGATGCTCAAGCACATGGGGAGATCCTGTCCAAACTGACCCCCTTCCACACAAAATTCCTCATCGGCGCCAAGCCCCGAAACCTCCCTTTGGAGCCGGCGCCTCACAATTTGAGCCTCCTCCAGGAAATCCCCTTGTGCCTTTCAGTTCTGCGCATAGGGATTTTCTGTACAGGCTGCTCTTGCACACTCTCTATGTTGCCATCCTTGCCTGCTGTCTGGACACGCCATGGCGCACCATCTTGCCATCCAGAGGCGGGGGTCTCCAATGGAGTGCACTCTACGTGGGAGTCCTCCATCTATTCATTGGGGACTTGGCCTGGAGGGTGTTGCATGGAGCAGTCCCGTGCAATAAGTTTTTAAGTCGGTTCACGGGCTCCCATGTCGCCTGTAGTTTCTGCGGTCTGGAGGAGTCCGTGTTCCAAGTTTTTATGGAATGTGCGAGATTGCAGCCCTTCTTCCAATATTTTAAGGGGCTGCTCCTCAAATTCTGGTTGCACTTCAGTCCCACATTCCTGATCTTCGGGCACGCTATGTGGAGGGGAGCGGGTAGGTCCGAGGGCCTCCTCATAGGACTGCTCCTGGGCATGGCCAAGGGGGGGCCATCAGCCGGCCCAGGCAGCGGGCAGTCGAGGGGGTCGTTCAGCCCAGCTGCCTGCCTCGCTTCCGCGGTTACATCCGAGCCAGAGTGTCCCTGGAGATGGAGCATGCGGTGTCCACCGGTACGCTCGCGGCCTTCCGCGAGAGGTGGGCGCTGGAGGGACTGGTGTGCATCATCACCCCCGGCAACCACATTTTAATTAGAACCACGTCAAAAGTTTAATTTATTTAAGTTTGTCGGTTTTAGTTCCCTCCGCCCCCTTTCAGCAAGGGGGCACTTGTTTAATTTGTGTTTTGGTGCCCTCAGGAATAAAAAAAACCGAGGGCACCTGAAAAGGTTTTGGAGTGTGACCCCCACAACCTCCCCCCCCCTTTAATCAGTGGGTACTTGATTAAAGTATTACAACAAAATAGTTGTAGAGCTGTTGCCTCCCCCATCTGGAGTGATGGCTGTCCTTCGGAAGCCGCTGCTCAGGAATCCGTACCTCCGCGAGCGCAGTTTTAGATGGCAGGCGGATGAGAGGGCTGTGGTTGGCAAGGTGACCAGGGTCAGGGACCTACTCGATGGCGGAGGAGCCAGGCTGGATGGCGCCTGAGGAGCTGGCACGGCGCCTATCCTGGGCCCACGTCCGGCGTGCGGACAATGCCATCGAGTCATTAAAAACAGCACTGGGCCCTGACTCCATTAGGTGTGTCAAGGATGCTCAAGCACATGGGGTGATCCTGTCCAAACTGACCCCTGTCCAGACAGAATTCCTCATCGGCGCCAAGCCCCGAAAGCTCCCTCGGGAGCTGGCGCCTCAGAACTTGAGCCTCCTCCAGGAAATCCCCTCCGTGCCTTTCAGCTCTGCACAGAGGGGTTTCCTGTACGGGCTGCTCTTGCACACTCTCCACGTTGCCATCCTCGTCTGCCGTCCGGACACGCCATGGCGCATCATCTTGCCATCCGGAGGAGGCGGGGGTCCCCAATGGAGTGCTCTGTTTGCGTGACTCCTCCCCCTATTCATTGGGGACTTGGCCTGGAGGGTGTTGCATGGAGCAGTCCCGTGTAATAAGTTTTTAAGTCGGTTCATGGGCTCCCAGGCCGCCTGTAATTTCTGCGGTCTAGAGGAGTCCGTATTCCACGTATATGTTGAATGTGCGAGGTTGCATCCCCACTTCCAATATTTGAAGGGGCTGCTCCTCAAATTCTGGTTGCACTTCAGTCCCACGCTCCTGATCTTTGGGCACCCTGTGCAGAGGAGAGCGGGCAGGTTGGAAGGCCTCCTCATAGGACTGCTCCTGGGCACGGACAGGGGGCCATCACCCGTTCCAGGTAGTGGGTGGTCCAGGGGGTCATTCAGCCCGACTGCCTGCCTCTCTTCCGCGGTTACATCCGAGCCAGGGTGTCCCTGGAGATGGAGCATGCGGTGTCCACCGGTACGCTCGCGGCCTTCCGAGAGAGGTGGGCGCCGGAGAGGCTGGAGTGCATCATCACCCCCGGCAACCAAATTTTAATTTGATTTAAGTTTTGGTAAAAAGTTAATTTGTGTAATTGTCGGTTTTAGTGCCCCCTCGTTAATAAGGGGGCACTTGATTTATCGGTTTTACAAAAATAGTTGTAGAGCTGTTGCATTGTGACTGGTTTAGCCAGTCAATTGATGTTCACAAGGCACAATAAAACTCCAAGTCAGTTGGGTCTAGGTCATGCACGATGAGGTATGCAGTTGTGAGCCTAGTGGATGAACTGGCAATGTGTAGTTTGATTGTTAAACCTTTGTTAATAAACCAACTAGTTCTTAACAGCAATATGTTGCTATGAATTGTTAAGCAAAGAACCCATGAAGCAAATACATTACATGCCGTAGGTCCAATTCTGCATCCGGGGCAGGACTTCCGCATGGGGCGCAGGAAGTCCTGCTCTGAGCAAGTTACCGCCCCCAATCGCGCCCCCCAATTCCTTGATGTTGTGCCCATTTTTACATTTTTTTCATCTCATAATACTCATGTGAAGTGCCTAGGGATGTTTCACTACGTTTAAGGCGTTATATAAATACAAGTTGTTGTTGTTGTTTTACAGGTGCCTAAGCATCCAATATGCTGGGTGGTGTGCACATGCACATACCTCAATTGAAGTGCCCTTCCTGTTTTATTGGTAAAGGCTGAAGTATAGATGTCCAGGGCCAGCGCCTGAAACATATGCAAATAGGGGGGAGGGGATTAATGCCTGTTTCAGGATCCCTTCCCGAAACTGGGATGCCTTGCCCTGTTGAAGATAACTATGTCTACATGGAGCCTAACCAGCAGTCCTTGAAGGGAAGTGAGACTGACACAAAAGGGATAATGAAAAATGTTTCTGGTAATACTCATTGGAAAGGTTGCTTTGTATATATCTCTGCTCTGTCCAATTGTAGCAGGTCTAGCCAGACTGTCACAGCCATCTTTTCCATGTGTAACAAATACTGACTTCTGATTCCAAATAAAATGCAAGACTCTTCCTTATTATAGGTTTACTCATAAAATATTAAAACAGCCAAAAATTCTGTCATTTAAACAAATTGAAATGAGTTTAATAGGCCAGCTGGTTTAACCATAGAACTCTTCATTGCTGCCAAATATTGATAAAAGACACAGATGTTCTCCACATTTTAAATGTCTAATTAAACATGTTTGTTCAAGTCAAATATTATTGGTTGCTTTACTTCTTTTGTTACATTGACAACTGAATTCAGTTGTTGTATATAATTTATTAGTGGAATTTTGCACCCTTTAAAGAAAGGCTTCTTTGAAAATAAATGCAGGATCTATTGACACTAAACATTAGTGGGCCAAAATTGCCCCTTTTGATAAGGCCGCTGACCGCTGAAAAGTGGCGGCCATGGGGCGGTGTGGAATGGCTGCCGACTCTCCATGGAGGGGTCGCCATTTTAGAAATTGCCCTTCCACAGAAGCGGAGCGGTGTCCGGGACCGCTCAACACGTTTCCCACGTGCATGCACCGACCCCTTACCGTCTGGCGTGGGGCCCCCTCGCGAAATTGCCCTTGAAAAATTGTGCCTTACCCGAAATTGCCCCGTGAGAGCGGTCCTGCCGCCGGCCGGTGTCCCCGACAGCTTTTGCTATCAGTACACTCGCTGTGAAATGGCGGCATGGCCTCCCTTAAAGGGAAGGGCACATTTCCATGGCTGCCATATTATTTTTTTGTGTCAGCCGAAAATTATGCCCCAGTTTTGCTCAGACTGCCAACAGGTAGCCTGGCAACCCCTCTTGGATGCCAAGTCACTGGCCCAGCCGAAACCCTCCTTGATGGCCCAGTGGGCACCACTTAAGTGGCTGCAGAGTTCGCAGCGGCCCTCCCCTTTAACTGAAGGTGAGAGCTGTTGTGATGCTGATGACTGATCAGGGCGGCAGGCCCGCTGCGAGGTCACTTCCGCCCACACCCGACTAGAACACCCCACCACAGAGAAAGAAAAACCAAAGTGCTGAATTTCTCCGGAATCTCAGCCCCTGGGGCGGAGAAAAACTTCCACAAACGCTAAGTGCAATTTCTACCCCTATATGTTACAGCTATCTCCACCCAAGCAAACTCAGTCTTGAACATTTCAATTATTACAACATCCACAGCTGGGCGAGAGTGGTTTGAATTCCACTAACCTTTTTGTGTGAAAAAGTGTATCCAGATTTGACCCATGAATGACATTGCTCTAATTCTAGAATTGTGCACTCTTTTTCTGGATTCTCCCACCAGACTAATTAGTTTATCTGTCTCCACTCCATCAAATCCTTTTATTATTTTAAACGCCTCGATCAGATCACCCTTCTAAATTCAAGAGAATACAAACCAAGTTTATGCAAACTGTCCTCATAATTTAACCCTTTAAATGCCAGTATCATTCTGGTAAAACTGAGTTGCACTTTTTCTAAGGACAATATGGGCCAGATTTTGCTGGAGCGGGGCATCTTGAAGCATGCCAGTTAGTTGGATTTACAGTTGCATGTTTTAGGTTTTAAAACACTTTTGCCCATAAAGTTGCCAGAAATGTGAGCTGACAACAGTGCAACAGGGCATCTGGGACCTTGGTGACCAACAGAACAAACAACGTATCTCCTGAACCAATGTGATTAAAGGATTGAGAAATGAACATTGAGAAGGAAGGACGGAGACAGAGGATGAATTAGAGTAGGTGAATTTAATGTCAAATCAGGTACAGAAAAAGAAGAATTGGATTGCGAGAGAGAGAGCGAAAGGTAAAGTAAGAAAAAAATTTGAAATTTAAAATGTGACATTTTAAAAATCTCCTAAAGCAATTTACAGCCTGAAGGAATATGATTCCACTATTATTGGAAAAAATCCTGAAATACAGGATAAATCTTCACTTAGAAAGATACAGATTAATCAAGGACAGTCAGCACAGATTTGTCAAGGGAAGGTTGTGTCTGACTAACTTGATTGAATTTTTCGAGGAGGTAACCAGTTGTTTACTTTCTGGGCAAGAAAGATTGATTGACAGTCAATAACCATTATCGTGCTATTAAAAGGGTATTTATGTGGATAATTACTAGACTTAACTTCCTGTGGTGAGTTTAATGGGAAATGAATGTGCAAATACAGCAACTTCATGAAAATCACAAGGAGGTTAAGCGGAAATGCCGTTTTTGCAAACTAATGGTGGAGTGGTCCAAATCAGCCAGCAGCTTGTGTCGATTCATAATTCACAGGTTTCTGGCTGATTTGGGTATTAATAACAGCAAGCGTCATTCCGACACCATTTTTTTTCATCAAAATCTGACCCCAATATAATTTTTCCTGTGGTGCGGTGCCCAAAACTGAATGCAGTTCTCCAGCTAGAGTCTTAGAAACATAGAAACATAGAAACATAGAAAATAGGTGCAGGAGTAGGCTATTCGGCCCTTCTAGCCTGCACCGCTATTCAATGAGTTCATGGCTGAACATGCAACTTCAGTACCCCATTCCTGCTTTCTCGCCATGCCCCTGATTCCCCCTAGTAAGCACTACATCTAACTCAGTTTTGAATATATTTAGTGAATTGGCCTCAACAACTTTCTGTGGTAGAGAATTCCACAGGTTCACCACTCTCTGGGTGAAGAAGTTTCTCCTCATCTCGGTCCTAAATGGCTTACCCCTTATCCTTAGACTGTGACCCCTGGTTCTGAACTTCCCCAACATTGGGAACATTCTTCCTGCATCTAACCTGTCTAAACCCATCAGAATTTTAAACGTTTCTATGAGGTCCCCTCTCATTCTTCTGAACTCCAGTGAATACAAGCCCAGTTGATCCAGTCTTTCTTGATAGGTCAGTCCCGCCATCCCGGGAATCAGTCTGGTGAACCTTCGCTGCACTCCCTCAATAGCAAGAATGTCCTTCCTCAGGTTAGGAGACCAAAACTGTACACAATACTCCAGGTGTGGCCTCACCAAGGCTCTGTACAACTGTAGCAGCACCTCCCTGCCCCTGTACTCAAATCCCCTCGCTATGAAGGCCAACATGCCATTTGCTTTCTTAACCGCCTGCTGTACCTGCATGCCAACCTTCAATGACTGATGTACCATGACACCCAGGTCTCGTTGCACCTCCCCTTTTCCTAATCTGTCACCATTCAGATAATAGTCTGTCTCTCTGTTTTTACCACCAAAGTGGATAACCTCACATTTATCCACATTATACTTCATCTGCCATGCATTTGCCCACTCACCTAACCTATCCAAGTCACTCTGCAGCCTCATAGCATCCTCCTCGCAGCTCACACTGCCACCCAACTTAGTGTCATCCGCAAATTTGGAGATACTACATTTAATCCCCTCGTCTAAATCATTAATGTACAGTGTAAACAGCTGGGGCCCCAGCACAGAACCTTGCGGTACCCCACTAGTCACTGCCTGCCATTCTGAAAAGTACCCATTTACTCCTACTCTTTGCTTCCTGTCTGACAACCAGTTCTCATAGAAACATAGAAACATAGAAAATAGGTGCAGGAGTAGGCCATTCGGCCCTTCTAGCCTGCACCGCCATTCAATGAGTTCATGGCTGAACATTCAACTTCAGTACCCCATTCCTGCTTTCTCGCCATACCCCTTGATCCCCCTAGCAGTAAGGACCTCATCTAACTCCTTTTTGAATATATTTAGTGAATTGGCCTCAACAACTTTCTGTGGTAGAGAATTCCACAGGTTCACCACTCTCTGGGTGAAGAAGTTCCTCCGCATCTCGGTCCTAAATGGCTTACCCCTTATCCTTAGACTGTGACCCCTGGTTCTGGACTTCCCCAACATTGGGAACATTCTTCCTGCATCTAACCTGTCTAACCCCGTCAGAATTTTATATGTTTCTATGAGGTCCCCTCTCATTCTCAATCCATGTCAGCACACTACCCCCAATCCCATGTGCTTTAACTTTGCACATTAATCTTTTGTGTGGGACCTTGTCGAAAGCCTTCTGAAAGTCCAAATATACCACATCAACTGGTTCTCCCTTGTCCACTCTACCGGAAACATCCTCAAAAAATTCCAGAAGATTTGTCAAGCATGATTTACCTTTCACAAATCCATGCTGACTTGGACCTATCATGTCACCTCTTTCCAAATGCGCTGCTATGACATCCTTAATAATTGATTCCATCATTTTATCCACTACTGATGTCAGGCTGACTGGTCTATAATTCCCTGTTTTCTCTCTCCCTTCTTTTTTAAAAAGTGGGGTTACATTGGCTACCCTCCACTCCATAGGAACTGATCCAGAGTCAATGGAATGTTGGAAAATACTGTCAATGCATCCGCTATTTCCAAGGCCACCTCCTTAAGTACTCTGGGATGCAATCCATCAGGCCCTGGGGATATATCGGCCTTCAATCCCATCAATTTCCCCAACACAATTTCCCGACTAATAAGGATTTCCCTCAGTTCCTCCTCCTTACTAGACCCTCTGACCCCTTTTATATCCGGAAGGTTGTTTGACTCCTCCTTAGTGAATACCGAACCAAAGTACTTGTTCAATTGGTCCGCCATTTCTTTGTTCCCCGTTATGTCTTCCCCTGATTCTGACTGCAGGGGACCTACATTTGTCTTTACTGAACTTTTTCTCTTTACATAGCTATAGAAACTTTTGCAATCCGTCTTAATGTTCCCTGCAAGCTTCTTCTCGTACTCCATTTTCCCTGCCCGAATCAAACCCTTTGTCCTCCTCTGCTGAGTTCTAAATTTCTCCCAGTCCCCGGGTTTGCTACTATTTCTGGCCAATTTGTATGCCACTTCCTTGGCTTTAATACTATCCCTGATTTTCCTTGATAGCCACGGTTGAGCCACCTTCCCTTTTTTATTTTTGTGCCAGACAGGAATGTACAATTGTTGTAATTCATCCATGCGGTCTCTAAATGTCTGCCATTGCCCATCCACAGTCAACCTCTTAAGTATCATTCGCCAATCTATCCTAGCCAATTAACACCTCATACCTTCAAAGTTAGCCTTCTTTAAGTTCTAGACCATGGTCTCTGAATTAACTGTTTCATTCTCCATCCTAATGCAGAATTCCACCATATTATGGTCACTCTTCCCCAAGGGGCCTTGCACAACGAGATTGCTAATTAATCCTCTCTCATTACACAACACCCAGTCTAAGATGGCCTCCCCCCTAGTTGGTTCCTCAACATATTGGTCTAGAAAACCATCCCTTATGCACTCCAGGAAATCCTCCTCCACCGTATTGCTTCCAGTTTGGTTAGCCCAATCTATGTGCATATTAAAGTCACCCATTATAACTGCTGCACCTTTATTGCATGCACCCCTAATTTCCTGTTTGATACCCTCCCCAACATCACTACTACTGTTTGGAAGTCTGTACACAACTCCCACTAACGTTTTTTGCCCTTTGGTGTTTTGCAGCTCTACCCATATAGATTCCACATCATCCAAGCTAATGTCCTTCCTAACTATTGCATTAATCTCCTCCTTAACCAGCAATGCTACCCCACCTCCTTTTCCTTTTATTCTATCCTTCCTGAATGTTGAGTCCCCAGCCCTGATCATCCTGGAGCCACGTCTCTGTAATCCCAATCACATCATATCTGTTAACATCTATTTGCACAGTTAATTCATCCACCTTATTACAGATACTCCTTGCATTAAGACACAAAGCCTTCAAGCTTGTTTTTTTAACACCCTTTGTCCTTTTAGAATTTTGCTGTACGGTGGCCCTTTTTGTTCTTTGCCTTGGGTTTCTCTGCCCTCCACTTTTCCTCATCTCCTTTCTGTCTTTTGCTTTTGTCTCCTTTTTGTTTCCCTCTGTCTCCCTGCATTGGTTCCCATCCCCCTGCCATATTAGTTTAACTCCTCCCCAATAGCATGAGCGAACACTCCCCCTAGGACATTGGTTCCGGTCCTGCCCAGGTGCAATTGAAGCATCACTTCTAACTTTTGTGCTCAAACCCCCTTGAGATAAAGTCATCCTTGACTCCGAGGGACTGCCAAAGAAGAGAAAGGCCAACATTCATTCGTCTTTTTGACTAATTTTGTATCCGTGAACTAGCTTTTCGTGATTTGTGTATCTGGACACCTAAATTCTTTTGCTTTGCCACAGGTCCTAATCTCTCACCATTAAGAAAATATTCCAATTTGTCTTTCTTTGATCCAGTTCCCAACATTGAACTCCATCTGCCATAGTTTTGTCCACCAACTTAATCTGTGTATGTCCCTTTGTAACTTCCTGCTCTCATCTACACAACTTACTGTGTCTTGTCACTTAGTTTCATCTGCAAACATGGACATACAACTCACTATTCCTTTATCCAAGTCATTAATAATTGTGATGAATTTCCCCAGCATAGATCCCTGGGTGAACACCACTCATCACATCCCGCAAATCAGAGAATGTTCCCTTAATCCCTACTTTCTGTCTCCTACCTCCCAACCAATTACAAACCATTGTGGGTTTGGTTAAAATTAACCTGATCTTTCTCATAAAATCGAGTTTCTTTCATTCAAAGTAAGGTCAAAAAGAGACTTTAAAAGCAATCAATTGTGTGCACCCAATAAAATTATGTGTTCTTGACTGCAGAACCAGGGGAGTAATTTCATAGAACTTTATCCTCGGAGAGGATTAGCATATAGTTGATCACATTCCTTTGAGGGATTGAGTGAGTTGAGTAGATTCCCTAACAGAACAAATTGCGCAATTTAACAATGGAAGGAACAGGCTTGATGAGCCTTGCACAAAGGACCATCATAACTCACCTGTGTAGTACATGTTAACTTTTGTAGGGCCAACTTTTCTGCAGTTTGTGCCTAGAGCATTCTACAGGTTAAATGGTTAGGAAAATGAGACGGAAACCTGGGTTTCCAACTCTTTAATACTGTCCCAGGATTTCCAGGGGTTTCCAATGGGGACAGAACATGGATGCTGCCTGCAGTAGATGTTGGCCAAATGGAGCCATTTATACGAGCCATTTATATGAGGTAGGGGGTGGGAAGGGGGAATTCCCAGCATCCTGCCGCACTTTCCATCCACTACACTGGTTGGGCAACCCAGCACAGGGTTTGCAGAAGAGATGATGCTCTGGTCTGCCCCGGACCCCTGCCAACCAGTGGGCCCACGGGGATCCCAGGCACAGGCTGAAGATCTCAATGTAGACATCCTCTATTATTATTGATTCTAATATGTTTATTTTAGAAAGCCTTGAAGGTACTCTTCAGTAATAGTCAGAAACTGTCTCTTTACTCAAATGCGAATTAAATGTAACCAGGTCAAAAATAATTGAGACAAGATGATAATGTGGATGCAATAGACAGAAAATATATATTTTTTAAACATATAAAAAAATATCTTATAAGCACTAATGCAGTATTTATGCTTTCAACCAATGTGCAAACTAACAAAATTAAGAAGAAACAGTAGAATAGTCATACTGTGTGTGTGAAAAGGAAATTAGAAATGACAAATCACCTGAAGGGACTTAATGTTATATTTTAATGCAGTAAAAACTTTGCATTGGTTAAATATGTATCTGAAAATCAATCAGTAACCTTTAATAAACAGCATACATTTTGAAGTACTGTAAGATTTTTTTGGAAAGAAATACACAAGAATACTGTTAAACTGGGTCATGCTTTCATCTGCACTCCAAGGTCAACATATTTATAAATCATTACATTACTCTGGACCAATGGGGAGCATTGGTTTACAGTATATGAGACAGCAATATATTATTTTCTTGCAGATATAGATAACCTGGGCACACTATTGAGTATCAGACAAGGCACAAGATCAACTGATTGTTCTCAGAGGGGAGCAACATTTCAATGTCTGTTTAATTTGGACATAAAATAAAAATAAATTATAAAAATTCAATTGGGTTGAAAAATAACACAAATGTTTCGGACCACCAAATAGATTAAATTAGACCTTAAATTAGATCCCCCCTCCGCCTCCACCACCGCGCCCCCCCCCCCCCACACACACACACACATTTCAAATATTGCAATTTATAAAAGGCCATAGGACCTACTGGGGATGTTTTGGTCTCTCGGTTGCCCCATTTTTCTGCAGAAATAGGGCTGTAATGGCAATGAAAAACTTCCTGCAGTCTTCACATCTGCTCCTATTTTGGTCCGGGCCTTGAAATAAGTGGCCAAGGCTGCCAGCGAAAACAGGCTAGAGCCACATTATTGTATGAAAATCAGGGTCCTATAATTTTGCTGGGTAAATGCCGGCTTTGTGTAAGCCCCGCCCACCACACCATAGCGAATGCACTCAGACCAGAATCCCTTAAAGGCCCCCTGAAGAAATGAGAACTGCATGCTTTTTGGAGCATTTTGGGGTTCCAGATGAGCAAAAAAGCTCTTCCTACACCACCGATAGAATGCTTCTTCTACCCACTTACTCACCCTTCCCTGATTGTTGTTGGTTCATCTCCTCAGATGTGCTGCCAGATTTCCCAGCACCACCCACAATTGGCTAGCCACCTATCAGTGTTGGAAATGCACCGGCACTTCATCTGCTAAATTTAAATGAGGTCCAACCATCAAGATGATTCAGGCCTCCAACTGGTGACATTGGATGGGTGTAAATAGTGGGAGAAAATCTAACTATTAATTGCTACAAAAATGGACTGTATGAAAGTAAATTGGGGAAAAGGTGCTGAGAAAATCTAAGCAGTATTTTCAACTATTAGCTCTTGCGCAGGCTATTTTTCAAATATGGTCTTTCTAAATAGGATCCTTGGACTGGATTTTCTCCATAATACCACACAAGCAACTATACAAAAATATCCCAATTGTGACCTTGTAAACAACAGTTACCATTAAACAGGCTAATTGAAAATTTAAATGATTCTTAATATAGTCCATTATTATTGTAATTTATATTCAAAGTGAAGGAAATGTGAGGATACATATGTCTGTCCTCCAAAAACTTTATTTAAGCATAAGAATTCTTTTGGTGTTTCAATTTTTTTTTAATTATTCATTCACGGGATGTGGGCGTCGCTGCCAAGGCCAGCATTTATTGCCCATCCCGAATTGCCCTCGAGAAGGTGGTGGTGAGCCGCTTTCTTGAGTGGTTTGCTGGGACACAGAGGGTAGTTAAGAGTCAAGCACATCGGCCAGACTGGGTAAGGATGGCAGATTCCCTCCCCTAAACAACCGGATGGGTATTTACGCCAATCCAGTAGTTTAATGGTCACAGTTACTGATACTAGCTTTTTTATTCCAGATTTATTTTGAATTTATTAACTAAATTTGTAACCAGGAAACAATTAGATCCCCATTGCTCGTGTGCCAGCTGAGACCTTGGGGTGGAAATTGCATAATGACGAGCTGGGCGCAGAGAATGATTCCTGTACTGAAACAAGCAGGCCTGATCGAAACTAAGCTTTGAGCCTCATTTAGATCAGCGAGCGGGGGGAAGAGGAGATCGGGTTGGGGGAAAGAGAGGCAATCGGGAGGGGAAGAGGGGAAGAGTGGAGTGAAGGGGTTAACAGGACAGGGGGAGAGGAAGCGAGGCGATCGGGGGGGAGTGGATGAAAGACGATTGGAGCGGGGGAGAGAAAGAGAGAGGCGATCGGGCGGGGGGAGAAGAGAGACGATCGGGGGGGAGTGGATGAAAGACGATTAGGGCGGGAGAGAAAAAGAAAGAGGCAATCGGGCAGAGGGAGAAGAGAGGCGATCAGGGGGAGGACAGGGGGGAAGAAGAGAGGGGATTGGGGGAGGTGGGGGGAGAAGAGAGGCGATCGGGAGGGAGAAGAGAGTTGATCGGGGCAGTGGGGGATAAGAGAGGCGATCGAGGGGGAGAAGGGAGACGGTTAAGTGGGGAGGAGGGAGGCAATCGGGAGAGTGGGGGCGGGGAGAAGGGATGCAGCCGGGTGTGTGGTGGGAGGCAATCGGAGGGGTAAGAAGGGAGGCGATGGGGGAGGGTGGGGAGGGAGGCGATCGGGGGTGGAGAAGGGAGGCGATCGGGAGAGGCGGGGGGGGCGAGAGAAGGGAGGCGATATGGGAGGCGGGGGGGGCGAGGGAAGGGAGGCGATATGGGGGGTGGGGGGGGCGAGAGAAGGGAGGCAATCGGGGAAGGCGGGGGGAGAAGGGATGTGATTGGTGGGGTGGAGGGAGGCGATGGGGGAGGGTGGGGAGGGAGGCGATCGAGGGGGAGAAGGGAGGCGATCGAGGGGGAGAAGGGAGGCGATCGAGGGGGAGAAGGGAGGCGATCGAGGGGGAGAAGGGAGGCGATCGAGGGGGAGAAGGGAGGCGATCGAGGGGGAGAAGGGAGGCGATCGAGGGGGAGAAGGGAGGCGATCGAGAGGAAGAAGGGAGGCGATCGAGGGGGAGAAGGGAGGCGATCGAGGGGGAGAAGGGAGGCGATCGAGGGGGAGAAGGGAGGCGATCGGGGAGGGGGGGAAGCAGGGAGGCGATCGGAGGACGGGGAAGGGATGTGATCGGAGCGGGGAGCAGAGAGGCAATCGGGAGCTGAGAAGGGAGGCAACTGGGAATGGGCAAGCATCGGTCTTCAGGAATGATGTGGAAGCGAAAGGTACATGTCTGCTTCTCCTGGGGGGCTCTCCAGGGAGGGGATTTTGAAAACTAATTTGATACTTGCTGTTGATATCTATGCTGCATGCTCATATATGTCTGATTAGAATTCTACCCACAGGTATTTTATGTTTTGATTTCATAATTAGTAACATTACTTACTGTCTTCAGGGATATATTAGGGTTTACACTTTCAGACTGTTTGTGCACTATTGCCTAGTGCAATATTTTCATTAAAATATATCTGGTGAAGTAGGAATTTTATTGCCGTAGGGATATATTTTGTTCCATTTGTTTATGAAGTTTAAAGGAAGATTCTTTCACTAAACTATTATAATTCTCTTCAGCCAAGAAAATGTACCCCATGGTATTTTATTTATAAATTATGAAAAGAAACTCTGAAAAATAAAAACGAATTTTACTTCTTGCTTTCAATTTCCCCTTGACAACCTAGTCTATTCTGGTAGTTCTCCTTGTATCATCTTCTAGCTGGGAGAGTGTAAATGGAATGCCAATTCCATCAAAGATTTTGACACAAAATCTTCTCTGTAACTCAGCTTGCAGATGATACTCATCATGGCAAGACACAGGCACAAATCTGTTTTCTCCACAGATGAGATAACTTAACTTATAACCTGGGTGGGAATATTTTCAATTGTTTTTTTACCTGCTTTCATTTTGTTTTATTGTTTAATTCAATAATAGGAAATGAATAATTTATTTATAGTCAGTATTTTTAAAAGGATACTGAGAGATAGAAACTTCCCCTCGCTCAACTATTTTCAGCTGATTCAACAATGACCTTTTCATCATCATGTTAGAAGTGGAGCTGTTCACTGATAATTGCACATTTCAGCTTTATTCACAATTCCTCAGAAAATGAATCGGTCCATGTCCAATTGCAGCAAGACCTGGATAACATCCAGGCTTGGGCTAATAAATGGCAAGTAACATTCACACTACACAAATGCCAGGCAATGACAATTTTCAAGATAAAGCCTAGCACACTTCCCTTTAAATTCAAAGGCATTGCCATCACTGACTCTCCCACCATCAAGGTCTTGAAGATCACCATTGACCAGAAACTCAACTAGACCAGCCACATAAATACAAGGGCTACTAGAGCAGGGTCAGAGGCTGGGTATTCTGTGGTTAGTGGCTCACCTCTTGATTGTCCAAAGCCTCTCAAACATCTACTAAACACAAGTTAGGAATGTGATGGCATATTCTTGACTTCTCTGGATAAATGAAGTTGCAACAGCATTCAAGAAGCTCAACACCAACCCGGGCGAAGCAATGCGCTTGATCAACACTTCCTCCATGAGCCTAAAATCCACTTGCTCCATTACTGGCGTTCCATGGCTGCAGTGTCTGTTAACTGCAGGGTACACTTCAGGAAGTCGCTAAGGCTTCTTGGGTAGCATTTCTCAAACCTGTGACCTCTACCACCTAAAAGAACAAAGGTAACTGGTGCATGGGATCACCATCCACCTCCAAGTCACACTTCATCCTGACTTGGACATATATCACCTGTCCCTTAATCTTCACAGGGTCAAAATCCTGGAACTCCTTATTTAACAACCTTGTGGCAGCATTTTCACCACACAGACTGCAGTGGTTCAAGATGGTGACCCACCATCACCTTCTGAAAGCCAACTAGGGATGGATAATAAATACCAGCCTTGCCAGAGTTGTGCACATCCCAAATATATATATATATAAAAAAATTAAAT
Organism: Pristiophorus japonicus; assembly: GCF_044704955.1. Classification (NCBI taxonomy): domain Eukaryota; kingdom Metazoa; phylum Chordata; class Chondrichthyes; family Pristiophoridae; genus Pristiophorus; species Pristiophorus japonicus. The sequence continues at coordinate 85,073,678 of NC_091979.1, read as the reverse complement.
CCTTTTTCTTTCTCTACCTCTCCTGAACCCCCGTAACTAATCAGAGTTAAGGTGTTATAGCAAGCTTGAAGGGCCAAATGGCTTACTCCTGCTCCCATTTCTTATGTTCTGATATGATGATATACTTTGAAAATCATCCTGTCTATTTATTGAAGTCAGTCTACTCCTCCCCATCACTCAGCTACACACATATTAGCTACATTACTGATGAAATAGGGACACTCTGAGTGCTTCAGTTACCTTAGAAACTAAGTGTTGCTATATTGCAATAAATCACATTGTAAAGTGTACCTGTGCGTGGACAATGGTGTTTTGAGTTTCAGAAAAAAAATGGAACATCACTACAATGTGTTGGCATTGCTTAATGTGACTCACTCACCCTTGGCCCTTCCAGGTACAATGCTATTATGGCGTTCTGACAAAGGGTCATCGACCTGAAACATTAATTCTGCTGCCTGACCTGCTGAGTATTTCCTGTGTTTTGTTTTTGTTTACGCTTTCCAGCTTTTCAGATTTCCAACATCCGCAGTATTTTGCTTTTGTACAATACTATTATTCATCGGTCTGGATTTTCCTATTAGCAGTGAAGCACCTTGCTGACAGATGCCCACAAGTTTTGATGGGCTTTAGAGGAGAGACTTCCTGTAGTAGGGTGTCTGTTCAGCGTAGCATGATCTCCAGGGCATCTGTGGCTTTTGTGGACAGGGCAAGAAACAGCGAGGATCTTCAGCTGATCAGATTGAAGAATCCTCACTGAGCCATGTAGACCCAAACCAGGAAGTATAAAGCAAGAAATACAAATTAGATTTAAGTGATGCAGAGAAATCAAAATAAAGATTGGGAAATACAGATGGGATTAAGGGAGAGAGCGATAAAAGAGACAAACAGAAAAAGTAAAAAGAGTAAATTTTAATTCTTTTAAAATCTGCAACTTCAATGTTTTTTCTGAGGGAATGAGACTCCACATGTAAAATTATTTTTTCAGGGCCAGTGAGATTGTTCTGCAATCATTATCACTTATTATGCCGATAAAAACTCAGTTACTCCTAAATGCATGAGCCCTAACTTTATCTGCTGTTTTTAGCGCAGAACTAGTGGGTAAGTACCCCAAGTTCACACCATTCCAGTGATTCAGTGACGAGTCTATCGGCGAGGACTGCAACAGTGCACCCCGTGGAGGAGCAGGGTATCTCTGATAGCAAATTCTGGATTTCTGCGTTTAACTGCACTTGTATGGACACCAGAAGTTGCTGTCAGATTTACCTTGTAATAACGGCGATCGCAGATAGCCTTACCGTTATTATTATAGCAAAATCTGGCCCATGATTAGGTTTCTCTAAAAGAGACCACAACTTGTTCATAGTTGTTGTTTTGCTCACATTCAGATGGCATGATGGCCCAAGCTTCTATAGTTACTAAAAGATTAACCTTTTATAACAGTCCATAAAATAATTATCCCATTAAATGATTTTCCCAAACAAACATTCACAGTATACATATACTTATCAGTGAGAATGGTGATTAAAAACTTCTACCTACCTATAGTGTTAATTAAAAAGTGCAAAGAACATCTTAAAACTATCTATAGCAGCTCGAATATCAGAAACTATATAAACATTTTAATAATAACATAATATACAAAATAGGAGCTGGAGTAGGTCATTTGGCCCTTCGAGCCTGCTCCGCCATTCAACAAGACCAAGGCTGATCTTCTACCTCAACTTCACCTTCCCGTACTATCCCCATATCCCTTAATTCCCTTAGTTCCCATAATATTTATCGACCTCTGTCTTGAATATCCTCAATGACTGAGCATCAACAGCTATCTAGGGTAGAGAATTCCAAAGATTCACAAGCTTTTGCATGAAGAAATTTCTCCTCATCTCAGTTCTAAATGGTCAACCCCTTAACCCCTAGATTCCCCAGCCAGGGGGGACATTTTCTCATCATTAACCCTGTGTCAAGCCCCTTAAGAATTGTATATGTTTCAATTAGATCACCTCTCATTCCTCTAATCTCTGGGGAATATAGGCCTAATCTACTCAATCTCGCCTCATAGGGCAATCCCCTCATCCCATGCACCAGTCTAGTGAACCTTCATTGCACTCCCTCTAAGGCAAGTATGTCTTTCCTTAGGTAAGGAGATGAGAACTGTACATAGTACTCCAGGTGTGGCCTCACCAATACCCTATTTAATTGTAATAAGACTTATTTACTCTTATACTCTAATCCCTTTGTAACAAAAGCTAATATACCATTTGCTTTCCTAATTGCTTGCTGTACCTGCATGTTAACTTTCTGTGATTCGTGTACAATGACATCCAGGTCCCTCTGAGTGCAAACATTTCAGTCTCTCACCATTCAAAAAATATTCTGCTTTTTTGCTTTTCCTCCCAAAGTGGATAAATTCACACTGTTCCAGATCGCCTCCCTTCTCCTCTGCACCCCACCCCCCTCCCCTCCACAGTGTATTCTATTTGCCATGTTCTTGTCTATATCTCTCTGTAGCCTCTTTGTGTCCTCCTCACAGCTTCATTTCCAACCTAACTTTGTATCATAAGAAAACTTGGATACATTGTACTCAGTCCCTTCATCTAAGTCATTAATATAGATTGTAAATAGCTGAGGCCCAAGCACTGATTCTTGCGGTACCCCGCTAGTTACAGCCTGCCAACCCGAAAAAGCCCTGTTTATTCCTACTATTTGTTTTCTGTCCATTAACCAGTCCTCAATCCATGCTAATATATTACCCCCAATCCCATAACTCCTAATTTTGTGTAATAACCTCTTGTGTGGCACATTCCCGAATGCTATTTGAAAATCCAAATCCACTGGTTTCCCTTAGCCATCCTACGAGTTATATCCTCAAAAACCAGATTTTACAAACATGATTTCCCTTTCATAAAACCATGTTGACTCTGCCTAATCATATTTCCCAAGTCCCTAATAATAGATTCTAGCATTTGCCTACTAATGTTAAGCATATACTGATGTAATTTCTAACTTATATTATTAAGCTCAAATAGTTTAAAACAGTGCATCAAAGAGGGTAATTTTCATTATAATTTTGTTGCCATTTTGTTCTCCCTTTTCTTACCTCTTCTCCTGAAGGTGTAGATTCCTGCTAACATAGGCCTTTGACCAAGTAGCCATTATTCACCTAAGTCTACTCACCAAGTGCTGTCAAACTGTACAGCCCAATGATGTCCTCATGCACTATCTACACACACAATTCTAGCAGGGGTCACTGGAGAATGATCAGGAGCTGATTTACCCAGGGGCACTGAGGTCAATTATAGTGTCTCCACTGTCACCCCAGCAGAGATCAGCCAGGCAGCGAGCGGTTGACAGGCAGCGGGCAGTCGAGGAGGTCGTTTGGCCTGACTGCCTACCTCTTTTCTGCAGCTACTTTCACACCCGGGTGTCCCTGGAGATGGAGCTCGTGGTGTCTACCGGCACACTCGAGGCCTTCCGAGACCGGTGGGCATCGGAGGGACTGGAGTGCATCATCACCAGCAAGAAAATTTTAATTTGATTTATTAAGTTTTAGTTAAATTTGTTAATTTACAGTCTTTATTGGTTGTGCCACTTTAAAAAGGGGCACATGCTTGACTTTTAATTGGCAATTGCCAGTATTTTAAAAGAGTCAGCAGAGATCAACTAGTCCAATTGCTCAATTATCTGATTGAAGTTGGGACCTTCTGGTTGTATGGGTCAGCAACATTCTGAGCTAGATTTTCCACTTTTGTGCAGATCGCCCAAAAATGAGCATTATTTCTGGCGTGGGCGGTAAATATGGGTTTTCAGATCGCCGGATTATCACCCATTTTCAAACACCCTAGTTTCCATTTTTAAAAATGGGCGTTACCCCGAGCGATCTGAAATGGGCTTTAGTATTAAATCTCTCTGACCTTCTACCGTAAAGTGTTGCCGTCCTTAGCATTTCCCGCAATTCAGGAAGTCAGAGGTCATCATTACATGCGCAGAAGAGGAGACAGAAAGAGAGTGAGCAGAGAGGTACTGAAAGCGTGTGTGGGTGTGGTGTGTGCTTGTTTAGCTGTTGTGGGAAGCATAAGGGAGATTCACCAGCAGCAAAAAGCCTACTAAGCACCAAGAACGTAGTTGGCACCGAGTTTTTGTCCAACAAATAATATATAATATGGAAGGGATGGAGGAGGCCCTGGAGCTGTTAGCCAGAAACACTGTTGGCAGAGGGCTCCCAGTGGACCTGGAGTGCGGCACCTCACCCCAAGGTGCCGCACCCACATTGCCAATGACACAGGAGAGCCAGGAGAAAGATCTTGCTTCTGGCTCGGAACACGTTCCCACCTCAGGACCGTCCTCTCCCGTATCCGTCCAAGCAGCTGTTCTGCTGTCATTCCCCCCAATGAAGGAGTACCTGAGGAGCTCCTCGACCACGTGGCTTGGAGTCGGGAGGGGAAGGGGAAGAGGTAAAGCTGGGGAGGAGAAGCAGGCGGGGGGGGAGAAGGAAAGTGAGGTACACGGCTGCAGCTATTGTCTGGGGCATATTTTTAGGTTGCTACTGCTGTTTTAGTGGGAGGGTCGGGGCAAGAGGCGAGGGGACTACCTTGTTGGTTCGCATTTGTGTTCTGTTTTGCGGAAAATGGGGACCATTGTAATGATGTAAATGTGATAAATGTGTTGTGGGATGGGGCGGGGGTAGAGTGGAGTGTTGTTTTACAGATATAATTATGATTTCAGATAAATGGTCGGATGAAATGTTTTTTATTTAACATAACCTTGTTGCGCATTGTCTCAGATAGCTGCACCATTACACACTGGTGATTCCTTAACATGAAAGGATATAATTACACTTAACTTCAATCAACTTAAACTGTCACCAAGGTGATGCACACCACTGATGTATGACCTGCACACCCAGCTGTGCTACAGCTTTGTAAATACCACCTACGTTCTTTCAAGCAAAGCGCTCATTTATGAGCTGCTGACGTAAGAGTCTTGCAGCTATGTAGCCACCACGGGTCCTTTCCTGTGGTCAAGAGGAGGGCTGGGGCATGGTTTCATTATCAGCCTGATTGTCTGGCCCGAGGTCAGCGTCCACCTCCTCGTCTTCTCTTCCTCTCTCTCCTGAGGTGGACCGTCACACCCTTCTGGCAATTCTTGTCCCCTCCTGATAGCCAAGTTGTGCAGCATGGAGCACATGACCACGAATTGAGCTACCTGTTCAGTGTGGTATTGGAGCTCGCCTCCTGAGTGGTCCAGACATCTAAAGCGCTGCTTAAGCACTGCCAATGGTTTTCTTGCTGATATTCCGAGTGGATCTATGGCTCTCATTGTATGGCTTCTTGGCTTCGGTGTGGGTGTCACGCAGTGGGGTCATCAGCCAGGTGACGAAGCCATATCCTTTGTCATCAAGCATCCAGCATTGACTGTGGCTGATTGGTAAACATATCAGATTCAGTGCTCTCATGGATGCTACCCGGAAATTTAGCATTCACTACCAATATAATCCCTTGCGGTTCCTAAAAACCTCTGCATCCTGAAAAGGTTGCATCATGATGTGCATACAGTCTATTGCTCCCTGCACCTTGGGAAAGTTAGCAATTCTGTAGAATCCTAAAGCCCTCTCAGTCTGAGCCTCCCTGGTCATAGGGAAGCTGATAAAGTCCCTCCTGCGTGCGTACAGAGCTTCAGTGACCTGTCTAATGCAGTAATTTGTGGCATGCTGAGATATACCGCAAATGTCGTCAGCCGAGGCCTGAAAGGAACCCAATGTGTAGAACGAAAATGCCACAGTCACCTTAACCTTGACAGATAGTGCAGTCTTGATGGTGCTGGCAGGCTGCAGATCTCCCCTGATGAGCTGGCATATCTCACTGATAACCTCTCTTTGTGGAAGCGAAGTCTCTGAAGGTAGGTGGTGTCGCACAAGTTGAGGTAAGACTGCTTCTCCTGTAAGTGCGGGGGATGTAACATCTGGTCCTCCTCATCAGTCTGGCATGTCTTACATTGGGTACATGATGTTGTTGAATGTACCTTCTCCATCTCGAGTCTGCAGCATGTGTGTGGTCATCAAGAGAGACTGAGAAATGACAGGTCCCATTCCAATAGCTATCTGCATTACACCGATTGTTCACAAACAATGAATGTCCCCACTAAGACACCTAAAGTAAATTCCAATTGTCCACTGTTTGTTCAGATGTTCACATCACCTCAAAACACCTCCAGAGTACATCCAAACTCCCCCAAAGTTGAAGCAGAGCAGCCTTTTAAAGATGCGACCGGAGAAAATGGCGTCCATACCGCTGTGAGTAGTTCCGGTCAGTTCAACTTTCTCACAGCAGTTTTCTCGGCGAGCGATATTGTCGGCGAGATGTGTGCGAGGTGCCGAAAGTAAGGATGGGTGATTTTCTGGGCATTAGTTTCGGCAAATGTGATCTTTATGACAAAAAACAATGGCTGGGCAGTATTATTAAATCTTGGTGTTAATTACGTGCCGAAAGTAACGCTTGCCGATATTATGGGCATTGGTGTCGCCCATTCTGATCTTTCCGCTCAAAAAAAGTGGGCGGGCGGTATTATTTTTTATCGGCGTTACGTACATGCCGAAAGTAACGCTCGCCGATAAGTGACCGAGAAATACGTGTTACTTTCCATTTTGTGCCTAAATGGGTGATATATGGGCGTTACACATTTCAGCGTTAAAATGAACGTTAAGTGGGCGGTATGCATGCAAAAATAATGGAAAATCTAGCCCTCTGTCTTTACCAATTCGAGCATTAAGGAATGCTATATTTTTAAATCCTTGAAATAATTAATGTTTCTCTTCATAAATACCTCAATAAAAGGCAATGTTTGTTCTTTTTACTTTGTTCACTGCAATATGTTAATTTGATAGATACAAATCTAAGCATTACTAAATTATAATGTTTCATTTGCAAAAGACCAGTTATGTGGCGAGACTAGAGAAATTGCTTAGAGCAGAGAAGGTTAAGGGGAGATTTGATATAGATGTTCAAAATCAGTAAGGGTTTTGAAAGAGTAAATAAGGAGAAACTGTTTTCAGTGACAGAAGGGTTGGTAACGAGAGGACACGGATTTAAGGTCATTGGCAAAAGAATCAGAGGTGACTTGAGGGGAAAGAGTTGTGCAGTGAGCTGTTGTGATCTGGAATGCTCCGTCTGAAATGGTGGTGGAAGAAGATTCAATAATAACTTTCAAGGCAATTGGATAAATACTTGGTGGAAGCATTTGTAGGGCTAAGGGGAAAGAGCAGGGGAGTGGGACTAACTGAATAGCTCTTTCAAAGAGCTGGTACAGGTATGATGGACCAAATGACCTCCTTCTGTGCTGTATCATTCTATGATTCCATTGCTACTATTGATGATATTCATATTTAGAGGAGAGGCTTTAAATATTGTGGAATCAGGGAGGTAAAAGACTGGTGATTTAGTCGGCAATTAAGAGAATGGGATGTTGAACTCAATAGGTGTATGACATGGGCCCCAGTGTATACTGCGAAGACCAATTAGTGCAAGTTACAGTGAGGCTACGACATGCACTATAATTGAGCGAAGTCGGTTAGGTGAACATAACTTGCTAATTGTATCAATTTGAAAGAGATTCTGTACTATTGAGAGAAGTTTTTTCTCTCTACTGAGTGCTGTTAATTGGATACATTTAGATTTTTGAAGATGCAAGATACATTCTTGTTGGTTGTGGGGCTGATTAGTTAACACATTGGTCTTTCATTTCTGGCACCTGGATTTGAATCTTTGCCGGACTGATAAGACAAATGTCTTCGTTCTATGTTGGCCATAAATATTTTATATTGAAAGAATTTGGGCAGTCTCAGCTGACCAGCTAGTGGGCTTGGATTCCATAGCATAAAACTACGACAAACTGGAACTAAATTGACAATTTCACTCAGAAGGATTACAGGATAGCTGGTACTGAAAAATTTCACACAAGTAATGCAGGTATTTCTCTGAGATTGGGGCTGTGGGGTACTGCAGGATAAAAGGAGCTTTCCTCAGTGTGCAACTACTGCTATATTTGACCTGTCTAAATGTATCTAATGTTCTCTCTAAATTGTCTTTGTTATACATAAGAGCATAAACATAAGAACATAAGAAATAGGAGCAGGAGTAGGCCATACGGCCCCTCGAGCCTGCTCCGCCATTCAATAAGATCATGGCTAATCTGATCATAGACTCAGGTCCACTTCCCTGCCCACTCCCCATAATCCCTTATCCCCTTATCATTTAAGAAACTGTCTAGTTCTGTCGTAAATTTATTCAATGTCCCAGCTTCCATAGCTCTCTGAGGCAGCGAATTCCACAGATTTACAACCCTCAGAGAAGAAATTTCTCCTCATCTCAGTTTTAAATGTGCAGTCCCTTATTCTAAGATTATACCCCCTAGTTCTAATCTCCCCTATCAGTGGAAACATCCTCTCTGCATCCACCTTGTCAAGCCCCCTCATAATCTTATAAGTTTCGATAAGATCAGCTCTCATTCTTCTGAACTCCAATGAGTATAGGCCCAACCTACTCAACCTTTCCTCATAAGTCAACCCCCTCATCTCCGGAATCAACCTCGTGAATCTTCTCTGAACTGCCTCCAAAGCAAGTATATCCTTTCCGAAATATGGAAACCAAAACTGCACGCAGTATTCCAGGTGTGGCCTCACCAATACCCTGTATAACTGTAGCAAGACTTCCCTGCTTTTATACTCCATCCCCTTTGCAATAAAGGCCAAGATTCCATTGCCCTTCCTGATCACTTGATGTACCTGCATACTATCCTTTTGTGTTTCATGCACAAGTACTCCCAGGTCCCGCTGTACTGCAGCACTTTGCAATCTTTCTCCATTTAAATAATAACTTGCTCTTTGATTTTTTTTCTGTCAAAATGCATGACCTCACACTTTCCAACATTATACTCCATCTGTCCCCAAATTTTTGCCCAGTCACTTAGCCTGTCTATGTCCTCACACATTGCTTTTCCTCCCACCTTTGTATCGTCAGCAAACTTGGCTACATTACACTCAGTCTCTTCTTCCAAATCGTTAATATAGATTGTAAATAGTGTGGTCCCAGCACTAATCCCTGCGGCACCCCACTAGTTACTGATTGCCAACCAGAGAAAGAACCATTTATCCCAACTCTGTTTTCTGTTAGTTAGCCAATCCCCTATCCATGCTAATATATTACCCTCAACCCTATGAACTTTTATCTTGTGCAATAACCGTTTATGTGGCACCTTGTCAAATGCCTTCTGGAAGTCCAAATACACCACATCCACTGGTTTCCCTTTATCCACCCTGTTCATTACATCCTCAAAGAATTCTAGCAAATTTTTCAAACATAACTTCCCCTGCATAAATCCATGCTGACTCTGCCTGACTGAATTTTGCTTTTCCAAATGTCCTGCTACTGCTTCTTTAATAATGGACTCCAACATTTTCCCAACCACAGATGTTAGGCTAACTGGTCTATAGTTTCCTGCTTTTTGTCTGCCTCCTTTTTTAAATAGGGACGTTACATTTGCAGTTTTTCAATCTGCTGGTAGTCTGTTTATTTCAATGCACTTTAAATTTCTGCGCATTCGCGGTATTTCAAATGGAAACGCTTGTGAGCAACCTGCGCGGTACCATGCACATTATTGGGCAGGCGTGTACGAGCACAGCTTAGACCAAAAAAAAGCAAAATACTTGCATTTATATGGCGCCTTTCAGGACTACTGGACATCTCAAAGCACTTTACAGCAAATGAGCTACTTTATTAAGTGTAGTTATTGTTGTAATGTAGGAAATGCGACAACCAGTTTGTGCACAGCAAGCACCCACAAACAACAATGTGATAATGATCAAATAATCTGTTTAGTGATGTTGATTGAGGGATAAATATTGGCCGGACACCAGGGGATAACTTCCCTGCTCTTCCTTGAAATAGTGCCATGATATCTTTTACATCCACATGAGAGTAGATGGGGGCTCGGTTTAACATCTTATCTGAAAGATGGCACCTCTGACAGTGCAGCACTCCTCAATACTGTACTGGAGCATCAACCTCGATTTTTGTCTCTGGAGAGGGACTTGAACCCACAAATTTCTGAATCAGAGGAGAGAGTGCCACGGCTGACACATAAGGGAACACTGCTTGAAACTGAGGCTGGTTGCTTGAACTGGGAACTTTCTCAGAATTGACAATTTAAGTTGCTCAAGCGTATAATTGTTTTTAAAACCCTGCATTTGATGCTGAATTGCCAGTACTCTTTGTTTAATTCAAAGAAAGATTTGCAGCACTATGACTGACATTATTTAGAAATGGCTTTGTTGACCACTCAAGAAGTTTATTTATTGGATAGTTGAGCCATACAGATCAGGAAGGCCTCGGGCTCTTTGGTAAATTAGTTGATCTTAACTGAGGTGAAGCTCGGGGTACAGTGTAAATGATCCCAGTGCCCCGAAGTTAAGGTGGGGAAGATTGTTTAGGGATCCTACTGATTACTACCTCTTCTGGAACTGTGCTTCTGTGGAGATCAGGTAAGAACAGGGATGGCCATGGCTGTGATGGACCACATAGTAAAATATCCAACGGCTACTCACAGTCAAGTCTTACACATGCAGAATGACTAGTTGGGCAAGTTAACAAAGAATATGCAGTGACTTTGGAATCATACTATTGTGTATGCAAGCACTCTCTTAATGATTCCACGAGGTAGGGGTATGGCACTTGAATTGTACAGACTGTAGTCCTTTATTGCAGCTCCTACAGTACGGACACCAAGAGGTGAGCTCCCTTTTATACTTGGTTACCTGCAGTGTACAGGTGACCCTGAGGTCTCCAGCAGCAGCACCCTCTGGTGTACAGGTATGGCATATATAGGGTGAAGGTACATTCAGATCCAGTGTCATAGTACAACATTAACATGCATACATAACACATAACTCAACAAGGAGTCATTGCATACAGGAGAGAAAAGGGGGAAAAGCAAGAAATTATGTAGAAGCAGAAGAACAGCACATTCCCTAATTGATTATATTGGCTCAGAGCTATAGGGAGGCCTATTGAACACAAAAGCATCACTAAAGTATGGCATTTACATATTACACACATAGCAATCTAAAACTATAGAATTTTTTTGAAATTATTTGTTCACAGGATGTGAGCATCATTGGCAAGGCTGGCATTTATTGCCCATGAGAACCAATGCAGTGTGTGTGGGGAAGGTACTCCCACAGTACTGATTTTATTGTGGCAGTTTGGTACAACTAATTGGCTTGCTAGACCATTTCAGAGGGCAGTTTAAGAGTCAACCACATTGCTGTGCATCTGAAGTCACATATAGGCCGGAGTAAGGAGAGCAGATTTCCTTCCCTAAAGGACATGAGTGAACCAGCTGGGTTTTTTGCAACAATTCAGAAGATTCATGGTCACCCATTATTGATATTACTTTTTGAATTCCAGATTTATTTAATTAACTGAATTTAAACTCCCCCAATTTCTGTGGTGGGATTTGAACTTGCATCTCGTGGATTATTAGTCTGAGCCTCGGGATTACTAATTCAGTAACATAACTACTATGCTACCATATTAATTAAATAATGATTCATTGAAAGCTCCTTTTCTAGGAGTATGTTTCTATGATAACTTTAACTTCATCACGAAGTAGGATTGCCAAATTTATTCTTATTCCTGGAGGTTCGTCAGATGACCTTCTCCGCAGTCTGCAAATGTTTTTGCGTTTACTTAATGGCTTGATATCTGCTTTGCTGAGGGTGCCAATGACTGCCATTGAAGGCTATAATTTTAAACAACTGACCTGAGGATGATGGCGCTGAAGTTGAAGCTCAAGGTTAGCAATGCATATTCCGTTATATTGGTAACCTGAGAACTAAATACTTATTTTGCGAATTCATCATCGCTAGACTCTTCTTTAGAGCTAGAGACTCTTCATCAATTAGCTCCTCCACCATACGGGTCGTCCTGTTTCTGCCGGCTCAAAACAATAAAGCAAACAAGGCAGTCTGCTAAAAGCACAGTGACTTTTCTCGTGGTTATACCTACTCCACTACTGTAACTTCATGGGAATTGCGGTGAGCTGCCTCTCCGGTGATCTTAAGGGCTCGGGAACAGCAGCCAGCAACAAACGATATTCCAGCACTCAATCTGGTGATAGGCAGTGTGAGGTACGGTAGCATAGTGGTTATGGTACTGAACTAGTAATCCACAGACCTGGACTAATGATCCAATTTATGAGTTTAAATCCCATCATGGCAGCTGGGAAATTTAAATTCAATCAGTTTAAAAAAAAATCTGGAATAAAAGGTTAATATCAGTCACAGTATCCATGAAACTAATGGATGGTCATAAAAACCCATCTGGTTCACAAATGTCCTTTAGGGAAGGAAATCTGTTGTTCTTACCCAGTCTGGCCTCCATGTGACTCCAGACCCACAGCAATATAGCTGACTCTTAATTGCCCTCTGAAATGACCTAGCAAGCCACACAGTTGTATAAGGCGGGATGGGCAATAAATGCTGGCACTACCAGCGATGCCTACATCCCATGAATTCATTTTTTAAAAGGTGAGTAGGATGGTGCAGGTTGAATTTTGAAAATCCAGGGCCGATGTGAACTGGAACATGAAGTATTTTTCTCCTGGGACAGCAGCACCTAGGGAATCGATCATCCATTCCAGGAGGCTCCTGGGCTATCCTAGGATATGATGTGGAGAATAATTGGACTGGTTGGGGGGGGGGGGGGGGCGGTGACCAAGGACTGTAATGCAGAAGCCTAGAAGTTATAGGAGGAAGTTAGAGAGATGTGAGCAAGAGAGAAGGCAGAGTGGGATGTAGCAGGATTAGAGATGGGTAAGTGGTTTCTACTTCACACCAATGCTAAAGTTGCAGTATTAACAAGCGAGAGTCTAACCACCGCCCCATGACATTCAACAGCATTACCATCACCAAATCCCCCACCATCAACATCCTGGGGGTCACCACTGACCAGAAACTTAACTGGAACAGCCATATAAATATTGTGGCAACAAGAGCAGGTCAGAGGCTGGGTATTCTGTGGTGAGTATTTCACCTCCTGACTCCCCAAAGCCTTTCCACCATCTACAAGGCACAAGTCAGGAGCATTATGGAGTACTCTCCACTTGCCTGGATGAGTGCAGCTCTAACAACGCTTAAGAAGCTCAATAGCATCTAGGACAAAGCTTAATTGGCACTCCCATCCATCACCATAAACATTCACTCCCTCCATCACTGGCACAGTGTGTACCATCTACAAGATGCACTGCAGCAACTCGCCAAGGCTTCTTAAGCAGCACCTCCCAAACCCGCGACCTCTACCACCTAGAAGGACAAGGGCAGCAGGTGCATTGGGAACACCATCACCTGCATGTTCTGCTCCAAGTCACACACCATCCTGACTTGGATGTATATCGCCCTTCCTTCATCGTTGCAATGGTCAAAATCCTGGAATTCCCTTTAACAGCATTGTGGGAGTACCCTCACCACAGCGACTGCAGCGATTCAAGAAGGCGGATCACCACCACTTTTTTGAGGGCAATTAGGGAGGGGCAATAAATGCCAATGACGCTCACATCCCATGATCGAATTAAAAAAAAATAATAATCTGGGGTGAAGTGTTGGACTTCTCCTGGATCCTATGGAAGGAGTAGTCTTGCGTAACGTAGTTTGACACTGCATGTGTACAAATAGTGCACAAGTAATGCCTTGTAAGAGTTGTTTAGAAATGGAAAGTTCTTTCAGCAGTTGATATTAGGAGTTTAGTTCTTACAATCAGTCCAAAAAGGTTAAAGAAAGACTTGCATTTATATAGCACCTTTCATGACCTCCGGACATCCCAAAACACTTTACAGCCAATGAATTACTTTTTAAAATGTAATCACTGTTGTAATGTAAGAAACATGGCAGCCAATTTGTGCACAGCTAACTTTCACAAACAGCAATGTGATAATGACCAGTTAAGGTATGTTTCTGATATAAAAGGGCCTTCTGTAAACTTGAATAACAGAATTAAAGGTGTGAAGTCTAGGATAAGGAAATTCTTGTTTTAGATATAAAATTCCTGCCAGTGAATAGTGGGACAGATTTAGACTCATATGAACTATTGCATAGAGAAACTTTACTTTTGATACAACTATTCACATGATGAATGCTCAGCAGAAGGTCTATGGAAATCATAAAAATACTTTGTGCCCAGTGTAAAATAATACTTGCAGCAGAATTTGGTTTTATGTTTATGTAAGATCATCAATTCTTACCCACATGGAGACTCTCCTGTTGGGTCACCCTCCCTACTATCCCTGGGTGGTACCAAGGTTAACTAAGGTCAGGCGTTGTGAGTACACTTTTAGTGATGAAATCTGAATTGCTCTGGAATGCTTCCCATCAGTGACATTACTGGAGTAGCAGAGTGAGGAGGGAAACTTGACACACGATTGTCCATGCAGAAAGAAAATTGACATTTTGTAAAAGTTCTGGTGGAAATGTAATGAATCCATGAAATTAAGCACTTTGAAAAGAAAAATACAACCCTAGATGTTGACGATGGCTTGGAGTTCAGCCTCTGAATGTGCACAGATGCCAGCGTTGTCCGTGTCCTGTAGTTCGATGAAAAAGGATGCGACGGTCTTGGAACTAGCCTGGACGCGATGAAGGTTGAACAGGTTCCCACTGGTTCCATACCGAGGCATACAAAAGCATGGGCCTTACACTAAACATCCGTAAGACAAAGGTCCTCCACCAACCTGACCCCGCCACACAGCACTGTCCCCAGTCATCAAGATCCACAGCACGGCCTTGGACAACGTGGACCACTTTCCATACCTCGGGAGCCTATTATCACCAAGGGCAGACAGCGACAATGAGGTTCAACACCACCTCCAGTGCAAAGATCAGACCCTCAAATCTGTCAGCAAGCTTATGGTCTACAGAGCTGTAGTGATACCTGCCCTCCTGTATGGCTCAGAGACATGGACCATATACAGTCGACACCTCAAATCACTGGAGAAATACCACCAACGATGTTTCCGCAAGATCCTGCAAATCCCCTGGAAGGATAGACGCACCAACGTCAGTGTTCTCGATTGGGCCAACATCCCCAGCATCGAAACACTGACCACACTCGACCAACTCCATTGGGCGGGCCACATTGTTCGCATACCTGATACAAGACTCCCATAGCAAGCACTACTCAGAACTCTGACACGGCAAGCAAACACAAGATGGGCAGAGGAAATGTTTCAAGGACACCCTCAAAGCCTCCTTGATAAAATGCAACATCCCCACCGGCACCTGGGAATCCCTGGCCAAAGACTGCCCTAAGTGGAGGAAGAGCATCCGGGAGGGCGCTGAGCATCTCGAGTCTCGTCACCAAGAGCATGCAGAAAGCACGTGCAGGCAGCGGAAGGAGCGTGTGGCAAACCAGACTCCCCACTCACCCTTTCCTTCAACAACTGTCTGTCCCACCTGTGACAGAGACTGTAATTCCCGCTGTAATTCCCATATTGGACTGTTCAGTCACCTGAGATCTCACTTTTAGAGTGGAAGCAAGTCTTCCTCGATTTTGAGGGACTGCCTATGATGATGACAACCCTAGACGTTCCTTCCTTTTTAATATGTTTTGTATTCAAGTTAAACAGCCCAATTGAATGATTATTAAAGGTTTTGCATTCAATTGACCTGCTCTCCTCAATTCCCCAGTACAGTACAGGCAGAATCCATTTTTACGATGTGATCTTATCTCGTTGCTGTGAAATTATGTTGATGGAATTCGAACTTTCTTTTTTGTTCTTTCTCTAGACTTTTGTTGTGATTATGGCACTGATTGCTGCAGTAGTTTGCTGTTCAACCTTGTGCCGTTAACTAAATGGAAACATAGGCCACAACATTTGCTAGGGTGGGTTTTGTGAATGGAAGGAGTAGTTTTGATCAGGAGCTGTGCAGTTTTAGTGTCACAGCGTGTGTCTTTTTATTCCAGCCTGATTGACAGGCTTGGCTCCCTGTTGGGTGGGGAATGCTGTGGAGGAGGCCACAGGTCAGGAACAGGTAGGGAGCCCATAGCTGGGCTAGTGGGCGTGTGTGTGGGGGGGTGGATAGTCACTGATCCCAGCGGGCTCTGATCCCTGATCCAGGGGGGTGGGGGGTGGGGGGGCTGCTGGAGGAGGGGCGGTGGTGGTCTGATCCAGTGGGGGAGGGGTCCGATCTCTGATCCTGGAGAATGTGGTCCAATGGTGGGCAGGGAAAATGTAATTTGGTGGGCCGGCAGAAAGCACTCCTGCTCCTCTTGGCCTGCAAGCTGTGCTGTAAAGACATTTATGTTTTCCACAAAGCAGTCCTCACCTCCCTTTAGTTGCTGGGTTTCCAGAGGCCAGGAAACTCAGCCAACCAGGGTTCAACCTGGAAGATAGGTTAAATCTGAGGCACGCAGCCTCATTATAACATTTAAATGACCAACCCGCCTCCTAGGAGTGGGTTGGTTGCCTGCACTCTGTCCCAACTCCGTTAAAACCGGAAGTAGGCGGGTTGGACATGGGTTGGGGTTGGGTGTGAATTTTTTTTAAAGTTCACAGCTCAGCTGACCCCAATCCACCTGTTTTTGTGGGTTAAAATTCCCCCATAGTTTCCCATGTATGCTTCTGTAATGTACGTTTGTTGAGAGTTGTGATGGTATTTCATCGTATGTGGAGAAAGTAACTTACTCTGAGAGATTTGTGAAAAACTAATGTCTGAATTCCCAAGTATGCGAGCATGAAGGTGTTGATTGTTTCTGATGCGTCACTAATGCATTGTTATTCATTTGAGGTTACCCTGCACTAAATATGATTCTCAAACAAGTTCGTACACGTCTGCCAGTCCAAGCAGAAATTCTGCATGTGGAATCTTTAATTATGCTCGATTCACTTTTAAATAAAGATGCAACAGAAAATAAGTGCTCTGCCAAATAAAATAAAATCTATATCGTGTAGAATCTCCACTGTTTTCCAATGACATTGCAAATAAATGGCTGTTGCACTTTATAAATGCAATAGATCTACACAACATTAATGTTTTCCCATGGTACCCTACATCAGGGTGATGTAATTATTGCAATTTTCAAAGTTAGATAAATTATGGTTTAATTTTTGATCTGTTGTAATTGCAACTTTTTTTTTAGCTGAAATAGTATTAAACAGTTTCTTCTACGATATTAAGTATTGTGTGTCAAGTTGTGGTTGTGCAGTTGAATAATGTGAATTGTTAATTTGGGCACTTAATGATTAACTAACAAGAAATAGTTGTGCCAGATATAGATAAAGAAATATTAAGCAACTGAGCATATTGTGGACATGTGACTGTATCTCGTAGGACAGTCAATCGACTTGGTAGCTGTAATCGCCCTTCACTCTACAGTAAAACTTCATCACAGACATTTTGAGTGAAACATTCTGAGCAGTGACTAAGTATCAACAAGATATTGAATTGTCCTCGTCGTCTCCCCCTCCCCTCAACTTCTGAATGCATTGATTCCTTATTAGGTTATGGTTCCATGGTGGCTGGTTGGCTATTGGTTATGACTGAGTCTTGATAGTGAGCATTTTGTTGGGCCGAATGGCCTGTTTCTGTGCTGTAGACATCAGTAACTTAACGGTCATGGGGACATTACAGATCCCACTTCTGCCCTACGTTCCTCTCCCTAACCTAAGGTGATCAGCTTAACTGTAACATTACCAGCATCTCTCTGAGCTCAGTACAGATTTGGTCAAACTTGGGATCTCCTGATCTGTATGATTGAGCTATACACTGGATAAATTCATTGAGTCATATATATATATATATATATATATATATGTGATTACATATAATATATTTAGCTCTTCTGATTGACTTATGCTACAATCTGTTTTTTCCAGGTAACTGGAAAGCTGATTTATGAGATGAACTAGAAAACCTTTGCTAATTGAATGATAGTTTTAAGCGTACAGTTGCTAACATAGTCCTGTCTTTAACCCCCCTCCATCCATTATATCCCAAAATAGTAGCCCATGAAATCAGTCAATAGGGAAGATTTGCAACCTGCAGGAGCCGCTTCAGACTACCAGCCAGTGCATTGAGTTTAACCCGAATTAAGTTCTCTCAAGAAATATCTTTTGCCAATAACTGACTGAGATTTGAATTTATTTTCTTCACTTGCACACCCTTTGCTTTCCTTTGTTCCAGCACAAAACTTTCATTGTCACTTTGTACATGCATGAAACACATACAACAAGCTCTGAAGCAGAAACAGAAAACGCTGGAAACACGAGGCAAATTAGCCACGGCAACTGTGGAGAGAAGTGGAGTTAATGATTTGGGCACATTGCTCGTCAACAGAAGCAGAAAATATTACAGATGAACAGCTTATAAGAGGGAACAGCGGGGTGGAGGGTGGGGGGGATGGAACACTTTACCAGCATCTATTATCCGAGATAAAATAGGTACTTTAAGATTTGAAGTTGTTGAAGCCAATGGCTTGGATTCTGTGGTCAGTGCTTACCTACGGAGTACACCGCCAGCTTCCGAACAGAGTGCGCACTTACCTGATGGATTTGTGAACCTGATGTTTGACACTGCATACTTAAGGGCAGCATGTGCAGAAACTTACCTGGGTTCACGTGGGCCAGTGGTCCAATCGGGAAACAGAAGGTCTCATTCATTTATACCCTCATCACTAGAGCCTTCTGGGATTTAAAAGTGCATAAACATCTATACAATAATTAATTTACAGATTTACAGATTTACAGATTTTCCATCTCCCTACAGGTAATAGCAGCACAACTTCAGAACAAAATATATTTCTTACTCAGTAGAAGCGCTAAGTTTCTTCTTTTCCCCTCTGGTCGTGGTTGGAAGCCAGTGCAATGCAAGTGTCCTTTAAATAACGAAATTGAAACAATTGATAAACTGGTTTACTAATCACCATTTGGCGAGACTGATACTTATTCTGACAACTTTATTGAATGGAAACACACAGATATTAAAACAAACTAACACAAAAAGCTCTTCGCAATTCTACGAAGCTCACTGCTAAATTAGTCAAACGGTGCTCAGATGCTGCCTTCTGCTGTAATGTTCCAATTTCACTTTTATGTGAACGAAATAATGTTAAAACATGCCGAACGATGCTTTGGATCTTTTGAAATATCCCCTTACACTGATACAAACAGGCCCTGTTCCTGTTTGCATCAGCTGTAAATTTTTCATATGTAATTGCTGGGCAGTTGGTGGGCAATTTGCCCCACTCTGCACCAGCAATGAGGATTTCATGCTGGTGGAGATCGCAAGTTTGGGATTTAACACATGTGCAAGCGCATGCAGAAATTCCAAACTAGCTGTCCATTTCAAAGACGGCATGACAGCGTACTCTGAGAGTACGCCATTACAGCCTTCGCATATTCTGGCCCAATATTAATGTCAGATGGCGGCATACTGCTAAGTAGAAAGATGAGATGCTATTCCTCAAGCTTACACTGAATTTCACTGCAACAGTGCGGAAGACCAAAGACAGAGGTCAGAGTGGAAGCAAAACAGAGGTCAGATTGGAAACGATTAAAGTGGTAAGCGACAGGGAGCTCAGGGTTGTGCTTGCAGACAGAATGGAGATGTACAGCAAAGCGATGCCCTAATCTAAGTTTGACCTCACCAATGTAGAGAAGCCTGCTTCGTGAGCAGTAAATACTGGATACTAAATTGGAAGAAGTAAATTACTGTCTCACCTGGAAGGAATATGTGTGGCCCTGGATGGTGTTGTGGGATTTGCTGAATAGACAAGTCATAGATTGGTACAGCACAGAAGGAGGCCATTCAGCCCATTGTCCCTGTGTCAGCTCTTTTGAAAGACATCTATTTGGCTTGAATGTTAAGATGCCAAGGAAAGAAGAGCGGGTGTTAGGGGTGATAGAAGAGTAGACTAGGATGTCATGGAGGGAGCAGTTCCTCCCGAATGCTGAAAGGGGAAGGGAGGGAAAGGTTTATTTGGTGGTGGAATCATGTTCAAGGTGGTGAAAAGGATGGATGATGATCTGGTGAATACGGAATTTGGTGGGGTAGAAAGTGAGGATGAGGGACCCTATACTGCTCTGGGAGGAGGGAGAGGAAGTGAGGGATAAAGTACGGGAAATGGGACGGACTTGATCCTGGGTTCTGTTTATCATGGTTAAATGTATTTGCTTCAAGGGTTCTTTGCTTAAGAATTCATAGCAACACATTGCTATTAAGAACTAGTTGGTTTACAAGAACTAGAACTAGAGCATCATCCTCCGTTTCGGCTGCTCCCCAAAAGTTTGTCACCATCCTCTGCCTGCTCCACGATGGCATGCAAGCCGTGATCCCGACCAACGGATTCACCATGGACCTAATCAACATCCGAACCGGTGTCAAGCAGGGCTGCATCATCACGCCAACCCTCTTCTTGATCTTCCTCGCTGCAATGCTCCACCTCACACTCAACAAGCTCCCGGCTGGAGTGGAACTAAACTATTGAATCAGTGGGAACCTGTTCAACCTTCGTTGTCTCCAGGCAAGATCCAAGACCGTCCCAACCTCTGTTGTCGAACTACAGTACATGGACGACACTTGAGTCTGCGCACATTCAGAGGCTGAACTCCAAGTCCCAGTCAACATCTTCACTGAGGCATATGAAAGCATGGGCTTTACACTAAACATTCGTAAGGCAAAGGTCCTCCACCAACCTGACCTCACCGCACAGCACAGTCCCCCAGTCATTAAGATCCACGACACGGCCCTGGACAACGTGGACCACTTTCCATACCTCGGGAGCCTATTATCAGCAAGGGCAGACATCGACGACGAGGTTCAACACCGCCATCAGTGCGCCAGCACAGCCTTCGGCCGCCCGAGGAAGAGAGTGTTCGAAGATCAGGCCCTCAAATCTGGCACCAAGCTTATGGTCCACGTCTCTGTATGGCTCAGAGATGTGGACCATGTACAGTAGACACCTCAAATCGCTGGAAAAATACCACCAACGATGCCTCCGCAAGATCCTGAAAATCCCCTGGGAGGACAGATGCCCCAAAGTCAGTGTTCTCGATCAGGCCAACATTCCCAGCATCGAAGTACTGATCAGACTCCCAAAGCAAGCACTCTACTCAGAACTCCTACACAGCATGCGAGCCCCAGGTGGGCAGAGGAAACATTTCAAGTACACCCTCAAAGCCTACTTGATAAATGCAAAATCCCACCGACACCTAGGAGTCCCTGGCCAAAGATCACCCTAAGTGGAGGAAGAGCATCCGGGAGGGCGCTGAGCACCTTGAGTCTCATCGCCAAGAGCATGCAGAAAACAAGCACAGGCAGCGGAAGGAGCGTGCGGCAAATCAGACTCCCCACCCACCTTTTCCTCCAACGACTGTCTGTCCCACCTGCGACAGAGACTGTAATTCCTGAATTGATTGTTCAGTCCCCTGAGAACTCACTTTTAGAGTGAAAGCAAGTCTTCCTCGATTTTGAGGGACTGCCTATAATGATGATGATGATGATGATGATGATGGTTTATTAAAAAAGGTTTAACAATCATACTACATATTACCAGTTCAACCACCAGGCTCACAACCACTTGCGTCATCGTGGATCTCCTGAACCCAACTGGCTGGGCTTTTATTGAGTCTTGTGAACATCATGTGACTGGGGAAGCCACTCCCAACTCAACAGCTCTACAACTCTTTTGTAGAAAACATTAAATAAACATTAAATCAAGTGCCCCCTTATTAAAGGGGGAGGGGGGACACTACAAACAGTTTACAAGTGCCTTTTTGTTTTTGTTTTTGATTTTTTTGTGTTTTTTTGTGTTTTTTGCTTTTTTTTTGGCACTAAAACCACAAATATATATACACAAGTGCCACCCCAAAAAATGGGAGACGGACACTAAAACCTGCCAATAAAAACAAGTTAAACGTTAAAACATATAAAATCAAATTAAAATTTGTTTGCCGGGGTAATGATGCACTCCAGTCCCTCCGGTGCCCATCTCTCGCGGAAGGCCGCGATCGTACCGGTGGACACCGCGTGCTCCATCTCCAGGGACACCCTGGCCCGGATGTACGCGTGGAAGAGAGGCAGGCAGTCAGGCTGAACGACCCCCTCGACCGCCTGCTGCCTGGACCGGCTGATGGCACCCTTGGCCGTGCCCAGGAGCAGTTCTACGAGGAGGCCCTCGGACCTACCCGCTCCCCTCCGCATAGGGTGCCCAAAGATCAGGAGTGTGGGACTGAAGTGCAACCAGAAATTGAGGAGCAGCCCCTTTAAACAGGGGCTGCAACCTCGTGCATTCGATAAAAACGTGGAACACGGACTCCTCCAGACCGTAGAAATTGCAGGTGGCCTGAGCCCGTGAACCGGCTTAAAAATTTGTTGCCACCCTCCAGGCCAAGTCCCCGATAAATAGTGGGAGGACTCCCGCGTAGAATGCACTCCATCGGGGACTGTGCAGGAGCAAGCATACAGGAAACCCCTCCACGCAGAACTGAAAGGCACGGAGGGGATTTCCCCGAGGCGGCTCAAGGTTTGAGGCGCCGGCTTCCGAGCGAGGTTCCGGGGCTTGGCGCCGATGAGGAATTCTGTCCGGGCGGGGGTCAGTTCGGACGGGATCTCCCCACGTGCTTGAGCCTCCTCGACACATCGAATAGAGTCAGGGCCCAGTGCTGTTTTTAGCGACTCAATGGCATTGGCCGCGCGCCGGGCGTCGGCCCAGTTTAGGCGCGCGGCCTAATTCTGGTTGCACTTCAGTCCCACGCTACTGATCTTTGGGCATCCTGTGCGGAGGGGAGCGGGTAGGTCCGAGGGCCTCCTCGTAGAACTGCTCCTGGGCACGGCCAAGGATGACATCAGCCGGTCCAGGCAGCGGGCGGTCGAGGGGGTCGTTCAGCTTGACTGCCTGCCTCTCTTCCGCGGTTACATCCGAGCCAGGGTGTCCCTGAAGATGGAGCACGCGGTGTCCACCGATACGCTCATGGCCTTCCGCGAGATTTGGTCGCCGGAGGGACTGGAGTGCATCATCACCACCGTCAACCAAATTTTAATTTGATTTTATCTGTTTTAAAGTTTACCAGCTCCTCAGGCGCCATCTAGCCCAACTCCTCCACCATCGAGTAGGTCCCTGACCCTGGTCACCTTGCCAAACACAGCCCTCTCGTCCGCCTGCCACTTAAAACTGCACTCGTGGAGGTACGGATTCCGGAGCAACAGCTCCCGAAGGACAGCCGCCACTCCAGACAGAGGAGGCAACAGCTCGACAACTCTTTTTAAGGAGACAAAATAAAGTTAGATCAAGTGCCCCCAGATCTGGGGGACACACCAAACATTTCCCAAGGCCCTTTTTTTTTTTGTTGTTTTTTTGTATTTTTGTAGTTTTTTTTGTGTTTTTTTTTTGGGCTCTAAAACCATAATTTACAAGTGCCCCCTATAAAAGGGGTGGGGGACACTAAAACTGGCATTTAAAACAAATTAAACTTTAAAACATATAAAATCAAATTAAAATTTGGTTGCCGGGGGTGACGATGCACTCCAGTCCCTCCGGCGCCCACCTCTCGTGGAAGGCCGCGAGCGTACCGATGGACACCGCGTGCTCCATCTCCAAGGACACCCTGGCCCGGATGTAGGCACGGAAGAGAGGCAGGCAGTCAGGCTGAACAACCCCCTCGACCGCCCGCTGCCTGGACCGGCTGATGGCACCCTTGGCTGTGCCCAGGAGCAGTCCTACGAGGAGGCCCTCGGACCTACCCGCTCCCCTCCGCACAGGGTGCCCAAAGATCAGGAGTGTGGGACTGAAGTGCAACCAGAAATTGAGGAGCAGCCCCTTTAAATAATGGAACAGGGGATCAACAGCTCTACAACTATTTTAGTTGAACATTAATACAAGTGGCCCCTTATTAAAGGGGCACTAAATCGACAAATAAACAAATGAAACTTTTGGCGTTAAATAAATCAAATTAAAATTGGTTGCTGGGGATGATGATGATGTCAACAGCCCTACAACTCTTTTAGGGAGTACAAAATAAACATTAGATCGAGTGTCCCCCAATCGAGAATCACCAAGTCTCGATTCTGCCATCTCCTACCTCTGTGCAGATACCCCGCCAACCCCCAAGGACAGAAATGACAAGTGTCAAGTTGGCGGGGCATCGGGCCGCCTGCTGCCGACCATGAGCATCCAAATCCCCGCAAAGGGGGCATTTTCATTTCTTCATCGGGACTTCCGACAATTGCCACGGTTCAACTCATTAACTTTGTAACCAATCTGGGGGACACTCCAGACACTTATAACTGCCCGCTTTTGTTTTTTCTTTTGTGATTTTTTTTGGGGGCATTAAAATCATATAATTTCCAAGTGCCTCCTATAAAAGGGGAGGGTGACACTAAAAACCCGGCAATTCAAACAAATTAAACTTTAAAACATATAAAATCAAATTAAAATTTGTTTGCCGGGGGTGACAATGCACTCCAGTCCCTATCAACAGCTCTACAACTCTTTTTGGGGAACAAAAATAAACGTTAGATCGAGTGCCCCCCAATCTGGGGGACACTCCAGACACTTAACTGCTCCCAACAGCTCTACAACTCTTTTGGGGGGGGAGACAAAATAAACATTAAATCAAGTACCCCCAATCTGGGGAACACTCCAGCCACTTTTCAAATGCCCTTTTTTTTTTAAATTTTAAACCTTTTTTTTGTGATTTTTTTTGGGCAATAAAATCATAAAGTTTACAAGTGCCCCCTATAAAAGGGGAGGGGGACACTAAAAACCCCGGCAATTAAAACAAATGAATCTTTAAAACATAAAATCAAATTAAAATGTGGTTGCCGGGGGTGACAATGCACTCCAATCCCTATCAACAGCTCTACAACTCAATCTGGGGGACACTCCAGACACTTAACTGCTCCCAACAGCTCTACAACTCTTTTGGGGGGGGGAGACAAAATAAACATTAAATCAAGTACCCCCAATCTGGGGAACACTCCAGCCACTTTTCAAATGCCCTTTTTTTTTTGTTTTTTTTTTTTAAATTTTAAACTTTTTTTTAGTGATTTTTTTTTGGGCAATAAAATCATAAAGTTTACAAGTGCCCCCTATAAAAGGGGAGGGGGACACTAAAAACCCTGGCAATTAAAATAAATTAATCTTTAAAACATAAAATCAAATTAAAATTTGGTTGCCGGGGGTGACAATGCACTCCAGTCCCTATCAACAGCTCTACAACTCTTTTAGAGGAGACAAATAAACATTAGGTCAAGTGACCCCCGATCTGGGGGACACGCCAAACATTTCGCAATGCCCTTTTTTGTGTTTTTTTTGTTGTTTTTTTTTTGTATTTTTGTAGGGTTTTTTTGTGGGGTTTTTTAGGGCATTAAAATTCAATATTTTACAAGTGCCCCCTATAAAAGTGGAGGGGGACACTAAAACCCCAGCAATTAAAACAAATTAAACTTTAAAACATAACATCAAATTAAAATTTGGTTGCCGGGGGTTATAATGCACTCCATTCCCTATCAACAGCTCTACAAACCTGTGAGCATACTCACAGGTGCATACATTACAGGAAAAAGGAAGGCATTTCTGAAGCTCTGGTGTGAAGGATGGCATTGATTGAGCAAATGCAATGGAGACAGAGAAATTGCGAGGAGGGAATGGAGTCCTACAGGAAGTGGGACGGAAAGAAGTATAATCTAGATATTTATGGGAATTGGTGGATTTGTAATAGATGTCCGTGGACAACCTATCCCAAGAAATGGATACAGAGAAGTCCAAAATGGGAAGAATCAGAGTTGGACCATGCAAAAGATAAGGGAGTGAAGTGGTGTGGGGGGTGGAGGGATTTGAAGCAAAATATAGAAATTCTCCAACACAAATAAGCTCTGGCATTGTAATTATTTAAATTGAGACAAAAATGGTGTCATTAAACAAATTCAAATGATAATTCTTGATTTGTGCAGTATGTTGCAATGTGTGCATGTCTATTTTACATTTTATGGTTTCTCACCTCACTTTCAAACATCAATTGGCATAGTAACATTCTGCACTGATATTGCAAGCACTTATATTGCCTAGTTCGACTGTTCTTTAATGTCTCGGTCCTCATTTGAATTCATATTGCAACAACCTAACTAGGCAAACACGGTTATACAGAACCAACTGAAGACAATTAAGATATAGTTGATAAATTAAAAACAATTTCCTGTAAATGTATTTAATGTAATATAATCGGGTCATGTTATGTCAGAGATTTTAGCAGAAAACTACAGAAACTGAAGAAAAGCGGTTTAAAAAAACGGTTGACTTAAACTGCCTGGGATTGGTGGAAAAGTTGTATAAAATGCATGGAACCTGTTTTTTTCACTGTTCTTAGTAACTAACTGCTTGAAATAAACTATACTTAAACAAAATGTTAACACATTGTGTGAGCAAAACTAAAACTCTAGTGAGCTGGAATGAACTTTTTCAAATATCAAAAGATGTTTAACACATTTCTGTCATTAGATTTATCATATCTAACACTAATCATTTTTAGAATAGCATAGGCTGTTTGTTGTTCAGTAACTTTTATGAAAACCTTTAGTAGCACTCTAATATACTGCGCCAGAAAGCAGTAGGATGCAGACTTGTGCCTGCACTTTGCCACACCATACATTCATTATCTTAATTGTGCAATAGGACAGTTGTATAGTTCAGGCACTTTTCCAAAGGAGGGACGGTTGGAGGCGATAGGGCTGATTTTAACTTGGTCCACTGGGTGGGAACGGGCCGGTAGTAGCCCTAATGTCGCAATGCTGCATATACCGTCATATTACCAGGGTCTTTATAAGGAAGGTGCAGGTGACTACCTGAATTAGGCGAGAGATTCATTAAATGATACAATCTATGGCATATATAGAATGCAATTTGGGGCACAAATGGGCGGAGTTTACACCATGCATACTCTACCCATTTGTACCAGGTGTTGAGTAGCCTAACCAGTGGTCCTTAAAAGTCCAGAAAATGTCAGATTTATTTTTTGCTTGTGACCAGAAACAAAATCCAGGCAGATGCTTGTCCATCCAAGTCCTTCCCCTCCTGAGATTACCTTCTCTCACCAGGTTCTGATTGTTGGCCAGCTGAGCATGGGAGCCGACCAATTTCAGGGCATTTGTTTGGTACCCGCAGCTCACTGGTGGAATGGAAATGAGGTCCAGACTTCAAACTGGGTTGGAATTCCCGCCGGCAAGAATGGGTGTGGCGGTGGTCTCCATCCGCCTTCCCATAACTACAATCAGCCCTAATGTCCACTTCCGCAATTGAAGGGTGAAATAATTGAGATGGTTTAATGAAAAATGCTCTGTTAGTGCAACAGAATACTGTGGAGAAATTGCTTTTTAAAGTCTTGAATGAATGATTATTGCTCAGAGTAGTCACTTGAACCCTTTGTGAACAACCTTTTTTTTCTGCTGCAGAAAAACTTTTACTCTAAGTAGAATTTCTAACTGCATGTATTTTCAAAAATACCAACGTGTATTTGTAATCTGCTATTTCTTAAGCTTCTAGATATCTTTAATATATAAGTAAACACTGTAGTGATTTCAGTCATATATATAGGTCTGATCTGGCATATGTTATTTCTGCTTTTGATGTGATAGCAGATGAAGTTATAATTCTAAGTAAAAGCCAATATACAATAGCACAGCTCATAAGAAGCACACTTTCCATTTGGAAATAATTGGGTTTGCTCAAGGGAAGTACTGCATGGCCTTTGACAAAAGAAATTTGAGTTTTAAAAGACCAAACTGCAACAGAAAGCATATAATCTCAAGCTACTATTCTATATCTCCTTGCAGCTAGTTTAATACTAACATTGCCAGAAGCTTGGGAACCGATTTCCTTGGCAGCAGCTGGGAAAATGTATGTGGAATGAGTGTACATGTGGAAAAGACCTCATAGGAAGAAAAAATATGTTTTTTAAATTAGAAGAATATGAAAAAGAATCCATCAGCAAGTAATAAAATAGAAGGCCTATCAGCCTTGCATCAGTATTCAGATTTACTGCAGGTCCGACTGTGTGCTTCTATTAGACATACAGGCACCATTCAATATTGTTGATTCTTCGGCTGGATTCTATGTAAGTAAAGGCCTTCCTGTAAATTGCTTAAGTGCTGTGACCAACCAAAATAAACACAGTACAGTGGGAATATTCATATTAAAGAAGTGCTGATTCTAGCCACAATTTTCTTAAAATCATGTTCTTAGAAACATGGTGGTTTTACGGATGTTCGACAATGATGCATTACATGCAATAGCATGTTATTCGGCAAGTTTGTAAGTTACTGACTAAACCAGAAAATAAAGAATTGACCCATGAAGGAGGAGTTCAGTTTGCTTTTGATCCATTTCATTTGCAGTTAATTATTATAAACATATTTTAATAGTTATTGCAAGTGTGTTTGATTAGTTTCAATCAAGGGGAAGATATAACTGGCAGACTTACCTTGAAGACCAAAAATGATGTATGGGTATCAGCAGGACAATTTTGTGAACAGATGCACAAAATCTCTGCTTCTCCTCTCTATTCTTGCCTGAGCTGGGTAAAACATCACTATCATTATTACTTTCAAATTTAAATTCTGTCAGCAAACCCGAGTTTAATACTGGGTAATTGGAACTACTTAGTTAAAATGACCAAGAGTTTGTTAATAATTATCCCCATGGCAGTTACATCTAATGTGAAAAGTGGTGTTAACAACAGATATTCAGCCTTCTAATTAATATGACACAATAAAATACAAAGATATAGATAAAAGCTTAACCTCCGTCCACCCACACTTAGTCGCTGAATATCACAGTAGCTTTCTCAGCCATTGTTAACTGCTGGGTTTATACAATGTGTAATGTTGCTATTTATTTCCTGTTGTATTACAAGAACAATACTTATGGAAGGAAACTTCTTTTATTTATTAAGCAATTTGACTATTATCGAGCTCTTTATATTTATGGTATTTTCAGTTTTCTTTTATTGCAAATGATAAAATTATAAGCTTCTTGTTTGATCTTGTTTGATTTGTATAACAATGTGCAACATGAACAGTTGTCTCATGAGATTGACTTTAGTAATTGTTGACAACACAAAAAGATCTAGGCAATTGGTGTTGGGTTAACAATGGGATCATCCATGGCTCTTCCATAGCCCAACATGCCGCAAGTGCTTCGATTCAGTAAGTAAATGCTTGTTCTACACTTGATAACATAGATATAGCGTTGAAAATCCGGAAGCCTCGGGACCAAGGCCATTCCGGATTTTGTGTCTTTCCGGACTTCGTTACATCTTTCTGACATCCTGAATCCGGAAATGGCCGAGTTTTAAGGACATTTACTGGGCAGGAGTTGGGTAAATAGCCCAAATCTCCGCCCGCAAAGACCCTTCTCCCGGGGATGCGAGCGATCTGTCAAAAGAAATTTGCCTTTTTACCTACACTTGAAACATAGAAACATAGAAACATAGAAAATAGGTGCAGGAGCAGGCCATTCAGCCCTTCTAGCCTGCACCGCCATTCAATGAGTTCATGGCTGAACATGAAACTTCAGTACCCCATTCCTGCTTTCTCGCCATAACCCTTGATCCCCCGAGTAGTAAGGACTTCATCTAACTCCCTTTTGAATATATTTAGTGAATTGGCCTCAACTACTTTCTGTGGTAGAGAATTCCACAGGTTCACCACTCTCTGGGTGAAGAAGTTTCTCCTCATCTCGGTCCTAAATGGCTTACCCCTTATCCTCAGACTGTGACCCCTGGTTCTGGACTTCCCCAACATTGGGAACATTCTTTCTGCATCTAACCTGTCCAATCCCGTCAGAATTTTAAACGTTTCTATGAGGTCCCCTCTCATTCTTCTGAACTCCAGTGAATACAAGCCCAATTGATCCAATCTTTCTTGATAGGTCAGTCCCGCCATCCCGGGAATCAGTCTGGTGAACCTTCGCTGCACTCCCTCAATAGCAAGAATGTCCTTCCTCAATTTAGGAGACCAAAACTGTACACAATACTCCAGGTGTGGCCTCACCAAGGCCCTGTACAACTGTAGCAACACCTCCCTGCCCCTGTATTCAAATCCCCTCGCTACGAAGGCCAACATGCCATTTGCTTTCTTAACCGCCTGCTGTACCTGCATGCCAACCTTCAATGACTGATGTACCATGACACCCAGGTCTCGTTGCACCTTCCCTTTTCCTAATCTGTCACCATTCAGATAATAGTCTGTCTCTCTGTTTTTACCACCAAAGTGGATAACCTCACATTTATCCACATTATACTTCATCTGCCATGCATTTGCCCACTCACCTAACCTATCCAAGTCACTCTGCAGCCTAATAGCATCCTCCTCGCAGCTCACACTGCCACCCAACTTAGTATCATCCGCAAATTTGGAGATACTGCATTTAATCCCCTCGTCTAAATCATTAATGTACAATGTAAACAGCTGGGGCCCCAGCACAGAACCTTGCGGCACTCCACTAGTCACTGCCTGCCATTCTGAAAAGTACCCGTTTACTCCTACTCTTTGCTTCCTGTCTGACAACCAGTTCTCAATCCACGTCAGCACACTACCCCCAATCCCATGTGCTTTAACTTTGCACATTAATCTCTTGTGTGGGACCTTGTCGAAAGCCTTCTGAAAGTCCAAATATACCACATCAACTGGTTCTCCTTTGTCCACTTTACTGGAAACATCCTCAAAAAATTCCAGAAGATTTGTCAAGCATGATTTCCCTTTCACAAATCCATGCTGACTTGGACCTATCATGTCACCATTTTCCAGATGCACTGCTATGACATCCTTAATAATTGATTCCATCATTTTACCCACTACTGAGGTCAGGCTGACCGGTCTATAATTCCCTGTTTTCTCTCTCCCTCCTTTTTTAAAAAGTGGGGTTACATTGGCTACCCTCCACTCCATAGGAACTGATCCAGAGTCAATGGAATGTTGGAAAATGACTGTCAATGCATCCGCTATTTCCAAGGCCACCTCCTTAAGTACTCTAGGATGCAGGCCATCAGGCCCTGGGGATTTATCTGCCTTCAATCCCATCAATTTCCCCAACACAATTTCCCGACTAATAAAGATTTCCCTCAGTTCCTCTTCCTTACTAGACCCTCTGACCCCTTTTATATCCGGAAGGTTGTTTGTATCCTCCTTAGTGAATACCGAACCAAAGTACTTGTTCAATTGATCCGCCATTTCTTTGTTCCCCGTTATGACTTCCCCTGATTCTGACTGCAGGGGACCTACGTTTGTCTTCACCAACCTTTTTCTCTTTACATACCTATAGAAACTTTTGCAATCCGCCTTAATGTTCCCTGCAAGCTTCTTCTCGTACTCCATTTTCCCTGTCCTAATCAAACCCTTTGTCCTCCTCTGCTGAGTTCTAAATTTCTCCCAGTCCCCAGGTTCGCTGCTATTTCTGGCCAATTTGTATGCCACTTCCTTGGCTTTAATACTATCCCTGATTTCCCTAGATAGCCACGGTTGAGCCACCTTCCCCTTTTTATTTTTACGCCAGACAGGAATGTACAATTGTTGTACTTCATCCATGCGGTCTCTAAATGTCTGCCATTGCCCATCCACAGTCAACCCCCTAAGTATCATTCGCCAATCTATCCTAGCCAATTCTCGCCTCATACCTTCAAAGTTACCCTTCTTTAAGTTCTGGACCATGGTCTCTGAATTTACTGTTTCATTCTCCATCCTAATGCAGAATTCCACCATATTATGGTCACTCTTCCCCAAGGGGCCTCGCACAATGAGATTGCTAATTAATCCTCTCTCATTACACAACACCCAGTCTAAGATGGCCTCCCCCCTAGTTGGTTCCTCAACATATTGGTCTAGAAAACCATCCCTTATGCACTCCAGGAAATCCTCCTCCACCGTATTGCTTCCAGTTTGGCTAGCCCAATCTATGTGCATATTAAAGTCACCCATTATAACTGCTACACCTTTATTGCATGCACCCCTAATTTCCTGTTTGATGCCCTCCCCAACATCCCTATTACTGTTTGGAGGTCTGTACACAACTCCTACTAACGTTTTTTGCCCTTTGGTGTTCTGCAGCTCTACCCATATAGATTCCACATCATCCAAGCTAATGTCTTTCCTAACTATTGCATTAATCTCCTCTTTAACCAGCAATGCTACCCCACCTCCTTTTCCTTTTATTCTATCCTTCCTGAATGTTGAATACCCCTGAATGTTGAGTTCCCAGCCCTGATCATCCTGGAGCCACGTCTCCGTAATCCCAATCACATCATATTTGTTAACATCTATTTGCACAATTAATTCATCCACCTTATTGCGGATACTCCTTGCATTAAGACACAAAGCCTTCAGGCTTGTTTTATTAACACCCTTTGTCCTTTTAGAATTTTGCTGTACAGTGGCCCTTTTTGTTCTTTGCCTTGGGTTTCTCTGCCCTACACTTTTCCTCATCTCCTTTCTGTCTTTTGCTTTTGCCTCCTTTTTGTTTCCCTCTGTCTCCCTGCATTGGTTCCCATCCCCCTGCCATATTAGTTTAAATCCTCCCCAACAGCACTAGCAAACACTCCCCCGAGGACATTGGTTCCAGTCCTGCCCAGGTGCAGACCGTCCGGTTTGTACTGGTCCCACCTCCCCCAGAACCGGTCCCAATGCCCCAGGAATTTGAATCCCTCCCTGTTGCACCACTGCTCAAGCCACGTATTCATCTGCGCTATCCTGCGATTCCTACTCTGACTATCACGTGGCACTGGTAGCAATCCCGAGATTACTACTTTTGAGGTCCTACTTTTTAATTTAGCTCCTAGCTCCTTAAATTCGTTTCGTAGGACCTCATCCCTTTTTTTGCCTATGTCGTTGGTACCAATGTGCACCACGACAACTGGCTGTTCTCCCTCCCATTTCAGAATGTCCTGCACCCGCTCCGAGACATCCTTGACCCTTGCACCAGGGAGGCAACATACCATCCTGGAGTCTCGGTTGCGGCCGCAGAAACGCCTATCTATTCCCCTCACAATTGAATCCCCTATCACTATCGCTCTCCCACTCTTTTTCTTGCCCTCCTGTGTAGCAGAGCCAGCCACGGTGCCATGAACTTGGCTGCTGCTGCCCTCCCCTGATGAGTCATTCCCCTCAACAGTACCCAAAGCGGTGTATCTGTTTTGCAGGGGGATGACCGCAGGGGACCCCTGCACTACCTTCCTTGCTCTACTCTTCCTGCTGGTCTTCCATTCCCTATCTGGCTGTGGACCCTTTCCCTGCGGTAAGACCAACTCACTACACGTGATACTCACGTCATTCTCAGCATCGTGGATGCTCCAGAGTGAATCCACCTTCAGCTCCAATTCCGTAACGCGGACCGTCAGGAGCTGGAGGCGGATACACTTCCCGCACACATAGTCGTCAGGGACACCGGAAGCGTCCCTGAGTTCCCACATGGTACAGGAGGAGCATAACACCCGACCGAGCTCTCCTGCCATGTCTTAACCCTTAGATACACTTAAACTGGTAATAACAATGTTAAAAGTTACTGACCAATATAAGAAGAAAAAGAAAAACTACTCACCAATCACCAGCCAATCACTTACCCCCTAGGCTGTGACGTCACCTTTGTTTTTTTGCCTTCTCCCTGTAGCTGCACCGGTACGCCTCTCGCCGACCCCGGACTCGTGCTGCTCCGAGCTCCCGCTGGCCTTTATAGGCCTCTCGCCGACCCCGGACTCGTGCTGCTCCGAGCTCCCGCCTCCTCGACTGACTGCTCCGAGCTCCCGCTGGCCTTTATAGGCCTCTCGCCGACCCCGGACTCGCGCTGCTCCGAGCTCCCGCCTCCTCGACTGACTGCTCCGAGCTCCCGCTGGCCTTTATAGGCCTCTCGCCGACCCCGGACTCGCGCTGCTCCGAGCTCCCGCCTCCTCGACTGACTGCTCCGAGCTCCCGCTGGCCTTTATAGGCCTCTCGCCGACCCCGGACTCGCGCTGCTCCGAGCTCCCGCCTCCTCGACTGGATTAATAAAAACCCATAGAGAGCCCATACTGTACACCAAGATTTTGGTTCTTTGATAATCATACCTGCACAAATTATTTATTCACTGTTATACTTTATAAAAACTAATTTGCAATCCAAATGTAATTCCTTGTCAAAGTATGTTTTCCATGGTAACCAATCTTTTTGTTGCTTTTGAATATTACATAAACTATTGGCAGGTCTTTCAAATTAGCAGAAGGTTATATTATAACACTTGTGCACTGAGTTAGAAATCAATTGGCAAAACCTTTTTATACGGTAGGGTGTACTGAGATGTAGCTAGCAATTTGAAATTTGCACAAATAGAACCTTATATGTTACTCCTAGCTAAGTGTACGTGGGATTTGAGTGCTGGCGCCAATATAAATTCAATTTAGGTTACTTGTATGCATTTGTCTTTATTCCCATGGCCAGGATGTTGTAGTGTTTCTGTGAATCCATAGTTTGAGGGCTCACGATTATTGTAAACTCCACTTTACTGTAAGTATTACCAGATAATAATTACAATTTCTAGAACTTGCATTGATTTGCAGTTTTATTCATGTTTCCAAGACAAGTCTTATGCTAGTATTTATAGCATTGTATAAAACCCGTACCTGCCAATAAAGGAATACGATAGCCCTGATAGGTTTGTTCCTGGACTCAATATAGTAGAAAGCCATTAAGACCAGTGGACAGAATTAGACTGGTCTACTCCATCCTTAAACAAAAGCAGAAGTGTACCGAGGGGCACTAAGACAACGTCTCCATTTCAAAATTCTCATCTTTGTTTTCAAATCCCTCCATGGCCTCGCCTTTGTAATCTCCTCCAGCCCTACCCAAACCCCACCCCCAACCCGAGTAATCTGCACTCCTCTAATTCTGCCCTTTTGAGCATTCCTGATTATAATTGCTCAACCATTGGTTGCCGTGCCTTCTGTTGCCTAGGCCCTAAGCTCTGGAATTGTCTACCTAAACCTCTCTGTCTCTCTACCTCTCTTTCCTCCTTTAAGATGTTCCTTAAAACTTACCTCTTTGACCCAACTTTTGGTCATCTGCCCTAATTTCTCCTTATATGGCTCGGTGTCAAATTTTTTGTCTTATAATACTCCTGTGAAGTGCCTTGGGACGTTTTATTATATTAAAGGCGCTATATAAATACAAGTTGCTGTTGTAAGACAGACTTCTGTGTTTAACATAGAAACATCAAAAATAGTTGCAGGAGTAGGCCATTCGGCCCTTCGAGCCTACATCACCATTCAATATGATCATGGCTGATCATGCAACTTCAGTACCCCATTCCTGCTTTCTCTCCATACCCCTTGATCCCTTTAGCCGTAAGGGCCACATCTAACTCCCTTTTGAATATATCTAACGAACTGGCTTCAACAACTTTCTGTGATAGAGAATTCCACAGGTTCACAATTCTCTGAGTGAAGAAGCTTCTCCTCATCTCGGTCTTAAATGGCTTACCCCTTATCCTTAGACTGTGACCCCTGGTTCTCGACTTCCCCAAAATCGGGAACATTCTTCCTGCATCTAACCTGTCCAATCCCGTCAGAATTTTATATGTTTCTATGAAGTACCCTCTCATTCTTCTAAATTCCAGTGAATGTAAGCCTAGTCAATCCAGTTTTTCTTCATATGTCAGTCCTGCCATCCCAGGAATCAGTCTGGTGAACCTTCGCTGTACTCCCTCAATAGCAAGAATGTCCTTCCTCAGATTAGGAGACCAAAACTGTACACAATATTCAAGGTCTGGCCTCACCAAGGCCCTGTACAACTGCAGTAAGACCTCCCTGCTCCTATACTCAAATCCTCTCGCTATGAAGGCCAACATGCCATTTGCCTTCTTTACCACCTGCTGTACCTGCATGCCAACTTTCAATGACCGATGTACCATGACACCCAGGTCTCGTTGCACCTCCCCTTTTACTAATCTGTCACTATACAGATAATATTCTGCCTTCCTGTTGTTGCCACCAAAGTGGATAACCTCACATTTATCCACATTATACTGCATCTGCCATGCAATAGCCCACTCACTTAACCTGTCCAAGTCAACCTGCAGCCTTTTAGCATTCTCCTCACAGCTCACACTGCCACCCAGCTTAGTGTCATCTGCAAACTTGGAGATATTACATTCAATTCCTTCATCCAAATCATTAATGTATATTGTAAATAGCTGGGGTCCCAGCATTGAACCTTGCGGTACCCCACTAGTCACTGCCTGCCATTCTGAAAAGGACCTGTTTATTCCTACTCTTTGTTTCCTGTCTGCCAACCAGTTCTCTATCCACATCAATACATTACCCCCAATACCATGTGCTTTAATTTTGCACATTAATCTCTTGTGTGGGACCTTGTCAAAAACCTTTTCAAAGTCTAAATACACCACATCCACTGGTTCTCCCTTGTCCACTCTACTAGTTACATCCTCAAAAAATTCTAGAAGATTTGTCAAGCATGATTTCCCTTCCATAAATCCATGCTGACTTGGACCGATCCTGTCACTACTTTCCAAATGTGCTGCTATTACATCTTTAATAATTGATTCCAACATTTTCCCCACTACCGATGTCAGGCTAACCGGTCTATAATTCCCTGTTTTCTCTCTCTCTCATTTTATAAAAAGTGGGGGTTACATTACATCAGCTACTCTCCAATCCATAGGAACTGATCCAGAGTCTAAGGAATTTTGGAAAATGATCACGAATGTATCCACTATTTCTAGGGCCACTTCCTTAAGTACTCTAGGATGCAGACTATCAGACCCTGGGGATTTATCGGCCTTCAAACCCATCAATTTCCCTAACACCATTTCCTGACTAATAAGGATTTCCTTCAGTTCCTCCTTCACACTAGACCCTCGGTCCCCTAGCATTTCCAGAAGGCTATTTGTGTCTTCCTTAGTGAAGACAGAACCAAAGTATTTGTTCAATTAGTCTACCATTTCTTTGTTCCCCATTATAAATTCACCTGATTCTGACTGCAAGGGACTTACATTTGTCTTCACTAATCTTTTTCTCTTCACATATCTCTAGAAGCTTTTGCAGTCAGTTTTTATGTTCCCTGCAAGCTTATTCTCATACTCTATTTTCTGTTCCACCATTCAATGAGATCATAGATTCACAACCCTCTGAGAGAAGAAATTCCTCCTCATCTCAGTTTTATTATTTTGAGACTATGTCCCCTAGTTTTAGTTTCCCCCATGAGTGGAAATATCCTCTTTGCATCCACCTTGTCGAGCCCCCTCATTATCTTACATGTTTCGATAAAATCACCTCTCATTCCTCTGAAGTCCAATGAGTATAGGCCCAAACTACTCAACCTATCTTCATAAGTCATCTCTGGAATCAACCTAGTGAACCTTAATCTTCGAAAATCCAGGAAATACAACCCTAGTTTGTGTAATCTCTCCTCATAATTTAACTTGGAGTCCAGGTATCATTTTAGTAAACCTACTCTGCACTCCTTCGAAGGTCAATATATTCTTCCTAAAGTGTGGTGCCCAAAACTAAACGGGATACTCCAGCTGTGGTCTAACCAGGGCTTTGTATAGCTGCAGCATGATTTCTAACCCCATGTATTCTAGTCCTCTAGATATAAAGGCTAGCATTCCATTAGCCATTTTGATTATTTTTTAATTATCATGACATTTTAATGATCTATGTACATGGACCCCTAAATCTCTTTAGATTTCCACTGCTTCTAGCTTTTCGCCATTTAGAAAGTATCCTGATCTATCCTTTTATG
Organism: Pristiophorus japonicus; assembly: GCF_044704955.1. Classification (NCBI taxonomy): domain Eukaryota; kingdom Metazoa; phylum Chordata; class Chondrichthyes; family Pristiophoridae; genus Pristiophorus; species Pristiophorus japonicus. The sequence continues at coordinate 85,035,865 of NC_091979.1, read as the reverse complement.
TCCAAAGTGGATCACCTCACTCTTGCTTATATTGAAATCCATTTGCCGCGGTTTTTCCCATTCACTTAATCTATCAACATCTCTTTGTAATTTTATGCTTTCATTTACACTGCTTACAATGTTGCCAATGTTTGTGTCATCAGCGAACTTTGATATGTGGCTTTCTACCCCATCATCTAAGTCATTAATAAACCATCATCATCATCATAGGCAGTCCCTCGGAATCGAGGAAGACTTGCTTCCACTCTTAGCATGAGTTCTTAGGTGGCTGTACAGTCCACATATGAGAACCACAGTCTCTGTCACAGGTGGGACAGACAGTGGTTGAAGGGGAGGGTGGGCGGGGAGCCTGGTTTGCCGCACGCTCTTTCCGCTGCCTGCGCTTGATTTCTGCATGCTCTCAGCGACGAGACTCAAGGAGCTCAGCGCCTCCCGGATGCATTTCCTCCACTTAGGGTGGTCTTTGGCCAGGGACTCCCAGGTGTCAGTGGAGATGTCGCACTTTATCAGGGAGGCTTTGAGGGTGTCCTTGTAACGTTTCCGCTGCCCACCTTTGGCTCGTTTGCCGTGAAGGAGTTCTGAGTAGAGCGCTTGCTTTGGGAGTCTCATGTCTGGCATGCGGACAATGAGGCCTGCCCAGCAGAGCCGATCAAGTGTGGTCAGTGCTTCAATGCTGGGGATGTTGGCCTGGTCGAGGACGCTAACGTTGGTGCATCTGTCCTCCCAGGGGATTTGAAGGATCTTGCGGAGACATCGTTGGTGGTATTTCTCCAACGACTTGAGGTGTCTACTGTATATAGTCCACGTCTCTGAGCCATACAGGAGGACGGGTATTACTACGGTCCTGTAGACCATGAGCTTGGTGACAGTTTTGAGGGCCTGGTCTTTGAACACTCTTTTCCTCAGGCGGCCGAAGGCTGCACTGGCGCATTGGAGGCAGTGTTGGAACTTCGTCGTCAATGCCTGCTTTTGTTGATAGGAGGCTCCCGAGATAAGGGAAGTGGTCCACATTGTCCAGGGCCACGCCGTGGATCTTGATGTCTGGGGGGCAATGCTGTGCAGCAAGGACAGGCTGGTGGAGGACCTTTGTCTTACTGATGTTTAGCGTAAGGCCCATGCTTTCATACGCCTTGGTAAATACGTCGACTATGTTCTGGAGTTCAGCCTCTGTGTGTGCACAGACGCAGGCGTCGTCCACGTACTGTAGCTCGACGACAGAGGTTGGAGTGGTCTTGGACCTGGCCTGGAGACAGCGAAGGATGAACAGCTTCCCACTGGTTCTGTAGTTTAGTTCCACTCCAGCGGGGAGCTTGTCAACTGTGAGGTGGAGCATGGCAGCGAGGAAGATTGAGAAGAGGGTTAGCAGTGAATAGTTGAGGCCCCAACACAGATCCCTGTGGAACGCCACAAGTCGCATCCTGCCAATTAGAGTAGCTACCCATCATCATAGGCCGTCCCACGGAATCGAGGAAGATTTACTTCCACTCTAAAAATGAGTCCTTAGGTGGCTGAACAGTCCAATACAAGAACCACCGTCACTGCCACAGGTGGAACAGATAGTCATTGAGGGAAAGAGTAGGTGGGACTGGTTTGCCACACGCTCCTTCCGCTGCCTGCGCTTGATTTCTGCATGCTCTTGGTGACGAGACTCGAGGTGCTCAGTGCCCTCCCAGATGCACTTCCTCCACTTAGGGCGGTCTTTGGCCAGGGACTCCAGGTGTCAGTGGGGATGTTGCACTTTATCAGGGAGGCTTTGAGGGTGCCCTTATAACGTTTCCTCTGCTCATCTTTGGCTCGTTTGCCTTGAAGGAGCTCCGAGTAGAGCGCTTGCTTTAGGATTCTCGTGTCTAGCATGCGAACAATGTGGCCTGCCCAGCGGAGCTAATCAAGCGTGATCATGTACAGTAGACACCGCAAGTCGCTGGAGAAATACCACCAACGATGTCTCCGCAAGATCCTGCAAATCCCTTGGGAGCGTCCTAGACCAGGCTAACATCCCCAGCATTGAAGTACCTACCCCATTATCCTGACTCTGTCTCCTGCTGTTCAGCCAATCTCCTAACCATGTCAATAATTTCCCTTCAATACCCATGAGCTTGAACATTAGCTAAGTCTCTTCTGAGGAACTTTATTGAATACTTTAAATATAAATAACATCCATAGACATTGCCCTATCTACTACTTTAGTCAGTTCTTCAAAAAAATTCAATCAGGTTAATCAGGCATGACCTACCCTTTACAAATCAGTGCTGGCTCCTCTCTGATCAGCGGAAAATTTTCAAGGTTTGCAGTCACTCCATCTTTAATTATAGATTCTAGTAGTTTCCTGACAACAGATATTTGGCTAACCGGTCTATAATTCCCTGGTTTTGCTCTCTCACCTTTCTTAAATAGCGGAGTGACATATGCAATTTTCCAATCTAAAGGAATGGTTCCTGAATTGAGAGAACTTTAATCTTGGTGAGTCTGTGTCCCTGATTCAATATTAGTTTCTTGGGATGTCCGGCATGCAATCCTCCTCTTCTACTGTAAATACTGATGCAAAGTAATTATTTAACATCTCTGCCATTTCCTTATTTTCATTTCTAATATTACCAGTATCAGTTTTTATGGGGCCCACATTGCTCTTAACCACCCTTTTTTCCTGATTTAGTTGAAAAAAATGTTGATATTGATATCCCTTGCAGGTTTCTTTTCATAGTACCTATTTGTAGCTCTTACTGTCTGTTTTATGACCCTTTGCTGTTCTTTGTATCTCTCCTATTCCCCAGGATCTGTGCTATTTTTTGTATTTTTGTATGCTTTTTCTTTTAGTTTTATGTTGTCCCTTACCTCTTTAGTCCTCCATGGTGTTTTTTCGGCAGATAGAACCCATGCACCGTGAAGGTATAAACTGGTCTATAGCACATTAAATGTTTTTTTAAGCATCTCCCACTGATCTTCTGTCCCATTTTACCCATTAACAGATTTGCCCAGTTTACTGTGGACATTCTTTGGGGCTGCAATTTCCCCCCTCCATAAGTTCCATTACCACTACTAAGTGGGGACGCGCCAAACCCACACCAACCAGCGGCGACCCCCTCTCTGCCCCTCGCATGGTATTGCGCCGTGGGAGTGGCAGCACGGTCGGTCGGTGCCTGGCGAGGAGCTATCTGTGGCTGGGCGGCACATCTGCCCTTAAAGGGGAGGTTATGCTGCCAGCGACTCCATTATATTTTTGTTGGCCAACTACCAGGTCGGCCCGACAATTATGCCCCTGGGTACAGCCGGGCCACCAACAGGCAGCCTGGCACCCCCTCTTGGCTAGCCCAACCGAAACCCCCCCTGGTGGCCCAGTGGACCAAACGGAATTTGTTGCAGAACTCACAATGGCCCACCCTTTAACTGAAGGGGAGGGACGTTGTGACACATCAGCTGACGACTGGTCTTGGCGGCCGACCCGCTGCATGGGGCACTTCTGTTCTGCAGCCCCCACAACTTCCGCCCCGACCCCCAAAAAATTCTATCAGCTGAATTTCTCTGGTATCTCCACCCCATGGATTGGCGCGGAGAGAAAAAAAAACAGAAGATGCACCCTGTTATGTCTTTGGATGCTCTGATAATGATTCCACGAGGCAATGTGTTGTACTTGAACTGTAGTGGCCTTAGTCCTTTATTGATAACTCCAGAGTGAGGATCACACCTGGTGGCCTGCCTTTTATACTAGGCCTGGCACACCTGTACAGGTAACCTGCAAATCTCCCACTGAGGTGCCCCCTGGTGGCACACCTTGTAATAGTACAAGCAGTAACCATGTAGGATACATGACATCACTCTCCCCCAAGCTTTTAGTGCAAATCACCTTCATGCATTGACTGTGCTCTGGGCTTAGTTCTTTCTGGTTGACCATTAGAGGGTCGTTTCCATCTTGGGTGAGTAGGTGGTGTTTCGTTGGCAGTGGAGGTGCTGGTGGTTTTTGTTTGTGCGTCCATGACCACTCCATTCTCTCCCCACCCCTCCAGATATAGATTATGCCGGTGGCTCATTACATTTATATACATTCAAGTCCAGAAAAAAAAATTTGCATTTACATCATTACATTTGTGGTACAGTTTGAGGCAAGTACATTTGACTGGTGAGGTACATTCTTGATATATACTTGGAATCAGTACTGGTGTGTGAGGACAAACTAGTACCAGAGCTGAATGGTGTCCAGGTAGTCTGATGGTGGTGCGGTGCCCAGTGCTGGCAATGGGAACCCAGTTGGCTCAAGTTGCCTGCTCTCGGGGCCTTTGCCCGAGTGTAGATCAGGTTCACAGATGCCTGTGACCTCCCTGTCCTTTTCTTGCACCCCGGGTCGCTGCTGCTCCCTGAGAAGCAGTTGTCTGGCAGTGCACAGGGAACTGCTGACTCGCTTGCCTGGACGTTATTTGGTTTGGAATCCTGGCTGGTCCAGGTCCCATTTGGGAGAACTGTTGCGGATGACTCTTCATTCCCGGGTGTAGCCTTGGTGGTGATAGGGTCTGGAGGCTGTGCCTTAGCGTAGTTTGCTCTTTCAGGCTCGTGGTAGTTGGTGCCATTGGGTGCCTGAGAGGTGGAGCCAATCAGGGGCAGAGTATCGATACCAGTGCCGTTGCACTCCTGAGATCGCTTGCTCTGCGGCTTGTATGTATTGGCTGCTTGTGGCCACACTCCATGGTGCATAACTCTGGTCCCAGGGACGCAGGCTACTACATTGGATAGCTCGCTGGACCTGTGTGCTCCCGATGGGTGTCTGCCCGCTGCATTGACAGTAGGCCGTTGAAATTCTACATCGCACAGAAAGTTGTTGAGTCCAGTTCAATGGACATGTTCAAAAGGGAATTAGATATGGTGCTTATGGCTAAAGGGATCAGCGGGTATGGAGAGAAGACTGGGGTGGGATACTGAGGTTGAATGATCAGCCATGATCATATTGAATGGCAGTGCAGGCTAGAAGGGCTGAATGGCCTGCTCCTGCACCTATTTTCTATGTTTCATTACTCATAGTAATAACCTGTAGTTCCAATTGCGATCGCGCGACTTTTCTTTGCTTATTGCATCTACACAGCTCTGATCATCAATTACACATTTTACATCTAACTCACAGTTGCTATTACATTGAGACTTTTCTTTGCTTATTGCATGTACACAACTCTGATCATCAATTACACATTTTACATCTAACTCACAGTTGCTCTTACATTGATTGAGAGTGTGGAACTGTCCCTTTAAGTGTGGTGGATGGAAGGCCTCCTTTAAGAGAGCTTACCCCAATCCTCTTCTTCATGGTGCCACATGTTGCTCTATCAGTACTGCATCTCGTGATCTGGCCGCCGCTATCTTTTTCTTCAGCGCATCACCTCATGGTTTGGCCGCCATTTTTCCTCGACGTCGATGCGGTGATCCTCTTTTCCCCGGGTTCTGCCATCGAAGCTGAGAAGTCGCCTTTGAATCCAATTTTCTTTCTCCGGAGTCCTGCCATTGGAGCCCGGAAGGTGTGTTCGGGTCGTCTCAGCTGGATCATCTCCACACAGTCGTGCTGAGCGGTCTGTGCCTCGGGTGCTGTGCTAGTCTGCTCTCTGGTGCCGGGTCCACCCTCAAGTGAGGGTTTGCTTTGCCTCTGAGCGCGGAGGATGTCGAACGCTGGAGGGATGAAATCTTCCCAACTCCAATGGATCTTCTCCATTCACCTTCTTCCGAGTAGCGTTGGTCCATCACCTGCAACAATCCACAGAGGTAACTTGTGCACCGCGCCATCATGGAGTACCTTTACATCCACACTACCAACGACTGGGATGATTTCATCGGTGTAGGTGCGCAGCTTTGCCTGAACCGGGACCAACTTGGGTCGTTCAGTTTGATTGTCCCATAGCCTCTCAAAGGCTTCTTGATTCATAACTGACTGGCTCGCCCCCGTGTCCACTTCCATGAAGACTGGACCTTCAATTATCTCGACTTCCATCCTCAGCGCAGGACGCTCGGTGGTGCAGGTAAACATACTATATACCTCATCATGGGGCTGAGCTGCCTCTCTGACGATCGTTTCATAATCCGAGCTGGATTCATGGCCATCTGCAGACTCTTTATCAACACAATGAGTCAAATTTCTTTTACACATTCGCTGGAGGTGGCCCTTTGTTTTGCAGCCTTTACACACATAGTCCTTAAGGCGGCACTGGTGAACCCTGTGATTCCTTCCACAACGCCAGCATGGAGCGACTCGGTTAGCCCCTTCGGCGGATTCTGAGTTAAGGGACTCGGGAGCCTGTTCTCTCTTCCCTGAGAAGGTTGACGTTCTACAGTCCAGCCTCTAAAAGCCGCCACTCTGTGCACAGTACTTGCCGGGTTTGAGTCCTGAGGATGAGTTATCTGCCTAGTGCTGCAGGTCGAGGTCATGAATGCCTGGCTCACGGAGACAGCCTTCTGCAGTGTGGTATCCGCAGACAGTAGCTTATGAAGAAGGCCCTCATGGCTGATTCCAATGACAAAGATATCCCGCAATACTTCAGTGAGGTGGTTGCCGAAATCACACGGTGCCGTCAGCCTCCTGAGGTCTGCAGCATATTTTGTGATTTCCTGGCCTTCAGGCCGTCGGTGGGTGTAAAACCGGTGTCTGGCTATGAGGATGCTCTCTTTGGGCTTGAGTTATTCTTGGATCAGCGTTACAAGCTCCTCGTACATCTTGGTCATTGTCTTTGCTGGTGCCAGCAAGTCCCTGATGAGGCCATAGACAGTGGGTCCATAACTGGTTAGCAGGATAGCTCTGCGCTTATCAGCCAGTGTGGCCGGATTGTCGCCTTCCAGGTCGTTTGCAGTGAAGAAATGGTCGAGCCTCTCGACAAAGGCGTTCCAATCATCATCATTGGCAAACTGCTGCAACGTACCAAGGGTAGCCATTTTCATGTGAATGTCCGTAATCTCATCACCAATTGTTATGTCTTTGGATGCTCTGATAATGACTCCACGAGGCAATGTGTTGTACTTGAACTGTAGCGACCTTAGTCCTTTATTGATAACTCCAGAGTGAGGATCACACCTGGTGGCCTGCCTTTTATACTAGGCCTGGCACACCTGTACAGGCAACCTACAAGTCTCCCACTGAGGTGCCCCCTGGTGGCACACCTTGTAATAGTACAAGCAGTAACCATGTAGGATATATGACACACCCTATTTGGGGCGGGAAGCAATTTTGGCCCCTCTATCTCATCCTTTTGGTTGGCCTTACCTAAATCTAGAATCTTAGTAGCTGTTTGGCGTTTCTTCCTTTCTAACACAACATTTACCTCAATCATATTATGATCGCTATTAGATAAATATTCATGCACCATTAGGCTGTTACTAAATCTGACTCATTACTCATGACGAATCGAATGTGGCCTGCCCCCTTGTTGGTTCTAGGACATATTGTTGCAAATATATCTTGAATACAGTCAAGAAATTCACCAACTTAAAACTACTCTGCTTGTCTAATCTCTGCATTAATACATTACTAAACGTAAAAGATTGAAAATAATAAATTTATAGTACATTATCAGGTGTGTAGCAACACAATGTCATAATTGTGCTATCATACCCTTTTATATGTGCAAACATGGTAAAATAGATTAAATGAAACCTTGGCATGGTGACATTGTCCTTTTCACAAAGTCAAATATTATTTATATTGAATGTATGATATAAAGTTAAACTTGAAATCTTATTGAGACTACCGATTCAAATTTGACAGACCTAGATCAACATTGCATGCCAAATAGTCCTCTGAAAGATAGCAGCCAGTGAATTTGGAAATTGTTTAGCAAAATTTAATATGCAATCATCTCAGTACTTTGAATAATTGAAGGTTTGTCTGCCTTCTCTCTCTCCCTCCTGCCCCCTCACCCCACAACTGGCCGGAATCTTTCCAGCCCTGCGAGTTCAGACTTGGAGGCGGGCCTGCTGTCAATTTGGTCCTAACTGACTGACTGAACCCACCTCCATGTCAGTTTCTCAACTGTCAGGTCTGCATGCGGATCACAGACCCGACATCAAGCGGCGGGGCAGTCAATTAAAGTGCTTAAGAGATAATTTAAAGGTATCGAAAAGGATTTTACCCAGGCACTTACCATTTTACCATGTTTTCACCGAGTTTGCCATCCTTTGGGTTTCACGCCAGCTAAGTGTGTTGGGTTCTCAGTGACTCTCCATTGCTTTGGCTAGTTGGCAGCTGCAGAAGTGGTATAAAAGCTACCATTTCACAGCTGTTTATTTTCCAATTTCAGAAGCTGAAGCCTTCAGGATTTGGAAGAAACTTTACAGTTATATGCAGTTTGGAAGTGTTTGCGATGAACTCTCTTTGCACTGTTACCTCCTTAGAGCAACCTCTCTCACCATTGACAGATCGTTTCTGTCATCGCAACCTCACCTGCCATATATTCAAGCAATATCGGTGCCCTTGAAAAAAAATCTCACCTTGGTCCTCAGAATCATAGAAACATAGCAACATAAAAAAATAGGTGCAGGAGTAGGCCATTTGGCCCTTCGAGCCTGCACCACCATTCAATAAGATCATGGCTGATCATTCCTTCAGCCTTTCCTGCTTTCTCTCCATACCCCTTGATCCCTTTAGCCGTAAGGGCCATATGAACTCCCTCTTGAATATATCCAATGAACTGGCATCAAGAACTCTCTGCGGTAGGGAATTCCATAGGTTAACAACTCTCTGAGTGAAGAAGTTTCTCCTCATCTCAGTCCTAAATGGCCTACCCCTTATCCTAAGACTGTATCCCCTGGTTCTGGACTTCCCCAGCATCGGGAACATTCTTCCCGCATCTAACCAGACCAGTCCCGTCAGAATCTTGTATGTTTCTATGAGATCCCCTCTCATCCTTCTAAACTTCAGTATATACAGGCCCAGTTGATCCAGTCTCTCCTCACATGTCAGTCCGGCCATCCCGGGAATCAGTCTGGTGAACCTTCGCTGCACTCCCTCAATAGCAAGAACATCCTTCCTCAGATTACGAGACCAAAACTGAACACAATATTCCAGGTGAGGCCTCACCAAGGCCCTGTACAACTGCAGTAAGACCTCCCTGCTCCTATACTCAAATCCCCTAGCTATGAAGGCCAACATTACATTTGCCTTCTTCACCACCTGTTGTACCTGCATGCCAACTTTCAATGACTGATAAACCATGACACCCAGGTCTCGTTGCATCTTCCCCTTTCCTAATCTACCGCCATTCAGATAATATTCTGCCTTCGTGTTTTTGCCCCCAAAGTGGATAACCTCACATTTATCCACATTATATTGCATCTGCCATGCATTGGCCCACTCACCTAACCTGTCCAAGTCACCCTGCAACCTTTTAGCGTCCTCCTCACAGCTCACACCGCCACCCAGTTTAGTGTCATCTGCAAACTTGGAGATATTACACTCATCTAAATCATTAATGTATATTGTAAAGAGCTGGGGTCCCAGCACTGAGCCCTGCAGCACCCCACTAGTCACTGCCTGCCATTCTGAAAAGGACCCGTTTATCCCGACTCTGTGCCAACCAGTTCTCTATTCACGTCAGTACATTACCCCCAAGACAGGTGGCACGGTAACCCGTTCCCGCCTTTCCTGGCCTGGTGGCAATTTCAGATGTGTCGGCCCATCCGTCTGCTCCCAGTCGGTGAGGCCTATCCACTCCATTACTGCCTCTGAGAGGTGGTAATGGGCCTTAAGGAGGGAGGCAATTTTAGCCCAAACTGTTCAAAATAAAGATTTTAATGTTTGATAACACATTAGAAGAAACTCTTCATGAACATTGACTAAAACAACCAAGTGCCTCCACTTGTGTGTTATTGGTTGGTATGATTGGACAAGAATGTGATTGTGAGGGATGGCTAGTGAGATGGGGAAGTGATAATGTAGATAGAGAGAGAGATTGTTGGGGGAAAGAAAAAAAGAAACAAAGACTTGCATTTATATAACGCCTCTCATGACCACCGGATGTCTCAAAGTGCTTTACAGCCAATGAAGTACATTTTGGGGTGTAGTCACTGTTGTAATGTAGGAAACGCGACAGCCAACTTGCGCACAGCAAGATCCCACAAATAACGTTAATGACCAGATAAACAGTTTTTGTTATGTTATGATTGAAGGATAAATATTGTCCGGACACCAGGGATAACTCCTCTGCTCTTCCTCGAAATAGTGCCATTGGATCTTTTACATCCACCCAAGAGGGCAGACGGGACCTCGGTTTAACATCTCATCTGAAAGACGGCAACTCCGAGAGTGCAGCACTCCCTCAGCACTGCACTGGAGTGGCAGCCTAGATGTTTTTTTATGTGCTCAAGTTCCTGGAATGGGACTGGAACCCACAACCTTTTGACTCAGAGGCAATTGTGCAAAGTGCTGCAGTACAAAGAGACCTGGGGGTCCTTGTGTATGAAACACAAAAAGTTAGAATGCAAGTACAGCAAGTGATCAGGAAGGCAAATAGAATGTTGACCTTTATTGCAAAGAGGATAGAGTATAAAAGCAGAGAAGTCCTGCTACAACTGTACAGGGTATTGGTCAGTCCACACCTGGAGTACTGTGTACAGTTTTGGTCTCCTTATTTATGGAGGGATATACTTGTATTGGAGGCAGTTCAGAGAAGGTTCACTAGGTTGATTTCTGAGATAAAGGGGTTGACTTATGAAGAAAGATTGAGCAGGTTGGGGCTATACTCATTGGAGTTTAGAAGAATGAGAGGTGATCTTATTGAAACATAAGTTACTGAGAGGGCTCGACAAAGTAAATGCAGAGAGGATGTTTCCACTCTTGGGAGAATCTAGAACTAGGGGGCATAGTTTCAGAATCAGGGTTCGCCCATTTAGAACTGAGATGAAGAGGAATTTCTTCTCTCAGAGGGTCATAAATCTGTGGAATTCTCTGCCCCAGAGAGCTGTGGAGGCTGGGTCATTGAATATATTTAAGGTGGAGATAGACAGATTTTTGAACAATAAGGGAATTATGGAGTTCGAGCAAGGAAGTAGAGCTGAGACAAAGATCGGATCAGCCATGATCTTATTAAATGGGAGCAGGCTCCAGGGGCCAAATGGCCTACTCCTGCTCCTATTTCTTATGTTCTTACGTTCTTGTATGGTGTCCTGGCCAATATTAATTCCTCAACCAACATCACTAAAAATAATGTATCTGCTCATTAACACATTGATGTTTGTGGAATCTTGCTGTTCACAAATTTGCTGTTTTGTTTGCTACATTACAACAGTGACCGTATTTCAAAAATAAAGCACTTCATTGGCTGTAAAGTGCTTTGGACATTCTGTGGTTATGAAATGTGCTATATAAATGCAAGTCTTTATTTCTTTCAATTTTGATTAAACTTGAATGTTTATGGTACTGGTATCACATTGCAGTTTTCATCTTTGTAAAATAGCTTCTCCTATCCCATAGCTTTACTTACAATAACTGAAATAATTTGCTTTAATTTTATTTATGAGCTCATAAATATTTCATATCCAGTAATTTAACATATCTTAGTAAAATGGTTACATAGGGGTTATCCATAATTAGTCTTACTCAATGTATATTCATTTGTAGTTAAATAACTTCAGTTATACTTTATAATTTTCATATTACTATAGCTAGAAAAGATTTTTTTCCAAAAATGACTTTAATGTAAAAGACTTGATTCACCATGTTGGGAAGTTATCAAGCAGGATAAGTTCCTAGTACACTTTGGAACAAGCTGTTCTAAATGTTCAGTTCAAACTGTACCAGCCAGCTTCTGTGTTTGTTAAATGGTAGCAAACTCTCTATTCATCATGGTAGAAGGTTATAAAATAGCTCAGAAAATTTGTGAAGAGTTGATTTTGGCATGAATACATTGTTCAAAAAGTCCCTTTTATGGAACTGAGACCTACAGTTTTGAATTAATAAAAATGACCTTCTTATGAACGATCAATTAAATGGTGGCCTTTGCATTATACATGGCACCCGATACCTATTGTTTATTCAATGATGTCATTCTTCCTGTTTTATAAAAACCTGTAACTGATCAGTAGAAACATGTACTGAGGAACTTATCTGTAGTGCTTGCTTGTGCTTGTGGTATGTTTTATGCCTTGTGTGCACCTATTTTACTGAGAGCTACTGTATGATCAGTTCCTCTGATAAGGGGTTGAGCTGTAAGTGTAAGAGGAAAACCACAGATGTTTCCAAATAGCTGTTAACATGACCGTTTATTTCCTTTGTTCTTTTACAGGAACTGAGAGGTGGAGGTTCGCCTTCTCCACCATTAAAGCAGCAGGCTGGAAATCCTTCAGGCAGCTCTTCAACCAATCTAGATTGTAAAGTTAGAGGGAAACTGCAGAAAACAATGCCCCTGGATGGCAAGGAAACAAACAGCAGTGCGGGTAAGTGCCATAACATTTAAAATGCCTCGTCATAGCAAAGCTGTCTACAGAATGCCAGATCTGCTTTTGGACTATGCATTTTTCACAGTATTTTTTTAACCCTTAACATTCGTGGATAAATTAGCTATTTTCTCTCTTCAGTTTAGTTGTTCATCGTTTCCTTCAAGTGTGTATTTTGTTAATTTTGTCTCAAGAAGGATAAGAGCTACCAAGGAATTATCTTCTAACTCATCTCCCCTGCCACTGCTTAACCTTCCGCTGGGTTAGATACCTCGTCCTTCTGATCCTCATCATTTATATACAAGTTCTGCCTTTTAATATTTAAAATGAAGAATTGATAAGAGTTTGGACATTTTTAAGCTCTCCTGTGCAGAAAATGCCTGACCTTTACTTATCATTTTACTCGAATGGGCAAGGCTAAGATCAAAAAGTAATTGTAGGCACAGATGCACTTACTGCAACAAACTGGCATTGCAATGGCTCACTAATTCATGATACTTTTGGACTCTTGAATACAATGCAGTTTCTAACAAAGGGTACTTTTTACCACATGCTTCCTACTTATTGTCATTCCATGTTAAAAGTCAACATATAGCATTGCACATTCAAAGCAAAGAGCCATTAAAGATGGTGTATCTGGGTTTGGTACCTTGCCATTCATTTTCTCATTCTGTGAGGAAAAAGTACAAAATCTGTCCTATTTCCTCTCCCATCACCTGGAGATTGGGACAGATAAACTATTGTGATTAGTCACAGTGTAAATTGATGTGTCTTCTCCTAACACTGAGCTCACAACGTCATTGTCCGTAACAAGCTTCTTACTGCAATGGAATCTCATATCTATTGGAGTTACTAAGAACATAATGATTCTTGCCGTCTACCGATCCTAATCCTGTAAACCTCAAATAGAAAATGATTTATTGTGCGTGTGTGAGTATATAAGGTGGTAGTTGAATGTTAAAGTCAGATTTGTTTTCAGAAATCATCTGCAGGGGAAAAGAAACCTGATGATTGTGAATTATTTTTGTTGCAATAAGTTTGTAATCAGCCAGTCTTTTAAAAGGTAACATTGGGCCCAAATTTGTCCAGGAGTTGCTCCGTTTGTATTGGAGCAACTTGATTTTTCTGGAGTATCTTAAAAATCCCCATTCTGCACATTTAATTTGCGCCAGTGTAAGTGAGTTAGTTAGGATTTTTTTAAGTTTAGTTTTTTTTCAAAAGGGGGCGTTACCAGCCACCTACGCCTGTTTTGGCCATTTAAGCCAATTTGGACAGCTAATAGTTGCTCCAAACTAACTTAGGCCAGCGTAGGTGGCCACTTGTGGCCGCACAGAAAACCCTTGTGGAGAGTTAAGAAATCAGCGCAGGTAGGTACTTAATGACTTGACTAAAGAATGTAAATAGGATCAAACAGCTGTACAGGACTGGCAAACTTCGCAAAGTTAATTTACTATGCAACAGAAGCATTCATGGAAGTTTAAACTACAAAAATAAAAGAAGTAAAGAGACAAAACATATTTACATAATTTGTTCAAAATATCCAAATAAAAAATAGAAGTACCTCCTGCTCGTAGGAAAGAATTTTCAGTAACAGAGTTAAGGAAAGTCTTGAGTAAGCTCATTAAAATTGCTGGCTGCACAGTTATCACACCCTCCCGCACCGCCCCCCCCCATCAAAACTCTCCTCTCGTCTCCCCCAACCCCTCCGCCCCCATCAAAACTCTCCTCTCGTCTCCCCCCACCCCCTCCGCCCCCATCAAAACACTCCTCTCTCCTCCCCCCTCCGGATCAAAACTCTCCTCCTTCGCACCCCCCCCATCAAAACTCTCCTCTCTTCTCCCCCCCACTCACTCCCATCAAAACTCTCCTCTCTCCTTCCCCTCCGGATCAAAACTCTCCTCCTTCCCCCCCACCGCCCCCCATCAAAACTCTCCTTTCTTCCCCGCCCCCTCCATCAAAACTCTCCTCTCTCCTCCCCACCGGATCAAAACTCTCCACCATCCCCCCCCCCCCCCCCCATCAAAGCTCTCCTCTTTCCTCCCCTCTGGATCAAAACTCTCCACTTCCCCCCCCCCTCCCCCATCAAAGCTCTCCTCTCTCCGCCCCCTCCCGCAGATCAAAACTCTTCCACCTCCGACCAAAAGTCTCCCCGCACCAACCTGTTTCTTGTAGCTCTCAGCGCTGGAAGGCAGCGGCTGGCCTTTGCGGCAGGCCACTCGGCCCGGGATAGGGGCGGTCGCGTTGGGTCCCATGCTGCAGACACGCATCATCACAATCATGGGAGGAGTTACTGCGCATGCGCGAACACTCTACTGCGCATGCGGACTGCTGCCAGCACTCTTTTAAGGCGCAGGGCCCTAGCTCCACCCCCAATGGACTCGCCACGCCACGCCAAGCCCCGGGAGAGTCAGCAGAGGGGCCAGAATCCGGGGACATCTTTTTGCCGCCATTTTGATTGGAGGAAGTCGGCGCAGCTCATGTGAGTGCGCCAAGAAAAAGGGTGAGCCAAATTTGGGCCCATTGTAAGGCTGACATTCCAGTGCAGTGCTGAGGGAGTGCTGCACTGTCTGAGGTGCTGTCTTTCGGATGAGATGTTAAACTGAAGTCCCGTCTGCCCTCAGTTGGACGTAAAAAATCCCATGGCACTATTTCGAAGAAGACCAGCGGCGTTATCCCTGGTATCCTGGCTAATATTTATCCCTCAACCAACATAACAAAAACAGTTCATCTGGTCATTATCACATTGCTGTTTGTGGGAGCTTGCTGTGCACAAATTGACTGCCGTTTTTCCCACATTACAACAATGACTACACTCCAAATGTACTTCATTGGCTGTAAAGCACTTTGAGACATCCGGTGGTCATGAAAGGCACTATATAAATGTAAATCTTTCTTTCCTTTTCTTTTTGTAGGTGGTACGAAATAGAGATTTTTTTTTCCCCTGTATTTTTGATATACTGAATTAAAGCATTAAGTTTGTTAGCACTGTATGCTAAATACTATGGGACTGAATTTCCATGGGGTTATCCCAATCTCCTGAGCATAACTTCAGCAAGAGATCAGCAGAAATCCTGGAGATCGAGCATAAATGTTAGGGCCTTGATGAGGCCACACCTGGAGTATTGTGTAGTGTTGGTCTCCTAACTTGAGGAAGGACGTTCTTGCTGTTGAGGGAGTGCGGCGAAGGTTCACCAGACTGATTCCCGGGATGGCGGGACTGACATATCAAGAAAGACTGGATCAACTGGGCTTGTATTCACTGGAGTTCAGAAGAATGAGAGGGGATCTCATAGAAACGTTTAAAATTCTGACGGGTTTAGACAGGTTAGATGCAGGAAGAAGGTTCCCAATGTTGGGGAGGTCCAGAACCAGGGGTCACAGTCTAGGGATAAGGGGTAAGCCATTTGGGACCGAGATGAGGAGAAACTTCTTCACCCAGAGAGTGTTGAACCTGTGGAATTCTCTACCACAGAAAGTTGTTGAGGCCAATTCACTAAATATATTCAAAAAGGAGTTAGATGAGGTCCTTATTACTAGGGGGATGAAGGAGTATGGCGAGAAAGCAGGAATGGAGTTCTGAAGTTGCATGTTCAGCCATGAACTCATTGAATGGCGGTGCAGGCTCGAAGGGCCGAATGGCCTACTCCTGCACCTATTTTCTATGTTTCTATGTTTCTATGGCTTGCTGTGTGTGTGTGTGTCTCTCTCTCTCTCTGTCTGTCTTCTTTCCCCACCCCAGTCATTAGTGTATGGGAGTTTGGTAGCATTCACAGAGCTCTGGACCATCTAAGTGGATGGACTAAACTGTCAGATGAATGTTACTGAGAATAATTGCGAACAATGCACCACCGGAAAGGTGAAGCATCTACACACAATAGATAATTGTCCAGTATAGTAAAGGTGGAAAAGGAGAAGTATTTGGAGATGGTTTGGTTATCAATCATTCACAAAGTATCGATGTTAGATTGTCATTAACAAGTCTAATCAGCTAGTGAGATACATTTCAAGGACATTTGATTAGAAGTGAAAACAAGTTGTCTAAGCCCTGTAGACACAATGATATGCTAACATTTGGGACTTGCGTGTGGAATTTTGGGTAACCTACCTTCTAAAGCACATTGCTGTATTGGAGAAAATTCAGAGTTGGGAGACAAGATGACTCTGGAACTTATAATTTTAAATTACAAAGGCAGACCCTGAATTTGATTTATTTTCTGTAGAGAAAAGAAAATGAATAATCCGCCTTTAAAATTCTAAAAGACTCATAACGTAGATATAAAGCGGCTACTTAACTTGATTGGTTTCTTTACAATTGTTTCACAATCTTGTGAGTTTAGAGGTTAGCAGAATCCGCCCCTCCCCCCAACCCCTTGTACAGAAATCTATCTTTCGTTTTATATGGGAGCTTGTGTCCATTTTAATTCAGTTATAGCTCTGAGAATAATCTGATCAGTTAGAATAAGCACATGACTCATAACTATATAATTACATAATTAGGGTGCCTGAGTTCCTTTCCTTCACTGATTTTTGTCGACATCACTTTTAATAACAAAAGTGTAAGTCTTCCACGGACATTTTCCTTGGACACCCTAAGCATACCAAACTGAGGAATTCAGACATAAGGATGTAATGTAAACCTCACAGTACTATAAGCGATAAACTATCGGCTGTGCCAAAATACATAGCAAAACATCAGTAAGACATTTTATATCAATTGGGAAACTGAGTGACAACAGTCGAGATTTTTTTTGGGGGTGCGGGGGGGAAGCTTCAAAAAGCTGGTTGTCAGTCTATAAAAAGGAGACAGTTATTCATCTGTGATTGCTGACCCACTAGGAGGTAGGAGTCTGTTGCAGAAGGCATTTTATTCAGAGTGTCTAGAGCTTATGTTGAATGACAGCTCCAAACGTGAGGCTTGCCTCACAGCGAGATATATAAACTGAAGCCTTTTCCCATCTCACTAGTTCCTTTTTTTTGTATAGACACTTGGGTAGTGGCAAATGGAGAAATCCGTGAGGGTTTTTTCTTGCATGGTAGAGTACCTGTAGTTTTAATCTCATGCAAAAGAAAGCTAAGGGTTTCTTAACTTCTTATTGTTTTGACCGATTACCTGAAGTGTTAAATCTTGTGAAACATGCAATTTTTGCTCTTGCTTCTCAAGAATTTTACTTAACAAACCTCATTTATAACTTTGTCTGATATAGTGTCAGCAGTGGCTCAGTTGGTAGCACCCTTGCCTCTGAATCAGAAGGTTGTGACTTCAAGCCGCAATCCAGAGACTTGAGCACAATAATCTAGGCTGACACTCCAGTGCAGTACTGAGGGAGTGCTGCACTGTCGGAGATGTCGTCTGTCAGATGAGACGTTAAACTGAGGCCCCGGATGGATGTTAAAGATGGCACTATTTTGAAGAAGAGCAGGGGAGTTTTTCCCGGTGTCCTGGCCAATATTTATCCCTCAATCAACATCACTAAATCAGATTATCTGGTCATTACCACATTGCTGTTTGTGGGAGCTTGCTGTGCACAAATTAGGTACCACATTTCCTACATTAAACAGTGACTACACTTCAAAAGGTACTAAATTGGCTGTAAAGCACTTTGGGACATCCGGTGGTCGTGAAAGGGGCTATATAAATGCAATTCTGTCTTTTTTTTATATGGTCTTTCAGGATGTTATTTGTCCATTCGTCAGTCAAAGAGACCAGGAGAATGAGATGTAAGATATTCATTTCCATTTGGTTTATCAGTAGCGTAATCAGTTTATTGTTCACCATAGGCATGCTACTTCCAAGATAACTTTGTGCTAACCTTGGCTGTAAATATTTACAGAGAGACTATTTGTACTAATCCTGTTGTGTTCCTTCTGTGCCTGAGCCCTCTGGACTCCACCTGGAACCAGAGGTGGAGCCCCACAATTGACCACGTTGTTCCTCCGAACCTGCGGGCGGCGGGGAGTGAGGCGGTGGGCAGCTGGGGGAGGGAGAGGGTGGGCGGCTGGGGGAGGGAGGTGGCGGGGAGCCAGGGGGAGGGAGGGGGCGGACAGCTGGGGGAGGGAGGAGGCAGGGCGGCCAGGGGGAGGGAGGGGGTGGGCAGCTGGGGTAGGGAGGAGGCGGGCGGCCAGGGGGAGGGAGGGGGTGGGCAGCTGGAGTAGGGAGGAGGCGGGCCGCCAGGGGGAGGGAGGGGGTGGGCAGCTGGGGTAGGGAGGAGGCGGGCGGCCAGGGGGAGGGAGGGGGTGGGCAGCTGGGGTAGGGAGGAGGCGGGCGGCCAGGGAGAGGGAGGGGGTGGGCAGCTGGGGTAGGGAGGAGGCAGGCAGCCAGAGGGAGGGAGGGGGTGGGCAGCTGGGGTAGGGAGGAGGCGGGCGGCCAGGGGGAGGGAGGGGGTGGGCAGCTGGGGTAGGGAGGAGGCGGGCAGCCGGGGGCTGGGGGAAAGGGGCGGTGGGCGGCCGGGGGAGGAAGGTGGCGGGCGGTCGGGGGCTGGGGGAGGGAGGTGGCGGGGAGCCAGGGGCAGGGAGGGGGCGGGCTGCCAGGGGCTGGGGGAAAGGGGCGATGGGCGGCCGGGGGAGAGGGGCGGCCGGGGGAGGAAGGTGGTGGGCGGCCGGGGGCTGGGGGAAAGGGGCGGTGGATGGCCGGGGGAGAGGGGCGGCCGGGGGAGGAAGGTGGTGGGCAGCCGGGGGCTGGGGGAGAGGGGTGGCGGGCGACCGGGAAAGAGGGGTGGCCGGGGGAGAGGGACGGCAGGCAGCCGAGGGAGGGAGGCGACCGGGGGAGAGGGACAGCAGGCAGCTGGGGGAGAGGGGTAGCGGGCAGCCAGGGAAAAGAGAGACATGGGTGGGAGTGCGAGACACACGGCGGGAGAGAGATACATGGGGGGGGGGGGAAGAGTGGGAAGGGAGAGAGGGGGAAAGAGAGAAACATGGGGGGACAGGAGAGAGACATGGGTGCGTGGAAGGGGAGAGAGAGAGGGAGACATACACATGGGGGATGGGAGAGAGAGAGAGAGAGAGAGAGAGAGAGACATGGGGGCAGGGGGAAGCGAGAGCCACGGGGCAGAGATTGGAGGGGAGAGAGGGAACTCAGGGAAGAAGGATTGCGTGCTTCCATCCACCTTTACACCCACACCCGATTTCTCAGAAAGCTCGGTGTATGTGTTACAAGGGATATTGTTGGAGTAGATGAAATCCAGAAGTCACGACACTGTCATTATTGTTCGAGATCCCTCCTCTCTGGCTTCTGAAATCAAAATAGATCGAATTACAATTTGCGAAGTCAGTCAGAACTTGGGCTGGGCAGTTCCAGTTACATATTCCAGAGCAACTTCAGGGTGTGGCTTATCCTCCAAAGGGACCAATCAGCAATAGGTCATGTGATAATGGAGAGCCAATCAGAGACATGGTGGCCATTTTATTAGTACAAATACGTGCATCCAAATATTTAATCTCCAGATGGGATAAGACAGCACTGGTACTTTTTTCCCGACCCCCAGAGTAACTCCAGATTATCTATCTGTTTCATGTCTCCAGTCTTTAGGCGTTTCTGACAACCCTCCACAGATGATGCTCGCATCCCACCAGAAATATTTATTCATTCACATGATGTGGGCATCACTGGCAAGGCCACCATTTATTGCTGATCTCTAATTGCCCTTGAGAAGGTGGTGGCGAGCTACCGCCTTGAACTGCTGCAGTCAATGTGATGAAGTTACTCCCACAATGCTTTTAAGTAAGGAGTTCCAGGATCTTGACCCAGCGACGATGAAGGAATGGCGACTTTGAAGTGAACTTGGAGGTGGTGGTTTCCCATAATAACCACCATATGCCATGGAGTATTTGACAAAGTGCCACCCTGGATCAGTGATAGCACTGCCTGAGTCAGAAGTTTATGGCTTCAATCCCTACTGCAGAACATGAGCATATAATCTAGGCTATTGCTTCAGAGCAGACCAAGGGAATCTCATAGGTATCGTCTTTTTAATAAGATGTTGAACTAACTTCATGTGTGCTTGTTGAGGTGGATATAAAAGTTTACATTTAATTCCTGGCCTTTTTAGTTTGCCTTTTGGAGAAAGAATTATTCAACAACATGAATTGCTTTTGCTGGGAATTTGTTCCATATAACCATTACTACTCGGAATGTGTGTGTATTCAGCAAGTTACTCCCGAAATAGAACACCTAATCTACAACAGCAACAACAACTTGCTATAGATCACTTTCAACATAGTAAAATGCCCCAAGGTGCTTCAAAGGAGCATTATCAAACACAATTTGACACTAAGTCACATAAGGAGATATTAGGACAGGTGACCAAAAGCTTGGTCAAAGGCGTAGGTTTTAAGGAGCATCTTAAAGGAAGAGCGAGAGGTGGAGAGGCAGAGAGGTTTAGGGAAGGAATTCCAGAGCTTAGGGCCTAGGCAGCTAAAGGCATGGCCACCAATGGTGGTGTGATTAAAATCGGGAATCTCAAGAGGCCAGAATTGAAGGAGCATAATCTAGACTAACACTTCAGTGCAGTACTGAGGGAGTGATACACTGTTACAGGTGCTGTCTATCACATGAAACGTTAAACTGAGGTCCCATCCAACTGTACAGATGGATGTAAAAGATCCTATAGCACTATTCAAAGAAGAGCTGGGAAGTTATCCCAGTGACCTGGCAATATTTGTCCATCAACCAACACCACTGAAACAGATTATCTGGTTGCCAATCTCAATGCTATTTGTGGAGCCTTTCTGCGTGTATTTTTGGCTGCTGCATTTTGCTACATTACAACAGCGACTACATTTCAAAAAAAGTACTTCATAGGCTGTGAAGTTCTTTGAGATCTCCTGTGGTTCTGAAAGGTGCTATATAAATAGAGGTTTGATTGTTCGTTTCTACTTGTGGTCTAACCCTTGGGCTTCTGCAGAATTTAAACAAGAGCTAACGCCTAACGCTTTAAAAAAAAAATCATCATCATCATAGGCAGTCCCTCGAAGCGAGGATGACTTGCTTTCACACCAAAAAAGGATGAGTTCACAGGTGTTTCAATGAAGGACCTAATATTCCAGATCCCGAACTCCATCTTGAAAGATGGAAGATGCCTATGCGTGGATCTTTTAACGTGTGGTGGCCGTTGCATACCAGCCACCACACGGGCTTGACAGAGCTAGATCTTGATCCAGTGGCAAGGATTACCCAAGACGACTGGAGACCAGCTCTGCTGCACGGACCTAGTGTGCACACATGTCACAGTGTGGGCTGGCCCGTGTTGCCCCTGGGCCCTCGCCTCTTCTGGGCCCCAAACTCACGCCTCTCCTGGGCCCTGGTCACTTCCCTCTACAAACTCTTGCCGCTCCTTCGCTTCTCCTGCTGTGCCTGCCCGCAGTGCAATCAGTGACCTGGCTTCGCAGCCATCGCCCTCCTGTAGCAGCATGCGCTGCTCCCTGCAGTGGTATGCCACCGCACGCTGCTCCCTCCAATGGCCAATGGCCCCGGCCTGCTGATGTCAATTACAATTTTAAAAAATCTCTTGTTTAAAATGATAAAGCCTTGATTTTTCAGTTATCAGCAAAATTGTCCTGAAATTATGTTTTGAAATACCAATATATGAACAATTAATGCATTAGCCTGGAATCTTTCTCTCTCTCTGCTATTTTAGCAGGGCCATTGAATCCCCACCCTGGGGCAATAAACTCTGAGCATGTTCATCTATTGTATCTGTTTCTGTGGAGATTAAGTTCAGTTTTGATCAAGTTCAAAAATATGTGGATTTTGTGTGGGGGGCTTCTCTTGACCAATTTTGGAATTGGAAAGTATTTATTTAAGTGTGAACACATTTTAGTGATATTTTTCATCAGTGATATTTTTCATCAGTAATCAACAAGTCATTAGCATTAGTTATCATACCATTACAAAACCTGAAGTAAATTATTTATTTATGATCCAGTACCATAGCCACTATACTACTACATTACCAATCCTTAACTTGCATTTTCAGCGGACTTGCAAATTTAAAGCTGTTCCTTGCTTTTCCATCAAACATTTTTTTAATTGGGTATTTTGAAACCATATACAAATTAGTCAGTTACTAACAAAATACAATTAAATACAATTAAATATTATCAGTTTTCTGTGGAAGCTCTGTATTTTCCATTTTCCCAAGATTCCAAATCAATCCTGCAATGTCCATCACTTAAAATAAAACTGCACCATTGTAACAAATTGTGTTACCTTCTCTGATGCTTTACTTCTGATAGTTTCTCTCGCTTGCTCTCTTGCATGTGCTCTCACTCTCTTCATTACTTAGATCCCATTTCTCCCCAGTGGATGATTGAAAACTCTAACCTTTCATTATTCACCTCTTTCAGTGCCTTGTATTACACAACCAATGGGAGGTATACTTCAGTGCTGTGGGATAAATCAATTGTCCTTTCAAATGCTGCTAGCATTGGGTGCATAACTAATTTTGAACCTTTCAGTCATTCTCGTACCAACATAACTGAAGTATTAAAGTGCAAAGAAAGCATATTACCAGTGTTGCAGTTTGGTATTGTGCTGTTATTAATTGGCAGCAGTGTGTTGACAATGCTAATGTACTGAGCTACGGAACAATAGGGTGTGGTGGGTTCATGTCAAGGATTTCCCACATGGTAAAATGTTAACAAGTTTACTCACTTCACCATGGCCATCATTCCGCAGTTGTCATAACAATCAGTGCGATTATGTTTGGGAGGGAACAGTACTTGCTTCGGAAGAACTGACTATTGTTCTTGATATTTGTCATGTGATATCACAGGCAAGCACTGTAAATGATGTTTGCCTGTCATGATCAGCATTGTCATAGTTGATGTTATTACGAAAAGTTCTTTATTCGGGTGGGGTCAACATTGTTTTGTACTGTATATTGTAAAACAAATGTTGTTTGCCTTTTGTACCATGTGACTACATCCATACTGCATATTTTAATTTTTTACATTAATCAAAAATTAATAGCGAAACAAAAATGTCCCCTTTTAGTGGAATTATGAGTGTAAATTAGCAGTTACAGTAGTGTTTTCTTTTCCATAGCTGGTACTGTTCTTTAGAAATTAAGATAAAGGGTTTCCTGGCATGTCAATATTTGTAGGATGCCGTAATATAAAAACTACTGACCAAAATTGATCTGGTCACTTTATCAGAAAGATTTGATTTGTCTATCTCCATGGAATGCAAATTCATGCATGGCTTGGATTTGATATACTGCTCATAGAATTTCTCAATAATCTGATGCAGATTTCTTCTCCATGAAACTGCTGTAATTGCATCAGAGCCGAGAGTGGACACACGGCAGTTGTTTCCTCTAGTGATTGCAGCTGGGTTAAAACCTAATAAATCCCTAAATGAAGTTGAAATTCCATATTTTAAATAAATGCCACAGACTACTGACTTCAAGGCTGTAATTTAATCTCAAGGTTCAGGTGACTGGCAAAACTGTTTGAACTTTAGTGTTGTGCTATAGTCCTTGTTAACATTTGTGTTTTTAACCACGCGCAATATATGCTATTCTATAGGTGACTTACAGCTGTTTAATTTCCACAACTGTTTATTACTTTTGAAGTAATACCAGATCTTCCTTACTAACATTTGCATGGCTCAAAACTCTTTGAGGAAGCTATAGTACAGTACAGTGTGTTCCATGGTGATTAATATTCTGCTCAAATTCCCTATCTCTCGATGGCAAGACATCTTTTGACATATTAGATTTTGCTATATGATCCACCTATGCTTATTCCTGTGCTATGTTTGAAACTGAAGCTTATGTCCCATTATCGTAAAGGCTATTTCCATGCCAGTGTGTATGTAATGTATATGCTGGCAGTGTGTGCAGGAAGGGAATTGGGAGGAAGGGCAGCCTCACAAGTCCGGTCTCTGGTAGAGAGGATAACTCGTCAGTGCACTTCCATTTGTTTTAAACTCTGAGTAAGTAACTGTGCAGCTTCCTACAGCCTGAAACACAAAGTAAGAAATTTTAGGAATCTTTGGCAGTTAGATGAACCAAAACCTTAAATCAAATACTAGCTATTGTGAGCACCTTGTTGATTTTTCCAAGATGGGAACTATAAACTACACAGATGGTAATATAAGCTCAGGTAAGAATCATTATATTTATTCATGGGCTCAGTCAGAATTCTTTTTTTCTTTTATATATGATGTTTTCCTGATGGTGCAAAAAGTTGGCTTCAATTATATATTTTTGTTATCACTGAATAGGATTCAGTGGTCATTCCACAATCTGCAATGGGATACAATACTAACTGGGAAATTATGTCATCTATTTCAGAATCGTTGCTGAGCAGTTTGTAAGGCCAGTCACAGGATGCATGTAATTTTAGTTCTTTTAGTCAAATGGAGTCCAGAGTAATGAGAGGCAGGAATGAGGGTGTTTTGGAAATGTTCCACACCATTCTATTATGCTTACTCATACTGGAAAATGTTATGGCCTGTTTGAACACTAAACGATTCTAACATCAGATTTCTATGAAAACTCTTGTGAAATCCAAGACTGTAAACTAATATAATTTGAAAAGCAGATGTAACCTGTTTGAAATAGACTGCTTGAGTTTGAGTGTTTAGGTTAACAGTTGCAAATAGTAAATATATTAACAACAACAACTTGTATTTATACAGCGTCTTTAATGTAGTAAAACATCCCAAGATGCTTCACAGGAGTATTATGGAACAAAATTTGACACCGAACCACGTAAGGTGATATTAGGGCTGATGATGAAAATCTTGGTCAAAGAGGTAGGTTTTAAGGAGCGTCTTGAAGGAGGAAAGAGAGGCAGAAAGGCAGAGAGGTTTAGGGAGAGAATTCCAGGGCCTTGGCAGTGAAGGCATGGCCACCAATGGTTGAGCGATTAAAATCGGGGATGCTCAAGAGGCCAGAATTGGAGGAGAGCAGATATGTTGGAGGACTGTAGGGCTGTAGGAAATTGCAGAGATTGGGAAGGGCAAGGCCATGGAGCGATTTGAAAACAACGATGAGAATTGCTTAATCCCAATATAGGTCAGCGAGCACAGGAGTGATGTCTGAATGGGACTTGAAGCGTTAAGACACGGGCAACAGAGTTTTGGAAATATAACTGAAAATATAATAGCCTAGAAATTCACGCACACCCTAAAGAGGGCCACATGTTGTGTGCTGCACTTGTTTCTTCATGTAGTTCCAGGCGACGTTAAATTCATGCTGGGACCTCATTAAAATGATTCCGGTGTGCAACCAGCACCACCCTATTCATTAGTGGGCCGCCTCGACCTGTGTGAGAACACCACCGCAAGTCGGGGCTATAAATAGAGCTGGAGCGCCAGGCCCTGGAACATCGTGGCGGAGTGCGGCGAATGAGGGTACGGGGCCCAGAAGAGCGGAGGGCCCAGGGGCAACATGGACCTGCCCATAATGCGATATGTGTGTACACCAGGTCTGTGCAGCAGAGCAGGTCTCCAGTTATCCTGGTTAATCCTTGCCACTGGATAAAGGCCTAGCTCTGTCAAGCCCTTGTGGTGGCTGATGTGCAATGGTCATCGCACTTTAAAATAAATTCACGCACAGGCATCTTCTACCCCCTCAACTGGAGTTCAAGACTGGAACATCGGGTCCTTAACTAAAACATCTGTGAACTCTCATGGAAGCAAGTTATCCTCGTTCGAGGGACCGTCTAGGATGATTGTGGCCTGGTTGTGGGCGGCCGGAAATCGGGCATCCCAGATGCCACTTAAAGGCAACCAGCAGCTCAGAGGGGAAATGCACTTGATACAGAGCACGGAGGAGTCCAGCTCCAACTTGAGTTAAGGCTTCGTACAGAGTATGGAGAGAATTCTGTCTAACATGGGCCGATCAGTCAGCTCCATGAACACGTCAGTGGTCCCCATCATGACAGAGCCTCTGCTAACAGTTCTGACAGCTTCCTGGGCAGCTCACACTGCTGCCATGGAAACTCAGATGACCACTATCTTCACTTTCAGGGCCACTGTTGATAGGGGCTTCCAGAGCATCATATCACTCCTTCACTTTGTTCTCACGCAGAGATGGAGGAGTGCTGAGGCTCTGTCCCAGGAGAGTGGCCGTGGCTCCATGGAAGAGGCACCTGCTGTCCTCTCTCAGGATGACCGCATGTCTGATTCCCTGGCAGCTACCCTGCCAGTGCACTTGTTAGTGCCACACAGCCAGCTGGGTCAGACTGACCACGCCGGGATGTTGCAGTCTGCATCCGGGCCCTCAAAGATGCCCACCATGGCCATCCGACATGTTCTCAATGGAAGCTCAGCAGACTTCCAGCTCCCAAACTGTAGTCACTCGGGAAACACTTCATAGGAGCACTAGGATAGATAAAATAGGATAGCACTCAAGACCGGCACTAAGGGGTTGCATAAGGATGATTCATAATTATAACTATTAACTATTGGATACAGATGAAATTTAGTTGTTTGATAAATTTATCTTTTGATCTGGATTTGTTGTTGGTGTTTCTATTGGTAGTGAAGTGAGGGCAAGACCCATAAGGCTGGACTGAGGAATGCAATGGGATGGTGGTAGTAAGGATGGTGATAAGGATTGTGGAATAGTTGGTGTATTGGGAATGTGAGGGATGGTTCATATGAAGTGCTCCTGGATGAGTTCCTCTCTAAGATCTATGGGGCCCGAAATTCAGTGCCGCTGGAAAGCTGGTGCTCCCCCACCTTTTTGGGGCCATTAGCGCCGAAATGTTTTCATGGCTGGGCAATCCCATATTCAGCTCCAAAAGTGAACAATTTGGTTCGAAAATGGATTTTTCAGCAGTTTAAATTTGAGCATTATCACCACTGAGAAATTCAGCATGCAGATAAAGGTTTCTAACGAGCCATTTGCTCAAAGGCCAGGGCTTTCAGCAAGGCCCTGAGGGGGGAAGGATTTGGAAGCATGGCTGGTGTAAGAGGTGCAAGGATAGCCAACAGGTTCACTGCTGGATATAACTGATGGATGGTGTGGAGGACCGAAGAAGAATACTATTTCCTGACGTGGGGAGACCTGGCAGACTGGCAGTACATAATGCTTGGAGGGAGATTGCGGGGGAGGTGTCGGGCACCTCCATATATGTGAGGACGCACCCTCCCAGGAGGGTGCTAACCGGTCTGCACCCTATCCTTCCAGGGTGGCGATGGGTCGACACGTCCTAGCTCTGGGGCGACGGGGATCCTCCTCCTCTTCTTGTATTCCCTCCACCTCCTCCTTCAGGTGGTACTGCTGGTTCGACCTCCAGCAGCTGTCCCTTCATGATGGCCAGGTTGTGCAGCATGCAACAGACCACGACAATTATGGAGACCCGTTGAGGAGAGTACTGCAGGATGCCACCAGAGCGGTCCAGGCTCTGGAACCTCTGCTTAAAGATGCCAATGCAGTGCTCGATGATGCACCTGGTGCCAGAATGAGAGTCATTGTAGGCATGATCTGACGATGTCCTGGGGATCCGCAGTGGAGTGAGCAGCCAAGTGGATATGGGATACTCCTTGTCCCTAAGCAGCCAACCACACTCCTGATTGGGACCGGTCAAGGTGGCGGGCACACTGGTCTGGCGCAGAATGAACGAATCATGGCTGATGCTTCCCTTGCCTGCTGCCTCTCTGCACAGTGCTGATGGCGACGCCTTCTCTTGCATGCTGCCCTGCCTCTGAGCAGCTGTACCAGGTATCGCCCACACCTCCCATCCTCAGGGTGAACCCTGCTAAGCAGGTCTCTGCAGCCCACACACCTCCAGTAAAGACACATACCTGAAAGTTGTACAAAAGTATGTGCAAACCTCGGATCAGCACTCAGCAGGTTTAATGGAGCCAAAACAATTAGTAAATCTATATGAAAAGCTAAATACTGCAGATGATGCAATCTGACATTAAAACAATAATAATTAATAAAACTACAGGTTGAACCTCCCTTATCCAGAACTCCCTTCTATGGAACCACCACTCGTCCGGGTGGCGCAATCACAGAACTCCAACATAAACAAATTGAAGTCCTTCCTCGCTGCCGACTCCTGCAATCGCTGGCCTGACCCCACGATCCACCACCCCCATGATCTCTCAGCCACACTCCAAGCCCCAAGCCAGCCAGCCCCAATATCCCCTTGCTCTCAGTACCTGTACCATCCAATTTAACGTGACCACCCCTCATCCAGAACAATCCCTCATCCAGAACAGGCCAGGTCCCGAGGGTTCCGGATAAGGGAGGTTTAACCTGTACATGAAAACTTAAATACTGCGGATGATGCAATCTGACATTAAAACCATAACATTTATGAAACTATTTCCTTACCAAAGGGCCCCGATCGCAGCAACACTCCAGCGGTGTCACTTTCAAGCACCGACTCCAATACCTCGCAGGGACACTGCCTGAAGAACTCTGACCTTTTTGGAGCTGAAAATCCTGTCCTGGCCGCTTTCCAGTGGCTGCATGCTGCAGACCTCAATGCTGGATACCTACCTTTACAGCAGCTTCATCCCGCCGTTTTTGGCAGAAGTGAGCACCGCTCAAGCCCCCCCCCGAGCTGAATATGGCTCGGGGACCGCGACGGCCAATCAATTTATTTTGATTGGCCGCCCAAACCCCATGGTAGCCATCGCTTCGGGGATGGTGAATTTCAGCCCTGTGGCATCTAGCCTCTCGGAAGATCGACTGTTGGTATGGCTTCCTGCGTGCTCCCCTCATCCCTCTTCTGCGATCTGCTTCTACTCTCTCATGTCTTCCTTGCTGCTCCCCTTCCTCTTCCAGCCCCAAAGGCAGCCCGACCAGACCACCTATAATGGCAGTAAAACTGTTTAGGAGGCAGCCAGAAACAGTGCAGCACCGGCAAGGTCGTCTCAGAATTCGGTTTTCACAGGCAGAAAACAGGCCACGAAACACCCAGAAGTTGACTAGTAGCCTCAAATGACAAGCCAGCAACTAAACTGTACTAGTGGATGAGACTGTTTAATAGCCCTCTTGAAGGGTTCTTCCTGCCTGTTAGTGCCACGAGTTGTCGATCAAGTTGATCAGGTGATGCGTCTGGCGCTATGCATGACCAGTGTCAGAAAAGGGTCCGACAGCAAGCGTCGGATCCTAACATTTTATTCCTCCTTTTATAGTTCTGGGAAGTGCCCTGGATGCCTACGGAGCAGCCCAATCCAATATTGCAGGTGCCGCACTTCGTAATGAATGGGCATGCCCAGCCCACCATATTTAATGCCTAGGTGCCAGTTTTGCATCATCAAATTTCTAGGCCTATATTTTTTTAATCATTGTTCACTTGCTTGCTGTAGGCAATGGATCCTTTGAATGGAAGTTATATTTCAATTCAAATGTAAAATACTAGTGGCTGTTCTGTCTAATTTAAGATAAATTGACCTGTAGAACGTCATTCTCTCCATTATGGAATTGTACAGCATTGTAATAAGATGTACTGATAATTATAGCAGGTACTTAACCTAATGGCTCCAACTTGTTTTATACCCTAGTCAATTTGATTGGTTTAACAGGTGCCAAAGGCATTTAGAGGGCAGCTTGAGTCTGTCTGTCTTGCAAAATAGATTTCCAGCACAAGTAATTGACTAGATGTAGCATCTATAGGCCTCAACTCCTAAAAATAACTGGATTCATCCGTGTTAGCAGCTAAAATAAAATCAGCTGTCACCATCAAGTCTGAGAGGAGGTAGAGGCAGATTTGACTGGAGCTGGTCTCCAGTAAATTGCTGCAATAAGAGGGATTTTTCACTGTTACTGGAAATAAGATTAAAAAAACACTGCTGGTACAGGATTAAAGAGAAGTCTCTTCTGCATAAATTGCTGATTTTCAAAATCTTACGAACTGAACCTTTGCTGAATTAAAAAGGTATGTATGAAACATCCTAATATGTACTAAATATACTTATGCAGTAGATTGATTTTCATTAGTGACGCGAGTTTTTCTTCTATGTTTGATGTATGTAATATGTAATGAGTTTAAAAAGGTAAAAACTGAAGGTAGTTTTATCTATTTTTTTTAGAATACTGTAGTGTTTATACTTTTTTTTTCCAAATTTAAGTACTGATCTTTTGAAATTGCAGTAAAGTAAATATGCATGGCCAAAAATTGCCCACTTTAGCAAAATGTCAGTCATTCCAGTATATTTGTAACATTAAACCTGATCGTGATAATTTCTTCTGCTGGTCTTGAGGGTAACTTTTAATCCAAAATGCCTCTAATAGCCAAGCAGATTCTGACTATAAAAACTTGCAACAATTTCCTCAAATCTCTAGCTGTTTGCTTGAATATACTATATTTATATATATATATAAATGAAAATCTTTCTTTATTTTATGAGAATTGGAATATATTCAATTTCTGTCTCCCTCTCAACAACAAACTGCTGCCTAAAGAGTAGAGGATGGAAGCAGTCTTTCAGCCTTCTGTACACGAAACAGTGAACACATAAGAACATATGCTCGTTTAGACTTTTTTCCCCATCCCTCAGGACAAGCAACAACAATAACATATATATAGCACCTTTAATATAGTGAAATGTCCCAAGGCACTTTATAGGAGCGTAATCAGACAAAAACTGACAGCGAGCCAAAGAAGGAGATTTTGGCACCTTGCTCCCTCAATAGGCAGCCAATTGGAACTTGTCACAGGGGCTCAAACCAGTACCTTGCTACTCTGCAGTGTGCCAGTGCATGAACTCGATACTCCTCTTACTATCTTTAAGGTGTCATTTTTTTCCCTTTCTCACTAACAGTAATTCCTTATTCAGATGAACTATGTAGTCTTAAACGTATAGTTAAGATGCTTGTTCCTATGCAACAACGAGCATTCATACAGTGATGCAGACAATGGCAATGGTCGAAACAATTGCAAATTTACAACTGAAACGTTGGCATGTCCTTTTGTGAAAATGTAATTCTGTAAATAGCACCAGTCCTCATGAGACACTGTAAAAAAAAAGTTGAAAAATAGACTTCAGGGAACAATTTTATCCAATCTTGTGCAGGCCATAGTTTCTGGCTCTCATCAATATCTTTTTTGTGCTGTGTATGTATAAAGATAATGGATACTTGGCTAACATGAAGTGCTCTGACTAATGTGCATGTCTTTCCATTCAATATATGTCTGATATCAAGGAACTTTGACAGTAAAATAACAATAACAATACACATCATTCTTTGTCAGCTATTAAACAAATGATAACCTTTTAAGAGAATGGCTATGCTACATTTGTTGACTATTTGGTTTTAAATTACTTTGTACGCAGCTCATATCATTTTTTTAACTGGCTTTGTTGAAATATTTGATTTTAAAATGGTATGATTTGATGCTTGCTTTCTCAAATGGGGTGGTTATGTTAATTATCCATTGAAAGACCTGTTATGAAATGTAGCTGCTGTTAAGCATTAATATTTTCAATTTTGCAGTGTATGTGGGTAATCTGATTAATGTGTAAAGAATGGCAAGACTCACTTTTCTAAAATTTGATTTTTATAGGATCAATTAACCATGCCATAAAATGGGCTGAATTATTTTAGGCCATCCTGGGTACTGTGATCACTTCATCTTCCCATGTTAAGTAAGCCCTTGACTTAATTCCCAACTAGTCATAAGATATCCTAGGTCTATCACTCTTGATTTTATGACAAATGTGCATTCTTGATAATAAAAGGTACACTTATTCGAGAACTGTATTTCTCACAAACAATTCAAAACTCCATGAGTATTTTTGCTTGTATTCTTTTAAACTGCCTCACCAATACCTTAAATATGTGACCTCGACTTTTTAAAACAGTGACAAAAATGACACCGTTTATTTTAAGAGATTGCTGCGCAAGTATCAGATCTAATAGCATTAACCTGATAGGTTTGCAATTGCATGCTAGTTATATCTCATAAGGGTGGTTAAAAGTTTTAAAATGGAAGATACTGTGATCAGATGGCAGCCTTTGTCAGCCTGCATGCCTCCAGTGTGTAGTTGGAATACCTGTAACTTCGAAATTATTCTAAACAACATGGTGGGGGTGGGGGGAGGGGGCAGGATTTTTAAAATGTTTTTAGATTGTATTTGTGAAAGAAGTTCTTCTGTTTTTGTATTATGATCTAGAGAATCATAAAATTACTTTTACGAAATAGTATCTTGGTCAGGGCTGTGGTCTCTGCACAAGCCTTTAAAGGCACTATTTAAGAATCGTGCATTTAACAGTACCTGTACTTAAAATTTCCACTTGTGAGTTTAAAATCTGATCTGATGAAGTCAGTTTGTTTAAAATAGGGAAAATGACATGTTAGTGATAGCTATTGACTGGCAAATTCCATCAAATATAACAGAATACCAATACCGTATAACCATTTGAAGTATCTTGGGTTAAAAATAGAAACTATTCTCCAAGGCGTGAACAACACCTACTGCTGAGAAAATGGGATGTTATGTGAGGTAATGAACCACTTTTAATGAATTATCCACTAGCTGCCTATTCTATATAAGACTCGGCCCATATAGCAACTATGATTGAGAAGTAGGTTGCTGAACTGGCTTGCCGTTCTGTCCCCATAGTGGCAGAGCTGATACTGGAAACCCAATAGTGTGGTCCTGTGGCTAATTTAGATCTGTGTTCTGTCAATCAGAACACTTGTTTACAAGCTATTGACATTGCTAAATTATCTAATGTATTGAGCTGGGGTTGCACCTTCAGAAAGTTGAACAAATAAACAAAACTATACTGCTTTAGTCACTATTTTCAGAAGAGAAAATGTTATTTGACACAGGCAAGAAATTGTTAAATAAACAAGTACAGTGGACTTGCATTGTTCCGCTCAGTTCTTTTTTGTTTGAAATATAGCAGCTGAAACTGAATGAGTATTAGAAATTGATATCAACTGGTACTGTATAGTAACAGATTAGTAGAAACATGACCATTTGGTCTTGTTTATAATTGACCTATCTTTACTTAGCTCCATGGTGAAAAGTGCCATTTATTAGTTGTAGTTTTGAGGATAGAAAACCTGTCAGGGCATAATTGTGCAGGAATGGTTTGATGCAGGATATCCCCATGACTTTTCCTGGACAACTGTTCCTTCTTGGAATTCAGCAATTGCATTTTTCCCTCTATTCATGGTAACCTCATATATGTACAGCAGGCTGCCTGTGGTAGCATTTGCACATCTTCAGAAGCTTCCAAATATTCCTACTGCTATTTAAAGGTTTGCATTTTCCATTGACCAGAAAGCTGAGAGGATTGAGGGTGAATGATTGCAGTGAAATACTGGGTTCCACAGAATGAGTTATAGATGCTGCCCTTGAGATAATGTATGAAGCGAATCATAGGTGGACTACCATGTTTGGCTCTTAAAGACAATGTCCCCATGGAAGAGCCATACAAAACATACTTTCTACTCTCATTCATTCACATGCATATACTCAAGTACAAAACTATTATATGCAGAATCATATAATATAAGCATTGTTTTGTTGCTCTAAAATGATTTGAAGTGTTCTGGCCTTGTGGTAAAGTTTCAAATTCTACACATGTTGATGGTGTGCAATCTTGAGGCATGGGTATGCACAGGAGTCAAAGAACAAGCATCAAGATTATAGAAGGGAATAGGGGAGGAACAGATTGGGAGTGAGCAACACTGTGCACCAAGCGACTTTTGGGCCATTCACTGAACACATGGTATAGGTGGGTACTGTTACCCTTGACAAATTCCTTCATATGTGTTTTTCTCCATTTGAACCGAGAGACTGCAGGTTAGTGTGCGATGCTAAGCCTTCTTATCACCTGCTACCATGAATAATGCCTGGGTACCCTCCTTGGAGGATGATCTGAAATACCAAATTGGGAACCCTCCTCACACCCGCCTAATGCAGCTGCATATCTACTTAAGTCATCCCTCAAACACTACTCATGCACTTGTCTACAGAATCAGTTTTGTGCCTCCACATTGTGTTTCCTTTATAATGTTTGATACTTCCTCTCCAAACCCTACCCTCACCCCAGCCTTGGCAAAGCTTAAATATCTGAAATTGAGTATGAAGCTTGATAAAGCTGAACTGATATGGCCATGTGTGGCACTACACTAGTTGGCTTATTCTGCACATCTTCTGACACAGCCACTGTCAGAGACTAGATGAACCAGATGTGGCATCATCCGGAGAAACAGCAGCTTGATCCATGCACCTCCTCAAAGTTAGGCAACTGCACATTGCATCAAACCAAACATTGAGTCAATTTCCCGAGTATGCACCAGCAAGATACCTCGCCACCAGCAGAGACTCAAAATTTAAACTGTGTAATCGCTGTCTGTTGTTTACAAATATGGTTTCCTGGTATACAAGGCAGGACAACATGACCCAATATTGGGATTTTTCAACTGTGCCTGTACAATCAAATGGTTAAGTCTGGAGGGATGATTTTTCAAGTGTTCCGCACCAGTCCTTCAGCTTGCTGTACTCACTTACACTTGAGAATGTTATGGTCACCAACATGTCATGTAACAGATGGTTTGCTAGTTGAAATTCTATTCCATTGTGGGCTGTAGCAAAAAAAAATCCTAATATTGAAATGGCATTTATTGCGGCACCTGCTAAGTAACAGATTTCAGTGGTTTTTGTTTCATAAGTTTTCGATGTATGTGTCATTAAACAACTAGCTGGATATGAGGAAGCATTTAAGAACAATCGTGGTAAAATAGGTACCAAAGCTACTAATGCATCTCTAAATAAAGTAAGTACTTTACTCAGCTGCTGTGTATTAATATCATTTTAAGAATTATTTTAAAAATTTGCTTTGCATGGAAGCTTTAGACCCAACAACAGATACAAAAGCTTTGAAAATCCTTTGGGGATATATAAAATAATTTCATAACTACAGTAAGGCTGAACTACTTCCATGTTCTATTTTTGTCCTGTATTAGGGCCTCCCGTGCTCTCCCCGCCCCTCCCACAGTATATTACATTAACTGCAAGTCATTTTCCATTGTTGCTTGGAGGCTTAGAAGGTCCCAAAGCCTGTTCTTTCTTGATACCATAATCTTCTATACTCGGTTTGCTTAGAGATATTTTTGTTGTGTCTTGCAAAATAATATCCTTTATAAACAATGATAACTGTTGGAAAATTAACCACAAAGACAACTCATACATCCTCAAGGAACTTTTATTATTCAAATAAAATGGATCTCCTACCTCTTCATTATTTTTTTGACTCATTCTACCTCTCCCCAAATGGAGAGAGGGTGGGAGGAGAGGGTTAGCATTGTCAAATTTTTAATCTCATAATACTCCTGTGAAGTGCCTTGGGACATTTCACTATGTTAAAGGCGATATATAAATACAAGTTGTTGTGATTCATGATAATACATCTAGTACCTTGCTCTGTGCCTTAATGAACTACTATTATAAAGTCTTGAAATCCAATTGTGTTCTCATTTCCAGCTGCTGTCCTATCTGATGAGCCTAGCCAGGCTGACAGTGTGCCTCTTGATATCCAGGAGACTGTCTCGCTTAAGGACAGAATGGCCATGTACCAAGCAGCTGTTTCTAAAAAGGAGAGCAGCAGCTCTTCAGTTGCCGTAAGTAGCAAACTTACTATTTTTTCAAAAAAGGTGATTGTTGTCAAATTTCAATGTTGATGTCCTTCAGTGTTCACTTGTATAGTACAAAGACTGATGTGTTTGTCGTTCGATCAATAGACGAGCTTGAGCAATAGCATGGACAACTTGAATCCCAGTAGTTGTAGAAGTGGGAAAAATGCTGGGTTTACTTTTCTTAGTGTAAGGGCT
Source organism: Pristiophorus japonicus (assembly GCF_044704955.1). Taxonomy (NCBI): domain Eukaryota; kingdom Metazoa; phylum Chordata; class Chondrichthyes; family Pristiophoridae; genus Pristiophorus; species Pristiophorus japonicus. The sequence continues at coordinate 84,999,715 of NC_091979.1, read as the reverse complement.
GGGTAGAAGAGGAAAAGCTCATTGTTTGCCTTGTTTGGGACATAACTAAGGCAATACATAACACATTCTTGTTTTTGTTTGTTTTAATTTAATGGAAGCTTTCTGTGGCTGCATTGTCTTTATCCCTTTGACTTATGGGCAAGAAATGCAGTCAAAAACTTCAGTTTGTCAAACTCACCAAACATTATCCAGATTTTAAATTTAAGAGGGGAGAAATTGCATCATTTGCGCCTCCCATTAGGGGGCGCTAACGGGGCGCAAATGACTTCTTGCCCAGGGCATGGGGCCGCTACCGCCTCTCACGAAATTCCGCGGGAGTTAGCGGAAGTGCAAACTGGTAGTGCTTTGCTCCTGCCGGTAGCGTCCCGGGTTGCTGCTCATCACTGTGCACAGCGACCATTTTTGCCCCAGAGCGAAACTTCAGTAGCGCCCTGTGAGGCTGCCGCGGGCGATACCCATGCCAGCTTCGTGGGTTGTGAACTGGGCCACACTCCGCTCGCGGGATAAAAATTAAAGAGGAGGTGTGGCGAGCAATTTTTATAGAATGGCCAACTTACCGGTCGTACCCTTGCCTTGTCGAATTCGTGGGGTCTGTGCCATGATGGTGCGGCCCAGCACTTCGCTTCTGTGTCAGGCTGCTGCTACGGCACCCTGCTCCCCGGTGGTGAATTGTTGGCCCTTTCACCCCATTGCAGAGTTTGCAGCATGCCCTCCCCTTTAACGGAAGGGGAGGGCCCTGTGTTAGCGGTAACCCCAATTTCATTGGCACCGCCTAGCGCAGGAAGTCCCACCGCATTTTGGCCCCAAACTGTTATAGATGTTTCATTATCTTGACAGAAGTTTTTGAAAGAAAAATGTATGCCACACCCTAACTTTGTGTTTTCCTTGGGTCTTTGCCATGATCAGAATACCATATCTGAGTTCGAAATTAGTCTCTCAAAGGGATTTCACAGGTGATGAGGTGGGGTTATTTTCTCTCTCGGTGGGAGGTTTTGCTTACATTGTAAGCTCTACTAAATCTTTTAACTAGTGATAAAGTTCTGCCAAATACAATTGAGCAATATATGACTCATACAGTACAATGCCGGAGTTAAACAGGATGTCATTTTGTACTTATCAGGAGTTTGAATGCTTTCTGTTCAAATGTTTATAGCTGAGTAAGTCTGGTTGATAAAGTGCAGGAGCTATGCTTCCACACACAATGCTGCCATACTTAAATTTCACGTGAACAAAGCTATTGGAGGTGAAATTAGTTGTGGGCGATAACGTGAAATAGCAAATCAGCAGCCCATTTTACACCATGGCTCAGTAATTGGTTGGAAGGTGCAGATAGAGAGTAAGGATAAAGGGAATATATTCTGATTAGCAGGATGTGACCGGTGGTATTTCCCAGGGATCTGTACTTGGGACCAAGCTTTTCATCTTGTATATTAATGACTTGGATGAAGGAATAGAGTTACATATCCATGTTTGCAGATGAAACTAAGCTGGGAGGCAGAATAAGTTGTGTAGATGGAAGCAGGAAGTTAAAAAGGGACATAGACTGATTAAGTGAGTGACAATACTATGGCAGAAGGGGTTCAATGTGGGGAATGTAAGGTCATCCATTTCAATGGAAAAGAGAATCAGGCAGAGTATAAAACAGGGGGCTGATTTACTATTGCGCAATTTGCAGTACTGCTCAAGGAGAATTATACCCCCATTATCATAGAATCATAGAAATTTACAGCACGGAATGAGGCCATTCCGTGCCGGCTGATAAAGAGCTGTCTAGCCTTATCCCACTTTCGAGCTCTTGGTCCATAACCTTGTAGGTTATGGCACTTCAAGTGCACATCCAAGTACTTTTTAAATGTGGTGAGGGTTTCTGCCTCTACAACCCTTTCAGGCAGTGAGTTCCAGACCTCCACCATCCTCTGCGTGAAAAAATGTCTCCTCCAATCCTCTCAAATCACCCTACCAATTATTTTAAATCCATACCCCTGGTTGTTGACCTCTCTGCTAAGGGAAATAGGTCCTACCTATCCATTCTATCGAGGCCCCTACTCCCGAGCCGCCGCACCTCCGCTCCTTTTATGGCCCAACCCTGCCGCGAAGGCATGCCACCTAAGGGAGTAGTGTGAGCTGTTACAGGGGGAGATGACTTGGAGAAGGGTGACTGGTTTGGATGTCACCAAAATCAAGGTCGTTGATTGGAGCGTGGGCAAGTACAGCAGGAGAAGCGGCAAGCAACAGAGGAGCAGGGAGGTCGGGGCGAAGGAGTGGCGAGAGATTGAAGAGCAATGCAATAGGAGCCCAGGAGAGACGTGAGTTCGAGGCCCAGAAGAGGCTGGGGCCCAGGGGCAGCACAGGCCAGCCTACACTGCGATATGTGTGTGCACTAGGTCCGTGCAGCAGAGCTGTTTTCCAGTCATCTTCATTAATCCTTGCCACTAGAACAAGACCTAGCTCTGTCAAGTCCGCATGGTGGCTGGTGTGCAACGGCCACCACACGTTAAAAAAATCCACGCAGAGGCATCTTCCACCTTTCCATATGTAGTACGGGACCTCAAATGTCTGGTCCTTCATTGAAACACCTGTGAACTCATCCCTTTTTGGTGTGGAAGCAAGTCATCCTCGATGCAAGGGACTGCCTAAGAAGAAGAAGGATCTAGGCCCTCATAATTTTATACACCTCAATAAGGTCTCCCCTCAGCCTCCACTGTTCTAAAGAAAACAAACCCTGCCTATCCAATCTTTCCAAATAGCTAAAATTCTCCAGTTCAGGCAACACCCTTGTCAATCTCCTCTGTACCCTCTCCAGTGCAATCACATCTTTCCTGTAATGTGGTGACCAGAACTGCACACAGTACTCTAGCTGTGGCCTTACAAGAGTGTTATACAGTTCAAGCATAACCTCCCTCCTTTTGTATTCTATGTTTTGGCTAATAAAGGCAAGTATTCCATATGCCTTCTTAACCACCTTATCTACCTGGCCTGCTATCTTCAGGGATCTGTGGACATGCATTTCAAGATCTCTTTGTTCCTCTACACTTCTCAGTGTCCTACCATTTAATGTGTATTTCCTTGCCTTGTTAGATCTCCCTAAATGCATTTCTCCGGATTGAATTCCATTTGCCACTGTTCTACCCACCTGACCAGTTCATTGATATCTTCCTGCAATCTACAGCTTTCTTCTTCATTATCAGCCAATTTTTGTATCATCGACAAACATATTAATCATAGCCTCTACATTCAAGTCTAAATCATTGATACATACAACAAAAAACAAGGGACCTAATACTGAGTCCTGTGGAACTCCACTCGAAGCAGCCTTCCACTCACAAAAAACACCCATCAACCATTACCCTTTGCTTTCTGCCTCTGAGCCAATTTGGATCCAACTTGCCACTTTGCCTTGGATCACATGGGCTTTTACTTTCATTGACCAGTCTGCCGTGTGGGACCTTATCAATAGCTTTGCTAAAATCCATATACACTACATCAAACGGGATTACCCTCATCAATCCTCGTTGTTATCTCCTTAAAAAATTCAATTACATTAGTCAGACATGACCTTCCCTTAACAAATTCATGCTCACTGACCTTGATTAATCCGTGTTTTTCTAAATGATGATTTATCCTATCCCTTAGAATTTTTTCCAATAATTTTCCCATCACTGAAGTTAGGCTGACTGGCCTGTAATTACTCAGTCAATCCCTTTCTACCGTTTTAAACAAAGGTACAATGTTAGCAGTCCTCCAGTCCTCTGGCACCACACCTGTAACCAGAGAGGAATGGAAAATGATGGTCAGAGCCTCTGCTATTTCCTCTTTTGCTTCTCTTAACAGCCTGGGATACATTTCATCCTGACCTGGATATTTATCTGTCATGTTTGTAACTACAATGTAACACCACTGTATTACTGTATACACTCAACACAGATGCACACCTTGTCACAGGGGGTGAACTTGTGGGAGACACTCCTTACCTGATCACTCAGGTATATAAAGGGAGGTCCTACGCAGGGTCATCACTTCTGGAGTGCTGAATAAAGAGTTAAGGTCACTGAGTGGCCTTGTCCCTAGAATGTGCCTCATGTGGTTTCATGCTGTAGAGTAAGGACTTTACATTGGCGACGAGGAACGGGAATTCACGACCCACGAGAATGACCACCGGTAGCACAGAGGAACGGTACTGTGTTGGGGAAGACTGGGACGATTTTGTTGAGAGGCTTCAGCAGAGCTTTGTCACGAAAGACTGGCTGGGGGATGCAGTGGCCAACAAGCGTTGGGCTCATCTTTTGACCAGCTGTGGGCCAAAGACTTATGCGCTCATGAAGGACTTACTGGCACCCGAAAAGCCGTCGGACAAAACCTTTGAAGAGCTTAGCAAGTTGATTGGGGAGCACCTCAAACCGGCAAGCAGCATACACATGGCTCGACACGGATTCTACACGCACTGACATCGTGAAGGACAGAGCATACCGGACTGTGTAGCGTACCTCAGGCGCTTGGCCAGCCTCTGCAAGTTCACAGACGCCTGCAGGGGGGAGATGCTAAGGGACTTCTTTATGAGGGTATCGGTCATGCAGGAATTTTTCGCAAGTTAATTGAGGCCAAGAACTTGACCTTGGAAGCGGCGGCGTTGTTGGCTCAGACTTTCATGGCGGGGAAGGAAGAGACGAAAATGATTTACGCGCGCAATTCTGCCTCCAATGCGGTGATGGATCAGGGAGTCAACGTCTTCAATGCTACTCAGAGCGACGCGGGCAGGCAGGGACAGTCCGACATTCATCAGGCAGCAATAGACCCCAGAGTAGGATCTCAACAGAGACAATGGCAGGCTGACCGGACGTTCACGCCATCACAGTGGACAATGCGGCCCGGGATGGGGCCATTGACACCCACCAATAAGGTACTTAAGAGCAGTCAGAGGGACAGTCAGTGCGGAATTCCTGGCCACGGCCCTTTTGTCCCCAACAATGGATACTTTAACTCATGCTGGAGGTGTGGGGGAAAAAACTCAGCCAGATCTTGCAGATTCCAACAGTTTGCCTGCAGAAACTGCAACCTCAGTGGCTATTTAGCTCGGATGTGCTGAAAGCCTACAACCAGACTGATATATGAGGCAGATGGACCAGAAGAGGGTTCTGTGAGGCAGGATGACTTTTGGGGCAATTCGATGGACGTCGAGGTTTAGCGGGTCCATGCGGCAAATATTCACAGTTCATACACCAAAACGCCACCAATGATGATGAGGGTTTTATTGAATGGTATCCCAGTACACATGGAGCTGGACACGGGGGCCAGCCAGTCACTCATGGGCGTTCAACAATTCGAGAAGCTATGGTCACTCAAAGCCAGTAAGACCCAAATTAGAACGTATCGAGACACAATTACGGACTTACACCAAAGAAATCATTCTGGTGCTAGGCAGTGCAATGTTGGCTGTCACGCACGATGGCTTAGTGAACCGGCTGCCGCTCTGGATTGTCCCGGGCAATGGTCCCACACTGTTGGGGAGGAGTTGGTTAGCCGAGATGAACTGGAAATGGGGGGATGTTCACGCAATATCCTCGGTGGAGCGAAGTTTGTGCTCACAAGTCCTACAACAATTCGAGTCACTTTTCCAACTGGGCGTCAGGACTTTCAAAGGCACTAAAGTAGTGATACACATCACCCCGGACGCCAGGCCAGTGCACCACAAAGCCAGAGCGGTGCCGTATGTGATGTGGAAGAAAATCGAGAGCAAATTGGACCAGCTATTGCGAGAGGGCATCATCTCGCCTGTTGAAATCAGCGACTTGGCGGGCCCCATCGTCCCTGTTCTTAAAGCGGATGGCTCTGTCAGGATCTGTGGTGACTACAAGGCCACCATCAATCAGGTGTCCTTACAAGACCAATACCCGCTCCCAAGAGCAGAGGACCTCTTCCCCACACCAGCAGGCGGCAAGCTGTTCACCAAGTTGGATCTCACTTCAGCCTATATGACCCACGAACTGGCTGACAAATCTAAACTGCTGACCACCATCACCACGCACAAGGGACCGTTTGCATATAACAGGTGCCCATTTGGCATTCGATCAGCGGCCGCGATTTTTCAACGCAACATGGAAAGCCTGCTTAAATCCATCCCTGGAACGATCGTATTTCAGGACGACATCCTCATCACGGGTCGAGACAACAAGGAACATCTCCAAAACCTGGAGGAGGTGCTGCGCTGACTGGACTGGGTACGCCTGCGACTCAAGGCGTCTAAATGCATGTTCTTAGCTCCCGAGGTTGAGTTTCTGGGCAGGAGGGTTGCTGCAGATGGGATGCGGCCCACCGAATCCTAAACAGAGGCGATTCGACCAGCACCCAGGCCCTGCAACACATCGGAGCTTCGTTCATTCCTGAGACTGTTGAACTATTTTGGGAACTTTCTGCCGAACTTGAGCGCGTTGTTGGAGCTGCTACATGTGCTCCTGTATAAGGGTTGCGATTGGTTTTTGGGGGACTGTCAGGAACAGGCTTTTGATCGGGCGCGAAACCTACTGTGTTCAAACAAGCTGTTGACCCTGTACAACCCTTGCAAAAGTTTAGTTCTGACATGTGATGTATCGTCCTATGGGGTTGGGTGCATGTTGCAGCAGGGTAATGCTGAAGGTCAGCTACAATCTGTGGCTTATGCCTCCAGGTCTCGCTCTCAAGCAGAACAGGGCTATGGGATGGTTGAGAAGGAAGCGCTCGCATGTGTCTATGGTGTAAAGAAAATGGTAGGAAGTTTGAATTAGAGACGGACCATAAGCCACTCACATCCCTGTTGTCAGACAGCAAGGCTGTCAATGCCAACGCATTAGCTCGCATACAGCGATGGGCTCTCACGCTAGCGGCATATGACTACTCCATCCGACACTGTCCCGGCACTGAAAATTGCACTGACGGGCTCAGCAGGCTCCCACTGGCCACCACCGAGGGGGCAGCCGAGCAAAGCGCTGAGATGGTCATGGCTGTCGATGCCTTCAACAGTGCAGGCTCCCCTATCACAGCCCGCCAGATCAAAATCTGGACAAATGGGGATCCCCTCCTATCCCTGATTAAGAAATGTGTCTTGACTGGGGATTGGGCGCCCACATACGGAGCATGGCCTGAGGAGATCAGACCATTCCACAGACGGATGGATGAGCTCTCCATCCAAGCTGACTGCCTATGATGGGGCAGCCAGGTAGTCATGCCCCAGAAGGGCAGGGAGGCATTCATCAGGGAACTCCACAGCGAGCACCCAGGCATTGTGATGATGAAGGCCATTGCCCAGTCACACGTTTGGTGGCCTGGAATTGATTCAGACCTGGAACACTGTGTTCATAGGTGCACGACATGTGCCCAGCTGGGCAATGCCCCCAGGGAGGCCCCGCTCAGCCCGTGGCCCTGGCCCACCAAGCCATGGTCACGCATTCACATGGACTACGCGGGCCCTTTCATGGGGAAGATGGTCCTTATTGTTGTAGATGCGTACTCGAAATGGATCGAGTGCATCATCCTGAAGTCATGTGTGTCATCCACCACCGTGAAAAGCCTACGTGCGATCTTCGCAACCCATGGCTTGACGGACATCCTGGTTAGTGATAATGGCCCATGTTTCACGAGCTATGAATTCCAGGAGTTTATGTCGGGCAATGGCATCAATCACGTCAGGACTGCGCCGTTCAAGCCGGCCTTCAATGGCCAGGCGGAACGCACAGTCCAAATCGTTAAGCAAGGGATGCTCAGGATTCAAGGACCCTCCCTACAATGCCGCCTATCGCCCCTCCTGCTGGCCTACAGCTCCCGCCTGCACTCGCTCACGGAGGTCTCGCCCGCAGAGCTACTCATGAAACAGACACTTAAAACTCGGTTGTCCCTCATCCACCCAGCCCTGACCGACATAGTTGAGGGCAAGCGTGAGGCACAAAATGAGTACCTTGACTGTAATTCGAGGGGGAGATGTATTGAAATAAATGATCCTGTATTCGTCCTCAATCACGCCATGGGGCCCAAATGGCTCGGTGGTACCATAATTGACAAAGAAGGGAATAGGATCATTGTGGTAAAACTCAACAATGGCCAGATATACCATAAGCATCTGGACCAAGTAAAAAAAAGGTTCAGCAATGACACGGAGGAACCTGAAGAAGACCACGAGATGGAGCTCACACTACCGTCAGTGAACGTGCAACAAGAGCAATTAGAGGAATGCACAGTCCCTGAGGTCAGACCGGACAGGCCGGAATCACCACAGGTGACAGACACTCAAGTCAGTGACCAACAACCAGAGCCCCAACTGCGGCGCTCCACGCGGGAGCACAGACCACCTGAAAGACTAAACCTTTGATCCCAATAAGACTTTGGGGGGGGTGGGGGAAGGTGAAGTCATGTTTGTAACTACAATGTAACACCACTGTATTACGGTATACACTAAACACAGATGCACACCTTGACCACCCACAGGGGGTGAACTTGTGGGAGACACTCCTTACCTGATCACTTAGGTATATAAAGGGAGGTCCCATGCAGGGTCATCACTTCTGGAATGCTGAATAAAGAGTTAAGGTCACTGAGTGGCCTTGTCCCTGGAATGTGCCTCGTGTGGTTTCATACTGTAGAGTAAGGACTTTACATTATCCACTTTCAAAGCTGCTAAACCCCATAATACTTCCTCTCTCACTATGTTTATTTCATCTAATATTTCACACTCCTCCTCCCTGATCGCAATGTCTGCATTACCCCTCTCTTTTGTGAAAACAGACGCAAAGTATTCATTAAGAACCGTAACCATGTCTTCCGACTCCACACACAGATTACCTTTATGATCTCTAATAGGCCGTACTCTTTCTTTAGTTATCCTCTTGCTCTTAATGTATTAGTAAAACATCTTTGGGTTTTCCTTAATTTTACTTGCCAAAAATGTTTTCATGCTCCCTTTTTGCTTTCCTAATTTTCTTTTTAATTTCACCCGACGCTTTCTGTACTCCTGTAGAGTTTCTGCAGTATTGAGCCCTCGGTATCTATCATAAGCCTCCCTTTTTTTCTTTATCCTACCCTGTATGTCCCTTGACATCCAGGGGGTCGCTAGATTTGTTTGTCCCATGCTTTTTCTTTAAGGGAACGTACTTGCTCTGAACCCTCAGGATTTGCTCCTTGAAAGCCTCCCACTACTCTGACACTGATTTATATTCAAGTAGCTGTTTCCAGTCCACTTCGGCTAAATCACATCTCAGCTTAGTAAAATTGGCTTTCCCCCAGTTGAGAACTTTTATTCCTGGTCTATCTTTGTCCTTTTCCATAACTACACTAAATCTCACAGAATTAAGATCATTAGCACCAAAATGCTCTCCTACTGCTTCCACTTGCCCAGATTCCTTCCCTAACACTAATTCTAGAACGTTGGGCTTGCTACATACTGGCTAAAAATGTTCTCCTGAGTGCATTTTTGGAATTCTGCACCCTCTATCCCATTCACACTAATTTTATCCCAGTTAATATTAGGGTAGTTGAAATCCCCTATTATTACTGTATTATAGTTTTTGCACTTATCAGACATTTGCCTATATATTTGCTCTTCTATCGCCCTCTGACTGTTGGGGGTCTATAGTGCGCTCCCAGCAATGTGATCGCCCCTTTTTTGTTCTTCAATTCAACCCATATGACCTCGTTTGATGATCCCTCTAACATATCATCCCTCCTCACAGCTGTAATAGTTTATTTAATCAATATTGTGAAACCCCTCCTTTTTTATTTCCCACTCTATCCCATCTGAATACCCTGTAACCAGGAATGTTGAGCTGCCATACCTGCCCTTCTTTCAGCCAGGTCTCAATAATAGCTATAATAATTGGCATTAATAAAGGGAAACAGGGAAATGGCGGAGACTTTGAACAAATATTTTGTATTGGTCTTCACGGTAGACGACACTAAAAGCATCCCAATAATTGATAATCAAGGGGCTATTGGGGGGGAAGGGGAACTTAAAACAATCACTATCACTAGAGAGAAAGTACTAGACAAACTAATGGAACTAAAGGAGGACAAGTCCCCTGGACCTGATGGCCTGCATCCTTGGGTCTTAAAAGAGGTGTCTGCAGATATAGTGGATTCACTGGTTGTGATCTACCAAAAGTCCCTGGATTCTGGAGAGGTCCCAGCAGACAGGAAAACTGCAAATATAACACCCTTATTTAAGAAAGGAGAAAGACAGAAAGCAGGAAACTATAAACCAGTTAGCCTAACATCTGTCATTGGAAAAATGCTGGAGTCCATCATTAAGGAAGTAATAGCAGGTCATTTAGAAAATCATAATGCAATCAAGCAGAGTCAGCATGGTTTTATGAAAAGGAAATCATGTTTGACAAATTTGCTGGAGTTCTTTGAGGATGTAATGAGCAAGGTGGATAAAGGGGTACCAGTAAATGTCATGTATTTAGATTTCCAAAAATCATTCGATAAGGTGCCACATAAAGGTTACTGCAAAAGATAAGAGTTCACAGGCTTGGGGTTAATATATTAGACTGGACAGAGGATTGGCTAACTAACAGAAAACAGAGAGTTGGGATAAATAGGTCATTTTCAGCTTGGCAAACTGTAACTAGTGGAGTGCCACAGGAATCAGTGCGAGGGCCTCAATTATTTATAATTTATATCAATGACTTGGATGAAGGGACCGAGAGTAATATAACCAAATTTGCTGATGATACAAAGATAGGTGGGAAAGCAAGTTGTAAGAAGGACACAAAGAATCTACAAAGGGGTATAGATAGGCTAAGTAAGTGTGCAAAAATTTGGAAGATGGAGTATAATGTGTGAAAATGTGAGGTTATCCACTTTGGTAGGAAAAATAAAAAAGCAAATTATTATTTAAATGGGGAGAGATTACAAAATGTTGCAGTACAGGGAGATCTGAAGGTCCTTGTACATGAAACACAAAAAGTTAGTATGCAGGTACAGCAAGTAATTAGGAAGGCAAATGGAATGTTGTCTTTTATTGCAAGGGGGATGGAGTATAAACGTAGGGAAGTCCTGCTACAACTGTACAGGGCGTTGGTAAGACCACACCTGGAGTACTGCTTATTTAAGGAGGCAGTTCAGAGAAGGTTCACTAGATTGATTCCTGGGATGAGAGGGCTGTCCTATGATGAGAGATTGTGTAAAATGAGCTCATACTCTCTGGAGTTCAGAAGAATGAGAGGTGATCTCATTGAAACATACAAGATTCTGAAGGGGATTGACGAGGGAGATGCTGAGAGGTTGTTTCCCCTGGCTGGAGTGTCTAGAACTAGGGGGCATAGTTGCAGAACAAGGGGTCGCCCATTTAAAATGGAAATGAGGAAGAATTAGATACCAATGATATAGGTAAAAAACACGATGAGGCCCTACATTTGAGGTCCTGAATTTAGGGAGCGAGGAGTTAAATTAAAAAGTAGGACCTCAAAGGTAGTAATCTCAAGATTGCTACCAGTGCCAGGTGCTAGTCAGAGTAGGAATTGCAGGATAGCTAAAAAGAATATGTGGCTTGAGGAGTGATGCAGAAGGGAGGGATTCAAATTCCTGGAACATTGGAACCGGTTCTGGGGGAGGTGCAACTAGTACAAACCGGATGGTCTGCACCTGGGCATTGTCCAATGTCCTAGGGGGAGTGTTTGCTAGTGCTGTTGGGGAGGAGTTAAACTAATATGGCAGGGGGATGGGAACCTATGCAGAGAGACAGAGGGAAGTAGAATGGGGGCAGAAGCAAAAGATAGAAAGAAGAAAAGTAAAAGTGGAGGGCAGAGAAACCCAAGGCAAAAATCAAAAAGGGCCACATTACAGCAAAATTCTAAAGGGGCAAAGTGTGTTAAAAAGACAAGTCTTCAAGGCTCTGTGCCTCAATGCGAGGAGTATTCGTAATAAGATGGACGAATTAACTGCGCAGGCAGCAATTAACGAATATGATATAATTGGCATCACGGAGACATGGCTCCAGAGTGACCAAGGCTGGGAACTTAACATCCAGGGGTATTCAACATTCAGGAAGGATGGACAGAAAGGAAAAGGAGGTGGGGTAGCGTTGCTGGTTAAAGTGGAAATTAACGCAATAGTAAGGAAGGACGTTAGCTTGGAGGATGTGGATTCTGTATGGGAGAAGCTGCGAAATACTAAACAGCAGAAAACACTAGTGGGAGTTGTGTACAGACCACCAACAGTAGTAGTGAGGTTGGGGACAGCATCAAACAAGAAATTAGGGATACGTGCAAGAAAGGTACAGCAGTTATCATGGGCGACTTTAATCTACATATAGATTGGGCTAACCAAACTGGTAGCAATACGGTGGAGGAGTATTTCCTGGAATGTATTAGGGATGGTTTTCTCGACTAATATGTCGAGGAACCAACTAGATGGCTGGCCATCCTAGACTGGGTGATGTGTAATGAGAAAGGACTAATTAGCAATCTTGTTGTGCGAGGCCCCTTGGGGAAGAGTGACCATAATCTGGTAGAATTCTTTATTAAGATGGAAAGTGACACAATTAATTCAGAGACTAGGGTCCTGAACTTAAGGAAAGGTAACTTTGACGGTATGAGACATGAATTGGCGAGAATAGACTGGCGAATGATACTTAAAGGATTGACGGTGGATAAGCAATGCCAAACATTTAAAGATCCCATGGATGAACTTCAACAATTGTACATCCCTGTCTGGAGTAAAAATAAAACGGGGAAGGTGGCTCAACCATGGCTAACAAGGGAAATTAAGGATAGTGTTAAATCCAAGGAAGAGGCATATAAATTGGCCAGAAAAAGCAGTAAACCTGAGGACTGGGAGAAATTTAGAATTCAGCAGAGGAGGACAAAGGGTTTAATTAGGAGGGGGAACATAGAGTATAAGAGGAAGCTTGCTGGGAACATAAAAACTGACTGTAAAAGCTTCTATAGATATGTGAAGAGAAAAAGATTAGTGAAGACAAACGTCGGTCCCTTGCAGTCAGGCGAATTTATAATGGGGAACAAAGAGTGCACAGACCAGTTGAACAAATACTTTGGTTCTGTCTTCACGAAGGAAGACACAAATAACCTTGCAGAAATACTAGGGGACCGAGGGTCTAATGAGAAGGAGGAATTGAAGGATTTCCTATTAGTCAGGAAATTGTGTTAGGGAAATTGATGGGATTGAAGGCCGATAAATCCCCAGGGCCTGTCTGCATCCCAGAGTACTTAAGGAAATTACCCCAGAAATAGTGGATGCATTGGTGATCATTTTCCAACAGTCTGTCGACTCTGGATCAGTTCCTATGGACTGGAGGGTAGCTAATGTAACATCACTTTCTAAAAAAGGAGGGAGAGAGAAAACGGGTAATTATAGACCAATTAGCCTGACATCAGTAGTGGGGAAAATGTTGGAATCAATTATTAAAGATGAAATAGCAGCACATTTGGAAAGCAGATGGGATCGATCCAAGTCAGCATGGATTTATGAAAGGGGGGAAATCATGCTTGACAAATCTTCTAGAATTTTTTGTGGATGTAACTAGTAGAGTGGACAAGGGAGAACCAGTGGATGTGGTGGTATTTGGACTTTCAAAAGGCTTTTGACAAGGTCCCATACAAGAGATTGGTATGCAAAATTAAAGCACATGGTATTAGGGGTAATGTACTGACGTGGATAGAGAACTGGTTGGCAGACAGGAAGCAGAGAGTCGGGATAAATGGGTCCTTTTCAGAATTGCAGGCAGTGACTAGTGGGGTGCCGCAGGGCTCAGTGCTGGGACCCCAGCTCTTTACAATATGCATCAATGATTTAGATGAAGGAATTGAGTGTAATATCTCCAAGTTTGCAGATGACACTAAGCTAGGTGATGGTGTGAGCTGTGAGGAGAATGCGAAGAGGCTGCAGGGTGACTGCGACAGGTTCGGTGAGTGGGCAAATGCACGGCAGATGCAGTATAATGTGGATAAATGTGAGGTTATCCACTTTGGTGGAAAAAAACCAAAAAGGCAGAATATTATCTGAATGGAGGCAGATTTGGAAAAGGGGAGGTGCAATGAGACCTGGGTGTCATGGTACATCAGTCATTGAAAGTTGGCATGCAGGTACAGCAGGCGGTGAAGAAGGCAAATGGTATGTTGGCCTTCATAGCTAGGGGATTTGAGTATAGGAGCAGGGAGGTCTTACTGCTGTTGTACAGGGCCTTGGTGAGGCCTCACCTGGAATATTTTGTTCAGTTTTGGTCTCCTAATCTGAGGAAGGATGTTCTTGCTATTGAGCGAGTGCAGCGAAGGTGCACCAGACTGATTCCCGGGATGGCTGGACTGACATATGAGGAGAGACTGGATCAACTGGGCCTGTATTCACTGGAGTTTAGAAGGATGAGAGGGATCTCATATAAACATCTAAAATTCTGATAGGACTGGACAGGTTAGATGCAGGAAGAATGTTCCCGATGTTGGGGAAGCCCAAAACTATGGGACACAATCTAAGGATAAGGGGTAAGCCATTTCGGACTGAGATGAAGAGAAACTTCTTCACTCAGAGAGTTGTTAAACTGTGGAATTCTCTACCACAGAGAGTTGTTGATGCCAGTTCGTTGGATATATTCAAGAGGGAATTAGATATGGCCCTTACGGCTAAAGGGATCAAGGGGTATGGAGAGAAAGCAGGAAAGGGGTGAATGATGATCCATGATCTTATTGAATGGTGGTGCAGGCTCGAAGGGCCGAATGGCCTACTCCTGCATCTATTTTCTATGTTTCTATGTTTCTGTAGGAGGGTTGTGAATCTTTGGAATTCTCTACCCCAGAGAGCTGTGGAGGCTGGGTCATTGACTATATTTAAGGTGGAGATAGACAGATTTTTTGAATGATAAGGGAGCCAAGGGTTATGGGGAGCGGGTGGGGACGTGAATTTGAGGCCAGCATCAGATGAGCCATGTTTTTATTGAATGTCAGAGCAGGCTCGAGGGGCCGTAGAGCCTACTACTGCTCCTATTTCTTATGTTCTTATGTTCATACTCCTAAGTGCTATCTGTGCTCTCAGCTCATCTGCCTTATTCCCTGGACTCCTTGTATTGAAGTATATACCATTTGGCACTGCCAAACTCCCGTGTTGTCTATTTTGTACCCCGTGTTTCCTCTGCCTTCCAAATTCACTTTCTAATAATGTCAGCATTTCACTCCACAATTGTGTTAAAAAATATTAAGACCTCTGTAAACATCCAATTATCTTTACAGTCTTTTGCTGCAAACTAGCTGCATTCATCCAAGTTCAGCTTTCAGCAGATAAACCTACCCGAAAGGCTGAGAGTGGTGATCTCTTGGATGTGCTGATCCATGGATATACTGGTGGATGCAAGGCTATCCTGACGGCTATTAAATCTTCTCATTAAACAAGAGAAGTACTGGTCTGGCTAGTATGCCACAGTCTGAAGGTCTTTATCGGAGTCACAGCAGCTTCACAATCCCAATATGTTGCAATGACTTACTGCTTGCTCAGTGCTGCTTTCACAATTTTTAAAGAGATTTTCTGATCAAAATATAATGTTAAAGTTTGGGCGCCATAGTGAGTTAAAACATTGTTCCTTTACCTGTGGGACGAGTTTGACTCCATTCTAAACCAATGAGATATTCTTGGACATCTGAGTGGAATGAGTTTGGAGGCGATTTCAACTGGGAGCTAGTTTCAGCAAAGTTTCCAATTGGCACATGCGCACAGAACTGATGTTAAAATTGCAGTGTGAATCCAGTTATCCGATACTATGTAAACTGGGAGTCTTTGTGGCTTGATACAGAAACAACTTCTCCCACCTTGATGTGTTCAAATATATAACAAGCTCTCTTTTTAAAAATAAAATTAATTACTTTTTTCCCCCACTTTATTTCAGTCTCATGGATGCATAGGTTACAAAACAACTGCATTAACATTCACACTGTGCACAAAACCTAAGTTAGCTGAATTTTTTTGAGGTGTGATTAAAATGTAATTTACCATTAAATTGTGTTTTTGACCATATTGAAGATTCAGTTTCTTTAATAAAAAGAAAATGCTCGAAATACTCAACAGGTTAGGCAGCATCTGTGTAGAGAGAAACAGAGTTAACATTTCAGGTCAATGACCTTTTGTCAGAACACTCAAACTACCCAGATCTTTATTCAGGGGTATAATACAACGGCATCTTATATTTGAGGTCTGATGGCTTAATTGACAAGGAACAGTATGGCGTATAAAGAAAAATATAATTCTAAATGATATGCAGGGAATATGTTTTTGTGATGCCAAAATACTCAAACTTCCTTTGCATGTGTATAATCACTAGTTTGAGCTTATAGTCACTTCTTTCCAACAACTTGTTGAGACCCATATAGCCTTGTTCTTTGATGGGTGGCGTGCTAAGGGCTAAACCTAGCTGACTGGAAGGGTTGTTTATTTTGTATCATAGGCTGCCAGGCATACATTGAGTTTCTTCAATGTATTTGTCAGTTAGATTGACAAACGTGAGATGTCAGTGGACAAGGCATGGAATATTTTCAATATGCTAAGTTAAGGTTGATACCATGAGCTAAAACCAGGCATCTCTTTGTGTGATGGGGTGCTGTCATGTCAAGTTACCCTGTTGCTGTTATTCATTAATTTCAAAAGTGATAAGGGGGCTGGGGACTGCCAGTAACACAAGGTAATTCAGAAAAGGTATTTTTGTATCTGTGCAATAAAAGTAAGTTATTTAGACTGATGGATTCTGGAACTATGGCAGTTCTTGTTTCTTCACCCCAGAGGTGGTGATTAATCGGGCATCTACTTAGCCATATTACAACACCTGAAATATGTTTGACAGTGATCTCATTCCAACAATTTACATGATCTTGCTAGCCTTCTGTGCAAAAATTGACTTCTCTGAAAATGTGCAATTTTAAGATGACCTGTTTTCCTACAATTGTGTACATATTGAAATAATTATCCATGTCAGCCTTTTGGGGATTCTTTGCAAACAGTGACATATATCAAATACATGAGAAATGATAAAGAGTGTTGTGTACTATTTTAGCTGAAGTACTGATGAAGTTTATTGAAGCTAACATCAGTAAGTTTACATTTTATCCTTCAGTTTGCTAGCATATAGCATCAGATATTGATGCTGATGCTGAAGAATAGGATATTTTCCTGCATTTGTCACCAGTGTCAGCACCAGGTATTCTCAGACCAAGAAAGACACCAGCTCGATATACCATAAAGCTTTTGTCACACTGCCTCTCAAATTTGCTTTTCCCACTCAACTTCAAACGTTACTCACTAATGCATTATAGACTGAGCATAGAAGGTGGGAATGGAAAAGAAAATCTGGTAAGGTGTAAAACAGACAGTCGATTTTCTATGCCCCATTTTACACTACCACTGAAATCGAATTTTACCCTGTTTTCCAAAATGGAAAGAATTATGTGAAGTGAAACATGGAAACAAAAGGGTTAAATACTGAAAGCAAGTCCAGTTTGATATATTAACTGTGTTGCTTTCCGGTAATCAAATGCGGATTATCATCTGTTTGCAAGTTAAATCAGTAATATTATCCTGCACACATTTATGAAAGGTTGGGGGGTTGAAGAAAGGTTCCAGTGTTTTCCAGGTAAAAAATCTTGGAGTTTTAGTTTTCTCAGGCAATTTCTTGGCTCTCGTAGCTTTTCTCTACCAAGTTTTATACTTCCTGCAAAGGTGCAGTAATATTAATCGCACCGCGTGAAAGTGCTGAAGAAGAATACAACAAACATGTGTTTTATGATATTACATTTTTATGCTTTTTTTTGCTAATAAATTAGTGCTGCTGAAGCAAAGTGAACCTTTGCAAATTGCATTAAAATTATTTAATGCAAAATGTTTCGGCTCACCAAAACCAGGCTATGTCTTTTCTTTTCCCTCCGCTGCCTGTTGATTCTCTCTTTCTCTTCTCCCCCTTCCGAGATTGTTGGAGAATGGAACTTTTCCAGTAACTGGCTTGAAACTGCAATGAAGAATGCCAGTTTGGATGAACTAAAATAGCTTGCTGTACATGGTTATACAAATTGTTTTGTGATTTTTGGCCTTGCTAGACATTACCTTAGAAAAACCACTGGTAAAACAAACTAGACACACCAGGTTAATACATTAAGATACTCAGGGTTTCTCAGAATTTTGGTTTTCAAGGGATTACAACATATTTCTTTGTCATCATTCTGTCAGGATGCAGAAGAAGAAGCTCGAACCTTGCCTGGAGGCCTTGCAAGCATGAAGAAACAGTTTGAAGCACAAGAGATTGCTTCCTCACAGAGCACTGCAGCTCACTACCACTACCAGCAGCGATCTGTACAGGTAATTAGTTGCACTTGTGAAACTTGGCTTTATCAATGTAGGCTGCAAACTTCAGCTGACACCTGATATAATTGCTGTTAGGTCATATTTTAAAATTGTCAAAGTCATTAGACTTTTCTTAAAATAACAAAAATGGTGCTCTTTGGATCAGATATCAGCTGCTTCTTTATTTAGTTGTCAGCCTTGGCTCGGTGGTAACATTCTCACCTCTGAGTCAGCAGGATGTAGGTTCAAGCCCCACTCTAGAGACTTGAGGACATAATCTAGGCTGGCACTTAAGTGCAGTACTGAGGGAGTGCTGCATTGTCGGAGGTGCCGTCTTTCAGATGCTATATTAAAAGCGAGGCCGTCTGCCCTCTCAGGTGGATGTAACAGAACACATGGCACTACTTCTTCAGTTCTCCCAATGTCCTGGTAAATAGTTATCCGTCAACCAACACCTGAAACAGATGATTTAGTCATTTATTTAATTGCTATTCACAAATTGGTTAGTATGTTTCCTGTATTACAACAGTGATTACATTTCAAAAGTACTTCGTTGGCTGTAAAATGTTTTGGGACATCCTTAAGTGTGAAAGGCGCTATATAAATGCAAGTCATTTTTTTCTTAAAATCAACATCTTTTTGATTAATCTTTACTCACTTTTCTGAAGAATATCAAAGAATGTTTTAGTATTAGTGAGTAATGCACAACAATTGTGTTTGTGCTAATTATATTTTAAAAAGAGCATGGTCACAACAGTTCAAGGGCATTGTGCAATTAGATGGCACTGTCAACATAATATTATACAACATAATGTTACAGGCAGACACACCCTCTAGACCCTCTGCTGCAGGAGATTCCCCCAAAAATGTTAAAAGAGGACTAGAGATGTTCTAATGAATCAGGAAACTTGGGGGAAGGGGAAATAAAATCGGAACTGTGGAAAAATTAAAGCTCTTCTGACAACATTGCCAGTAATGAACAGATGCCTATTCATATAAATATTGAAATGCATATGTGCAGTCGTAGTTTGCAGGTGTTATTCTGAGGTAAAATTAATTCGAGGGTGAAAGGAAATGTGGTTTCTGGAAAACCAACATTTCTTCACTTAGCAGCAAGGAATCACTCGAAGAAAGACCACAAAAATGCAAGGAATGTGATCCCAGCGGTTACATTGGAATTGCGCCTGATGGTGCCCTCCTGCGTTGACCCTGCTAGAATTTGATTCATTTCCTGGTGCCAGTGCTGATGCAGCATGGACTGAACAGTGAGCCAGCAATAGGCTGACAAATCCGAATTGACCACCTGAAACAAAATGAGGGTCAGCACAAGTGATCACCATCCATTTCCTTTCTCCCCCACCCCGGCCCTGATCATTTGTTCTAACTGCCAGCATTATTTCTACAAGCAAAAGCCATCATTACTACATGATACTTGCTTGTTTCATTGTGATTTATGGAGGATATGCTTCCCCCAGTCTCTGGTAGTTAATGTACATATTGTTTCCAGATTTCTTTTCTCTCACTTTAAAGAAGCCAAGTGAAGACCTTCCAGGTTTTTATGCTTTTGGAAAAATCTTTTGAATGGTACTGATATAACTGGAAATAAACAGATGTTGGGACTTTTGGAAGTTTCACATGTGATCATATAAAAGTAGTTAATTAATGTACAAAGAATATTAAAAATAATTTTATTAAAAACAAACTAACAGTTACTGTAAAGCATTCATTCCTGATATTCATACAAATCCAGGTTTCTGAAAGACTGCGCCTCTGATCTTTATCAAAGATGGTGCAAAACTGGCTTCCATTCTGAAATTCACTTAAGGGAATTTATTCCAACTGCATTTGTGTAGAATTTGCATAAAGTAGCTTGAGACCAACTACACATTGTACTTGGAAAATTGAATAATTGAAATTCTCTTTAGAATTTTAGAGCAGCATAATTTAAGTACTTTGAATTTTTTTCTGAAGTGCTTAACTAGGCCAAGTCTTTGTCAATGTGTGTGGTGAGATAGTTCACTGATTCCTTTCAGTTTAAAGTGGTTTCACAAATACTATTAAGCATATGACACACAACCCAAGTAGAGACAGTGACCGGAATTTTCCTTTTCTGCACTGCCCAGTTACAATCTCCTGCCCATTGTTTCATTGTGATCTTTAGCATAATAAAATGGCTCCATAGAATAACTGCATGTTTGCTAAGGAGCATGGTCATAGTTACACCATGTGGGTTCGAAGACTGAGTTTGCATTCCTCTCACTGGTGGGCTAGGTAAAGTGGTTGCCCCAGTGATTGGTGAATCTGTAAGATTCCCTATTTGAAAAAAATGTTTCTAGTTGTATTACAAATGCACAAAGACCAATTGCAGAAAGAAAACAAATTTTAGTGAAATGAAGCCCTTGTACACATATAACCAATAATCCACTAAAGCAGCCTAATCCTGCCCTAGCTGCTCAGTGACTACCAAGACTAATGATATCATAAAGAGAAAATATATTTATCAACCATGGCAAACTTGAAGTCCAGTAAAGATATTTGGAATTTACTCCCAGCAAAGAGAAAACCACACCGCAGCTGACTCGAAGTCATGCTGGAGTCCATAGCAAAAATGTCTAGAGATCTGAGAAATATCCAAATAAAACACGTGAATTGGGAAACGAAAAGGAAGCCAGAATGGGGAGAAAAAGACTCCAGCCACCTGGTCCAAAGAAGAGATCAGCTGCTAGCCTTGGATCACCCACAGTTTTACTTCAATCAGCTCCCTCTTTATCACATGCATCTGGATCAATGAATCATAGAATCATAGAATGGTACAGCACAGAAGGAGGCATTCGTCTCATCAAGTCAATGCCGGCTCTCTGCAAGAGCACTTCAGCTAGTCCCACTCCCCTGCCCTTTCCCTGTAGCCTTGCAAATTATTTTCCTTCAAGTACTTATCCAATTCCCTTTTGAAAACCATGATTGATTATGCCACCAGCACTCTCTCACGTAATGCATTCCAGATCCTAACCACTCGCTGTGTAAAAAAGCTTTTCCTTATGTTGCCTTTGGTTCTTCTGCCAATCACCTTAAATCTGTGTCCTCTGGCTCTTGACCCTTCCGCTAATGGGAACAGTTTCTCTCTATCTACTCTGTCTAGACCCTTCATGATTTTGAACACCTCTATCAAATCTCCTCTTAAACTTATCTGCTCTAAGGAGAACAACCCCAGCTTCTCCAGTCTATCCATGTAACTGAAGTCCCTCATCCCTTGAAACATTCTTGTAAATCTTCTCTGCACCCTCTGCAAGGCCCTCACATCCTTCCTAAAGTGCAGTGCCCAGAATTGGACACAATACTCCAGTTGAGGCTGAACCAGTGTTTTATAAAGATTCATCATAACTTCCTTGCTTTTGTATTCTATGGGGCCAAAATTTAGGGTCTCAAAGAGACCCGTTAATGTCCGTTTGCGGCGGCCATTCATAAAAATTGAATGACCGTCGCTTTGGGTCAACAGGTCGACCCGACCTAAATTCAGGTTTGGGATTTTTTGGCCTGGAATCTCACCTAAGTAGTTGCACCACCAATGGTGAGCAATAAAAAATACTTACCAGCGATTTTCAGCTCAGCTGGTCGATTCCCCCGACAGGTTTTTCTGTCGGTGCACCATCTCCGCACTGTGTGCAGCCCGGCAGCGTGGCAGTCCTTAAAGGGGAGGGCCCACTGCCGCGGCCACAATGGGTAGTCTGGCACCTCCCCTTGGGTGTCAGGCTGCTGGTCCAGCCGAAACCCTCCCTGTTGGCCCAGTGGCCAAAGTTAAAAAATGATGGAATCTCTCCCCTTTAATGGAGGGGAGAGAGCGTGGTGACGCGCACACACTGTGATGTCACTGTGACTCCACCGCTGATTGACAGCGACGGAGGCCCTGACCGACCCATTTTCAGCCAATCAGCCTGGTTTTGAGTCTAAGGCCCGCCCCCATTATGATCCATTTCCTATAGGGCTTTTTAGAGTACTGAAAATGGATCTACTTACCGTACCAGGAGTTCTAGCTGTAAGTACCACAAATTTTGACCCAAATTCATCTATTTATGAAGCCCAGGATCCCCTTTGCTTTTTTAACTGCTTTCTCAACCTGCCCTGCTACCTTTAACGATTTGTGCACATATACTCCTAGATCTCTCTGTTCATGCACCCATTTTAGATTTGTGCATTTTAGTTTATATTGCCGCACCTCGTTCTTCCTACCAAAATGTATCACTTCGCATTTTCCTGAGTTAAATTTCATCTGCCACGTGTCCTCCCATTCCACAAGCCTGTCTATGCCTTCTTGAAGTCTATTACTATCCTCCTCACTGTTCACCATACTTCCAAGTTCTGTGTCATCTTTAAATTTTGAAGTTGTGCCCTGTACACCCAAGTCCAAGCCATTAATATATATCAAGAAAAACAGTGGTCCTAGTACTGACCCCTGGGGAACACCACTGTGCACCTATCTCCAGTCTGAAAAACAACCGTTCACCTCTACTTTCTGTTTCCTGTCACTTAGCCAATTTTATTTCCATGCTGCCACTGTCCCTTTTATTCCAGTGCCTTCAACTTTGCTGGCAAGCTTTATCAAATGCCTTTTGGAAATCCACATCAATGCATTGCCCTCTCTGTTGCCTCATCCTCCGCTGACTCCAGACCCTGGCTGTGCTCTTGGTTTACTGCTGTTTCTCCTATGCTGGCTGTTAGTACAATTGACATCATCCCCTGAGGTGGACCTTCATTGTCTTACAATATGTTCTTATTTCAATTTGCTTCCTTTTCTCCATTTTTATTGGCCCTCTAATTTTCTACTAGTTATCTCCTCACATCATCCCTTATCCTTACAATTATTTCTCACCATGCCCAGAGCGGTTCCATTGGGCCAAATAATTTAGTTTCCCCTCCATTTCCACTCCATGTATGTTATCTGCTGCTTTGAATGTTGCAGGGGAGGGACGAGAAGCAAGCCCTAGAGACGTGCAGGCTGTGTTGAAAAAGGTGGGAGTAAAACCAAACCAGAGCAGGCCCACATAACTGGGCGAAAAGAAAAGAAGAGGTGGAGTAGGACAGTATGATCAACCATCTCAAATGCTATGAAAGATCTGAGGAGGATAAGGCAGGATTGCATACCATTGTCTGTATCACCAGAGGTTTTCATTCATGACTTTTTGTTTGAGTACTTTCAGTGCTGTGATGTGGATGGAGGCTGGACTTGATGCCCTTCTTTTGAACCTTCAGCAAAATGAGGTGCAAGGGCTGGGATCACCTTTACCCCTTCAAAGCCATTTCACTTTGGTAACACCTGTTATAGGTGTGGGCATCCTGAGCCTGCCCCATCCTTTTTGGGGACTCTGCAGAGAGGGATGAGGGGTTGGCATCACAGTTCATCCCCCTCCCCGCCCCCTCCACTCTTTTTCCTGGGAATTGTGTATGATGATTAAAACCCCATCTTTTAAGAGATACCACTCTCAGTGAGGTCTCCCTGTAGTGTTTTGTCTCACTATAGCATCTTTTTTTTGTAGATAGAAACCACTGCTATGCGTAACTCAGACAGATTATCTTTAAAAAAAAACAGCACGAAGCCAAGATGTTGGTTCGTGGGTACTGATCTTTAAGATTACCACAATCTCCTCGCACTCTTGTCGAGAATGCATTGAAAAGAGGAGTAAAGAATATATGCTTATAAGGTCAAGAACTGAAAGCATTATTTTGGACAAGGAGACAGAGGTTAAAGAGACCAACTAGGCAAAGTCATCTTAATTGGAAAAATGAAAGGCCAAAAATGATGAGGAGCCTGAGGAAGAATATGTCAGATTTGCCTTCTTGTTCCGTCCTTTATTTGAATTAGACTAACAATAGCAACAGTGCATGACTGTCAGTATTAGTACAGGTTCGTGTGTTGTTTTCTAATCTGAAATGTGATAGTGACACTTGAAAAATAATTTATACTGAGTTTTATTTTGATGTCTGGAAGTTAAAAAATTATTTTCAAAAACATTTTTTTTTAAACTCTATATTCAATTGCTTGGCTCAGTTTGGATGTGTGCCAGAAATCATTTACCATTTCTGCTCTTTACCTTTCCTTGAACTATCAGGTCAGAGTGCATACTAGGTAATTAGAACCGGATTCATGTTCACTCTTTCAATCCATGTCGATCTTACAATCTATTCTGTGCCTTTAAGGAAGAAAATTAAGTGACCGTCGTGCATTGCTTCACTGAGAGTGCCACCTCCAGGCTGATCTTGTGCGCCACCTAGTGATTAATTCAGAATAGCTAGCTACTGGTTGACTGCTGAGCAATAAATCATAATGGAAGAGAAGACCTAAACAGGGAGAAGGGAATTCAGAACATGTAAATTTCCCTTGAGACCTAAGTGTAAATTGATGCATTTCCAGGTGTCATTGTTGCATTAATATTTACAGAACTTGGACAAATAAGCACCTTTATTTTGAAAGGAGCCTTTTCCACAACATTAACATTTTTGCATCAATATTAATCTCAAATTAGAGAGTTCTGTGATGATATATTGTGCATGCATTTTTAGCAAAGTAACGTGAATGTACGTTGCAAATTATTTAGAAAACTACAACACCTATGTTGTATTTTTACAAATGGAACAATTGTAACATTTAAGATCTATATGCATGCATTCCAATATAAAAACGTAGGAACATAGGAACAGGAGGAGGCCATTGACCCCCTCGAGCCTGTTCCGCCATTCAATGAGATCATGGCTAATCTGCGATCTAACTCCATATATCCGCCTTTGGTCCATATCCCTTAATACCTTTGCTTAACAAAAATCTACCAATCTCCAATTTAAAATTAACAATTGATCTAGCATTAATTGCCATTTGCGGAAGAGAGTTCCAAGCTTCAACCACCCTTTGTGTGTAGAAGTATTCCCTAATTTCACTACTGAAAGGTCTGGCTCTAATTTTTAGACTATACCCACTAGTCACAGTCTCCTCATCCAGTGGAAATAGTTTATCTCTATCTGTTACCAGATTACCCCCAACCATCTAAATTCTAGGGACGCCAAGTCTAATCTAACCCTTGGGACGCCAACTCTAAATTAACCCTTGGAGTCGGGGTATCATCTGGTAAACCTATGCTGCACTCTCTCCAAGGCTAATATATCCTTCCTCAGGTGTGGTGCCCAGAACTGCTCACAATGCTCCAGGTATGGTCTAACCAGAGCTTTGTATAGCTCCAGCATAACTTCTACCTCTTTGTATTCTAGTCCTCTAGATACAAAGGCTAGCATTCCATTTGTCTTTTTGATTATTTTCTGTACCTGTTCATGACATTTTAATGAACTATATACCTGAACCCCCAAGTCTCTTTGGACTTCCACTGTTAGTTTTTCACCATTTAGAAAGTACCCTGTTCTATCCTTTTTAAGTCCAAGATAGATTACCTTACATTTGCCAACATTGAAATCCATTTGCCACAGTTTTGCCTATTCATTTAATCTATCAATATCCCTTTGTAATTTTATGTTTTCATCTACACTGCCTACAATGCCACTTATCTTTGTGTCATAGGCAAATTGGATATATGACTTTCTATGCCATCATCTAAATCATTAATCTAGTACATATGTGAATAGTTGAGGCCCCAACACAGATCCCTGTGGGACATCACTAGTCACATCCTGCCTATTCGAGTACCTACCCAGTATCCCTACTCTCTGTCTCCTGCTGCTCAGTAAATTTCTTAAAAAGGTCAATAATTTGCCTTCAATTCCATGGGCTTCTACCTCAGTTAATAGTCTTCTATGTAGGACTTTATCAAATGTCTTTTGGAACTCCATATAAATAACATCCATAGACATCCCTCTATCCATTACTTCAGTCACATCCTCAAAAAATTCAATCAGGTTTGTCAGGCATGACCTACCTTTCACAAATCTATGCTGACTCTCTCTGATATCTGAAAATATTTTAGGTCTTCAGTCACCCTATCTTTAATTATAGACTCCAGTAATTTCCTGACAACAGATGTTCGGCTAACTGGTCTATAATTCCCTGGTTTCCCTCTCTCGCCAAATGTACTGTATTTTAAAATGAACAAAACAAATTCCTAACAATGTGTCGCATTTGGGAAGTCAATAATTCTATAACTTACATAGTTAAAAAATATCTTCATTCTAGTTTAGAACTGGGTCTTTTTCACAGTCAGGTGCATACCACATGATCATTTCACATTTTCAGCTTTATGGTTTACTGGGTGACAATACTAATACATTCAAAACTGTCTACTGGCACAAGGTCATATTGGGTACATTTTTAGCTTCGGTGCTCCCAGGGCAGAGCTTCACACAGCAGGAGTGCATACTGGGAATTCTGGTGCCTTGGCCAACATTTCTCTCTCAACAGCACAAAATAGTGGATTAATTAGACACCCGTCTAATTATTTCCTGATATCTGCACCCCAGAAATGTTGGGTGTAAGGAATGCTGAGTATGGGTAATGAGGGAGGGCTTTAAATTTAAATAGCCATTTTGACTAACTCTATCAATCACCTTAGTCAAGGCATGAATTTTACTTTTTTGACGTTTTTGACGCCTCACGAAATTGCCCCATGGGAGCGTCCCCACCATCGGCCGGTTCCCCCGACAGCTTTCACTATCGGTGCACTCTTTGGGCACGGCCGCCCTTAAAGGGAAGGGCGCGTTGCCGCGGCTTCATATTATTTTTATTGGTCGGACGACTGCCAGGTCAACCCGACAATTATTCTCCCGGGTTTGACCAGGCTGCCAACAGGCAGCCTGGCAACTCCCTCTTGGGTGCCAGGCCGCTGGCTCAACCGAAACCTTCCCTGGTGACCCAGTGGGCGCCACTGAAGTGGCTGCAGAGTTCGCAGCGGCTCTCTGAACTGAAGGGGAGAGATGCTGACTTCATCAGAGCGACGCTGATGACTGATCGGGGCGGCAGACCTGCTGCCAGGTCACTTACACCCCTCACCTGATCAGAACACCACACCACGGAGAAAAAAAACACCAAAGTGCTGAATTTCTCCGGTATCTCCGCCCCATGGACTGTGGCAGAGAAAAACTTTAAAAAACAGTAGGTGCATCCCATTTCAGGCGGCGGGCAATATCTATCCCCTGGTATTCACTCTCATTATGCTACACCAAAGGAGGGCGATTAAATATTAAATATTGAGTCTAAGTGCTTCCTTGGGATCTATTTTAATCATCTGCTTCTTTTGTATGGTTGAAGCAAAGCAAATCAAATGTCAATATCTAAGTTAGATATCCAGGCCAAAGCTTCTGGTGAAACAGCATGGATATCTTGTAGGCTGCCTGCGAATTTCCTCTGAGGGCGGTGCTCACTGATGTGCACCAGGGTCTGAACTGCAGACAGTGGATTTGGGCCTAAGCAGTGCAGCATTTGTTCCTTCAAGATGGTCAAAATAAAGGTTATTTGAAAACCCGGGAATAATTAGCATGCTGTTTACATTTCAACCACCCAGATGGAATTGTGATTTATATTACTTTCAGAAACCAACTATTTGAAATATTAATATATGTAAATTGACACACTGTAGAATACAGTAGACTAATTTAGTTTCGCTGATTGTTGAACTATTAAAAACAAATGTTTGGAAGAAGACAGTAGTATTTACATATTAACCCCTCCATCTATCTAACAAGCTGCGAGAATTATGTACTCCCAGTTTTGTTTGTTGATCGCAATGGCTGTAACATTGATTTGGGAGTCTTGCGTCAGGCATGCGGACAATGTGGCTGCCCAATGGAGCTAGTCAAGTGTGGTCAGTGCTTCGATGCTGAGGATGTTGGCCTGATCGATAACACTGACGTTGGTACATCTATCCTCTCAGGGGATTTGCAGGATCTTGCGGAGACATTGTTGGTGGTATTTCTCCAGCGATTTGAGGTGTCTACTGTATATGGTCCACGTCTCTGAACCATACAGGAGGGCGAGTATCACTACAGCCCTGTAGACCATAAGACTGTACAGTCACCTTTAGAGTGGAAGCAAGTCTTCCTCAATTTCGAGGGACTGCCTATGATGATGATGAACATTGATTCCTGGAATGTGAGGGTTGTCCTATGAGTAGATTGAGCTAATACACTCTGGAGTTTAGAAGGATGAAAGGGGATCTCATTGAAACATACAAGATTCTGAATGGGATTGATGGGGTAAATGCTGAGAGGTTGTTTCCCCTGGCTTGATATTCTAGAACAAGGGAGCATAGTCTCAGGATAAGGGGTAAACCATTTAAGACTGAGATGAGGAGAGATTTCTTCACTCAGATGATTGTGAATCTTTGGAATTCTCTGCCCCAGAGACTGTCGATGCTAACTTTGAGCATATTCAAGGCTGAGATAGATAGATTTTTGGACTCTAGGGGGATCAAGGGATATGGAGATCGGGCGGGAAAGTGGAGTTGAGATCGAAGATCAGCAATGATCTTATTGAATGGTGGAACAGGCTCGAGGGGCCGTATGGCCTACTCCTGCTCCTAATTCTTGTGTAATTGTGTTCTAACATAAAATAAATCCCCTGGCATAATCAAACTGCAGGTGGCTCACCTTTTCAGTTCTGACTGGAGATCTGAATTCCATGAATTTATTAAAGATTTGTGCCATTAACATACAATGCATCTTGAAGGTCCACGAGTGACAATTTCATCCAAAGTTTCTGATAAGACATGTTTTAAAAAGAATATTTTAACCTTATGAACTGACACCATAATTATTTCAACCTTAGTATCTTGCTGAGTCTTACTGCATCTATATATTTTCAATTTACAGATGAATATATTGGTTTTAGCTCATAGATATTGGTCAGATGGCATATTTTCTTCCTTTGAACATGATTTAACATAATTTAAATAATTTACATGCACTACCTGTACAGCTTGATCCTTGGGTGGAGAACAGAGTGAAGTGGGTGGGGGATGGGGAGAGGAGGCCTATTCAATGCTTGCTGCTCAAAATCAAAGCAATATAGCTACTTAAAGTAAATGGCTGCATAAAGGAGATAAAGTTCTAAACTTTACCAGGACTCAAAAATACTCACAGCAGTTGGAGTGGAGGGGGGGACTGAATAGCATACAGGAGTAGGGTGTTGAAGTTGCATGATCAGCCATGATCATATTGAATGGTGGTTAGGGCTCGAAGGGCCGAATGGCCTACTCCTGCACCTGTTTACTATGTTTCTATGTTTCTACAATGCAATGTGGTGGCATTAAGTGGAGTATTTGGGCAAATGGAAGTTTGGCATGACCACAATTACCTGTTTGGTGGCTGGTGAAGTGGGCATTGTACTACATGAGGTGAGTGCAGAGAGGTTTGTCCTGTTTGACGGGACATGCTCCCAGAGGACAATAGCGCAACCTTCCTGATGGGAAGTGGCAGCTAGATCTCTTCCAACAGTGCCCGCAGGGCTTGGAAATGGGGGAGGGGGAAGACAGCAGACGTTAAAGAATCTGGCAAGTTAAGACGAACCAACAGCACCAAGCTCCAAGCAGATGGCAAATAACAAAGAGTGTAGTCTATCAACCTGCATCATCCTTACTGATTTCCCATGCCAAGTATCCACAGAACCTATTTCTAATTTGAGTTCTTTCATTGCACCTCATACACATCGATGCCTCAGCAGGGCAAACAGTCGGCACGCAATGTTCAATTGAAAGCATTGACATCCTCCAAGATGTAAGGGGAGCTTGGGTGTGGGTTCGAATCCACACTCCCCTGAGGTTCTGTACGTGTGATTTATGAGGATGGGTGAGTAATGAGGCACCAGACACAGTGGGTAAGAGTGCAAAATGGCTAATGTTGTTTATTTAGAATAGTAAACACAATGATAGAGGGCCTAGGAAGAGGTCGTAAATAGCAGTAATGGCACAGCCTCACTCAACAACACGAAAAAATCTCGCAACAGGGAAGGGGAAGATAAGAGGTTGAAACATTCCACTCACACACACAACCCCACCTCCCACTTCCACCCTTCTTACCAATTCCTATCCTAAACTGAGTCTGTGAGGGGGTTTGGGCCATACTCACAATCTTATCAACTCCGGGGTTCTGGGGGCACTTATTTCAGCTTGGAGTCCCTCTTGGGTGGGTTTTACGTTGTTGGTCGGTTCGGTTTTCCTCCTCGATGTTGCGTCGGTTTCTTCTATTTGCCTCTCGGTTGGCTCCTAAGCAAAAAGCTGCTGGAGTTAAGCACACCTTCCCCAGAGCGAGGGCCCTGTGAAGAGCTGACTCAACTCCTCTTTAACTCAACTCAACCACAACGAAAACTGACTCCCACCTTCTTAACTCAACTCTACAACTCAGTGCAAAAGCTGACTCTAACCTCCAACCTCCAACTTCAACCTCCAACCTCCAACCTCCAACTCCAAACCCCCCCCACCTCCTTGTGTGTTTTTGCAGCTTTTCTTATAGTCCGTTCATCTTCGCGCCAAACTGCATGCCATTGTCTTGGGTCTTCCTTGAATAAAATGGGGTGTGAGTGGTAGTTCGATGTGTATCGATCTGTCTGGAATGGGAGATTAGCCACACCTCCTGTATCCTGTCGCTCGCTGATGGAGTGAATGAAGATGAGTGTTCACTATCTTGACAGAGGGCCACTCTATCTGGGCTGGCCAAAATGATTGCATCAGACCTGTGGGCCTTTGTTTAATTATTCAAACTGATACCCTTTGTGTTGCCTTGTGAGATTTGCCTGGACATGTTGTGAGGGTTTTACACGAAAAGCTGGAGAAATGTCCTTTTAAAATATAAAGTTGCCTTGTATCCATTTTCCTGGAAGAACCGAATGTACACTCTTCCCCCGTCCGGTTCCGTGCCTCTGCAACACTTACTGTACAGGGTGTCCAGAGACCCATCATCCTCCGCGGTTTACAGGATGTTGGCTACAGTTGGTCATTTTAAGCATGGCATCTTCCCATTCTCCCTGCCACATGTCTCCATGGTTGGTTTTGCAGAA
Organism: Pristiophorus japonicus; assembly: GCF_044704955.1. Lineage (NCBI taxonomy): Eukaryota > Metazoa > Chordata > Chondrichthyes > Pristiophoridae > Pristiophorus > Pristiophorus japonicus. Next base: position 84,968,448 of record NC_091979.1, on the reverse strand, counting down.
CCTTACAAAGAGCTATAGATTGGATATGCGGGAGCCATTCGTGACCCCCTGCATTTAGTAATGTTGGGAATGTGGTATTCAGTGGTAAAGAAAATCAAAGTGCTGACCAATTAATTAATTACTTTTTTGATTCGTACACTAGGGTGACATACGTCCCCGTTTTCCCCGGATGAGGGACTGTGTCACCGGGCAAACAATGTCCCCGGACGAATCCCTGGTTCACAAAACTCATCCCTGAAGTGTACCCCTGGGCAGTGAGTGTACCCCCTGGGCAGTGAGTGTACCCCCTGGGCAGTGAGTGTACCCCTGGGCAGTCAGTGTACCCCTGGGCAGAGAGTGTGCCCCTGGGCAGTGAATGTACCCCCTGAGCAGTGAGTGTACCCCTGGGCAGTGAGTGTATCCCCTGGGCTGTGAGTGTATCCCTGAGCAGTGAGTGTACCCCTGGGCAGTGAGTGTACCCCTGGGCAGAGAGTGTACCCCTGGGCAGTGAATGTACCCCCTGAGCAGTGAGTGTACCCCCTGGGCAGAGAGTGTATCCCTGGGCAGTGAATGTACCCCCTGAGCAGCGAGTGTACCCCTGGGCAGTGAGTGTACCCCTGAGCAGCGAGTGTACCCCTGGGCAGTGAGTGTACCCCTGGGCAGAGAGTGTACCCCTGGACAGTGAATGTATCCCCTCAGCAGTGAGTGTACCCCCTGGGCAGTGAGTGTACCCTTGGGCAGTGAGTGTATCCCTGAGCAGTGAGTGTACCCCTGGGCAGTGAGTGTACCCCTGGGCAGTGAGTGTACCCCCTGGGCAGTGAGTGTACCCCCTGGGCAGTGAATGTACCCCTGGGCAGTGAGTGTACCCCTGGGCAGTGAGTGTACCCCCTGAGCAGTGAGTGTACCCTTGGGCAGTGAGTGTACCCTTGGGCAGTGAGTGTATCCCTGAGCAGTGAGTGTACCCCTGGGCAGTGAGTGTACCCCCAGGCAGTGAGTGTTCCCCTGGGCAGTGAGTGTACTCCCCCTGGCTGTCAGTTTGTGGCTCTAAGACTAAATTAAACAACAAGGCATAACAGTTGAGTGGTAATCTTGTTAACATCTGGTAGTGCCACACATATATGTTACAAGTTTGTTGCAGACATTCTTGCTGCAAAGGACAAAAACCTGTCATACTGACATAAGAACATAAGAAATAAAAGTAGCAGCAGGCCATATAGCCCCCCCGAGCCTGCTCCGCCATTCAATAAGATCATGGCTTATCATCGACTTCAACTCCACTTTTCCACCCAATCTCCATATCCTTTGATTTCCCTAGAGTCCAATAATCTATCTATCTCAGCCTTGAACATACTCAAAGACTCAGCGTCCACAGCCCTCTGGGGCAGAGAATTCCAAAGATTCACAACCCTCTGTCTGAAGAAATTCCTCCTCCTCTCAGTCTTATATGGCCTACCCCTTATCCTGAGACTATGCCCCCTAGTTTTAGACACTCCAGCCAGGGGAAGCAACCTCTCAGCATCGAACCTGTCAATCCCCTTCAGAATCTTGGATGTTTCAATGAGAACATCTCTCATTCTTCTGAACTCCAGAGAGTATAAGCCCATTCTATACAATCTCTCATCATAGGATAGCCCTCTCATCATAGGAATCAATCTAGTGAACCTTCATTGCACCACCTCCAAGGCAAGTATATCCTCCCTTAGATAAGGAGACTGTGCATAGTATTCCTGGTGTGATCTCACCAAGGCCCTGTACAATTGTAGCACGTCTTACATAAGAACATAAGAACATAAGAATTAGGAACAGGAGTAGGCCATCTAGCCCCTCGAGTCTGCTCCGCCATTTAACAAGATCATGGCTGATCTGGCCGTGGATTCAGCTCCACTTACCCGCCCGCTCCCCGTAACCCTTAATTCCCTTATTGATTAAAAATGTATCTATCTGTGACTTGAATACATTCAATGAGCTAGCCTCAACTGCTTCCTTGGGTAGAGAATTCCACAGATTCACAACCCTCTAGGAGAAGAAATTCCTTCTCAACTCGGTTTTAAATTGGCCCCCCCGTATTTTGAGGCTGTGCCCCCTAGTTCTAGTCTCCCCGACCAGTGGAAACAACCTCTCCGCCTCTATCTTGTCTATCCCTTTCATTATTTTAAATGTTTTTATAAGATCACCCCTCATCCTTCTGAACTCCAACGAGTAAAGACCCAGTCTACTCAATCTATCATCATAAGGTAACCCCCTCATCTCCAGAATCAGCCTCGTGAATCGTCTCTTTTTTGCTCTTTTACTCCAACCCCATTCCAATAAAGGCCAACATGCCATTCGCCTTCCTTATTGGTTGCTGTACCTGCATGCTAGCTTTCTATGTTTCTTGCACGAGGACATCTGTAATGTATTTGCTTCATGGGTTCTTTGCTTAAAAATTCATAACAACACATTGCTATTAAGAACTAGTTGGTATATTAGCAAAGATTTAAAAATCACACTAATGTTACTAATTCAATCACCAGGCTCGCAACCATCTGCCTCCTTGTGGATCCCCTGAACCCAACTGGCTGGGGTTTTATTGAGTCTTGTGAACATCTTGTGAACAACTGGCTAAGCCACTCCAAACTCAACAGCTCTACAACTATTTTAAAGTTGAACAGTAAATCAAGTCCTCCCTGATTAAAGGGAGGCACTAAAACCGACAAAATAAACCAATTAAACTTTGGACGTTAATGGATCAAATTAAAATTTGGTTGCCGGGGGTGATGATGCACTCCAGTCCCTCCGCACCCACCTCTCGCGGAAGGTCGCGAGCGTATTGGTGGACACTGCGTGCTCCATCTCCAGGGACACCCTGGCTCGGATGTAACTGCGGAAGAGAGGCAGGCAGTCGGGCTGAACGACCCCCACAACCACCCGCTGCCTGGACCGGTTAATGGCCACCTTGGCCATGCCCAGGAGCAGTCCTATGAGGAGGACTTCTGACCTGCAGGCTCCCCTCCGCACATGGTGCCCAAAGATCAGGAGCGTGGGACTGAAGTGCAACCAGAATTTGAGGAGCAGCTCCTTCAAATATTGGAAGAGGGGCTGCAACCTCGCACATTCAATAAAAACATGGAACACGGACTCCTCCAGACCACAGAAATTACAGGCGGCCTTGGAATCCATGAACTGACTTAAAAATCTATTGCACGGGACTGCTCCGTGCCCCACCCCCTAGGCCAAGTCCCCAATAAATAAAAGGAGGATTCCCACGTAGAGAACACTCCACTGGGGGCCCCCGCCTCCTCCGGACGGCAAGATGGTGCACCATGGCGTGTCCAGACAGCAGACGAGGATGGTAAAGTGGAGAGTGTGCAAGAACAGCCCGTACAGGGATCCCCTCCGCACAGAGCTGAAAGGCATGGAGGGGATTTCTCGGAGGAGACTCAAGTTGTGAGGCGCCGGCTCCCGAAGGAGGTTTCGGGGCTTGGCGCTAATGAGTAATTCCGTCCGGACGGGGCTCAGTTCAGACGGGATCAACCCACGTGCTTGAGCATCCCCGACACACCTAACGGAGTCAGGGCCTAGCGCTATTTTTAGTGATTCGATGGCATTGGCCACGCGCCGGACATCGGCCCAGGATAGGCACCGTGCCAGCTCTTCAGGCGCCATCCATCAGCAGCTCTACAAACCTGTGAGCATACTCACAGGTGCATACATTACAACACCCACATTTTTCTGAACGCCCGACATTTAAAAGTTTCTCACCATTTAAAAAATATGCTGTTTTTCTATTCTTCCTACCAAAGTGAATAACCTCAAATTTCCCTACATTATACTCCATCTGCCACCTCACTGCCCTTTCACTTAGACTATCTATATCCCTTTGTAGACTCTTTGGGCCGAATTTGGTCGCTGCCCATTTCTCGACAGTTGCCGGGTGGCACCTAACTTTTTGCCGCCCGGCACCTATCTTTTTGCCGCCCACTGCCATCAGGTCCCGTCGGGAGCCACTTTCGGCTCCATTGTGTGGGCGGCGGCAGGCAGCGGCAGTCATCAGGCGGGAGCGGGAATGAGCGGCTGGCGCCATCAGCGTGCGGCAGTTGAAGGTCTCTCCACTGGGGGATCTGTTTTCTTTCAACTTGTACAACATCAACCAAAAAACAATGCTTTAAAAGAAAACTTGCATTAAGAAGTGGGAAAAAAAACGGCAATTTTTCAAAAAATGTCAAAATATGGAATAAAACACTCCATTATAAAGGCACTGTAAACATTACAAAAAATCTTCCAAAGACAATTAAGAGCTCTTGTGTCTATTGAGCTTCCCTTATTTCAATTCCAAATGGGCCCACAGGGAGGAAAGATCAAATCTGACCTAGTTATGATTGAATTGTGCTAAGTGTGCATTTAAATATTAAATTTGGGGCCTTGTGTAGGAAATAGGAACAAGCACTTCAACTCAATAAAATGCACTGTGCATAATTGCAGGCCAGAAAAAGAATTGGTGCAAGGTCTTCTCTCTCAATTCACTATTCCCTCTGAGCCAGTTGTTCACCTGCTTTCCTCGTGCAATGTACAGTAGACACCTTAAGTCGCTGGAGAAATACCACCAACGATGCCTCCGCAAGATCCTACAAATCCCCTGGGAGGATAGATGCACCAACATTAGCGTCCTCGACCAGGCCAACATCCCCAGCATTGAAGCACTGACCACACTTGATCAGCTCCTCTGGACAGGCTACATCGTTCACATGCCAGACACGAGACTCCCAAAGCAAGTGCTCTACTCGGAACTCCTTCATGGCAAATGAGCCAAAGGTGGGCAGAGGAAACATTACAGGAACACCCTCAAAGCCTCCCTGAAAAAGTGCAACATCCCTGTTGTGTCTTGGATAAAGAGTCAGACTAGATACTGCAAGTTCAAAGTAAGTGTGACCGTAGTCCTTTATTACAGATCTCAGAATGCCTTTCCAGCCTGTGAGGCCTCCTTATATACAGGTGCTCCCAAGGGATTGTGGGATCCCTTGGGACTCCAGGGGATAAGCCGTCTGGTGGCTAGACATGGTAATTACAGGTTTACATATATAACAACCCCCACTGACACCTGGGAGTCCCTGGCCAAAGACCGCCCTAAGTGGAGGAAGTGCATCCGGGAGGGCGCTGAGCATCTTGAGTCTCATCGCCAAGAGCATGCAGAAATCAAGTGCAGGCAGCGGAAAGAGCATGCAGCAAACCAGTCCCACCCATCCCTTCCCTCAACAACTATGGTTCTCGTATTGGACTGTTCAGCCACCTAAGGACTCATTTTAAGAGTGGAAGCAAGTCTTCCTTCATTCCGAGGGACTGCCTATGATGAGTGCAAAATACTGCTGAGTCTTCTCCACAGCCATATAAACTCACAGGTTTATTTCTATAACAGGTGATTGAATTACAATAACCCTTTACATATATTAAATAAGTTGTTTGTTTGTGCGTGCGTGCACATTTTATAGATATATGCCTGTAGTTTTTTATAAAATAAGTTATTTGGCTTTTTGTTATTTTTGCTATAGTTCAGGCCACCGATTGTAATGCTGAACAAATCTTTTTGGACTGATGTGATGAATAAAAACCTTTTTGTAGGTGACAATCTTTATCTCTATGAAGAGTTTTTATGTTACATGATACATTACTTATTTCAGGACATGACGAGCGCCAGCGAGGTTAAAGTGAACAGTAGCATCAGAAAAACTGATCAGGGAGATGGTCCACCTCCAGCAAACAAACAGCTTTTAGCTTACCAAATGGAAACGGTAATAACTGCCATACTACACTTGGATAATGTTTTATTTAAATTTAATTTCTACTTTACACAGTTCTAGCTTTAAAATTTAAACTTTTTGGATTAGCTAAAATGTTTTGCTGTTTTCCAATGGTTTTGCTTTATGTTTGACTAAAACTATATAACAAATAGCTTGTGTGGTTTTGGGAGCTAAAGCCCAAGAAATTCAATGTGTAAAATGTTGTCACCCCCAGCATCCCCTCCCCTTCCCATGGTACCTTCCCGTGCAAGCACAGGAGATTCAACATCTTTTACCTGCTCCCTTCCCACTATCCAGGGCCCCAAATACTCCTTCCAGGTGAAACAGCGATTTACTTGTACTTCTTTCAATTTAGTATTCTGTATTCACTGCTCACGATGTGGTCTCCTCTACATTGGGGAGACTAAGCGTAGATTGGGTGAATGCTTTGCGGAGCACCTCCGTTCAGTCCGCAAGTGTGACCCTGAGTTTCCAATTGCCTATCACTTTAATTCTCCACTCCATTCCCACTCTGACCTCTCTGTCCTCAGTCTCCTGCACTGTTCCAACGCAAGCTCTAGGAACATCACCTCATCTTTCATTTAGGCACTTTACAGCCTTCTGGACTTAACATTGAGTTCAACAATTTCAGAGCGTAACCGCTGCCAATCTTTGGCTGCCTTTCCCCGCCACCCGCCCCCACACCCACCCCCCCCCCCCCCTTCCAGAGCATGTTTCTTTCTTTCTTTTTTTCTCCTTGTTTCTAATGGCAGTTGGTCATGATCCCACCATTCACACCCTATCTTGACTAATGTTCTTCTAACTCCTGGCATTACCATTTGAATTTGGCCCAATCATCCTTTTTGTCTCTCTAATCTCTCCTGTCTTTCAACCTATTACAGACCTTCTCTTTTGTTCTTTCTTCCTCGCCCCTTTAAGAATCCTTTCTTTCCAAACACTCTCCAGTTCTGACAAAGGATCATCGACCCAAACTGTTAACTTTGCTTCCTGACCCGCTGAGATTTCCAGCATTTTCTGTTTTGATTCCTGTTCCAGCATCCACAATATTTTGCTTTTGTGTTGTAAAATACAATACTGCTTTAAAAATGAGAATTGTCTTTAGCTAGTGCCTGTGATACCTAGACTATATGATTGTGAAATATTTTATATATTTTACAACATTTTAATAGATTTTGTACCAGTAAACTTGATATGTTTCTGCAGGTCTCTGTTATTGAACAGAATACTCATCAGTCAAGTATGGTGAGCAACTTTGAAAATCACTTCAATGATTTCAATGGTAGGCGCACATAATTGTATTATACGTGTGAGTACCACAGCAATGGTTTATTTATGCCATATGCTTCAGCTTAAATTACTTTCAGCTTCAAATTGTCATAAACCACTAATGACTCAAACTCATATTTAATTCAGTAGAAATTGACAACCAGAGCTTGGTGCTAATTAACACAGCCCTTCACTCTCAAAATGGTAATATGTACACACAAAATCCCTTAGCCTAGAACTTCTGCCCTTTCTTAGGATGGAAGTGTGGAGCTGAGTCCCACGCTACTGGGTTTCTAGTACTTCAGAGCAGGAATGGAAAATTCTGATGAAGAGATAGTACATCTTCTGCCTGTCCCCACCCCCCTCCCCTTCCCCCATCCCCAAGATTCCTGCCAGGCATGTTGCTATAAGGTCTAGAAATACTTGTGCCTGTAAAAAAGTGGCGTTGATGCCATTTTGGGCTACAAGTATGCCCCACCAGGAAGAAACTGAGGGATCAATTACTCTTTGATTTGGGAACCTACCAGTGTGGGAGCTTCTCTGAAGAGTCTGACACAGCTTTATTTCTTCAGCTTGACTGGCCAGTGGCACTCCCTCTTAGAGAATTAGAACATTCAACGTTTCAAGCACCCAGTGCTATCAAGCACTCACATTATTAGTTGTAACATAGTAAAACTTTCTCAACTCTGCCTAATAATGTGCCTCAGCCCCAACCTTAGAATAGCTTCCATTCTTGTGTGACCTTTATCCATTTCCTGCACTAGCTATCTTCTGAATGGGAATGATAATTAGTTGCTGTTTTGTGCTTTGCAACTGTGACCACTAGGAACTGGATTAAATGACCTAAACTCCTAGGCGCCTTAGATCCAGCAGACAGAGGAGTCTTTCATCCCATTAGTCTGAGATGGATTTGATCCAAGGCCCCAGAGTTGAAAGGCCAATGTCTAATGCTAATTATTTCTGATTGTATATGAAAGATACTGAATAATGCTCCTAATATCTCCATTTTTCTCCTATGCTCATTTGAATGCACTATTGCTGGGGTATGATTCCATAGGACCCATCAGCTCTCCTCCACCTTGTCCAAGTAGCTGATTCTTACTTTAATTGTGCAATGAGAGAGGAATAATTAGCAATCTTGTTGTGCGAGGCCTCTTGGGGAAGAGTGACCATAATATGGTAGAATTCTTTATTAAGATGGAGAGTGACACAGTTAATTCAGAGACTAGGGTACTGAACTTAAAGAAAAGTAACTTCGATGGTATGAGATGTGAATGGGCTAGGATAGACTGGTGAATGATACTTAAAGGGTTGCTGGTGGATAGGCAATGGCAGACATTGTACATCCCTATCTGGCATAAAAATAAAACGGGGAAGGTGGCTCAACCGTGGCAAACAAGGGAAATTAGGGATAGTGTTAAATCCAAGGCAGAGGCATAGAAATTGGCCAGAAAAAGCAGCAAACCTGAGGATTGGGAGAAATTTAGAATTCAGCAGAGGAGGACTAAGGGTTTAATTAGGAGGGGGAAAATAGAGTATGAGAGTAAGCTTGCTGGGAATTTAAAAACTGATTGCAAAAGCTTCTATAGATATGTGAAGAGAAAAAGATTAGTGAAGACCAAAGTAGGTCCCTTGCAGTCAGAATCAGGTGAATTCATAATGGGGAACAAGGAAATGACAGACCAATTGAACAAATACTTTGGTTCTGTCTTCACTAAGGAACACACAAATAACCTCCCGAAAATACTAGGGGATTGAGGGTTTAGCGAGAAGAAGGAACTGAGGGAACTGAGGGAAATCTTTATTAGTCAGGAAATGGTGTCAGGGAAATTGATGGGATTGAAGGCCGATAAATCCCCAGGGCCTGATAGTCTGCATCCCAGAGTACTTAAGGAAATGGCCCTAGAAATAGTAGATGCATTGGTGGTCATTTTCCAATATTCCATGGACTCTGGATCAGTTCCTATGGATTGGAGGGCAGCTAACGTAACCCCACGTTTTAAAAAAGGAGAGAGAGAGAGAAAACAGGGAATTATAGACCGGTTAGCCTGACATCGCTAGTGGGGAAAATGCTGGAATCAATTATTAAAGATGTATTAGCAGCGCATTTGGAAAGCAGTGACAGGATCGGTCCAAGTCAGATGGATTTATGAAAGGGAAATCATGCTTGACAAATCTTCTAGAATTTTTTGAGGATGTAACTGGTAGAGTGGATAAGGGAGAATCAGTGGATGTGGTGTATTTGGACTTTCAAAAGGCTTTTGACAAGGTCCCACACAAGAGATTAGTGTGCACAATTAAAGCACATGGGATTGGGGGTAATGTATTGACGTGGATAGAGAACTGGTTGGCAGACAGGAAACAAAGAGTGGGAATAAACGGGTCCTTTTCAGAATGGCATACCATTCAGTGGGATACCACAAGGTTCAGTGCTGGGACCCCAGCTAGTTACAATATATATTAAAGATTTAGACGAAGGAATTGAATGTAATATCTCCAAGTTTGCAGGTGACACTAAACTGGGTGGCAGTGTGAGCTATGAGGAGGATGCTAAGAGGCTGCAGGATGACTTGGACAGGTTAGGTGAGTGGACATATGCAGTATAATGTGGATAAGTGTGAGGCTATCCACTTTGGTGGCAAAAACAGATTGGAAGGCAGATTATTATCTGAATGGTGCCAGATTAGTAAAAGGGGAGGTGCAACGAGACCTGGGTGTCATGCTACATCGGTCATTGAAAGTAGGCATGCAGGTACAGCAGGCAGTTAAGAAAGCAAATGGCATGTTGGCCTTCATAGCAAGAGGATGTGAGTATAGGAGCAGGGAGGCCTTGCTGCAGTTGTACACGGCCTTGGTGAGACCACACCTTGAGTATTGTGCACAGTTTTGGTCTCCTAATCTGAGGAAGGACATTCTTGCTATTGAGGGAGTGCAGCGAAGGTTCATCAGGCTGATTCCCGGGATGGCAGGACGGACATATGAAGAAAGACTGGATCGACTAGGCTTATATTCACTGTAATTTAGAAGAATGAGAGAGGATCTCATAGAAGCATATAAAACTCTGACGGCATTGGACAGGTTAGATGCAGGAAGAATGTTCCCGGTGTTGGGGAAGTCCAGAACCAGGGGTCACAGTCTAAGGATAAGTGGTAAGCCATGTAGGACTGAGATGAGGAGAAACTTTTTCACCCAGAGAGTTATGAACCAATGGAATTCTCTACCACAGAAAGTTGTTGAGTTCAGTTTGTTGGATATATTCAAAAGGAAGTTAGATGTGGCCCTTACGGCTAATGGGATCAGGGAGTATGGAGAGAAGGCAGGAGTGGGGTACTGATGTTGCGTGATCAGCCATGATCATATTGAATGGTGGTGCAGGTTCGTAGGGCCGAATGGCCTGCTCCTGCACCTATTTTCTATGTTTCTATGTTAACCCTGGACAGGGTGTTTGGCTTGAGAGACCATCAAAATCAAGCTTGATCCTGTTCTCACCCAATATCTATAAATGTTCACATTCAAATAAAGGGTATTGGCTAACAACCTGGAGCAAGAACCATGGCTGATTTTCCTTCATTTAATCTAGGGTACTGAGACTAATTTTATCGTTCAACTGCTTTCTCAACTGGAATCAGATAACATGGCACATCCCAGAAGTTGAACATGTACCTTTAATCGCCGAGAATTTCCTTAGGGATTCTCCTGCTCCACTACCATAATCTTGGCAGAAATACATTTACGTGTGCAAATGGAGTTTCGTCTAAAGTTACATAGGGAGCAGTAGAAGCTTAGAGGAAATTCACTGAGTATATCCTTGTGCCACACCAGTCAGAAATATCTTTATTCACTGGGTATTGGGGAGCTGCTTCTATATTGTTAAAGGAAAGTTTACTCTCGAGTTAATATTGATGCTACATTTACAGACATGTGTTAGGAGGCCATGTTAATTAAATGACAGGATTACAAGTTTGACTTCTAATCTTTGACTTAAAGATATATACCATCATGCAACTGGGAGTGTAGTATTGATTTTTGGGTAAAACCTTTTAAAACATTTTCTTCCATTCAAGCTTGACTTCTGGCAGGTTAGTCTGGAAGGGGCATTGATAGTACCTGTGAAGGAATTTTGCTAAAAAAAAATAGAATAAATATGGTATGTCAAATGGGAGTTTGGGGGAGATTGTATTTTGCTTTTTGCAGGAAAATGGAGTTGAGAGAGAAGATCGGCCATAATCTTATTGAATGGTGGAGCAGGCTCGACAGGCCGAATGGCCTATTCCTGCTCCTGATTCTTATGTGTTCTTATGTTCTTTCTCCTTCTATTCCAAGAATGTTTTTCACATATTTGTTTTATATTTTATATTGGAATAGTGGATGTAGTGACTGAAGATGAGAAGCCTAAAGCCTCCACTCAGATGTTAAAGCAGCAGTTTGAAAAATCGGCCCAACCCACCCAACTGGCGACTAACACCACCAAACAGATTAAGGTATATATTAGTGTGCTCTTGAATGTGTGCATGTTGACAGCGATGACCATTAACAGTGTTTGACTACTGGTAACACTTATAAATACAAGAAATGCACATTTGAAATGCAGTGGCTTCATTTGGAAAAGTGTACTTTTTCTAACTTTGTGCCTTGATTTTTTCTAATTCTTTTAACATTTATTTTCTCTGCTGCACATCATTATCTTTTCCACCTCCTATCATCTTGTAAATATTGTATCCCCTTTCATCATTTTCCCCCATGTAAAGTATTTTTTGTTTCACTAAGTCATACAATTAGGTATGAAAAGGAACCATTGTGGAGAAATTAAGGATATTTTGAAGAAAGCAGAAAGGTAAGAAATCACTTCCACACACGGGGCTTCCCTAATTCTGACTGCCATCAAATAATGGGATCAATCTTTAAAATCTGCAGCAGAGAAGCAATTTGAAGAAACAAAATATTACAAAAAGTCTTCAATTTTTTTTCAAAATTGCATTGTGACACTAAAATCGAACGTTTGGTGGAATATATTGAAGATGTTGTGTTGACATTGCATTGCATGGAGGCTGATATGAAGCAGAATTCTAAACTGCATGTTGAGAAACCGCAACAAAAACAATGCGTAGTCCAACATGATTATTGACTTTTCCATTAAGACAGAGCATAACTTCCAAGAGATGCAGTGGCCTCCTATTGTTTCCACTTCCAACATTTCCACAGCAACAGGCAAGATTTCTGAAGCTACATCATTAAGAAAAATAGACAATACCACTGCTTCAGTTTATGTCAACTCCAGTAACCGTGGAAGCATGGAAGAATTCCCTCCTCCCCCACCAGATTTACTAAATACACCATCAGAAATAACTTATTCTTCGCAATCTCCAGAACCCTCTCTTTCTTCAACAAAACAAGTCATTCCTAAGGAACTATATTCAAAGCAAAGAAATCTTTATGAGCTGAAACGTTTGTATAAACATATCAATCCAGAGGTGAGAAAGAACCTGGAAAAGGAATTTATACAAGAGATCAGTGAGATTGTGACAAATGAAACTAAAGATAATGATGTAATGGGAGATGTGCAGCAGGCAAAGTATGTTTTTGAACACACTGGTCATAGCCCCCAGAAATGTGTGAGCCCAGAAAGAGAGTATTTAGAATGGGATGAGATCCTTAAAGGAGAGGTACAGTCCATGCGCTGGATGTTTGAGACACAACCATTAGATTCTATCAAGGATGAATCCCCTGACCAAAGCAATGCAAAATGCATTTCACAACAAGGAATGATAGCAGGAGGTGATGTGAAGTACACAGCATGGATGTTTGAGACACAAGCCATTGATATGCTTGGTGTAAGTTCCCCTGAATCTATAGAAACCACTGGGAAGATTCCTGAATTAGCAAGAGGAGATGTTCGCACCGCCACCTGGTTGTTTGAAACACAGCCACTTGATTCAATGAATAAGATTTACCAAGAAGGTGACCAGCCCACAGAGACTTCTGCCACACAAGACGTTACTGCTGGTGATGTCAAAACTGCAAGATATTTATTTGAAACTCAGCCCCTTGATACACTTGGGCACTTGGATTCAGTGGATGAAGTGAACTTCCTGCATCTGAAAACGGAAGTTGAAGAAATTAAAGGAAATGTGAAGAAAACAACAAAGTTGTTTGAAACTCAACCCCTCTATGTTATTAGGGACCAGTCTGGTCAAGTGCTAGAAATCAAAACTGTCAAAAGAGAAGAGATTGAAAGAGGAGATGTAAGAACTGCACGCTGGCTGTTTGAGACAAAACCTTTAGACGTGATTAATAAGGATGTTTCAAGTATTAAGGTTGTATGTGGTATCTCTAGGGAGGAAGTTATTCAAGGTGGTGTGAACAGGGCTAAATGGTTGTTTGAAACACATCCCCTAGACAGCATCAAAGAACAGTTAGAAACAGACACATCTGTCAACTATAAAGAAGAAATACAAGGTGCGGATGTTAGCAGACAATGCTGGATGTTTGAAACCCAAAAGTTTGACTCACTAAAAGACAATGACAATGCAAGACCTACAGAAACTGAAGTAATAATAGGAGGCGATGTGCGTTCAACAAAACATTTGTTTGAGACTGTTCCCTTGGATGCTTTAAAGGACAGCCCAGATGTAGGAAAGCTTAAATATGTGATTGCCTCTGAAGAGGAAAAAGGGGATGTGAGACACCAAACGTGGATTTTTGAGACCCAACCACTTGAGATGATTGGGGAGGAGAAAGAAAAATATACAAAATCAATTCAGCTAGAAGAAATCAAAAAAGGTGATGTAAGCAATTACAGACAGGTGTTTGAAACTATGAATTTAAGTTACATTGATGAATCTAAAAAGATTCAAGTGGATGGTGTGACTAGTGGTGCTGTAATGTCAAATAGAACTTTATTTGAAACAACTCCTCTATATGCTGTTCAAGATAGTGCTGGACACTATCATGAGGTTAAAACTGTGAGGAGAGAAGAAATTGTGAGGGGTGATGTTCGAACATGCAGATGGATGTTTGAGACAACCCCTATTGATCAGTTTGATGAAAGTATTCAAAAATGTCAAATCATCAAAGGGATATCAAAAGAAGAAATACAATCTGGTGATGTGAAAACAGCTAAGTGGCTCTTTGAAACACAGCCACTTGATGCCATCAAATATTTTAGCAATGTAGAAGATGAAGAAATTGTAACAAAGCAACGTGATGATGTTAAAGGAGATGTTCAAACCTGCAGATGGTTGTTTGAGACACAGCCAATGGATGCTCTCTATGAAAAAGTAGATAATAAAAATGAAGTAGATGAGATCCAGAAAGGGGATGTAAAAACTTGTACTTGGTTATTTGAAACTCAACCTTTAGATGCAATAAAAGATAATTCAGAAACCATTATAACAATGCGTACAATACAGCGGGAAGACATCCAGGGTAGTGATGTACGAATGGCCCGCTTTCTGTTTGAGACTGAATCTCTGGGAAATATACAAGGGGAGAAGGACGAAGAATTTAGGCGGCTAACTAAAATAGATATTCAATCAGGAGATGTATCTCGGAAGAAGTGGATCTTTGAAAATAAGTCTCTTGATTTGATTAACTCCAGTTCAGAAGAGGTATTAAAACAAATCAGATCTATGACAGCAGAAGATATTCAGAAAGGTAATGTTATTAATTGCACTTGGCTTTTTGAAAACCATCCAATAGATGCTATAAAAGAAAACTCTGAAGAACGAGAGATTCTCCACACAATCACAGATGTTCAGGGTGGGGATGTTGGTAAAGGGCGTTTCATATTTGAGACCTATTCACTGGATCAGATTAAGGAAGAATCTTCAGAAACTACAGACTTCAAAAAATGTAATATGGAACAAATAGAAAAAGGAGATGTTAAAAACTATACTATGCTTTTTGAAACTCAGCCACTATATGCCATCAAAGATAAGGAAGGATATTATCATGAAGTAACGACTGTTCGGAAAGAGGAAGTGATTAGTGGAGATGTGCGGGGCACCAGGTGGCTATTTGAAACTAAGCCACTAGATTTAATTAAAGAAACTGATGAAGTATATGTCATCAAAGCTGTGACGCAGGAGGATATTCAAAAAGGAGATGTTACTTCTGCACGTTGGAGATTTGAAACACAGCCACTGGACAAAATAGCAGATCATGAGAAAGTAATCCTCAAGACAGTTTGCGATGTACAAGGTGGTGATGTGAGATCAAGTACTCAACTATTTGAATCAGATCTTGATCAGAAATATGTTAGAACAGTAAGTGTCAGTGAAATTCAGCATGGTAACGTAAGGACTGCCACTTGGCTTTTTGAATCGCATACCATTGATGAGATAAAAGGGGAAGATTCAGAATATAAAAAGATTGAGACAGTTGGACGAGAAGATGTACAAAAAGGAGATGTAAAACAGGCCATTTGGCTTTTTGAAAAACAACCATTAGATAGCATACAGGAAATTAATGATCCAAATATAAAAATAGTTCAAGAAGATATTCCACAAGCGGATGTCAAAACTACGACCTGGCTTTTTGAAACTACACCATTGCACCAATTCAATGAAAGTTCAGTAGAAAGGCCAGAAATAGTAGGAAAAAATATTGAAGAAACCCTTAAATCGCTTTATGATTGCAAAATTCTCCAATCCCAAGGAATCCTCATTGAAGCAAATGAGGTTGGAGATGTCAGAATGGCAAAATATCAACTATTGAACCAAACATCCCCAGAGATACAAAAAGAACTGATTGTCAGAGGAGATCTCCAAAACATAATGATGGAATTATTATCCAAAAGAGAATCTACAGAAAAGGGAATCACTGTCGACCATGATGAAAAAGGCAATATCCATTTGACAACAGCACAGCTTTTGAAGAGGACAACAGATATTAATGTAGAAAAAGAAGAAATAATTGGTTGTGATATTCAGCAAGTTATCAACAATCTTTTACGTCGTGACAACTCTTCAAAAAAGGGTATACTGATTCAAGAGAGTGAGAAAGGGGATGTTAGAATGACAGTTTATTCTCTTCTCAACAGAACAGATGATACTAAAGTTAAACAAGATGAAGTTATAAAAGGTGATATACAAGCTGCAATTGATAAGCTTATAGCTACTTCTCAGAGCAGTGAACTTTCACAGAAAGTTAAATTAAATGACACTGAAAAAGGAAATGTTCAATTTTACACAACTTGTATTGAGTCTGGAGCATTAGATTATCTTAAACTACTTCAGCAAGAGACTGATGAGACTGCTGTAGTTCAACAGGAGTCTGAGGAAATAATACATGGAGATGTTGAGGGTGCCAAAAAAATGCTTGAGCAGCAGCAAATGCAAATTGAACGTACAGTTGCAGAGTCTGAAATTTTATCTGGTGATGTCCAAAATGCAGTGCTGGCTTTTATGGCAGAAAGGCAAAATATATCTGCCAATGTAGAAAAAGAAGAAATCATAGGAGGCGATTTAAGAACAGCTTTGGATTCACTCAATCAGGCCATAAATCAGCCTACACTGGTAGAGAAGGAACAGATTGTACGAGGTAATTTATCTGCAACTCTAAAATCTCTTGAAGAAGCAAAATCTCAGAAAAAATATATTGAAAAGTTTGAAGTTATTCCAGGAGACATTAAAAGCACTCTAGATTCTCTAGAAAAGTCAGTAAATACCAGAGCTGAAGCAGTCGAGGAAGATGTGATGCATGGTGACCTCCAGTTTACTTCCAAATATTTGGAAGAAGCGCAAAGCAAATTGAAGCAGGTTGAAAAAGAAGTGATAATGAACGCTGATTTCCAAGTCTCAGTGAGAAATTTATTGGAAACAGCTTCTGAAAAAAAAGCAGTGCCATATCAAATGAGCAATAAAGAGGATGTAAAAGCTACTATCCAAGATCTACTGGAGCCAACACAACAGCAGGTTCAACCCCAGGCCAGTGGAGCAGGAGCTGTTCAAAATACTATTAAAATCCACCAGGAAGGCCAGAAACAGATACCTAATGCAAAGGGTATTGGCCATAAAGGAGCTGCACATGACTCCGTAAAAACTCTCTTAGCAGCTCAAGAACAAAGTAAGATGGATATTACAAAAAATGTTAACACAATGATACGGACAAAACTCAATGTTGAACAACATGAGGGTACTAAAAAGGTTAATATGAAAGCAGATGATTCAGTGAAAAGTGATATACAAGAGAAAGTGCAATCTCTCTTACCACCTGATAAGCAACATCAATATAATGCTTATGACATTTTTAAGGAAGACGTAAAGAAAATCTCAGATGTGCACAGTACCAGGATCACATCTAAACATATTGGTGTTCAAAGTGTACAAGCAACCAGAATCAAATCTACAGATGAAAAATATAATGCACACAAAGTAAAAGAAAACTTTGGTTCAGTTGACAGACAAACAGCTAAACATATGGTTTCAGTCTCAGCAGATAGTCAGAGATCCTTCCAGCCACCAAGAACGACTGATCTTATTGAAATGCCAGATACTGAGATTTGTACAGGAGCCAATATAGCAGTTGCACAAGTCATGAACTCTCAAACCATTCAGGGCACGAGTACTCTTCAGGAAATTGCTCAGGTATCCAATCAAACAGTTCAGACTTTTGCATCTCCGTCAATTATGGAACATGATGTAAAAAGTAAACAGGAAATTAAAAGTATCAAAGAGTTGCATAAAACTGTCGATGACCGTAGCCAGATAATAAATAAAGGACTTGCACCTAAGATCAAATCTGGAACTACTTCATTAGAAAAATTAAGGACGTCTACAAACAAGATGGACATTAAAACTCAAAATACTAGAAAGAAGGGATTAAGCCACGTAAAAATGAACAGAAAGAGTATGCCAGAGGTTCAATTTCCAATTCCACCTCCACCTCCACCAGCCCCGCTGTCCTCTGATGCTGATCTTTTGCTTCCTCCTCCTCCTCCTTCACATATAGAAGAAGATGGTCAAATGTTTCCTCTCCCACCACCACCACCACCATTAGTCCAGATAAAATCAGAGATGTATGAAACTGAACTCCCTCCTTCTCCTCTTCCTCCTCCGCCCTCCCCCCCTATTACTCCTACTATAACTCTTGTCCAGGAAAAGTTCACAGCGGGCTATCTTCCTCCATCTCCTATACAGTCTGAGTTAAATTTACTACCATTACCACCATCCCTTCCTCAATCACCTCCCCACCAAAGGAAACTTGTTATTAAGGCATCAAAGTTACAGTCTTTACCGAAAATGCCAAACCTTGAATCTATCAAACCAAAAGAACAACTGAAGAAGAAAGTACCACTCATTTCAAAGCCAAATGTAATTATAGCTGAAGATTCCACATCATCAAAGCTAGATATTCAACAGCAGAAACATGAACCCTCACAAGAAAAAGAACATGAACCTATTCAGCATTCAACATGTCCACAAGCTATACAATCATCACCCCCTCAACCTGTAATAAGGCCTGTTCAAAAGCTACCACAGAAAAAAGAAGCACAGGGTCCTTCTGCTGTTAACAAAGTTTTTGTGCCACTAGATCCTTCACCCAAAACTGAAACAGCAAAACCACAACCTAAACCTTATGCCAGGAAATTTAAAACTCCTTTAATGATAGCTGAAGAAAAATACAGGAAAGAGAGAGAAGAAATGGAAAAAAATAAAGCAACTAAAATGGTTTGGCCTATAAATATGGGGAAGCCCGTGGCAGAAGTATCGACAAGCCCAGATAAAGGAGGATCCGAAAATACAATGAAGCCTTCAGTTTTCCCAACTGTCACATCAGCTGCTGATTATCTGACTTCTCCAGCTAGTCAGGTAACAGAAACAGAAAATATGCCTACTGTTGCAAAGCATCAAATTTATCCAAAACCAGCAGTGCCCAGTGCCACAAAACATCAGGATTATCCAAAACCAGCAGTGTCCACTATTGGGCATCAGGATTATCCAAAACCAGCAGTGTCCACTGCTTCAGAACATCATGTTTATCCAAAACCAGCAGTGTCCAGTGGCACAAAACATCAGGATTATCCAAAACCAACAGTGCCCACTGCTTCAGAAGATCAGATGTCCACAAAAACAATGTCTTCTGCTTCCGCAAAGTCAGCAGTGATATCTGCTTCAGAGCAACTGCACCGTATCTTAAAATACTCTTCAGATGAAATGAGTAATAAGGAAGAGATATTTAATGCATTTAAAGATTCAGTGAAAGATATTGGCTTGGAAACTATTAAACAACACAAAGAGGTGCACAAAAAAGTACATGAGCAACCTAGTCATCTAAAACCTCAGTCAATTTCTCTGCCAATATTTAAGATTAAAACTATTCAACTACCTAAAGGGGATCAAATAGTGCAAGAAAAGAAAGAAAGTGCACTGTCATACAAAAAGAAGCAAAAACATATTTCAAAACTGGAAGAAAATAAAAATCAAGAGAAAACTGCCATTAAACAGTTCCAACTAAAACAAAATGACTATGTGGATGTGGCTGAGCAAGAGCAGCATAACATTATTGTTCAGCAGCATAATCATTTGGGTGAATATTACCAATCAGCAAGTGACATTAATGTTCAGAACAATGAAAAAACATCTCTTTCGCAGACACTTGCAACAAATATGGCACAAAATCAAGTAAAAAATAAGAAAGAGGCACAACAGCATAATCAACAATCATATACAGCTAAGTTAAAGGAAACCCAGAAAGTGCAACAAAAGAAGGAAAAGGGGGCCATGTACAAAGAAGTGAAGAGTGAAAAAATGCAGAAGCATCATGTTAAGGCTCAGAAAGAAGCATTTCCAAAAATTCAAGGAGAACAAGATCAGCAGAAAGGTGATTTAGCAATGCAAGTAATTAATCAAAGGCCTTTAGGCGAACAGGCACATGTGCAAAAACACCTTGATTGGAAGGAAATTGTAATTTCAGAAAATCAGGTTGAATATAAAACTCAACAGGATTCCTTTCAGGCAAAGGAAGAACAAGTTTGTTATGTAAGAAATGCAGGTAATAAGCAAGGGCTGGTCCCTGCTCACATGGAGGATATAAAACAGGCGAACAAAGAAAGTGGGAATACTGCTGTTCATGAAAAGGAATTTGATAAAGATGCGGCAAGACTTTATGTTGAAATTAGTGATAGTTACCGAAAGCGTGAGGAACTGCAAAACATTTTGATCAGACTGATTCAGTTTGAAAAAGAGAATGACAACATAGATTTAAATGCAATAAAAGCCTTTTTGGAAAAGGTTCCTAAATGGATTACAGATGGCCATGGATTCCCAATGAAGGTTACCAAAGGGAATGATTTGCAAAAGGTGAAAAGAGAACTAACACAGATTAAACAGAATGCATTGCTAAAGCTTGCATATTTTGATGAATCAATACAAAAAGCATTTATTTCTATGTCTGGTTTAAAACCTGAAAAAGGAACGTTTGGTTGTACTGCACCTTCACAGAAGATATCCAAGATAAGCATTGGTTCTTGCAAATTAGATAAACAAGGAAAAAGCAATGTAGAAGAGCAAGCATGTGAAAGTAAAAAGGAACAGTTGAGTGAAATTAGACTTGCAGAGCAGAGAGCTCAGTCTCCAGCAAAAAGAATGCCGTCACCATCCCCTTCTTACATCACTATTGAGTCTACAGCAAGGCGCACAGAATCACCTCTTAGAACTGTTCCCTCTCCACCACTTTCTCACAAAGCATATAGTACACCATCCCCAGTCCAATGGGAAACTACACCGACACCTCCACTATTGATATGCAGCTCAGAGATGCCAACATCTAGAGTTCACACATCTTCAACATCACCCTCTCCACCAAGAGCTAAACGTTATGATCAGCTTGCCAAACTTAAAGATACTACAGCAAAACTGTCACAGGGAATTTCACAATCTACGCAGTCTACACATGTTCCGATAGCAGAAAAAAGGTCGGAAATTATTCCATCACCAGCAACTCTTCGACGTCAATTAAAGATTGAAACACCAGTTACAAATACATTACCTAATCCCGAATCTCCTGTCGTGTCTGTTACGGTTAAGGATATAGCAGAAATGTTTGAAGAGGCAAGAAGGTCAGAAGAAAACAAAGTGTATATGCGTAAGGATCCCATAGATATTCCAGAACGTTTGGGCTCTGACACAGAAGAGTTTGAGTCTGCTGGTAGCAAGCAGAAAGTTCCAATGCCAAAAGTGGATCTTTCAGAACTTGTTCATAAATTTGAAATGCCAGATAAAACTATTTATTTTCAAAAGGAGCCGGTCATAATCACTGAAAGATTAGGAAGTGATGATGAAGATGATCACTTTGGGAAAAAAACTGTGTTTGAGGAAATCCCAACTTTTGATATGAAATCTGTCAAGCCTGTGTTTGAAATTTCTGGACAAGCTATTAGTCCTGAAAATCCCCAGGGAGATGGAAAACTTCTGAAAAAATCTCAACGTTCTCATAAAGTCAAGGAAGGAATGAAGACATCAACACAATCCATGCTATATCCTGAAGCAATTAATAAGCAACTTGCACATGTGGATGAGTTTGAATCTGAAGCAACTGGCTCAAGAACTAGCATTCAGCACTCTGAAATATTTTCAGGCATTGATTCCAGGCATGCACCACCCACTTATGAAGATGTAGTTTCTGGACAGATATTAGATATATCAGCTGATAACACACCTGAAGAATTGCTGAAGAATTTTCAAAAGACATGGCAGGAAAGTGAACGTGTCTTCAGGAGTCTTGGTTACAAAATCTCAGACACCAGTGAAACTATGTGGCAAGAAGATGTACTTCAGGAACATACGGCATTGACTGGTAATCTGCATGACTAGCATGAAGATTAAATATAAAAAGCAATGAAATTAATAACCCCAATGTAGTAGAGATCAAAACTGTAATGGAATTATTACTAATCTATTTTTTTCTTTACTGATTTGCTGTACTATTTTACAATCATCACACTTTTCTTGTGATGAATGTGAACATTGATACTAATACTAAACTAAAACAAATGAGATTTCTTAGGTACTGACATTGAGGTAATAATGCCATAGGATAAATATTTCCACTTGTAAGGCTAACTGGATCACTTCTGAGTGGCAAATTCAACAATTTACATTTCCATAGCATTCCTAACTTACAGAGAGATATCTTTACAGAGTGCTTTCAGAACAGTTTAGATGGGGTGAAAGTATGGTTGGAGGAGGGTTTTTAGGAGGCTTTTGAAAGCAAGATGGAGGTGACAAGGCAGAGGTGCGTAGGGTGGGATTGAAGCTGCTGAAAGAGTAGCTGCTGATAATAGAGCAGTGGGAGTAAGGTACAAGAAGTATGCCAGTGTTAGAAGAATGGTGAATATGCAAAAGGACATACCTGGAGGAGATCACGGTGACAGAGAGGGAGGAGGCTATGGAGACATATTAAGGTGAGGAAAAAGATCTTAAAATCTAACCTCTGGGGTACCAGTGGAGCTTCGTACAGAATGGGGTAATCAGGATAGGAACAGGAGTAGTGCATCAAGCATGCACATTTTGTTAGCTATGACAGCTCTATCTTTTTTATCCCAATTCCCTGCGCATTCTCCCTTAATAAATTAAAAGTTCCTTTTAAACACGATTTTACACTCTTAGGGCTAGAACCTCCACTTTTTTTGCATGCTTAATGCCCACTTAATGCCCATTTTACCACTGAAATGATGTAAAACGCCCATATATCGCCCATTTTGGCACAGAATGGAACGAGGCGGGCATTTTTCGGAAACTTATCACCAAGCGTTACTTTCCCCATGTGCTTAACGCTGGGAAAAAATATTACCACCCGCCCACTTTTTTTGGGCGGAATCAGCAGAATGGGGAATTCAATGCTCTTAATATCGCCCAGCGTTAATTTCCGCACTGATTTAAAACCGAGATTCAATATTAACGCCCGCCCACTCTTTTTTGTCATAAGTAGCATATTTATCGAAACTAGCGGCCATGAGATTGCCCTGCGTCAATTTCACCACCTCGCACACATATCGCCCACAATATCGCTCGCCCCAAAAAACGCCCAGAAAAAGTGGAACTAACCAGAATGAATCACAGTGTTACGGATGCCATGTTTTAGATCACATGTCGCGTCCTTTAAAAGGCTGCTCTGCTTCAACCTCAGCGAAGTTCGGATGTACTCTGCAGGTCACTGGAGTTGATGTGAACATCTGTAAAAACATCTTGACCATACTCTGACCGATTGGAATTGAAGAGGTGTCTTTGTCGGAGCATTCCTTGTTTGTGACTAGTCGGTGGAAAACAGAGAGCTACTGCAATGGGGCCTGTCCTTTCTCAACCTCTCTTGGTGACCAATCACATGCAGCAGACGCGACATTGCCAAAGGAATGCTCCACTGTATTATGTGCCCAATGTAAGAAGTGACAAACAGATGAGGAGGACCAGACGTTACACCCCCCGCAAGTACAAGGAGAAGTATTCTTACCTCGACTTGCCCGACACCACCTGCCTTCGGAGGCTGCGCTTCCACAAAGAGGTTATCACTGAGGTATGCCAGATGATCAGGGCAGATCTGCAGCCTGCCAGCACTATCAGAACTGCACTGTCCGTCGATGTCAAAGTCACAGTGGCACTGTCGTTCGACGCCTCGGGTTCTTTTCAGGCCACAGCTGGAGACATTTGCGGACTTTCTCAGCATGCCACACATCACTGCATTAGACAGGTCACTGAAGCCCTGTACGCACGCAGGAGGGACTTGATCAACTTCCCTATGACCAGGGAGGCACAGAGTGAGAGGGCTCTAGGATTCTCCAGAATTGCAAACTTCCCCAAGGTGCAGGGAGCAATAGACTGTACGCACATCGCGATGCGGGCACCTATTCAGGATGCAGAGGTTTTCAGGAACCACAAGAGATTTCACTCCTGAATGTCCAACTGGTTGTCGACCACCAGAAAATTATACTGGAAGTGAATGCTCAATTTCCGGGCAGCATCCATGATGCTCACATCCTGCATGAGAGCACTGTATCTGACTTGTTTAACAATCAACCACAAGGTCAATGCTGGATGCTTGGGGACAAAGGATATGGCCTCGCCACCTGTCTGATGACACCCCTGCGTGACACCCACACCAAATCCGAGAGGCGATACAACGAGAGCCACAGAGCAACTCGCAATATTGTGGAGAAAACCATTGGAGTGCAGAAGCAGCGCTTTAGATGCCTGGACCATGCAGGAGGCAAGCTCCAATATCACCCTGAGCAGGTAGCTAAATTCTTGGTGGTGTGCTTCATGCTGCAAACCTGGCTATCAGGAGGGGCCTAGAATTGCCTGATGAGTCTGACAGTCGATCTCACCAGAGAGAGGAAGAGGAGGACGAGGAGGCAGACTCTGACATCGGCCCAGACAATCAGGCTGACGCTGAGGCCATGACCCCGCCCCCCTGTAGACCACATGAAAGGCCCGTGGTGGCATGATAGCTGCAAGAGCCTTACGTCAGGAGTTCATCAATGATCGTTTTGTCTGAAAGAACGTTGGTGTTATTTACAAGGCTGACACACTGCTGGATGTGCAGGTGATACTTCAATGGTGGGCATCACCTTGGTGACAGTTCGAGTTTAAGTTGATTAAAGTTAAGTGTGATTATACTCTTTGATATAAAGGAATCACTAGCATGTAGTGGTGTAGCTAATTGAGCCAATGTGCTACTAAATAAAAAATATTTAAACTGAACATTAGTCTGAAATCATCAGTATTTCTGTACAAACCAACCCTTCCCCGCCCCCCCCCCCCCACCACCCCGTTTCTCCTCCCCACCTCCACCCCTTCCCCTCCTGACTCCAAGCCGTTTGGCCGAGGAGGTCCTCACGCGATGCTTCATTGCAGCGGGGGCGGGTAGGTGACGGCCGAAGCGCTGCTTGGATTGATACGGTAGAGGGCGTTCCTGAGGTGGGAACGTGCTCTGAGTCAGAAGCAAGATATTGCTGCTGGCTCTCATTTGTGGTTGGCAATGAGGGTGCAGCACCTTGGGGTGCAGTGCCGCGCTCCGGGACCACTGGGAGCCCTCTGCCACCAGTGTTCCTGGCTACCAGCTCCAGGGCCTCCTCCATCCCTTCCATGTTATATCTCATTTGTTCGACAAAAACTCGGTGCCAACTATGTTCTTGGTGCTTAGTAGGCTTTTTGCTACTGGTGAATCTCCCTCGTGCCTCCCACAACAGCCAGGCAAGCACACACCACAGCCACACACGCTTTCAGTGCTTCTGAGCTCCCTCTCTCTCTATCTCCTCTTCTGCGCATGTCATGATGACCCTTGACCTCCTGAATCGCGGGAATCGAGCTTTGCCATGCTGTTGCTAAGGACGGCGACACTTTATGGCAGGCGGTCAAAAAAATTCAACGCTACTGCCCATTTGATATCGCTCGCGGTAACGCCCATTTTCAAAAATGGAAACTAGTTGTTTTGAGAATGGGCAAGAAGCCGGTGATCTGAAAACCCTTTTTTAACGCCCATGCCAGATATAATGCCCATTTTTGGGCGATAAGCACAAAAGTGGAGGTTCTAGCCCATGATCTTCTGGGGCATATTCACACTTTTGTAAGAAGCTGTTTTCTTGAATTTGTTTTTAACTGGCATAGCTCAAACTCTGATTATGCCCCTTTGTTTTGGATTCTTAACTAGAGGAAAGTCATTACATTTTTATTCTTTAAAAAAATGTTGTGCTCATCAAGGTGAGGTATTTTGGTGCTGAGAATGGAGGATTTTCCATTTCAGGTACCCCGGGTTCAGGTACTTCCAGATGAGGTATGGCTATATGCAGAATAAAGCTCTCCCTCAATTGGAACAATGTGACTCTGCCCCAATCTCAGAAGGGCACCCCTACTGCACCAGTATGGCATTTTTCCAATTTTTTGCCACCCATTCCTTCTTTGGCCATGTTACTTAGACAAGCCTATCAGGGCTGTAGGCTCATGCCCATTAACGCTCAGCAAAAATATATTCCAGTGAGAAGGAAAGCCGATAAGAGAAGGATGAACCATTCGTGGCTAACTAAGCAAGTAAAGGATGGTAACAAATTGAAAATAAAGGCATACAATGTTGCAAAGATTAGTGATAAACCAGAGGATTGGGATATGATTAGAAACCAGCAAAGAATGACTAGAAAATCAATAAAGAGAGAGAAGTTAGATTATGAGAGTAAAATAACAAGAAATATAAAAACAGACAGTAAGAGCTTCTACAGGTATATAAAAAGAGAGTAGCTAAAGTAAATGTTGGTCCCTTAGAGGATGAGACTGGGGAATTAATAATGGGAAACAGGGAAATGGCAGAGACTTTGAACACATATTTTGTATCAGTCTTCATGGTAGAAGACACCAAAAACATTCTAATAATAGATAATCAAGAAGCTATAAGGAGGGGAGAACTTAAAACAATCACTATCACTAAAGAAAAAGTACTCGGTAAAATAATGGGACTAAAGGTGGACGAGTCCCCTGGACCTGATGGCCTGTATCCAAGGGTCTTAAAAGAAGTGGCTGCAAAGATAGTGGATGCATTGGTTGCAATCTACTAAAATTCCCAGGATTCTAGAGAGGTCCCAGAGGATTGGAAAACCACCAATGTAAGAAAGGTGGGAGGCAGAAAGCAGGAAACTATAGACCAGTTCGACTACCATCTGTCACTGGGAAAATGCTGCAATCCATTATTAAGGAAGTAGTAGCAGGACATTTAGAAAATCATAACGAGCAAGGTGGATAAAGGGGAACCAGTAGATGCAGTGTATTTGGAATTTCAGAAGGCATTCGATAAGGTGCCACATAAATGATTACTGCACAAGATGAGAGCTCACGGGGTTGGAGGTAATATATTAGCATGGATATATGATTGGCTAACTAACAGAAAACAGAGAGTTGGGATAACTGGGTCATTTTCAGGTTGGCAAACTGTAACTAGTGGGGTGTCACAGTGATCAGTGCTGGGGCCTTAACTATTTACAATCTATATATGGGCTCAATTTTCCCCAAGGCTTTCTTTTGCATACTTGAAGAGTTACGCCTGTTTTTTTGGGGCCAAAATACGGCAAAAATTTTTTTCCATGTTTCCCCATTTGATTTCTTCATTTTGGCGTAGCCTAGCTTATCCTTTAGTTTAGGGGGTGGAGCCTTGATCTGCGCCAAAAAGATTGGGTTGCCACGGTAACCAGGGACAAAATGCGGGCTGAGACTGGAAAATGAAACATACACCCAACTCGCAACCTGCACAAGCACATTAAAATACATTGCAGCAACTTCACAAGTACCTTAAAATACACTGCAGCAACTTGACAAGCACAAATACATTGCAACATCTTACCTCCATTAAATTATTAAAGTCCAACCCCACCCCCCCCTCCTGATGCAGATCCCCACTCCTATCCCAGGCCGTAGGGCCTCCCGGTCCCGTTCCCCGCATCTAGCCCTGGCCGAGTGGCCACTTCCCTCCCGGTCCTGCACCTAGCCCTGGTTGAGTGGCCTCCTCCCTCCCGGTCCAGCACCTCGCCCTGGCCGAGTGGCCTCCCAGTCCGCTCCCCCACACCTAGCTCTGGCCGAGTGGTCTCCTGGTCCGCTCTCCACACCTATCCCAGGCTGAATGGCCTCCCGGTCCATCCCCCTGCACCTATCCCAGGCCTAATGGCCTCCCGGTCTGCTCCGCCGCACCTATCGCAGGCCAAATGGCCTCCTCCCTCCTGGTCCCTGCACCTAACTATTCCTGAAAGGCTTCCCCCCTCCCCACTCTTCCCCTCTCTCTTACCTCTCCTGCTGCTGTCAGGGCATCTGCTGCACTTACCTGCGCCGATTTCCATATCTGCGCCAATTTCTTTAACCAGAAGGTTTTTCTACAGAGGCCACATACGCTAGCCGAAGAAGAACTGGAGTAACTCTCAGCTGGCCAAACATGCCTAACTGGCCAGAATTGGTGTGGGTGACAGGTTACGACCCTTTCGCTGGAAAAAAAAACGTACCTAACAAAATTGTAACTAACTGAGTTATGCTGGTGCAAATTGACTGTGGGAACTTGGGTTTTTTAACTTAGGCCAAAGAAAGTGGCCTGCCACTAAAAAAATGACGCAAATCACTGGGGAAAATTGAGCCCTATATTAATGACTTGGATGAAGGGACCAAGTGTAATGTAGCTAAATTTGCTGATGATGCAAAGATAGGGGGGAAAGCAAGTTGTGAAGAGAACACAAAGAATCTGCAAAGGTATAAAGGTAGGCTTAAGACAGTGGGCAAAAATTTGGCAGATTGAGTATAATGTGGGAAAATGTGAGGTTATCCACTTTGGTAGGAAAAATAAAAAAGCTAATTATTATTTAAATAGAGAGAGATTACAAAATGTTGCGGTACAGAGGGATCTGGGCATCCCTGTACATGAAACACAAAAGGTTAGCAAGCAGGTACAACAAGTAATTAGGAAGGTAAATGGAAGGTTGGGGCCTGAAATTGGTGGCCTTACTGCCCACTGCCCCCGGCTGCTGCCGAGTTTTTTGGGCGGTCCCCGCTCAGTGCCATTTTCATGGAGGCCTTCCGCCAGCAGGAGGGGAGGACAGTTGGGAACCGCCCACTGATGGCCACTGGTACGCAAGGCGCGTAAGTCTCCTCCTGCCCGCCGAGCCACCAGATTGGTGTGGGCTGCAGTCGGCGGCAGCAGGGGGAAGGACCGTTACGTGAAGGCAGGTCTAACCCCAACGGTAAGTAAGAAGACCTGCAAAAAAAGGTTAGTGAACTTCTTTTATTCATTTTTTTCCAGCGATTTATGTGCATGGTGTCCCCTGAAGATCTTCCAGTGTTCTTTTTTTGGGTGTAAATTTTTATTACTATGTGCACCCCCCCCCCCCCTTCCTGGGCCCCACTCAATCCTCAGTGGCACTTTGGTGAGGATTGTATTTGCTGCCAAGATTGGGAGCTCCCACCTGCTGTCGCCCAGATTCATGCTGTAAGTTGTTTTTTTGCCGTCGTACGGTACTGGCATACCTTTTAGAGGAATCTTCTTGGCAAAGTACCGCCAGGTCTCTCGGCGGTCCATTGGGTGGCACTTGGGCGGCCCTTGGCTTTGACCAAGTTCAGGCAGGCCCTCGACCTTTATTGCAAGGAGGATGGAGTATAAAAGTAGGGAAGTCCTACTACAACTCTACGCGCATTGGTGAGACCATACATGGAATACTGCGTACAATTTTGGTCTTCTTATTTAAGGAATCAAAATACTTGCATTGGAGGCAGTTCAGAGAAGGTTCACTAGGTTGATTCCTGAGATGAAGGGATTGTCTTATAAAGAAAGGTTGAGCAGGTTGGGCCTATATTCAATGGAGTTTAGAAGAATGAGAGGTGATCTTATTGAAACATATAAGATTATGAGGGGGCTTGACAGGGTAGATGCAGAGAGGATGCTTTCCCTCATGGGGGAATCTATAATAAGAGGTCATAGTTTCAGAATTAGCGGTCTCCCATTTAAAATGGAGATGAGGAGGAATGTCTTCTCTCAGAGGATCGTGAATCTACGGAATTCTCTACCCCAGAGAGCTATGGCAGCTGGTTCATTGAAAATATTTAAGGTGGAGATAGATTTTTGAACATTAATGGAGTCGAGGGTTATGGAAAACGGGCAGGGAATTGGATCAGATCAGCCATGATCTTATTGAATGGTGGAGCAGGCTCAAGGGGCCAAATGACCTACTCCTATTTCTTATGTTCTTAGGAACTAGATTGATGCTTCCCACATTAATTTCATGTAGCACCCTTATGAGCAGTAGACAGAAGAGACTTTCATCCCATCCATGGATTTGAACCAAGGTCCCAGAGGTGAAAGGCCAAGATCTAATCCACTGTGCCACCCAGTTTCCCTGTAAGGAATCATTCCCTATCTACCCTGCCAATTATCTTCACAATATGAAACACCTAAATCAGATTACCCCTTCATCTCTTTATTTCCATAGAATGTAACCCAAGTTTCCCCAGATTCTTAACATAACTCAGTCCCTTCTTCCCAGATGTCATCCTGGTGAATCATCACTGGAGTTTCTCCAGTATATCCTTCTTAAGATAACATAATCCAAGGCTGAATACAATATTTCAACTAAGGTCTGACCAACGTTCTGTATAATTGCAATACTTTTTCCTTAATTATATATTCTAAACCTCTTCTGGCAAAGCCCAACATTCCATTATCCTTTATTGATCCTGCTTTATTTCTCAGAACTAGCTTTTAATGATTTACATATCCGCATCTTATATCTCTTAGCTCATCGTTTCTCCCTAATGCTTCCTATTCAGATTATACTCCCATATCCTATTCTTGCATCTAAAGTATATTAGGTCAAACTTTGTTAGGTTAAGTGGCATTTACCATTGTTTTGCCAACATGTTTATTTGAAGTTTTATATTCAACAACTTGTATTATATAGCGTTTGTAACGTAGTGAAACATCCCAAGGCGCTTCACAGGAGTATTATATTAAAATTTGACACCGAGCCGCACGAGGAGAAATTAGGGCAGGTGACCAAAGGCTTCGACAAAGAAGTAGGTTTTAAGGAGCGTCTTGAAGGAGCAAAGAGAGGTAGAAAGGCAGAGAGGTTTAGGGAGGGAATTTCAGAGCTTAGGGCCTAGGCAACAGAAGGCAAGACCACTAATAGTTGAGCGATTATAATCAGGGATGCTCAAAGAGGGCAGAATTAGAGGAGCGCAGACATCTTGAGGGGGTTACATAAGAACATAAGAATTCAGAGCAGAAGTAGGCCATTCGGCTCTCAAACCTGCTCCACCATTCAATAAGATCATGGCTGATCTGATCATGAACTCAGCTGATCTTCTTGCACTTTACTGCATTATCCCTATATCCCTTGATTCCCTCAATATCAGTCATCAGTTATTGAAAGTTGAAAGTTGGCATGCAGGTACAGCAGGTGGTGAAGAAGGCAAATGGTATGTTGGCCTTCATAGCTAGGGATTTTGAGTATAGGAGCAGGAGGTCTTACTGCAGTTGTACAGGGCCTTGGTGAGGCCTCACCTGGAAAATTGTGTTCAGTTTTGGTCTCCTAATCTGAGGAAGGATGTTCTTGCTATTGAGGGAGTGCAGTGAAGGTTCACCAGACTGATTCCCGGGATGGCTGGACTGACATATGAGGAGAGACTGGATCGACTGGGCCTTTATTCACTGGAGTTTAGAAGGATGAGAGGGGATCTCATAGAAACATATAAAATTCTGATGGGATTGGACAGGTTAGATGCAGGAAGAATGTTCCCGATGTTGGGGAAGTCCAGAACCAGGGGACATAGTCTAAGGGGAAGGGGTAAACCATTTAGGACTGAGATGAAGAGAAACTTCTTCACTCAGAGAGTTGTTAACCTGTGGAATTCCCTACTGCAGAGAGTTGTTGAGGCCAGTTCATTGGATAAATTCAAGAGGGAGTTAGATATGGCCCTTATGGCTAAAGGGATCAAGGGGTATGGAGAGAAAGCAGGAAAGGGGTACTGAGGTGAATGATCAGCCATGATCTTATTGAATGGTGGTGCAGGCTCGAAGGGCCGAATAGCCTACTCCTGCAGCTATTTTCTATGTTTCTATGTTTCTATATCCAAAAATCTATCGATCTCTGCCTTGAATATATTCAAAGATTGAGCCACCACAGCCTCCTGGTGTACAGAATTCCAAAGATTCATCACCATTGAGTGAAGAAGTTTCTCTTCATCTCAGTCCTAAATGGCCGACCCTTTATTCTGATATGGTGCCCCTGGTTCTAGACTCTCCAGCGAGAGGAAACATCCTCCCTGCATCTACCCTGTCAAGCCTTGTAAGAATTTTGAATGTTTAAATGAGATCACCTCTCATTCTTCTAAACTCTAGAGAATATAGGGATAGTCAACTCAATCTCTCCATATAGGAGTGTCCCCCCATCCCAGCAATCAGTATAGTGAACCTTTGTTGCCCTCCCTCTATGGCAAGTATATCCTTCCTTAGGTAAGGAGATCAAAACTGTACATAATACTCCAAGTGCAGTCTCACCAGGGCCCTATATAATTGCAGTAAGACGTCTTTACTCATACTCAACTCCTCTTGTAATAAAGGCCAACATACCATTTGCTTTCTTAATTGATTGCTGTTAACTGCATGTTAGCTTTCAGTGATTCGTGTACAAGGTCACCCAGGTCCCTCTGAACACCAACATTTCCTAATTTCTCACCATTTAAAAAAAATACTCTGCTTTTCTATTTTTCTTACCAAAGTGCATAACTTCATTATATTTCTCCACATTATATTCTATTTGCCATGTTCTTATCTGCTCACTTAGCCTGTCTATATCCTCTTGAAGCCTCTTTGCATCCTCCTCACAACTTACTTTCCCATCTAGCTTTGTTTCATCAGCAAACTTAGGTATATTACATTTGGTCCCCTCATCCAAATCATTGATGTAGATTGTGAATAGCTGGGGCCCAACCATTGATCCTTGCGGTATCCCACGAGTTGCAGTCTGCCAACCCAAAAATGACCTGTTTATTCCTACTCCCTGTTTTCTGTCCATTTACTAATCCTCAATCCATGCTAATATATTACCCCCAATCCAATGAGCCCTAATTTTGTTTAATAATCTCTTGTGTGGCACCTTATCGAATGCCTTCTGAAAATCCAAATACACCACTTCCACTGTCCCTCCTTATCTATTCTACTAGTTACAACCACAAAAAACTCTAACAGATTTGTCAAACATGATTTCCCTTTCATAAATCCATATTGACTCTGCCCAATCCTATTATTATTTTCTAAGTGCCCTGTTACCACGTCCTTAATAATAGATTCTAGCATTTTCCCTACTATCGATGTCAAGCTAACTGGACTGTAGACCCCGTTTTCTCTCTCCCTTCTTAAATAACGGGCTTACATTAGCTACCTTCCAATCTGCAGAATTTTGGAATATTACAACCAATGTATCCGCTATCTCTATAGCCACCTCTTTCAAAACCCTAGGATGTAGGCCATCAGGTTCAGGGGATTTATTGGCTTTCAGTCCCATTTATTTCTCCAGTACTATTTTTTTACTAATATTTCTTTCAGTTCCTCATTCTCACTAGACTCTTGGTTCTCCACTATTTCCAGGAGGTGTTTGTTTAATTTCTCTGCCATTCTATGACTTCCTTATTCCCATTATAATTTCTCCTGTCTCAGCCTGTAAGGGACCCACATTTACTTTTGCTAATCTTTTCCTTTTTACATACCTATAGAAGCTTTTATAGTCTATTTTTATGTCTCTCACTCGTTACTTTCATATTCTATTTCCCCTTTCTTTATCAATTTCTTGGTCCTCCTTTGCTGAATTTTAAAATCCTCCCAATCCTTAGGCTTACTGCTCTTTTTGGCAACATTATAAGCCTCTTCTTTTGATCTAATATTAACTTTAACTTGTCTTGTTAGCCATGGTTGGATCACTTTCTCTGTGGGGTTTTTGTGCCTTAAAGGAATGTATGTTTGTTGTAAATTATGTATTAATTCTTTAAATGCTAGCCATTGTTTGTCTACCATTACACCTTTTAATGTAGTTTCTCAATCTACCTTAGCTAACTCTCCCCTCATACCTATGTAGTTTGCTTTGTTTAGATTTAAGACCCTAGTTTCGGATTTAACTAAATCAAACTCAATATAAAACTCTATAATATTATGGTCACTCTTCCCTAAAGGCACCTTTACTACAAGGTTATTAATTAACCCTTTCTCATTGCACAATACTAGATCTAAAATAGTGTGTTTCCTGGTTGGTTCCTCAACACACTGATTGAGAAAACCATCTTGTATACATTCTATGAATTCGTCCTCCACACTATTATTGCAAATTTGTTTTGCCCAGTCTATACGTAGATTAAGGTCCCCAATAATTACGATATTACCCTTGTTACATGCAGCTCTAATTTCCTGATTTATACTGTACCCTACGTTACCACTGCTGTTTGGGGGCCAATAAATAACTCTCACCAATGTTTTCTGCCACTTGCTCTTTCTTAGCTCCTCCCAAACTAATTCTACTTCTTGATTTTCCAAGCTAAGATACTTTCTTTCTACTGTCTTTATCCCTTCCTTTATTATCAGGGCTACCCCTCCTCCTTTTCCACTTTGCCTATCTCTTCTAAAAGTTAAGTATCCTGGAATATTTAGTTCCCAACCTTGGTCACTTTGCAACCACCGTAATGGCTATTAGATCAAACCTATTAATTTCTATCTGCGCTATTAATTCATCTATTTTATTGTGAATGCTTCACGTATTCAGATATAGTGCCTTTAGTTTTGACTTTTTTCTATTTTTCCCCTGATGTCACCGTAGTCAGTAATGCCCTATTGCCTTTGTTACTCTCTCTCTGTCCCTTCCTGACCCACTGCTTATTTTTACTCAAAACTCTGCTCTGCTCTAGATCCTTGACATTTCTCTTGCTGCTTTGAAATGTACTCTTTCCTGAATCCTCCCCCACTCCCTTCATTAGTTTAAAACCCTGTCTACTGCCCCAGTTACCCGATTCATCAGGACACTGGTTCCAGCCCGGCTCAAGTGGAGTCCCTCCCAATGGAAAACTCCCTCTTTCCTCAGTACTGGTGCCAGTGCCCCGTGAATTAAAACCCCCTGCCTCCCACACTACTCCTTGAGCCACACATTTAACTTTCTAATCTGCTTATCCCTATACCAATTGGTACATGGCTCAGGTAACGATCCAGAGATTATTACCTTTGAAGTTCTGCTTTTTAATTTGGATCCCTACTCCTCAAACTCTTTCAGCAGAGCCTCATTCCTAGTTCTACCTATGTTGTTGGTTCCTACATGGACCACGACTACTGGACCTTCCCCTTCCCACTCCAAGTTCTTCTCCAGCGGCGAAGAGATGTCTTTAACCCTGACACCGGGCAGGCAACACAACCTTCGGAGCTCTCGGTCGAAGCTTCAGAGAACAGTATCTATCCCTCTGACTTTTCTGTCCTCTACCACAACTATATTCGCTTTCACTCCCCCTACTTGAATGGCCTCCTGCACCATGGTCAGCCTGCTCTTCCATCCTGCAGGCTTTTCCCTCATCCACACAGGCAGCAAAAACCTCATAAGGGCAAAGGCTGAGGCTCCTCCAGCACTGCACCTGGGGTCCCCTTATCTGCCTGAGTTGAAGTCACACCCTCCTGTCCCTGACCACTATCCAGACATGTGCCACTACCTAACCTAAGGTGTGGCTGCCTCCTGGATCAAAGTGTCCAAGTAACTCTCCCCTTCCTTGATGCCTTGCAATGTCTACACCTCAGACTCCAGCTCAACAACTTTGAGCTGAAGTTCCTCAACATGTAAACATTGTGGGGCTAGAGGAGATTACAGAGATAGGGACGGGTGAAGCCATGGAGGGATTTGAAAACAACGATGAGAATTTTGAAATTGAGGCTTTGCTTAATCGTGAACCATTGTAGGTCAGCGAGCACAGGGGTGAAGTGTGAGTGGGACTTGGTGCGAGACTGGCTACGAGTTAGGACATGGGTAGCCGAGTTTTGGATCACCTCTAGTTTACATAGGGTAGAACGTGGGAGGCCAGCCAAGAATGCGTTGGAATAGTCAAGTCTAGAGATACCAGTAGCGGATGAGCTGAGGCAAGGACGGAGACTAAGACCACCTATTTCCACCTCTGTAACATCGATGTTACAGAGGTGGAAATAGGCGGTCTTAGTTACGCTGCGGATATGTGTCCGAAAGCTAATTTTAGGGTCAAATATAACATCAAGGTTGTGAACAGTCTCTTTCAGCCTCAGACAGAAGTTGGGGAGAGGGATGGAGTCAATGGCTAGGGAACGGAGTTTGTGGCGGAGACCGAAAACAATGGCTTTGGTCTTCCCAATATTCAATTGGAGAAAATTTCTTCTCATCCAGAACTGGATGTCAGACAAACAGCCTGAAATTTAGAGACTGTGTAGGGGTCGAGAGAAGTGGTAGTGAGGTAGAGCTGAGAGTCATCAGCGTACATGTGGAAACTGACGCTGTGTTTTTGGATGATGAACCCAGGGGCAAAATGTAGATGAAAAATAGGAGGGGGCCAAGGATACATTCTTGAGGGACATCAGAAGTAACGATGCGGGGGTGGGAAGAGAAGCTGTTGCAGATGATTCTCTGGCTATGATTAGATAGATACAAATGGAACCAGGTGAGTGCAATCCCACCCAGCTGGACAACGGTGGAAAGGCGTTGGAGAAGGATAAAGTGGTCAACCATGTCAAAGGCTGCAGACACGTCAAGAAGGACGAGTAGGGATAGTTTGCCTTTGTCACAGTCACAAATGATGTCACAAAAGAGGCAGCCGAACAGATGTTCTTTGTGACTTTGATGAGAGCTGTTTCGGTACTGTGGCAGGTGCGGAAACCAGATTAGAGGGATTCAAACATGGAATTGCGGGAAAGATGGGCACGGATTTGGAAGGCGACAACGCGTTCAAGGACTTTGGAGAGGAAAAAGAGGTTGGCGATGCGGTGGTAGTTTTCAAAGACGGAGGGTTCGAGGGTTATTTTTTTGAGGAGAGGGATGATGATGGCAGATTTGAGGAAGAGGAGCATAGTATCTGAGGAGAAAGAACCGTTAGCAATGTCAGATAACATGGGAGTCAGAAAAGGAAGTTGGGTGGTCAGCAGTTTAGTGGGAATAGGGTCAAGGGAGCAGGAAGTGGGTCTCATGGACAGGATGAGCTCGGAGAGGTCATGAGGGCAAATCGGAGAGAAACTGGAGAAAGATGTGAGGTCAGGGCGAGGGCAGTGGTGGTCCTTAGAGGACGTTTGGACCAGTGGGCTAGGGGAAGGAAGGGAAGAGGCAGATGCGGCCGAGCGGATGTTCTCAATCTTAGAGACAAAAAAGTCCATGAGCTCCTCACACTTAATGTCGGAGGTGAGGGTGGAGACTGGGGAAAGGGGTTTAAAAAGATGGTCAGCAGTGGAGAATAGAAACCGGGGTTTATATTTAAATTCCAGAATGATTCTGGAATAGTGAGCAATTTTGGCAGACGAGAGCAGGACCAGATAACGCTTTATGTTGTCCAGCCAGATTTGGCGCTGAATGGCTAAACCAATAGTCCGTTAAATCGGTTCAAGAAAATCATGAACCTTGGTCAATCTCCATTTGAGGTACGACATTCAGTTTTGAACACCTCACCTCAGGAAAGACATATTGGCCTTGGGGGGAGTAGAGCACAGATTCATCAGAATGATAGCGGGGCTTAAAGTGTTAAATTTTGAGGACAAATTGCCTTGTATTGCCTTGAATTTAGAAAATTATGGGGTGATCAAATCCAGGTGTTTACTTTTTTGTGTTGAGAGGTTCTCACATTTTTGTGCGGAGGATATGGATTTGTATAAAGGCAGTCTCGCTTCTTTAGTATCAATGTGGTTATCACAAGTTTTATGCATGGGGGTTGAATTTTTGTGTATAGGGTATTTGAATCTTCTGCCTATTGGCATTCACATATCAATGTAATCATCTAGCCCATTCACTGATTTTGACACAAGTATTGGCCACCAGATCAAAAACATTGGACATTCCTGTTCTATCTTGTATGAAAATAGAATGTTTGATGGGTTGCTGTCAATGCTACAGTATATACAAGGTTGTAGCTCATGTTGTAAGTGTATGATCTACTCTTCATATTGGGGAGGATTGTAAAATAAAGCAAGAGTGCTGAGCGAAAATAGCCAACAAGGATGGAGAAGAAAGAAAATGTGAGGAGTTAGACCTTAATGAAAATTGCACTGAGGAGAAGAACAAAGGTATTTTTATTTGAGGTGCATAGCTTAAGAGGGGCCATGGAACCATAGAAAATTACAGCACAGAAAGAGGCCATTCGGCCCATTGTGCCTGTGCTGGCTTTTTGAAAGAGCAGTTGTGCTTAGTCTGTTCCCTGTTACCTCATCAAAGAATTCAATCAAGTTAGTCAGACACAATTTATCTTTAACAAATCCATGCTGACTCTTCTTGATTTACTCAGACCTTTCCAAATGAAAATTTATTTTGTCCCTGATAATGGTTTTCAATAACTTCCCCATCACATAGAAACATAGAAACATAGAAAATAGGTGCAGGAGTAGGCCATTCGGCCCTTCGAGCATGCACCGCCATTCAATAAGACCATGGCTGATCATTCCCTCAGTACCCCTTTCCCGCTTTCTCTCCAGAACCAGGGGTCACAGTCTAAGGATAAGGGGTAAGCCTTTTAGGCCCGAGATGAGGAGAAACGTCTTCACCCAGAGAGTGGTGAACCTGTGGAATTCTCTACCACAGAAAGTTGTTGAGGCCAATTCACTAAATATATTCAAAAAGGAGTTAGATGAAGTCCTTACGACTAGGGAGATCAAGGGGTATGGCGAGAAAGCAGGAATGGGCTACTGAAGTTGCATGTTCAGCCATGAACTCATTGAATGGCGGAGCAGGCTCGAAGGGCCAAATGGCCTACTCCTGCACCTATTTTCGATGTTTCTATACCCCTTGATCTCTTTAGCCATAAGGGTAATATCTAACTCCCTCTTGAATATACCCAATGAACTGGCATCAACAACTCTCTGCGGCAGGGAATTCCACAGATTAACAACTCTCTGAGTGAAGAAGTTTCTCCTCATCTCAGTCCTAAGTGGCCTACCTCTTATCCTAAGGTTATGTCCCCTGGTTCTGGATTTCCCCAACATCGGGAACTTTCTTCCCGCATCTAACCTGTCCAGTCCCATCAGAATCTTATACGTTTCTATGAGATCCCCTCTCATCCTTTTAAACTCCAGTGAATAAAGGCCCAGTTGATCCAGTTTCTCCTCATATGACAGTCCAGCCTTCCCTGGAATTAGTCTGGTGAACCTTCGCTGCACTCCCTCAATAGCAAGAACGTCCTTCCTCAGATTAGGAGGCCAAAACTGAACACAATATTCCAGGTGAGGCCTCACTAAGGCCCTGTAGAACTACAGTAAGACCTCCCTGCTCCTATACTCAAATCCCCTAGCTATGAAGGCCAATATACTATTTGCCTTCTTCACCGCCTGCTGTACCTGCATGTCAACTTTCAATGACTGATCAACTATGACACCCAGGTCTCGTTGCACCTCCCCTTTTCCTAGTCTGCCGCCATTCAGATAATATTCTGCCTTCGTGTTTTTGCCCCCAAAATGGATAACCTCACATTTATTCACATTATACTGCATCTGCCATGCATTTGCCCACTCACCTAACCTGTCCAAGTCACCCTGTAGCCTCTTAGTGTCCTCCTCACAGCTCACACCACTACCCAGTTTAGTGTCATCTGCAAACTTGGAGATATTACACTCAATTCCTTCATCTAAATCGTTAATGTATATTGTAAAGAGCTGGGGTCCCAGCACTGAGCCCTGCAGCATTCCACTAGTCACTGCCTGCCATTCTTAAAAGGACCCATTTATCCCGACTCTCTGCTTCCTGTCTGTCAACCAGTTCTCTATCCACGTCAGTACATTACCCCCAATACCATGCGCTTTGATTTTGCACACCAATCTCTTGTGCGGGACTATGTCAAAAGCCTTTGAAAGTCCAAATACACCACATCCACTGGTTCTCCCTTGTCCACTCTGCTAGTTACATCCTCAAGAAATTCCAGAAGATTCGTCAAGCATGATTTCCATTTCATAAATCCAAGCTGACTTGGACCGATCCTGTCACTGCTTTCTAAATGCGTTGCTATTTCATCCTTAATGATTGATTCCAGCATTTTCCCCACTACTGATGTCAGGCTAACCGGTCTATAATTACCCGTTTTCTCTCTCCCTAGTTTTTTAAACAGTGGTGTTACATTAGCTACCCTCCAGTCCATAGGAACTGATCCAGAGTCGATAGACTGTTGGAAAATGATCACCAATGCATCCACTATTTCGAGGGCCACTTCTTTAAGTACTCTCGGATGCAGACTATCAGGCCCCAGGGATTTATCGGCCTTCAATCCCATCAATTTCCCTAACACAATTTCCCGCCTAATAAGGATATCCTTCAGTTCCGCCTTCTCACTAGACCCACAGTCCCCTAGTACATTCGGAAGGTTATTTTTGTCTTCCTTCGTGAAGACAGAACCGAAGTATTTGTTCAATTGGTCTGCCATTTCTTTGTTCCCCATTATAAATTCACCTGAATCCGACTGCAAGGGACCAACGATATTAGGCTAACTGACATGTAGTTTCCTGGTTTATCCCTCTCCCTTTTGAATAGTAGTATAATGTCTGCAACCCTTCAGTCCTCCGGCACTACTCCTGTCTCCAATGAGGATTGAAAGATTGTGATCAGTGCCTCTGCTATTTCTATATTTTCTTCTTTCATGCAGCATCTAGTTAAGAACTAGTTTGAGAGTTAATATAGATAGAGATGACCAAATGCTCTATGGCACACGATGGCTTATAAACTGTTGGAACCAGATGAAGTTCGTGCTGAGGAAAGCTAAGAATAAATAACATACAATCTAAATTTAGAAAGAGTTTTGTTCAGTTTTTGAGGGTAGATAGAACTTTTCTTGGGAAGAGTTGGTTAACATCAAGAATGGGCTTGGTCTGAATAGCCTCTTCTTATTACCTAGATTCTTAAGTACTATGCTAACAGGAGAGGAAAAAATACTGAACAAGTTGAAAGAAACAGATTATCAGTTGACAAATTTCGCAATTATAGGTTGTGGGACAATTTTAATCACAAAATAATTTCTGTTGAGGCACATAAAGCCTGTAAAACTAATGATGTAAACATATTTTCTTGGAATTTTTCCTCAGAGGTTCTCCACCAATGTTATGGCAACCTATTAGGAGAACACCGGAGGATCTTTCCAGTGAATGGCCCCAAAATTCTGAGCTGGGGGAAGGCGTAAATTGGCAATTATGCCTTTGTGAAGCCAGGAATTTCTAATGAGGCTAACGTATGCTGAGGTTCTGCAGGATAAATGTATAGTGTTAATTAACAGTTGCAGTCTCTAGATCCAGCAGTCACAATCAATCAGGATTTGTGGAATGGATGGTAGTAATGGCAAGTGTAAGAGAGCAAGAACTTAGTTTTGAGACTTCAATGTGCTGGCATGTATTACAGAATGTGAGATGATTAACGTGAGTATTGCAGAGTGACTTTGCTTCTGGGAGAAGAGCTATGGTGCCATGTGATATTCTAAATGGCAATGCTTGATGATACATAGGAAGAAGGGTAGGCCATTCAGCCACTTGAGGCTGTTCCGCCATTCTCTGAGATCATGGCTGATCTGCGACCCAACTCCATATACCTGCCTTTGGCCCACATTCCTTAATACTTTTGCTTAATAAAAAGCTTTCAATCTCAGATTTAAAATTAACAATTGATCTAGTATCAATTGCCATTTGCCAAAGAGAGTTCCAAACTTCTACCATCCTTTGTGCATAGAAGTGTTTCCTAATTTCACTCCTGAAAGATCTGGCTCTGTTTTTTTGATTATGCACCCTAGTCCTAGAATCCGCAACCCCCGGAAATAGTTTCTCTGTCTCTACCCTATCTGTTCCCCTTAATATCATGACAACTTCGATCAGATCATCCTTTAACCTTCTAACCCCTCATTTTTCTCGGGAATATCCATGGGCTTCTCTGTATCAGTTATCTGGCTTATTATTCATCTGAAAACACTCATAACTTTGCTGACCTAGTGAGGTTATTAAACCTCTTCTGACACTGCAAGGGGGTGCTTGGACTTGTGGAGGACACACTTACAGCCAACAGTTGCAACCCTCCACATTGCAGGTGCTACTGCATGTGATTGTTTCTTTCTTGGTACAATGACATCCCTCTGTTCTCTGATGTGGGCCAGCAGCTTCAGAAAAGTTACATGCTCATCTTTTTTCTTCTTTACTTGTCAGTTTTGAATCAGTGGTAGCACTCTCGCCTCTGAGTCAGAAGGTCGCAGGTTCAAACCCCACTTTAAGGATTGGAGCATATAATCTAGACTGAAAGATCAGTGCAGTACTGAGTGCTGCACTGTTGGAGGTGTTGTCTTTCAGAT
Organism: Pristiophorus japonicus; assembly: GCF_044704955.1. Classification (NCBI taxonomy): domain Eukaryota; kingdom Metazoa; phylum Chordata; class Chondrichthyes; family Pristiophoridae; genus Pristiophorus; species Pristiophorus japonicus. The sequence continues at coordinate 84,926,432 of NC_091979.1, read as the reverse complement.
GAGAAATTGAGGCCCCATCTATCTTCACAGATGGACGTAAAAGATCCCATGGCAATAATTGGAGAAATGCAGAGGAGTTTCTCCCCCTGCCCTCACCCATAGGTGTCCTGGCCAATATTTATCCTTAAACCAACATCACTTTACAAAAAATGATTTGGTCATATATTGCATTGCCGTTGTGAGCAATTTGGCTGCCATGTTGCCTTACATTACAACAGTGCTTTGGGGCGCCCTGCGGTAATGAAAGATGTTATGTAAACAGGAGTTCTTTATTTCTTTATCTCCAGCTGTTTTACTCCCTCTTCCAAGAGCCTGCTCAACCATTGAAATACAAAAGTTGTGTCCTTGCTCTGTCCTTCCCAAATTTTCTCGGCTCCCTCGGTGTATTGGGACCTTGTTGACGAAACAACGGCCTGTCCCCTGGCAACATTATTTCAATTTGCTGATTCTAGTATTTCTGACTGAGTTAGTCTCCTCTTATATCAACAAGCATAATTTCCACCCCGCTGTACTTATGCCACTGCACTGAGGACCGAGGAATTTCCAGGTCTATGTGCATATAAAACACACTTCCATGCTGTGTGCTACTCTTAGTATGTAAGATTGATCTGTATTAGCCCAGTACATTGATTTATTTATAACTTTGTAGGACATATATTAGAGGTGTTGAAGCTAGATTTTAGGAAAATAATCAATAACATTATCTCTGTTACCTGAAAACTATTGCCTACATCTTGCAATCTAATGTTGGGATTGAGTTAGAAATATTAGCTAAATTTTCTGTGCACTGACTATGAATGGGTGACTGTATAACCATAACTCATTTCTGCTTTACAGTTATTTGCTGGACAGATTTACTTTTATTGACAGTATTTATAAATTCCAACTAATTATAGATCCCGAATCACATGTCAGTTCACAATTCTTACACAACCATATATGAATGTTGGAATGTTCAGAATGGGAAATGACCCCTGTAATCCATCTGGCCAGGGACAAAGTTCAAAATACATTAACCTGAATTTTCCATACCCTTGTTTCCTCCTCTTGTCCCCCCCCCCCGCCCCCCCCCCCCCACCTCGCTCCCCCTCCCTGAAGCAGCTCAAGTGAGGTGCACTTCACCTGATGTGACCTGAACCTGCTTGGATTCTTGAGATATGATGGGTAGTATTGACCCAACCTTCCTCCAAATGTTGGCTGGGGTCTGCACCTAGAGATGGCTTGAAAGGTCTATCGAAATACTAATGGTTGACAAATGCAGGGTCTTCTGACTGCTGTCCAAACTTGGCGTCAAAGGCTCCATAACTTTTCACTCTCTCTTTTGCACCTGGTAACTGAGCATTTACCAGGTGCATAGGAGAAGAAAATATGCCCTATGATGTCCACATGACTTTTATAAGAACAGAACAAGATTGTTGTTTGCAATTTGATATTACGACTTACACTAATGTGTGCTATTACATTTAACTGACATTATTTTTAACTGAATTTTTATTCACATTTAAATATTTTTGACTGTGTTAACATTGAAAGGATAATTCTTGTGAAAGTCACAAAAGTTGTTGCATATTTTCAAAGTAATAGTTACTAAATAATTTCACTTACCATTAAAACATGAGAAAATCAATGTTGAACTCTCACTTTCTACATTAATAAAATTTGGTATCAGTTTTGTAAAATTTTTACAAATTTTTATATTACTAAATATATTACATTATATTTAAAATAAATTAATCAAAGGAATAAAATCAAAATTTTACAGTTTTCATATTTTAGGTGTTCACTGGAAAAGGTTCTGTAGATTTTTGTATGCAACAATATTTTATTATTGGACATATAAATTAACCCTTCTCAGAAAAAATACAGGATTAGAAAGAAAATGAGTAAGAACTATTGTAACATTTTTTTGTTGTCTTAGAAAATACAGGTTCTTACCAAGGAGACCTGCACAGTTTGTCGAAAGATAGTATATCCCATGGAAAGTCTGACAGCAGACAAGCAAATCTTTCATAAGTCCTGTTTCCGCTGTCACCACTGTAACAGTAAATTAAGGTAGGAGATATTCCTTATCTACAAGTACGTTCCTAAAATTTATATTATCTATTTCATAGTTCTCATGTACAATATGTTAAATATAACTATTTTAGGGGATAAATTAGGTGCATTTGCGCCTCTTGGTTTGTGCCCCCTGGGGTGCTAACGGGAGGCGCAAATGCACCCAATTTTGCAAATGTTTTTGCGACTGGGCGCGGCACTGACATCGACTCTGCCATAATGGGTGGAAGTTTAGCAGTGGTGCTACGGCATTACATCCCGATCTCCTGCGCCCAGACATCGTAACTTTATCACCATGCGCATCGCCCCATTAGTGCCCCGGACCCGAAATTCACTTTTTCACCAGGCGAAAACACCGGCAGCTGCAGGAGGCATGGTTTGGGTGGCCGGCCGCTACCGGGGCAATGATTAAAGGCGAGGTTGCTGAGTTAAGTAAAAAAAAAACTTACCTTTGTTGATGCCGTTTTCTTCTCAGGTTCCCACTCGCGATCGTCTAGCCTGGCATTCTGCTTGAGTGCCAGGCTGATCAAGTGGGTTCGCTGCTCACTTGGTGGTCCAGGTCGGTCCGTTTTAAATTGGCAGAGCCTGCAGCGATGAATGCGGCAGTGCTGCATGGCCCAGCGTGCAGCGCTGCTGAGGTCTCCGCCCCTCCTGCATCCTTTAGCGCTCCAAGAAGGAAGTGGAGTGCTTGATTTACTTCCTTCCTGGAGCACTAAATCCAAATTTTTGAAAGCCAGGAAACTTAGCGCCAGCCGCCCCCAAACAGGGCGATAATGAATTTCTCCCCTTTGGCGTCAAAGGCTCCATACCTTTTCACTTTCTCCTTTGCACCTGGGAACTGAGCATTTACCAGGTGCAAACAGGGCAATGTGAATTTCTCCCCTAAATATGCTTCAAAGTAGGCATAATATTCATGTCTTTAGCATATTTGTTGATAGATATAGTTTGGGATTAGTATTTGACAATTCCTTTTTGAGAAGACAAGAGGTGCTAAAATAGTGAGGTAGGTTTCCTTCATCTTCATAAATAAAAGCTACAACATCAAATTAACTACTGTTGGCCTAGAAATTGGGCACCTTTGCGCCTCCAGTCAGTGCCTCCGCGGGGTGGTTTGCGGGAGTTTTGCAGCGGCGGTACGGCGATGTGCCCCGATCTCCTTCGCCTGGAGATCGTGATGTCATCGCCATGCTCATTGCCCCGCACCAGAACTTAGGTTCCACCCCTGCAGCGTCGCTCGGGAGGCTGGGCACTTCAGGGCGATGCTTAAAGGCGAGGTGGCCGAGGTAAATAAAAAAATAATAACATTTCAAATCTCTCTTTCCGATTTTTTACCTTATTTGCTGCCCGCAATCGATCAGCCCAGCACTCTCCTGCAGTGCATCGGGCTGATCGGGCCGGATCGCAGCTGCCATTGAGGAGAAGGTAAGTTGAAGAGCCTGTAGCAATGGCCCTTCCCGTTATAGGAGGGAAGGATTCTTCCAACACGGCAATGCTGCACAGCCCATTGTGCACCACTGCACACCTATCCCTGCCTGCTGCCTCTTGCGCTCCAGGAAGGAAGTAGTGCACTTGATTTAGCGCTCCACTTCCTTCCTGGATCGCAAATACAATTTTTTTTAAAGTTTGAAAGCATTTGTATCTGCCGCTAATTTTTCAAACTTTTAAAAGTTAGCACCCCATCTCCAATTTCTCCCCTTGAGGTGATTAAAAGGAGATAGGATTTTTGAATTGTGTTATGTGCATCAGGTTAGTACAGCAAAATCATAAACAAGCAGAATAGGTCAACTATTTGACTTTAACTTATTATTTAATGATTATTTAAAGTGCCAATGAAATATCTTTAGGATGATGATGTTAAATTGTATGTTTCATTTTCACCAGTCTTGGAAATTATGCATCCCTCCATGGACAAATGTACTGCAAACCTCATTTTAAGCAGCTTTTCAAATCCAAAGGCAACTACGATGAAGGTTTTGGACACACACCATACAAAGGAGGCCGGATAAATAACAGTCAAAGTAACTTCTCTGTTAATAAAAATTCTCCAGGCAATAAAACCACAGATTGCAGCACAATGGAGATGCTGGGAGAAAAGAAAACCATTAGCAACAAAGTTGATCAGTTGGGTGATGCAAATGATGTAGAACAACTGAGGATGGATACGGAGGAGCAATTGAAACATTCACCTGATCAGATCAAGAAGACTGCAGAGAGAAATAAATTAAATATCAACTGGCCTCCTTCCATTGATGCAAATAAGAAAACTTTCAGTATTGAAGAGGAAGTGAAAGTGTCAAAACCAAAATGGCCCCCAGAAAGTTCAAGTCAACAAACATTGAATTCTAAAGTAAATGAGTGCATGGAACCTACAGAATCATTAGTCAGCACTCTGCAACCACAAATCAAAACTGGGGAAAAAGCAAAAAGCATTTTGTACAATGATCATTCTAACTCTGAAAATATTGAGAACGAAGATAACAAGGCACAGTTTGAAATGAATGGTGAAGAGAATGTGAAAGGAGAAAAAGGAATTAATGTATGTGTAAATGGAACAAGTGATGTGTTTAATGAAGTTGGGGAAAAGGATCCAAAAGACTTTGAAGGAAAACTGCTTGAGCCCGAAGTGACAATTAAATCATTACCTGTCAGTGATAAAGAAAGTGAAAATTATCTTGAAGATTTAAATTCCAATAACAACAATAATAGGAGTGTGCAACAAATAGATTTTCTGCAATTTGATGACTCAACTGAAGGATCTTCAACAATTGATTTCCTCCCAGATCAGGCTATGGTGAATCAATTCACACAACCGCAGAACAAAATCTTAACAGAAGAATTAGGTGATAACATCTCAACAGATCTAGTCAGTCAAATTGATGTAACCTTTTCAGACTTCTCTGATGGTAAACAGTTGCTAACTGGTTCTAAACAAGATGCTAATACTGCTAATTTATCCAATGACTCATTTGGAGAGAGCTGTTTGACCCCATTGAAACAATCTGAAGAGGAAGATACAAGTTTTCTTGATGAAATTCTTTATGGAATAAACAGTAAGTCAAATGATGCTGAATATAATTTCTCATCCACTGATCAGAAATCAGGAGAAGATGATGTCCTTGGTTCCAGTCTGACAGAGTCTTCAGCGAATCAGTGCATTAGCAACCAAAAGGATTATACATTTTTAGATGACCTTTTGGATACTGAAATTGAACCAAATGCATTGGGAGGTAATAAATTGCCTCATGACATTCTTGGCTCAGGACATGTAATGGAACCATTATCCAATACCAGCCTTTCACAAAATGAGCCTCTTCTACTTACAGTCGAAGAACAAATCAAGAAAAATAGATGCTATGATGACGACGAATAAGAAAATGAAGGTTTTAAGTAACATTGTGGATTGATTTTTGAAGACGTATTCGTGACTGATACAATAATTTTGATTTTAGTTATTTCTCACATTAAGTCCTAAATAACATTTTCAAATATATACAAAACCTTTTTAGTACTATGCTTCATTATCAGTTTTCAGCATAAAAATTCATGGAGTGATGCATCACGTTACATTTTTAATATAACAATGGGAATAGACAGGCCTTATGCGACATTTTATATTCTACCATACTATTATTTTTAAGGCTGGTTGCTGGTTATCTCTATTGCTGTACAAACCATTTTAAATTTGAGTAAAGCACCTGGAGTGCAGAGTAGGAATGTTATTGTTTTACAACATTATGGTAATTTTATTGATAGAGCTGTTGCTCATAATTGGTACAATTTTATGTTCATTTCTTTGAAATCACACAGAAATTTCTTTTTAATAGCTACACGTACATCAAAAATACTCAATGTAAAGAAGCCACAAATTATTTCGCTGTTTCTAGATTATACACTTTCAATGTTAAATCTAAATGATAACAGTTCACTTATATGTTGCTTTATCTGCTTCAATATATTTCTTTTAGCTTTTCATTAGTAAATTGTAATCATGCTTTTGTGGCTGTTTTTTATGCATAATAAAAAGCTATATTCATAAAGTGTCCTTGATTTTTCTAGTTATTTGAAATAGTACAAAAATGACACAACTTATTTAATTTTTCAGAAAAATACAGATAAGCTTCCAGTGGAGGCTTGCTCTTGGGATCGCAATTATCCTAATATAGACTGGGATGTAATAGTGTAAAGGGCAGAGAGGGGGAAGAATTTCCAAATAGTGTTCAGGTATGTTTCCGGACCAGCGAGGAAGGAGGCATTGCTGGATTTGGTTCTGCAAAATGAGGTGGGTCAAGTGAAGCAAGTGTCAGTAGGGGAACAGTTAGGGAACAGTGATCATAGTGTCATAAGGTTTAGATTAGATATGGAAAAGGACAGGCAGCAATCTAAAGTAAAAATACTTAATTGGAGGAAGGCAAATTTCCGTGGGTTGAGAATGGATCTGGTCTGGGTAAATTGGAATCAAAGATTGGCAGACAAAACTAATCGAGCAATGGGCTGCGTTTAAAGAGATAGTTTGGGTACAGCCAAGGTACATTACCACGAGGGGGAAAGGTAGGGCAACTAAAGCCAGAGCTTCCTGAATGACAAAAGAGATAGAGAGTTAGATGAAGCAGAAAAAGAGCGTGTATGACAGATGTCAGGTTGAGTATACAAGTTAGAATCAGGCTGAATATAGAAAGTTCAGAAGGGAAGTGAAAAAGAAAATAAGAGAGGCAAAGACCAAGTATGAGAATAGATTTGCATCTAACATAAAAGGGAATTCAAAAGTCTTCTGTAAGCACATAACTAATAAAGTAGTAAAAGAATGGGCGGGGCCGATTAGGGACCAAAAAGGAGACCTACGCATGGAGGCAGAGAGCATAACTGAGATACTAAATGTGTGCTTTGCAGCTGTCTTTACCAAGGAAGAAGATGCTGCTAAAGTCATAAACAAAGAGGAGACAGTGGAGATACTGGATGAGATAAAAATTGATAGAAGTACTAGAAAGGCTGTCTGTACTTAAAATTGATTAGTCATCAGGACCGGATGGGATGCATCCTAGGATGCTGAGGGAGGTTAAGGAGGAAATCGCAGAGGTACTGGCCATAATCTTCTAATCCTCCTTAGATACAGGTTGGTGCCAGAGGACTGGAGAATTGCAAATGTTATTCCCTTGTTCAAAAAAGGGTGTAAGGATAAACCCAGCAACTGCAGGCCAGTCAGTTTAACCTCAGTAGTGGGAAAGCTTTTAGAAACGTTAATGATGGACACAGTTAACAGTCACTTGGACAAGTTTGGACTAATTAAGGAAAGCCAGCATGGATTTGTTAAAGGCAAATCATGCTTAACTAACTTGATCAAGTATTTTGATGAGGTAACAGAGAGGTTTGATGAGGGCAATGCAGTTGATATGGTGTACATTGACTTCCAAAAAGCGTTTGATAAAGTGCTACATAATAGATTTGCCAGTAAAATTGAAGCCCATGAAATAGAAGGGACAGTGGCAGTATGGATACGAAATTGACTAAGTGACAGGAAACAGCGAGTAGAGGTGAACGGTTGTTTTTTGGATTGCAAGAAAGTGTACAATGGTGTTCCCCAGGAGTCGGTACTAGGACCACTGCTTTTCTTGATATATATTAATGACTTGGACTTAGGTTTAAAGAGTACAATTTAAACATTTGCAAATACACAAAACTTTGAAGTATAGTGAACAGTGAGGAGGATAGTGATAGACTTCAAAAAGACATAGACAGGCTGGTGCATTTTAGTAGGAAGAACCAGAAGAGGCAATATAAACTAAAGGGTACAATCCTAAAGGGGGTGCATGAACAGAGAGACCTGGGGGTATATGTGCACAAATCACTGAAGGTGGCAGGGTAGGTTGAGAAAGTGGTTAAAAAATCATATGTGATACTTGGCTTCATAAATAGAGGCATAGAGTACAAATGCAAGGAAGTTATGATGAACTTTTATAAAGCACTTGTTCAGCCTCAACTGGAGCACTGTGTTCAATTCTGGGCACTGCACTTTAGGAAGGATGTGGTGGCCTTAGAGAGGGTACAGAAAAGATTTATGAGAATCATTCCAGGGATTAGGGACTTCAGTTACATGGATAGACTAGAAAAGCTGGGGTTATTCTCATTAGAGCAGAGAAGGTTGAGAGGAGATTTGATAGAGGTATCCAAAATCATGAGGGGTCTAGACAGAGTAGATAGAGAGAAACTGTTCACATTGGCAGAAGGGTCGAGAACCAGAAAACACAGATTTAAGGTGATTGTCAAAAGAACCAAAGGCGACATGAAAAAAAACTTTTATTATGCAGCGAGTGGTTAGGATCTGGATTGCACCGCCTAAAACAATGGTGGAAGTAGATTCAATTGTGGCTTTCAAATGCGAATTGGATAAATACCTGAAGGAAAAGATTTGCAGGGCCAGGGGGAAAGGGCAGAGAGCTGGCATGGTCTGAATGGCCTCCTTTGTGCTGTAACCATTCTATGAGTCTATATTTTCTGGCCCCAGCTAAATGAAGCTATGATTGGCTACTAGCTATAGCAATGATAGTGAAATGTATACTAAGCTGACTTAGCATAATTTTCCAAGTCATGTCATAACATAATTATAACAAGCTCCTTCCATAGTTTTTGGGTTGAGCTGGCTTAAAGAGAAGAGCACAAAACAGAGCTGCAGCTGAAACTGAAAGGGATACTATCATTTAAACGTAATTGGCTGCATTGAGTGGGAGAATCTTTTAGAACATTTAAAAGGCTGAAAATGCGCTGAAATGATTGACAATATTTTTCGAGGCTGAATTGAGGGAAAAGAGAAAGAAATGCCAGAGAATAATGAAGTGAAAGGAAACCCAAATGTGAAGCCACAAAACAGAAGCTCCAGGCAAGTGACGGAGCAGGGCAGCACCTGCCTCTCCAGTTCCATAGCTGCAAAGTGAGTGTGCTACTACACAGATTGCCTTGTTCGGGATTCCAGAGCAACCTCCCCAGAAAGGAGCACCATCTCTGGTGTGAGGTGGTCAAGTTCAATAGTCCTTACAGAACCCACAGGACCAAGGAACAGAAGCAAAACAAAATAGCCTTCTCCCACCAACCCTGCTCACCTTACACCCCTAGATAGGATAAGCAATATTGATTCCTCACATTCAACGCAAGATCTCATCTACCCAATGTTTTAATTTCCACCAGCTCTAAATCCTCCCCCTCTCCAGGAACATTGCATTCTTCTGGTTACTTGTGCATATCGCTTACTTTTTGTCCCACCACTGGTGACAGTCCCATCAGCCACCTGGGTCCTACCATCTGGAATTCACTTTCTAAACCCTTTTACCTCTCCATCCCTCTCTTCTTTAAAACTCCCTCAAAACCCAGGTCTTCTCCTACTCTCTCCTTCCCTGGTTTGACATAGATTTTCCATTTGCCTTTCTGTGGTCATCATCATCTGCTGCTACTGCAGCCAGTGGTGCAGGATCTAAACAGCAATCTAACACAAACAAAAATGCTTCCTTTTTGTCAGAGTAATTTGCATTTCTAAACATCATTTTCTAAATTTCAACAATTCTATCATTATCAGGTAGCAACAGCCTCCAATGTTGGCAACACAGCCCATCTGGGAAATCATGGACAAATAGTAGGCATAAGTGTGATTTTCTGTTTCCCACCCTCAATGCAATGTGATAGGGAAGTCTATCTTCCATGATTTTGCAATGCCAGCTGTTTATAATAATATATACATTCGCTCTGCACAACAGTTATTGATTGGCAGAAATAAAACTGATCGTATCCAATTTTAAAGAGAGCTCTGTAAGGTTCTGCAAAACCAACCACGGAGACATGTGGCAGGGAGAATGTGAAGATGCCATGTTTAAAATGACCAACTGCAGCCAACAGCCTGTAAACAGCGGAGGATGATGGTACTCTGGCCACCCTGTACAGTAACAGGCAGTGTTGCAGGGGCACGGAACCGGATGGGGGATGAGCCAGCTACCGTAAGGGGAAAGAGTGTACATTCGGTTCTTCCAGGAAAATGGATACAAGGCAACTTTATATTTTAAAAGGACATTTCTCCAGCTTTTCGTGTAAAACCCTCACAGAAGAGGCAACATGTCCAGGAATCTCCCCAGTAATACACAAGGCAACACAAAGGGTGTCAGTTTGAATAATTAAACAAAGGCCCACAGGCCTGATGCAATCATTTTGGCCAGCCCAGACAGAGTGGCACCTCTGTCGAGATAGTGAACAATTCACCCCATCAGCGAGTGACAGGATACAGGAGGTGTGGCTAATTTCCCATTCCAGACAGATCGATACACATCGAACTGCCATTCACACCCCATTATTTATTTTTTTTTTTTAATTTTTCGTTGCCAATCTTTCCAATTCTTTGTCAAATCACAAACGCCAGAGGTCATCTTGCACACATCAAGGATCACTCTGCGCCAATGCTCTTAGCCAAAAGGCCTAGAGCCACTGCACCGTTCCTGGAAGTACTGCAATACCAGGTTCGTGCCATGGAGGTGGATGGGTCAGGCCCCCCACACACCTCCGTGGAGGTGGATGGGTCAATCCACCCCACCCACCTCCTAATAAGAACAGATACTACACTTGATCTTAGCCAAAGGAAGACCCAAGACAATGGCATGCAGTTTTGGCGCGAAGATGAACGGACTATAAGAAAAAGCTGCAAAACCACACAAGGGTGTTGGAGGTCTTGTTTTTTGGAGTTTGGAGGTTGGAGGTTGGAGTCAGCTTTTGCACTGAGTTGTAGAGTTGAGTTAAGAAGGTGGGAGTCAGTTTTTGTTGTGGTTGAGTTGAGTTAAAGGGGAGTTGAGTCAGCTCTTCACAGGGCCCTCGCTCTGGGGAAGGTGTGCTTAACTCCAGCAGCTTTTTGCTTAGGAGCCAACCGAGGAGCAAATAGAAGAAACCGACGCAACATCGAGGAGGAAAACCGAACCGATTAACAACGTAAAATCGACCCCAGAGGGACCCCGAGCTGAAATAAGTGCCCCCAGAACCCCAGAGTTGATGGGATTGTGAGTATGGCCCAAACCCCCTCACAGACTCAATTTAGGATAGGAATTGATAATAAGGGTGGAAGTGGGAGGTGGGGTTGTGTGTGGGCGGAATGTTTCAACCTCTTATCTTCCCCTTCCCTGTTGCGAGAATTTTTCGTGTTGTTGAGTGAGATTGTGCCATTACTGCTATTTACGACCTCTTCCTAGGCCCTCTATCTTTGTGTTTACTATTCTAAATAAACAACATTAGCCATTTTGCACTCTTACCCACTGTGTCTGGTGCCTCGTTACTCACCCACCATCATAAATCGCACGTACAGAACCTCAGGGGAGTGTGGATTCGAACCCACACCCCAAGCTTTCCTTACAGCTCATTCAATGTGTGGGTGGATATCTGGTGAGCCAGAAGCTTTTAATGAGCTCTTATTCACATATAAAGGTCAACTATACTCAAGCACTTCAGGATAGTTTTGCCATTGTGGCAGAATGGAGGCCAGAAGATACAGCAAAAGAAGCAAGACTGCTCGATTTAAGCATGTTGGTCTCAAATGACCAGTGTTAACGACTGAAATAAACTCAGAAAATGCTGGTAATACTCAGCAGGTCAGGCAGCATCTGTAGAGAGAGAAATAAAGTTAATGGCCAGAATTTTCTGGAGTCTGTGATTGGAGGTGGATCAGGTGGGAAATTTTTAAAAAGTTGGAGCGGGTCTGGAACCCGCCGTTATCCCGCCCCTACGTGCCTTTCCCTCAGGCGCGTTTGCCGGTGCAGCAGCGACCAGACTAGCTGAGGCAGGCGACCAAATTGAAATCATTATCAGCTTGTTATCAGACACTTAAGAGCCTTCACCCCCCCCCCCTTGCGCCCCCACCTTTCATATTTCCCTGTACGAACACGGGATTCACACAGCTCGGGAATGACTTTTGTGAACCTGAAGCGGGAGTTGAGTGACCATTGATCCAGTTGATTACTTGACAGCATTAAATGTACTATAAAAGCTCCAACCTCACAGCTTATTACTTTCCTCAGGCAGAAGCTGTTGTTGACCTCATTGCCAGCACAGATTTAACTTTCTACAGGCTGCAAGTGTTTCCAGCAAAGTCTCCATCCTCACTGGAAGAACCTCACACCATTGACAGATTGCTTCTGACAACTCTACTTGACTGCCATCTATTCCATCAGGATGGGTGCTGTTTATACTGTCTCACCTTGGTCCTCAGAATCTGACCACGATGAGCCCCAACAGCAGCAGCACCAGGCACACTAGCAGCAACAACACTTCCAACCTTGTCCGCTGCACAGGACAGAGGGCATCAGCACCCAAGCACATTGCTGCCCGGGAGGCCAAGGATGGCCTCATCATGGCCCGATTTACTTAACTTTACGCAGTACACCCATATGGCTGCTGTTTGCTGCGCCAGATTGGCACCACCCCATAGCAGCACCATAAGGGATCCCTACAATAACCAAGCCATTCCTTTCACACTGACCACCATGGCTGGAGATACCGTTATGTCTCACTAGTCACTGCGATTCGCTAAGCCACTTCCAAAAGTGCACACAAATGTGTCCAAGATGGGAAAGTGGTGAAAATAAAGATTTTACTGGTTTACAATACATAAATGGAAACTTGCCATTAACATTGACTAAAACACCCAAGTGGCTACCCTTGTGATTTCTACTTCTGTGTATTTTTTCTCTTCCACGTATTTCTACCAGTTGCTACCCATGTGGCTTCAGTAGGGGTAGAGGCAGCCTGCTCACTTCATGATCTTCACGGTGCGGCAACTGCAAGAGAATTGCAGGGAACAGCACCAACCCTTCTTTGACCTCACAAAGGCCTTTGGCATTGTTAACCTCAAGGGACTATGGAGCATCCTCCTCCATTTTGTCTGCCCCCAAAAGTCCATCTCCATCCTCCGCCTGCTCCACGATGACATGCAAACCGTGATCCTGACCAACGGATCCACCATAGACCCAATCCACATCCGGACCAGGGTCAAGCAGGGCTGCGTCATCGTGCCAACCCTCTTCTCGATCTTCCTCGCTGCAATACTCCATCTCAGGCTCAACAAGCTCCCCGCTGGAGTGGAACTAAACTATAGAATCAGTGGGAATCGGTTCAATCTTCGTCGCCTCCAGGCTAGAACCAAGACCGTTCCATCCTCTGTCGTCGAACTACAGTACGCGGATGACGCTTGCATCTGCGCACATTCAGAGGCTGAACTCCAAGCCATCATCAACATTTTCACCGAGGTGTACCGAAGCATAGGCCTTACACTAAACATCCGTAAGACAAAGGTCATCCACCAACTTGACCCCCGCCACACGGCATTGCCCCCGGTCATCAAAATCCACGGCACGGCTTTGGACAACGTGGACCACTTTCCATACCTCGGGAGCCTACTATCAGCATGGGCAGACATCGACGATAAGGTCCAACATCGTCTCCAGTGCACCAGTACAACCTTCGGTTGCCTGAGGAAGAGAGTGTTCAAAGATCATGCCCTCAAATCTGACACCAAGCTTATGGTCTACAGGGCTGGAGTGATACCTGCCACCTGTATGGCTCAGAGACGTGGACCATATACAGTAGACACCTCAAATCGCTGGAGAAATACCACCAACAATGTTTCCGCAAGATCCTGCAAATTGCCTGGGAGGATAGACGCACCAACGTCAGCGTTCTCGATCAGGCCAACATCCCCAGCAGCGAAGCATTGACCACACTCGACCAGCTCTGTTGGGTGGGCCACATTGTTCGCATGCCTGACACAAGACTCCCAAAGCAAGCGATCTACTCGGAACTCCTACACGGCAGGTGATCCCCAGGTGGGCAGATAAAATGTTGCAAAGACACCTTCAAAGCTTCCTTGATAAAGTGCAACATCCAGGAGAACCCCAGGTGGGCAGATAAAATGTTGCAAAGACACCTTCAAAGCTTCCTTGATAAAGTGCAACATCCCTGGGAATCCCTGGCCAAAGACCACCCTAAGTGGAGGAAGAGCATCCGGGAAGGCGCTGAGCACCTCGAGTCTCATCGCCGAGAGCATGCAGAAAACAAGTGCAGACAGCGGAAGGAGCATGTGGCAAATCAGATTCCCCACCCACCCACCTGTGACAGAGACTGTAATTCCCATATTGGACTGTTCAGTCACCTGAGATCTCACTTTTAGAGTAGAAGCAAGTCTTCCTCGATTTCGAAGGACTGCCTATGATGATGACCCATGTGGCTTCAGCAGGGTAAGAAGGTAGCCTGCTGTGACTGCTTTGACACTCTTGGCAGACGTACTCTGGATTTTGGAGCCTGTGATGGCCCCGCAAAAGTCTGTTCCTCCTGTGACTGGGCAGGGGCAGACTCAGCCATCGTGGTCTGAGGAGCTCTGACTGAGGGGGTGGCAACGGGGGAGAAGTGTAAGCACTTTGAGAGGAGCTCACATTTCCCTCTCCCCTCTTACTGTTATCCCTCTCATGGGCCACCCACACTTCACTGCTAGAAATGAGCTGGGGAGCACCTTGCTGCATATCAGTGGGACCCTGAGGACCCATGTCTACACTGACATCCCTCTTAGACAAGAGGTCTATGAGCCTCTGCCATCTATGCTCCATAGATAGCCATCTATTCACCATAGAAACCATGTGCTCCTGAGAGTGATACATTAGCTGCTCCATGCAGGTGGCCATCCTATCCAGGGAAGAGCCTACAGCCTACAGCAGAGGTGTATGTCTCTGCGCTGGTGCTGGGTGCACTCATGTCTGGTCATGCTGCAACCTCAGAGGCTGGAGGCTCCTCTGACGAGTGGTTCTGTGCTTCCTTCTGGACAGTGGGGGCTTTGGGGTGGGGGGTGGGGGCTCTTGATGGACCTGTGAGATAGTAAAGAGATGAGTTAGAAATGTCATCTGAAGAATGGGTACACATACCATTATGCACATGATGACCATTCAGCGGCTGATGACATCAGTCCCCATGTGAGCGACTGATGTATGCCATGCAGATGTATGATATGCAATTCTGTTATCAGGTTGCTGACATGTCCCCCTCTCTCCGTCTCCCACTTCCAGCATCTCGGTCACTCCCGAGACTTCCAACGCAGCTTCGTCTGCTGTTGTGAGGGTCGCAAATGGTGGAGGCCCACCTCCAGTTCTCTCCCTCTCCCTCTTATCCTGTAAGAATAGAAGGTTGAGTGAGATTGATGGTATGAGTGTAAGGAATGGATGGGTTACATCTTTAGAGGGAAACTATGATGGATTGGGGTGGCAATGCTAAGTGGGCTCCTTACATGTTGTTAATTGGTATGATTGCATTAGGATGAGGTTGAGTGTGAGGGGTGGCTAGTAAGATAGCGATGTGACAATGCAGATAGAGAGGGATGGGTGGATGTGCAAGGTATGTTGGTGTGAGTAAGGTTGTGCAAGAGTAGGGTTCGGAAGGCAAAGTGATAGAGACGTGATGAGAGGCACAGCAGGATGCAGTTGAGTGTGGCTTTGTACTCACCTTTTGAGATCTAATGAGATCATTGAAAAGTTTCCGGCACTGCACCCAAGTCCTCCTGAATACTGTTGACTTCCTTCTCAATTTGGAGCCCGGTTCTATTTGTCTCCCGGGGAGGTCTCTTCCATCCATTGGAAGGGAAGAGGACAACCCTGAGAGCTGTGACTCCTCCAAAAGGATATGAAGGGAGTCATCGGAGAATCTGGGTGCAACCCTCTGCCTCTGTGCAGCCACCTGTCCAACTGTTTGGAGCAATGAAATCCTCGTGTGTGCTGCCTCCACACTCCAAGATGATCCTTCAAGTGCAATGTGGCCATGGCTCCTTTAAATATATCAGCTGAAAACGCGTCATAGATGATGTCATCAGACCGGCACCATTTGGAGAACGAGGAAATGGCAGAGACTTTGAACAAATATTTTGTATTGGTCTTCACGGTAGAAGACACTAAAAACATCTCAATAGTGAATAATCAAGGGGTTATAGAGAGGGAGGAACCTAATACAATTACTATGACTAAAGAAGCAATAAGAACATAAGAAATAGGAACAGGAGTAGGCCATACGGCCCCTCGCGCCTGCTCCGGCATTCAATAAGATCATAGCTGATCTGATCATGGACTCAGCTTTACTTTCCCGCCCACCCCTCATAACCCCTTATCCTCTTATCGTTTAAGAAATTTTCTATTTCTGTCTTATATTTATTCAATGTCCCAGCTTCCACAGCTCTCTGAGGCAGAGAAGAAATTTCTCTTCATCTCTGTTTTAAATGGGCGGCCCCTTATTCTAAGATCATGCCTTCTAGTTCTAGTCTCCCCCATCAGCGGAAACATCCTCTCTGCATCCACCTTGTCAAGCCCCCTCATAATCTCATACGTTTCGATAAGATCACCTCTCATTCTTCTGAACCCCAATGAGTAGAGGCCCAACCTACTCAACCTTTCCTCATAAGTCAACCCACTCATCCCCGGAATCAACCTAGTGAACCTTCTCTGAACTGCCTCCAAAGCAAGTATATCCTTTCGTAAATATGGAAACCAATAATCAGTAAAATAATGGGACAAAAGGTAGACAAGTCTCCTGCACCTGAAGGCTTGCATCCAAGGGTCTTAAAAAACATGGCTGCAAAGATAGTGGAATCTACCCAAATTTCTTGGATTCTGGGGAGGTCCCAGCGGATTGGACAACTGCAAATGTAATGCCCCTATTTCAAAAAGGAGGCAGGCAGAAAGCAAGAAACTATACACCAGTTAGTCTAATATCTGTCGTTGGGAAAATGCTGGAGTCCATTATTAAGGAAGATGTAGCAAGACATTTTGGAAAGCATAATTGAATCAAGCAGAGTTAACATGGTTTTATGAAAGGGAAATCATGTTTGACAAATTTTCTGGAGTTCTTTGAGGATGTATAAGGGGGAACCAATGGATGTGGTGTATTTGGATTTCCAGAATGCATTTGATAAGGTGCCACATAAAAGGTTACTGCACAAGATAAAAGTTCATGGGGTTGGGGGTAATATATTAGCATGGATAGAGGATTGGCTAACTAAGAGAAAACAGAGAGTAGGGATAAAAGGGTCATTTTCCAGTTGGCAAACAGTAACTAGTGGGGTGCCACAGGGATCGATGCTGGGGCGAGTACAGATGCAGGGAAAGTGGGCGGGGGGGAAAGAACAAAAGGGATGTTCTGTCATAGGAGAGATTAAATGACAAAGGGGATAATGGTTCGAGGCAAAAGCAGATGGTAATGGGACAAATAAAGAAGCAAAAGATGGTCTAGAAGAGGTTTAAATGGGAATATCAGAATCATCAGCAACAGCTGGCGTCTGAAAAAAATGGGGGCAGAGGTTATGATCTGAAATTATGGAACTCAACCAAGCAGTGTTTTTGTGTTTCGGTGTGCTGCTGAATAGCACAGATTGAGCAGTTCATTTAACAGGTTTGAGAGGTTTCTTCAACTGTTAGAGCGGTTTTAAATTAATGCCTGCATGAATGAGTTTGCAAATGAGCATAAGAACATATTTACAATCTATATTAATGACTTGGATGAAGGGACCGAGTGTAATGTAGCCAAGTTTGCTGATGATACAAAGATTGGTGGGAAAGCAAGTTGTGAGGAGGACATAAAAAATCTGCAAAGGGATATAGACAGGCTAAGTGAGTGGGCAAAAAATTAGCAGATGGCGCATAATGTGGGAAAATGTGAGGTTATCCACTTTGGCAGAAAAAATAGAAAAGCAAATTACTATTTAAATGGAGAAAAATTGCAAACTACTGCAGTACAGAAGGACCCGGGGTTCCTTGTGCATGAAACACAAAAGGTTAGTATGCAGGTACAGCAAGTAATCAGGAAGGCAAATGGAATGTTGGCCTTTATTGCAAGGGGGATGGAGTATAAAAGCAGAGAAGTCCTGCTACAACTGTACAGGGTATTGGTGAGGCTACACCTGGAGTACTGCATGCAGTTTTGGTCTCCGTATTTAAGGAAGGATATACTTGCATTGGAGGCTGTTCAGAGAAGGTTCACTAAGTTGATTCTGGAGATGAGGAGGTTGACTTATGAAGATAGATTGAGAAGGTTGGGCCTATACTCATTGGAGTTCAGAAGAATGAGAGGTAATCTTATCAGAACATATAAGATAATGAGAGTGCTCGACAAGGTGGATGCAGAGAGGATATTTCCACTCATGGGGAAACTAGAACTAGGGGACAGAGTCTCAGAATAAGGGGACGCCCATTTAAAACTGAGATGAGGAGGAATTTTTTCTCTCAGAGGGTTGTAAATCTGTGGAATTCTCTGCCCCAGAAAGCTATGGAGGCTGGGTCAGTGAATATATTTAAGGTGGAGCTAGACAGATTTTTGAGCGATACGGGAATAAAGGGTTATAGGGAGCGGGCAGGGAAGTGGAGCTGAGTCCATGATCAGATCAGCCATGATCTTATTCAATGGCGGAGCAGGCTCGAGCGGCCAAATGGCCTACTCCTGCTCCCATATCTTATGTTCTTATTTAATTTGGCTGGGGAATGTGCAGGGCGGGCTTAATAGGCCCTATTATCGCAACATTGATTTCTGAAGTGAGATGGAAGCAACAACGGGGTCGCGACCTGCCACGTCGACTGCCTGCACCCGACCAGGTACAGAAACTTCCGACCAATATTGTAGGTCGATGACCTTTCATCAGAACTGGAAACAGTTAAGAGATGTACCAGGTTTTAAGCGAGTACAGATGCAGGGAAAATGGGCGGGGGGGAAAGAACAAAAGGGATGTTCTGTCATAGGATGGAAAGCAGGAGAGATTAAATGACAAAGGGGATGATGGTTCGAGGTAAAAGCAGATGGTAATGGGACAAGTAAAGAAGCAAAAGATGGTCTAGGAGAGGTTTAAATGGGAATATCAGAATCATCAGCAACAGCTGGCGTCTGAAAAAAATGGGGGCAGAGGTTATGATCTGAAATTATGGAACTCAACCAAGCAGTGTTTTTGTGTTTCGGTGTGCTGCTGAATAGCACAGGTTGAGCAATTCATTTAAAAGGTTGCAGAGGTTTCTTGCTGGTTCAACTGTTACAGTGGTTTTAAATTAATGCCTGCATGAATGAGTTTTCAAATGAGCATAAGAACATAAGAAATAGGAGCAGGAGTAGGCCACCTGGCCCCTCGAGCCTGCTCAGCCATTTAATAAGATCATGGATTCAGCTCCACTTCCCTGCCCGCGCCCCATAACCCTTTATTCCCTTATTGTTCAAAAATCTGTCGATCTCCGCCTTAAATCTATTCAATGACCCAGCCTCCATGGCTCTCTGGGGCAGAGAATTCCATAGATTTACAACCCTCTGAGAGAAGAAATTCCTCCTCATCTCAGTTTTAAATGGGCGGCCCTTTAATCTGCAACTATGTCCCCTAGTTCTAGTTTCCCCTATGAGTGGAAATATCCTCTTTGCATCCACCTTGTCGAGCCTCCTCATTATCTTACGTTTCGATAAGATCACCTCTCATTCTTCTGAATTCCAATGTGCAAAGGCGCAATCTACTCAACCCTCTCATCTCTGGAGTCAACCTAGTGAACCTTCCCTGAAGAGCATGGTGTATCTCCCTCTAGATGCCAGCAGCAGATGTAACCCTTCTTTTTAAAGAATCATAGAAATTTATGGCACAGAAGGAGGCCATTCAGCGCATTTTGTTTATACTGGCTGAAAAAGAGGTATCCAGCCTAATCCCGCTTTCCAGCTCTTGGTCCGCAGTCTTGTAGGCTTCGTCACTTCCATCACATAAAAGAGCTACAGTGGTGTAAATCATAGCAAGGAAATTCCAGGTTGTTGAATCTCATATTCTTCTCTTTGTTGCTGTCAGACTGGCAAAATGAAAATACTACCTTCTCATGGTTATGAATTGGGAAAATACTAACAATGAATTTTTGTGGCCATAGGGATTGTGCCAATGATCTCCCAGGTTTTCCCATGTTCATTGTATCTGTCCACCTCAATCATCTTTCTATAATGATCAACAATAAAACACGTAGCCTATGTGACAGTGGCGGCGGGACCAGAGAGAAGGCGGAGTGGCGATAAAAGGAGCGCAGAAGAGGAGGCCCGACACCAGAGGGAGCGGCAGCACGACCAGAGAGGCAAAAGTCGAGAGAGTGACGTTGTAAGGGGTGGTCCTGGGGGTCAGGTTCATCTCTGACCTACTTGAGCGGTTCGAATTGCTCCCACTCCCTTGGGCTCTAGACTCTGGATTTATTTGGGGGGGGTGATAAAGTGCAAAGGACAACTGGTTTGATGCAAAAGAACTTTGACTTTATTACAGACAAGAAAATACAATGTCAAACTTATAATCACTCTAATAAAGAACAATACATTACACACTCAAAGGGAGTTACAGTAAGAATTACACCTCCCACCTCCCAATACCTAATCCTAGCTAGGTTAGACTCCAGGGCGGGCAGGGACTATGCTTAGCAATCCTTTCTGGTCAGTTAGCGGTAGTTCGCGATTTCGGGGTTCGTTGAATTCTGTAGGTTCTGCTTGCCGTACCCCGAACATCGGAGGAGACTTCTTACTGCGCAATCTTCAGTTGGGTTGAGTCCACTGATGCGGTAAGGCGCGTTTTGGATCTATGGGGTAAGTACCCGGTTTCCTTCGTTAGAAATAGGTTCAAAGTCTCTTTAGGTAATGTTTTCACATGTTTGCATTCAGGACTTAGATTGTAGAGTGGAAACTTTCGATTCTTCGGTTTCTTCCTTGTGGAGTTTCATTTCGAAATTGGTCTATCGCGGTGGTACCACATTGGCTGTGGTTGGTTGCTGCCACGATGGTGATGTTCTTCCTTCCCTTTGGACTTTAGGACTTCAGGGCTGGAGAAGTTAGTTTACAACTGTCACGTTGGTTTCTCTCCTTTCTTGATGACATAGGCGTAGTATGGCACCTGGTGTAGTATGGCATACCCTTTGTTAAAACAGGGGGCCAGTTATACGTTTTGAGTTGTCCTAAGCTTCACACCAAATCAGTACAGAATTCTTTGTTTAAATTTGGCGGGCTCGTTAAAAGTTAATATGTCTTGGGTGGGTTGTTCTTCTAAATCTGTTTCCTGATGGAAATATTAGCTTCATAATCACAATGTCCTTTTGTGCTTGGTTTTTCGCATACAGGCTGTAGTGGGCCCTTTGTTTTTATTCATGCTGAAGATGGCTTTTCTCGGTTTAGTTTGATGGCTGGCCATCTCTGAGTTATTGTTGTAATGTTCATGCCTCTTGTGGAGAAGGGTTTTCGAATATCCATTTCTCCAGACAATTTACCTTAGTCCCAACACCAAGATAGTTCCAAATAATCAAGCAGGCTCCTTTAGTTCCTTAGGCCCGCCCACAGACTTGAATTTGTCTTGTTAAAGTCCAAAATTCAATTAAAGTTCGTAGTTTCTTCCATAAGCACTTTAGGATTTCAAACTTTTTGATAGATAGTCCCAAATTAAATTTCCTTTCCAATGAGCCCAAACACTGGGGGGCTTCCCATGAATTTTGATCTTTCAGTCATCAGAGTTAAAAATGTGACATTGGCATAAGTGGAGGAGCTGATTGATGAATAGCTGATGGGTATTTTTTTTTAAGTTTTAAGTTTATATCTGTTAAGTTAGTTCATGGTCTATTAAATAAAGGCATGGCAGGGCAGCTCAGTCCCGTGGAATGCATATCCTGTGCCATGTGGGAAGTCCTGAATGCTTCTCGTGGCCTGGACGACCACGTGTGCGGGAAGTGTCGCCAGCTACGGTGGTCAGAGATCCGTGTTTCAGAGCTTGAGCGGCAGCTGAAGTCACTGAAGTGCATCCGCAAGGCTGTGAACTTTGTGGATAGCACATTTCAGTAGGTGGTCTCCCTGCAGCTTAAGAGTGTGCAGGCAGAGAGAGAATGAGTGACCATCAGACAGAAGAGGAGAACCAGGCAGGTAGTGCAAGAGTTCCCCAAGTGCATTGCGCTCTCCAACCAGTATTCTCTTCTGAGTACTGATGGGATGATGGTTCCTCTGGGGAATGTAGCCAGAGTCAAGTGCGTGGGTGGCTCAGCTGCACAGGAGGGGGAAGAAGGAGAGTGGAAGAGCAATAGTGGTAGGGGATTCGAAATTTAGGGGAGCAGACAGTCGCTTCTGCGGCCACAGCAATGACTCCAGGATGGTATGTTGCCTCCCTGGTGCCTGGGTCACTGAGCGGCTGCAGGACACTCTGAGGGGGAGGGATGAGCAGCCAGAGGTCATAGTCCATATCGGTACCAATGATGTAGGTAGAAAGAGGGATGAGGTCCTGTAGGCAGATTTTAGGGAGCTGGGAGAGAGTTTAAAAAGCAGGACCTCAAAGGTGGTAAGCTCTGGATTACTCCCGGTGCCACATGATAGTGAGTACAGAAATAGGAGGATAGAGCAGATGAATGCATGGTTGGAGAGATGGTGCAGGTGGGAGGGCTTTAGATTCCTGAGGCATTGGGACTATTTCTGGGGGAAGTGGATTCATTGGGACCATTTCTGCGGGAGGTGAATCATGTACAAGCTGGACACTCTCAGCAGAGCCTGGACCAATATCCTCATGGCATGGTGCGGGGGGGGGGGGGGGGGCGGGGGTGGGGGAGAGAGGTGAGGGTTGCTTGTGCTGTTGGAGAGGGTTTAAATTAGCTTTACAGGGGAATGGGAAACTGAGAGTAGATTCAGAAGAAAGAGAAGCACAGCTGGAATTGGAAATCAGAAAACTAGAAGGTAAATTTAGAAGGCAGAGGAATCAAAGGATAAAAAATAGACAACAAGAGAGTTTGGCAGTGCTAAATAGTATATACTTCAATGCAAGGCATCTAGGGAATAAAGCAGTTGAACTGAGAGCACAGATAGACAATTGGGAGTATGATATTATAGCTATTACTGAGACATGTCTGAAAGAAGGGCAGGTATGGCAGTTCAACATTCCTGGGGATTGGAGGACTGCTAATGCTGTACCTTTGTTTAAAAAGGTAGAAAGGGATAGACCAAGTAATTACAGGCCAGTCAACCTAACCTTGGTGGTGGGAAAATTATTGGAGAAAATTCTGAGGGACAGGATAAATCTTCATTTAGAAAGACACGGATTAATCAAGGACAGTCAGCATGGATTTGTTAAGGGAAGGTCTCGTCTGACTAACTTGAGTGCATTTTTTGAAGAGGTAACAAGAAGGGTCGATGAGGGTAGTGGGTTTGATGCAGTGTATATGGATTTTAACAAGGCTTTTGATAAAGTCCCATATGGCAGACTGGTCAAGAAAGTAAAAGCCCATGGGATCCAAGACAAAGTATCAAGTTGGATCCAAAATTGGCTCAGGAGCAGGAAGCAAGGGGTAATGGTTGATAGATGTTTTTGTGACTGGAAGGCTGTTTCTTGGGGGATTCCGCTGGGCTCAATACTAGGTCTCTTGCTTTTTCTGGTATATAGCAATGATTTTGAATGTGGGGGTTATGATTAAGAAGTTTGCAGATGATACAAATATTGGCGTTGTGGTTGATAATGAAGAAGAAAGCTGTAGATTGCAAGAAGATATCAATAAACTGGTCAGGTAGGCAGAACAGTGGCAAATGGAGGAGGCGGAGCGGGTGTCCAGGGAGACCTACAAGAGGCCCATCAGTCGGCGGAAGTTTGTCAGAGGAGGAGGAGGAGGCGGAGCGGTGTCTAGGGAGGCCTAAAGAGGCCCATCAGTCAGCGGGAGTTTGTCGGAGGAGGAGGAGGCGGAGCAGGTGTCCAGGGAGACCTACAAGAGGCCCATCAGTCGGCGGAAGTTTGTCGGAGGAGGAGGAGGCGGAGCAGGTGTC
Organism: Pristiophorus japonicus; assembly: GCF_044704955.1. Lineage (NCBI taxonomy): Eukaryota > Metazoa > Chordata > Chondrichthyes > Pristiophoridae > Pristiophorus > Pristiophorus japonicus. Next base: position 84,902,576 of record NC_091979.1, on the reverse strand, counting down.
CAGGGAGACCTACAAGAGGCCCATCAGTCGGCGGAAGTTTGTCGGAGGAGGAGGTGGAGTTGGTGTCCAGGGAGACCTACAAGAGACCCATCAGTCGGTGGGAGTTCATCGGAGGAGACCGACCAGTGCAGCTGCAGCAGGGAGAGAAGGCAAAAAAGTAGAAAGAAATCGAAAGGTGACATCACAGCCAAGTGGGTAAGTGATTGGCTGGTGATTGGTGAGTAGCTTTTCTTTGTTTTTTCTTTATCAGTAAGTAACTTTTAGCATTGTTGTTGCCAAATTAAGTTAATCTAAGGGTTAAGTCATGGCAGGCGAGCTCGAACACGTCTTATGCTCCTCCGGTGCTATGTGGGAAGTCAGGGACGCTTCCAGCGTCTCTGACGAGTACATTTGCGGGAAGTGCATCCGCCTGCAGCACCTGACAGACCACATTGTGGCACTGGAGCTGTGGGTGGATTTACACTGGAGCATCCACGATGCTGAGGATGTCGTGAATAGCACGTTTAGTGAGCAGGTCACACCGCAGGTAAAGGGTACACAGCCAGATAGGCGATGGGTGAATAACAGGAAGAACAGTGGAAGGAAGGTAGTGCAGGGGTTCCCTGCAGTCATCCCCCTCAAAACAGATAGACCGCTTTGGGTACTGTTGAGGGGGATGACTCATCAGGGGAGAGCAGCAGCAGCCAAGTTCATGGCACCATGGGTGGCTCTGCTGCACAGGAGGACAGAAAAAGAGTGGGAGAGCTATAGTGTTACGGGATTCTATTGTAAGTGGAATAGATAGACGTTTCTGCGGCCGCAACCGAGACTCCAGGATGGTATGTTGCCCCCCTGGTGCAAGGGTCAAGGTTGTCTCGGAGCGGGTGCAGGACATTTTGAAGAGGGAGGGTGAACAGCCAGTTGTCGTGGTGCATATAGGTATCAACGATATAGGTAAAAAAAACGGGATGAGGTCCTACAAGATGAATTTAGGGAGCTAGGAGCTAAATTAAAAAGTAGGACTTCAAAAGTAGTAATCTCAGGATTGCTACCAGTGCCACGTGCTAGTCAGAGTAGGAATAGCAGGATGGCTCAGATGAACACGTGGCTTGAGGAGGGAGAAGGGACGGATTCAAATTCCTGGGACATTGGAACCAGATCTGGGGGAGGTGGGACCAGTACAAACCGGACGATCTGCACCTGGGCAGGACCGGAACCAATGACTTAGGGGGAGTGTTTGCTAGTGCTGTTGGGAAGGGGTTAAACTAATATGGCAGGGGGATGGGAACCTATGCAGGGAGACAGAGGGAAGTAGAATGGGGGCAGAAGCAAAAGATAGAAAGAAGAAAAGTAAAAGTGGAGGGCAGAGAAACCCAAGGCAAAAAGCAAAAAGGGCCACATTGCAGCAAAATTCTAAAGGGGCAAAATGTGTTAAAAAGACAAGCCTGAAGGCTCTGTGCCTCAATGTGAGGAATATTTGGAATAAGGTGGACGAATTAACTGCCCAGATAAGATGTAATTGGCATCATGGAGACATGGACCAAGGCTGGGAACTCAACATCCTGGGGTATTCAACATTTAGGAAGGATAGACAGAAAGGAAAAGGAGGTGGGGTGGCGTTGCTGGTTAAAGAGGAAATTAATGCATTAGTAAGAAAGGACATTAGCTTGGATGATGTGGAATCGGTATGGGTGGAGCTATGGAACACCAAAGGGCAGAAAACGCAAGTGGGAATTGTGTACAGACCTCCAAACAGTAGTAGTGAGGTTGGGGACAGCATCAAACAAGAAATTAGGGATGCGTGCAATAAAGGTACAGCCATTATCATGGGCGACTTTAATCTACATATTGATTGGGCTAACCAAACTGATAGCAATGCGGTGGAGGAAGATTTCCTGGAATGTATTAGGGATGGTTTTCTGGACCAATATGTCGAGGAACCAACTAGAGGGCTGGCCATCCCAGACTGGGTGATGTGTAATGAGAAAGGACTAATTAACAATCTTGTTGCGCGAGGCCCCTTGGGGAAGAGTGACCATAATATGGTAGAATTTTTTATTAAGATGGAGAGTGACATAGTTAATTCAGAGACTAGGGTCCTGAACTTTAGGAAAGGTAACTTCGATGGTATGAGACGTGAATTGGCTCGAATAGACTGGTAAAGGATAGTTAAAGGGTTGACGGTGGATAGCCAATGGCAAACATTTAAAGATCACATGGATGAACTTGAACAATTGTACATCCCTGTCTGGAGCAAAAATAAAACGGGGAAGGTGGCTCAACCGTAGCTAAGAAGGGAAATTAAGGATAGTGTTAAATCCAAGGAAGAGGCATAGAAATTGACCAGACAAAGCAGCAAACCTGAGGAGAATTTTGTAATATAGCAGAGGAGGACAAAAGGTTTAATTAGTAGGGGGAAAGCAGAGTATGAGGGGGAAGCTTGCTGGGACATAAAAACTGACTGCAAAAGCTTCTATAGATATGTGAAGAGAAAAAGATTAGTGAAAACAAACGTAGGTCCCTTGCAGTCAGATTCAGGTGAATTTATAATGGGGAACAAAGAAATGGCGGATCAGTTGAACAACTACTTTGGTTCTGTCTTCACGAAGGAAGACACAAATAACCTTCCGGAAATACTAGGGGACTGAGGGTCTAGTGAGAAGGAGGAACTGAAGGAAATAATTATTAGGCGGGAAATTGTGTTAGGGAAATTGATGGGATTGAAGGCCGATAAATCCCCGGGGCCTGATAGTCTGCCTCCTGATAGTACTTAAGGAAGTGGCCCTAGAAATAGTGGATGCATTGGTGATCATTTTCCAAGTCAATCGACTCTGGATCGGTTCCTATGGACTGGAGGGTAGCTAATGTAACACCACTTTTTTAGAAAGGAGGGAGAGAGAAAATGGGTAATTATAGACCAGTTAGCCTGACATCAGTAGTCGGGAAAATGTTGGAGTCAATTATTAAAGATGAAATAGCAGCACATTTGGTAAGCAGTGATGGGATCGGTCCAAGTCAGCATGGATTTATGAAAGGGAAATCCTGCTTGACAAATCTTCTGGAATTTTTTGAGGATGTAACTAGTAGAGTGGACAAGGGAGAACCAGTGGATGTGGTGTATTTGGACTTTCAAAAGGCTTTTGACAAGGTCCCACACAAGAGATTGGTGTGCAAAATTTAAGCAAATGGTATTGGGGGTAATGTACTGACGTGGATAAAGAATTGGTTGGCAGACAGGAAGCAGAGAGTCGGGATAAACGGGTCCTTTTCAGAATGGCAGGCAGTGACTAGTAGGGTGCCGCAGGGCTCAGTGCTGGGCCCCAGCTAGTTACAATTTACATTCATGATTTGGATGAGGGAATTGAGTGTAATATCTCCAAGTTTGCAGATGACACTAAGCTGGGTGGCAATGTGAGCTATGAGGATGACGCTAAAAGGCTGCAGGGTGACTTGGACAGGTTAGGTGAGTGGGCAAATGCGTGGCAGATGCAGTATAATGTGGATAAATGAGAGGTTATCCACTTTGGAGGCAAAAACACGAAAGCAGAATATTATCTGAATGGTGGCAGATTAGGAAAAGAGGAAGTGCAACGAGACCTGGGTGTCATGGTACATCAGTCATTGAAAGTTGGCATGCAGGTACAGCAGGTGGTGAAGAAGGCAAATGGTAACTCGGGGATTTGAGTATAGGAGCAGGGAGGTCTTACTGCAGTTGTACAGGGCCTTGGTGAGGCCTCACCTGGAATATTGTGTTCCGTTTTGGTCTCCTAATCTGAGGAAGGACGTTCTTGCTATTGAGTGAGTGTAGCGAAGGTTCACCAGACTGATTCCCGGACTGGCAGGACTGACATATGAGGAGAGACTGGATCGACTGGGCCTGTATTCACTGGAGTTTAGAAGCATGAGGGGGGATCTCATAGAAACATGTAAAATTCTGACGGGACTGGACAGATTAGATGCAGAAAGAATGTTCCCGATGCTGGGGAAGTACAGAACCAGGTGACATAGTCTAAGGATAAGGGGTAGGCCATTTAGGACTGAGATGAGGAGAAACTTCTTCACTCAGAGAGTTGTTAACCTGTGGAATTCCCTACCGCAGAGAGTTGTTGATGCCGGTACATTGGATATATTCAAACAGAGTTCGATATGGCCCTTACGGCTAAAGGGATCAAGGGGTATGGAGAGAAAGCAAGAAAGGGGTACTGAGGTGAATCATCAGCCATGGTCTTATTGAATGGTGATGCAGGCTCGAAGGGCTGAATGGCCTACTCCTACACCTATTTTCTATGTTTCTATAACCTCCCTGCTCTTGTATTCTATGCCTCGGCTACTAAAGGCAAGTATTTCGTATGCATTCTGAACCACCTGTAAGAATAAAAGTGTTTAGTAATGATAAAAATAGATTCTGTATATATATAAATGTTAAAAGTGTAGATTATACGGAAACGCTGCAGTTTTGAAAGAAACAAAATGGATAACTTCCCTAAGTTCATGTCTCCTCTGGCTGGGCAGAGCTCAAGGAACAAAGGAAGCATGGCTTTGAAACTCCCCAAACTAGAAATGGTGTTATTTGTGTAGGGGGTGGTGTGTGGGGTCAGGTTCACCTCTGACCTTCTGAGCAGTTCGAATCGCTCCCACTCCCTGGGTTCTAGACTTTGGATTTTTTTGGGGGGTGTGACAAAGTGCAAGAGACAACTGGTTTGGTGCAAAGAACTTCAATTTCTATTAAAGACAAGAAAATACAATGTCAAACTTATAATCACTTGAATAAAGCACAGTACATCACACATTGAAAGGATGTACCACCTCCCAATACCTAACACTGATTAGGTTAAACTCCAGGGCAAACAGGGATTATGCTCACCAATCCTTTACTGGTAGTTGGCAGTGGTTCGCGATTTCAGGGTTCGCTGGATTCTGTAGGTTCTGCTTGTCACACCCCGAACGTCGTAGAAGTCTTCTTACTGCGCAATCTTCAGTTGGGTGGTGTCTGCTGATGCGGTAGGGCGCATTTTGGATTTATGGGGTATGTACCCACTTTCTTTCGTTAGAAATAGATTCAAAGTCTCTTTAGGTAATGTTTTCACCTGTTGGTAGTCAGGCCTAGGCTGTAGAGTGAAAACTTTAAATTCTTCGGTTTCTTCCTTGCGGAGTTTTGTTTCGAAGTTGGTCAATCGCAGTGTTTTTGGTGGTACCACGTTGGCTGTGGTCGGTTGCTGCCGTGATGGTGATGTTCTTCCTTCCTTTTCGGTTGCAGGATGTTGAGGCTGAAGAAGCTTGTTAAAACTGCTGCCTTTCTCCCTCTGATGCATAGCTTAACATACCATAGCATTGCATATCCTTTGTTAAAGCAGGGCCCAGTTATACATTTGCAGCTGTTCTAATCTTCACGCCAAATCAGCCCGGATTCATTGTTTAATTTTGGCGGGCTTGATATTTCTTTGTCATATTTTGGCGAGCCCATTAAATGTTAACCTTTCTCGGATGTGTCGATCTTTTAAATCTGTTTCCTTGATGGAAATATAAGCTTTGGCATTTACAATGTCTGTCTGTGCTTGGGTTTTCCATGCGGGCTGGATGTGCCATTGTTATTATGTATGTGCTGGAATGGTTTTCCAGGTCAGGATGATGGTGAGCTATCTCTGAGTTAATTGTTGCTATGTTAATGTCTCATGGGGAGAAGGGTTTTCAAGTATCCACAATTCTCCAGACAATTTGCTTTAGCTTCAATACCCCAGACAGCTTCAATACTCAAACTGGCTTCTTTGAAGGATAGTTCCTTTGGTTCGTAGCCCAGCCCACACAAACCCAATCTGCCTTGTAAAATCCCAAATTCGATTAAAGTTCGTAGTTTCTTCCATGCGCACTTTAGGATCTCAAACTTTCTGGTAGATAGTTCCAAATTAAATTTCCTTTCCAATGAGTCCAAACACTGGGAGGTTCTCCCACGAATTTTGCAACTCTACAATTGAAAAGCCATTAACCTAATCAAGGAATGGCACTGGGCCTCCAGACAGACACATGTATAAGGAGAAACCAATCAGGAACGGCCCTGGAAACAATACCCAACCCTGAGGCTATGCGGGTGGGAGGGGGGAGAGGGGGGAGGTGAGGGTTGCTAGTGCTGTTGGAGAGGGTTTAGAAACATAGAAACATAGAAAATAGGTGCAGGAGTAGGCCATTCGGCCCTTCGAGTCTGCACCACCATTCAATAAGATCATCGCCGATCATTCAACTCAGTACCCCTTTCCTGCTTTCTCTCCATACCCCTTGATCCCTTTAGCCGTAAGGGCCATATCTAACTCCCTCTTGAATATATCTAACGAACTGGCATCAACAACTCTCTGCGATAGAGAATTCCACAGGTTCACAATTCTCTGAGTGCAGCTTTCCAGGGGAATGGGAACCTGAAAGTAGATTCAGAAGGGAGAGAAACACAGCTGGAATTGGAAAGCAGAAAATTAGAAAGTAAATTTGGAAAGCAGAGGAAACAGTACCCAAAGGTCAAAAGCACTCCCTCCTGCACCACCTCTGCAACCACGCATTCATCTGCTCTATCCTCCTTGTTTCTGTACACACGAGCACTTACCAGGAGTAATCCAGAGATTACTACCTTTGAGGTCCTGTTTTTTAATCTCTCTTTTAGCTCTCTAAAATCTGCCTGCAGGACCTCATCCCTCTTTCTACCTATGTCATTGGTTACCGATATGGTCCACGACCTCTGGCTATTCACCCTCCCCCCTCAGAATGTCCTGCAGCCGCTCAGTGACATCCTTGACCCTGGCATCAGGCAGACAACATACCATCCTGGAATCTCATCTGTGGCCGCAGAAACACCTACCACTATTGCTGTTCCACTCTTTTTCCTCCCCCCCCGTGCAGCTGAGCCACTAGTGGTACCGTGGACTTGGCTCTGGCTGCACTCCCCAGAGGAATACTGGTTGGAGAGTGATGTGCAGTCAGGGGACTCCTACACTACCTGCCAGGCCCTCCTCTTCTGTCTGGTGGTCACCCATTCTCTCTCTACCTGCACACTCTTAAGCTGTGGGGTGACCACCTCTAGAAACATGTTATCCATGAAGTTCTCAGCCTCGCGGATGTACTGCAGTGATTCCACAGATCTTGAGCTGCCTTAGCTGGCGATACTTACTATAATGTATGTACATAAGGTCTGCCCACCACTAGGGGGCACTACCATAGGAGGTCCTAGGGTCATAGGTACACTCGTGCTAGGCCCGGTATATAACCTGAACTTCACCTTTGTATCTTCACTTCTGGAAGCCATTAAAGACTGACCAGGGTACACCTAGTCACTGGCTCACAGTACGGAGTTCATTGTATCATTTCATGCACTACAACTGGCGACAAGGTAAATACGAACCCAGGCAACAGTATGGCGAGCACAGCACGATCGAGTACTGTTGGAATTCTCGAGAGATTCAATGAGGGAGAGAATTGGGGAGATTTCACGGATCGTCTTGACCAGTATTTCGTGGCAAATGACCTAAACAAAGACGAGGATGCAGAGAAGCGCAGGGCAGTTCTTCTCACCGTCTGTGGCCCCATGATCTATGCACTCATCAAGAATCTGCTCTCACCCACTCTTCCTACAGAAAAGGATTACAAAGAACTGTGTGCTCTAGTTCAGGAACACCTTAAACCCATAGAAGGAATCCTCATATGCAGATATCGCTTCTATACACACGTTCGTCCAGAAGGCCAGGATCTAGCGGCATTTGTTGCCGACCTGAGACGTCTTGCAGGGCCTTGCAAATTTGGGCCTGCATTGGAAGACATGCTGCGTGACTTTTTCGTGATCGTGGTCAACCACAAGGCAATCTTATGTAAGCTGCTGGCTGCGGAGGCGCCGGACCTCAGCAAGATCATCACCATCGCCCAGGCTTGCATGTCCATGCAGAAAAACATGAAGCAGATATCGCAACAAAACAGGAACTCCACGGCAAGCACTGTGTACTTGCATCGACGGCCAGCAGAGCTGCACATGGCAGGGCCTACTCGACTGCGTCTTCCAGACCGGGAGCCACTCAAAGTTCACCATCAAAGGCCTACTCGACTGCATCAGCAAGACTGGGAGCCACTCAAAGTTCGCCATCGAGGGCCTACTTGACTGCGTATGCGAGAACGAGAGCCGTTCAAAGTTCGCCATCGAGGGCCTACTCGACTGCGTATGCGAGAATGGGAGCTGCTCAAAGCCGGCCATCAGGCGCAAATCCGAGCTCAACGTGTTGGCATTGCGGCGGCAATCACCGACCCCACCAGTGCAGCTTCAGGCAGTATGTATGCAGAGGGTGTGCAAAGATGGAGCATTTTCAGCGGATGTGTCCGCAGCGGAGCAAGCGAGCTGCGACACACCACGTGGATGATCAATTCAGCGTGGATCTGGCAATGCAGCCCGAGGCGTTCCTAACAAAGAGCCAACCGATAATCATGGAGGTAAAATTAAACGGCGTGCCGGTATCCATGGAATTAGACACGGGTGCAAGTCAATCGATAATGAGCCAGAGGACTTTCGAAAAGCTGTGGGAGACCAAGGCAGAGAGACCCAAGCTGAGTCCGATAAATGCAAAGTTGCATACCTACACCAAAGAGCTCATACCAGTGATCGGTCGTGCAGCAGTAAGAGTGTCGTACGAGGGAGCGGTTCATGATCTACCGTTATCGATTATCCCGGGCAATGGCCTATCGTTATTCGGCAGGAGTTGGCTCGAGAAAATAAAATGGAAATGGTACGATATCAAAGCTTTGTTATCAGCGGATGATGATTTGTGTACTTAAGTGCTGAGCAAATTTCCCTCACTGTTTGAACCGGGAAATGGCAGCTTCAAGAAAGCCAAGGTGCAGATTCACCTAGGCCCAGACGCAAGGCCCATCCATCACAAAGCCAGGGCGGTCCCGCACATGATGAGAGAAAAGGTCGAGCTCGAATTGGACAGGCTACAATGTGAGGGGGTCAGCTCACGGGTCGAATTTAATGAATGGGCCAGTCCCATTGTTCCGGTGTTAAAGAGCGATCAGGATTTGTGGAGACTACAAGGTCACAATCAACCGAGTTTCGAAACAAGATCAGTACCTGCTACTGAAAGCTGATGACCTGTTTGCAACTCTATCCGGGGGAAAAGCGATCACCAAATTGGATCTAACATCAGCCTACATGACACAGGAACTGGTTCAATCATCAAAGAAACTTAGGTGCATCAACACGCACAAAGGACTGTTTATTTACAACAGGTGCCCTTTTGGCATTCATTCAGCGGCAGCCATATTTCAGAGAAACGTAGAGAGCCTATGAAATCTATCCCCAGGACCGTGGTATTCCAAGACAACATCCAAGTCACAGGTCATGACACAGTCGAACATCTGCACAATCTGGAAGAGGTTCTGCGTCATCTGGACAAAGTGGGACTCAGGCTGAAACATTCGAAGTGCGTTTTCATGGCACCTGAGGTCGAATTCCTTGGACGAAAGATTGCTGCAGACAGAATCAGGCCTACAGACGCGAAAACAGAGGCCATCAAAAATGCGCCCAGGTCCCAGTATGTGAGGGAGCTGCTTTCGTTCCTGGGTCTTCTCAACTACTTTGGTAACTTCTTAGCCAAATTGAGCACTTAGAGCCTTTGCACAAGCTGCTCAGAAAAGGAGACGACTGGATATGGGGTGAACTTCAAGACAGAGCCTTTGAGAAGGCTAGAAATCTGTTGTGTTCCCACAAGCTACTGGTACTGTATGACCCATGCAAGTGTCTAGTTTTGATCTGTGATGTGTCATCCTATGGGGTCCGCTGTATACTCCAGCAAGCTAATGTGTCAGGCAAACTACAACCAGTTGCATACGCGTCTTGAAGCCTGTCCAAGGCGGAAAGAGCCTACGGCATGATAGAGAAAGAGGCTTTAGCATGTGTTTATAGGGTAAAAAAAATACACCAGTATCTTTGGGCTTCGCTTCGAGCTGGAAACCGATCACAAACAGCTTATATTGTTATTCTCGGAACATGAAGGTATTAATACCAACGCGTCATCCTGCATCCAGAGGTGGGTGCTGATATTATCTGCCTATGATTATGTCATTCGCCATAGACCAAGCACCGACAACTGTACTAATGCATTGAGCTAGTTACCGTTGCTCACACCGGAAGTCGAAACGCCAAGGCCCACAGAGCTACTCATGGTCATGGATGCCTTTGAGAGTGAAGGGTCACCTGTCACTGCTCAACAAGTTAAGACCTGGACCAGTCAGGATCCGACCCTATCGGTTGTAAAACGTTGTGTTCTTAACGGGGACTGGTCGACCATCCCCAAGGAAATGGGTGAAGAAACCAAACCATACAGCCGTCGCAAAGATGAGCTTTCCATCCAGTCTGACTGTTTACTGTGGGGTAATCGTGTTGTAATGCTCAAGAAAGGTAGGGCGAGATTTGTACGGGAGTTACATAGTATGCATCCCGGTATTGTCATGATGAAGGCCATCACCAAGTCCCATGTTTCATGGCCTGGCATTGACTCAGACTTAGAGTCATGTGTGCATCAATGCAGCACTTGCATGCAGTTAAGCAATGCCCCAAAGGAAGCTCCTGTGGTAATGGCCATCCAAACCATGGTCTAGAATCCACATCGACTTTGCGGTCCTCTTCCTCAGTAAAATGTTTTTTGTGGTGGTGGATGCATACTCCAAATGGATAGAATTTGTGTGATCATATCATCCAGCACTTCCACTGCCACCATTGAGAACCTGAGAGCCATGTTTGCCACACATGGCCTGCCAGACATCGTTGTCAAAGACAACGGACCATGTTTCACGAGCCTGGAGTTTCAAGAGTTCATGAAATGCAACAGCATAAAAGATGTGAGGTCAGCCCCGTTGAAACCTGCGTCCAATGGTCAAGCGGAACGGGCAGTTCAAACCATCAAGCAGGGCCTGAAACACGTAACTCACGGTTCCTTGCGGACACGCCTGTCATGCATACTGCTGAGTTACAGGACAAGGCCACACACACTCACCGGGACCCCCACTGCAGAACTATTGATGAAGAGAGGCCTCAAAACCAGGCTTTCTCTAGTCCATCCTGACCTTAACGATCATGTCGAAACTCAACGTCAATGCCAGCAGTGGTATTACAACCACACCGCAGTGTCACACGACATACCTGTAAATGACCCAGTGTATGTACTTAACCATGGTCAAGGGCCCAAGTGGCTCCCGGGCAATGTTACAGATAACGAGGGTAACCGGGTGTATATGGTTAAGCTCAAGAATGAGCAGATGTGCAGGAAACACATTGATCAAATTAAGCTAAGATACACTGATGAAGAAGACACCGCGAGCTTAGACGACAAACCAACTCACGTCCAGCCATCAGAAGAACCCACTGTGGTCAACACCCAACCCCAAGTCGTAAAAGACTCAGAAAGCACTGGGATTGTACTGAGATGGTCAACCAGGGAGCAAAGGGCTCCGGACCATCTGAACTTGTAATATGGACTTGTGCCAAGAACTGGGGGGGAATGATGTAATGTATGTACATAAGGTCTGCTCACCTTATGTATGTACGTTACATCATTCCCCCCCAGGCAGATCTTATGTACATACCAGGGGGCACTACCATCAAAGGTCCTAGGGTTATGCTGGGCCCGGTAGATAACCTGAACTTCACCTTTGTATCTTCACTTCTGGAAGCCATTAAAGACTGACTAGGTTACACCTAGTCACTGGCTCACAGTACGGAGTTCATTGTATTATTTCATACACTACATTTACTGCAGACGTGGTCATCGACGCCAGGAGAAGCTTCCAGGACTTCGCACATGGCAGAGAATGTCTGTATTTAGTAGATTAAGAAGTAACTTAGCAGAAATAAAATTAAAACATAAAAAAAAAACACTGACCAGTTCCTTCAATTGTGCCAGTGTCACTTTTTTAAATCTGATGTCACTCTTTCGAATTCTGCATCTGTTGAGTTGTTCTGCTCCCAACTCTGCACTTGCATAGGTCTGGCACCTCCGGTCTCGGGGCTCCTCTGTCGCACTCTTTAGTTACTCAGTCTCCACTCCCAGCTCTGCTCTCGCACAGGTCATAGAAACATAGAAAATAGGTGCAGGAGTAGGCCATTCGGCCCTTCAAGCTTGCAACACCATTCAATAAGATCATGGCTGATCATGCAACATCAGTACCCCATTCCTGCTTTCTCTCAATACCCTTTAGACATAAGGGTCACATCTAATTCCGTTTTGAATATATCTAAAGAACGGGCCTCAACAACTTTCTGTGGTAGAGAATTCCACAGGTTCACAATTCTCTGAGTGAAGAGGTTTCTCCTCATCTCGGTCCTAAATGGCTTACCCCTTATCCTTAGATTGTGACTCCTGATTCGGGACTTCCCCAACAATGGGAACATTCTTCCTGCATCTAACCTGTCCAATCCTGTCAGAATTTTATATGTTTCTATGAGATCCCCTCTCATTCTTCTAAATTCCAGTGAATATAAGCCTAGTCGATCCAGTCTTTCTTCATATGTCAGTCCTGCCATCCTGGGAATCAGTCTGGTGAACCTTCGCTGCACTCCCTCAATTGCAAGAATGTCCTTCCTCAGATTAGGAGACCAAAACTGTACACAATATTCAAGGTGTGGCCTCACCAAGGCCCTGCAGAACTGCAGTAGGGCCTCCCTGCTCCTATACTCAAATCACCTAGCTATGAAGGCCAACATGCCATTTGCCTTCTTTACCGCCTGCTGTGCCTGTGTGCCAACTTTCAATGACTGATGCACCATGACACCCAGGTCTCGTTGCACCTCCCCTTTTCCTAATCTGTCACCATTCAGATAATATTCTGCCTCCCTGTTTTTGCCACCAAAGTGGATAACTTCACATTTATCTACATTATGCTGCATCTGCCATGCATTTTCCCACTCACATAACCTGTCCAAGTCACCCTGCAGCCTCTTAGCATCCTCCTCACAGCTCACACTGCCACCCAGCTTAGTGTCATCTACAAACTTGGAGATATTGCATTCAATTCCTTCGCCTAAATCATTAATGTATACTGTAAATAGCTGGGGGCCCAGCAACGAACCTTGCGGTACCCCATTAGTCACTGCCTGTCATTACAAAAAGGACCCGTTTATTCCTACTCTTTGCTTCCTGTTCTCTATCCACGTCAATACATTACCCCCAATACCATGTGCTTTAATTTTGCACACTAATCTCTTGTGTGGGACCTTGTCAAAAGCCTTTTGAAAGTCCAAATACACCATATCCACTGGTTTTCCCTTGTCCACTCTACTAGTTACATCCTCAAAAAACTCTAGAAGATTTGTCAAGCATGATTTCCCTTTCATACTAACTTGGACCGATCCTGTCACTGCTTTCCAAATGCACTTCTATTACGTCTTTAATAATTGATTCCAACATTTTCCCCACTACTGATGTCAGGGTAACCGGTCTATAATTCCTTGTTTTCTCTTTCCCTTTTTAAAAAAAAAGTGGGGTTACATTAGCTGCCCTCCAATCCATAGGAACTGATCCAGAATCTATAGAATGTTGGAAAATGACCACCAATGCATCCACTATTTCTAGGGCCTCCTCTGGTCTCCATCTACATGCCTTGCTTCTATAACCCTCAATAATCTTGCCTATCAAAAATCAATCAATTTCAGTTTTGATATTCTCAATTGACCTAGCTTCAACGGCTTTTTGTGGGAGGGAGTTCCAGATTTCCTCTACAATCTGTGCAAAGAAATGCTTGCTGACATCACTCCTGAATGGCCTAACTCCAATTTTAAGTGTCTGCCCCCCCTTGTTCCAGAGGAATCATTTCTGTCTATATACCCAATTAATATCCTTTAATCATCTTAAACACCTCATTTAGATCACCCCTTAACCTACTACAGTCAAGGAAATACAAGTCTAGTCTGTGCAACCTGTTTTCATAAATGAATCCTTTTAACCCCGGTATCATTCTAGTGAATTTACAATACACCCCTCCAAAGCCAATATTTCCTTCCTGAGGTGTGGTGCCCAGAACTGAACGCAGTACTTCAGATGGGGACTCACCAGAGTTTTATACAACTGTAACATAACTTACACCCCTTTGTATTACAGCTCCCTTGAGATAAAGGCCAACATTACATTAGCCTTTTTAATTATTTTTTGTATCTGTCCACTATCTTTTAGTGATTTCTGTACTTGGACCCCTAAATATCTCTGCTCCTTCACAGTTCTCACCAGCTATGAGCAAATTGACGTATATATACCTCAAAAACATTTCAAGATCATGTACTCAGAGGAACATCAGCATGCCGTTATGTATATTTTTCTGTCCACAAATGTTTGCGATTTTCAGTCTCAGAATTTTTGAAAAAATGTTAAATTCAAGGGGGCCGCTGCTGCTGACTGCCGCCCACTCCTGCAGATCCACCCAGTGCCACTTTGGAGGTGGCCTGGAGCGGGCAGGAGGGGTGAGCCGCCAGGAACCGCCCGCTGATGTTAGTGGACGGCCGAATGGCGCAACTGAGCTCCTGCCCGCAGAGCTCCCAGAATCCTGCAAGTGGGAGTCGGTGGGTCTCGACGGCAGAACAGGGATGAACCACTGGCTACAGGCTGATCTGTTCCTGACGGTAAGTCTGAAGAACCTGAAAAAAAGGTAAGTGAACTTTAAAAAAAAGTTCAACACCGACTTACCTGGATGGGGTCCCCTTAAGGTCTTCGGATAGTTTTTGTATCTTTTATTTATGACTATTATTTTCAGGTCTTCGAACCTCTGTGGGCCTGACTCCATCCTCGGCAGCACTTGGGCGACAAGCGCCTCTGCCGCCGAGAAAGCAACCTCCCACCCGTTGCCACCCAGATTGGCGGCATACGTCTTCCATTTGCCGCCCGCCGACCTTCGAGGGACCTTCTTCATGAGTATCCTGCCCAAAGTACCGTCTGGTATCTCAGCGGCCATCGGCGGCACTTTGGGTGGCATTTGGGCGGGCGGAGACCTTGCTGAAAATCAGCCCCAAGGTTAACTTGTTTAGTATATTTTATGCCCTTGTAATCCATGAAAATAAATGCCAATTTTATTGCTAAATTATTGATCATTTATAATGTAGCCATTTGGATTGTCCTGAATTCATAGATCACAACAGCAGTGAAACTGACAAAAATCTCAAACCTCAAAAAGGGACACTACAGCTTAAAATAATTACACATTTAAGTATATTTAAGAAGTTACACTTTCATTCACTACCATTCACTACTGTGGCTCTGAATGGTGAATGTGCCATCATATCAGCTTAGATTAGAGCCGAGTGCCTGATTAGCCACTATGCTTGCTGTGGTGCATTCTAATTAGAGTATCGGTAATATTTGGAATACGTTACCAATGGCAAGATTGGTATGCCAATACAACAAGATTTATATGTACTTCAAAGCTTGTAAATCTTGGTTTATGTGACAGGGCCACCTAAAATGAAAATTAGTAACCCACCAGGACCCCCATCCTCAAAAGACAAAAATTGCACCCCAACCCTCCACCAAAGACAAATTTGTACCTTGGAACCTGGAACCCAGGGCCACTGCCTACCGAACTTAAACTAAATTCATCCCCTGCCCCCCTCCCCCCAAATGCCCCACCCACTCAGGCTTAATCACCCATCCTTAATAAAGAACACCCCACCAGATCTTGCTCCCCACCCTTTCCTCTTATATATCCTACATTTGTCCCTTCTCTTCCCAATCTCTTAATTCTCTCCTCTTCTTCTCCTTCTTTCCCACTGCCCTCCTCTCCACCTTCTTCTTCCCCCAGTCTCCTCCCCTCCATTCCCCTTTTCTCCCCCTGTTCCCCCCTTCCTCTCTCAATCCCCTATTTCCTCCAACCCTCTCCTCTTCTATCCTTTCTCCCTCTCTCCCCTATCCTAGGAACAGCAGGTGGATGAGGAATGGGAGGGGCCCAAATATCGTGTCTCATGAGGCAACAGTGAGGCTAGGAATAAAAGATATTGGTAGAAATGATCCAGCTATGATTGGATAAATAATAGTGGAGTTCCACTCAATCTCATCGAGCTGGTAAACAGAGGAGAGGCATTGGAGGAGGATGATGTACCACTGCCACTGTAACAGGCTATAGAGATATTGATGAGGATGTGGAGGGATAATGCATAGCAGTCACAGAAAATATCATTGATGATGTTAGTTAGGGTTGCTTTGGTGCTGTAGGAAGAATGGAAACCAGATTGGAGAGATTTAGATGTCAGCCTTGGCTCAGTGATAGCACTCTTGCCTCTGAGTCAGAAGGTTGTAGGTTCAAGGCCCACTCCAAGACCTAAGCACATAATCAAGACTGACATTTCAGTACCGTACTGAGGCAATGCTGCATTATTGGAGGCTGTCTTTTGGATGAAATGTTAAACCAAGGCCCCATAGTACTATTCGAAGAGCAGGAAAATGCTTCCGGTGTCCGGGCCGACATTTATCCTTTAACTAACACCATTAAAACAATTCAATTGGTCATTTATCTCATTGCTGTTTGTGGGTCCTTGCTATTTGCAAATGGTTCAGGGATGAATATTGGCCAGGACATCCAAAGAACTGCCCTACTCTTCTTCGAAGAGTGCCATGGGATCTTTTATGTCTATCTGAGAGAGCAGACAGAGTTAATTTTTCATCGAAGGACAAATACTCAAAGCTCTGAACAAAATTGAGTTTTTTGCCGTTTGTCACAAGACTTGCTGATTTGAAATCCCTGCACACCTAATTTTTGTCTTCTTGACATTCACATAAACAAAACTGAATATTTACATTGATGGATGGAATATAAGGCTACTGATAAGCCAATGTTTAGCAATTATAGAACTCAGACACTTGAATACTCAAAATTGGGTGCAGGGTTCGTGATGCGCTATTAACCCATGCCTGTTGATTGCAATGCAGGCAGGACTGTTTGCTCATTTCCATGATTGCTGCAAGCAGCCCGCACTCCTGGCGCTGTTCATTGGCTGCACACATCAGCAGGGGGCTCAATATAGTGAGTGCCTAGAAGTATTTAAGTTAGCCTGCACCTCTTAAAGGCTACTAGTGGTGCTGAGATCATTCTGAGTATTGTGCTGTGGAAGAATCAACAATGGCTGAACATGGGAGAGCGCGCGCATCAAGGTTCTTGGATACTGCACTACAGGTATTGGTGGAAGAGGTGGAAAGGAGAGGTGACCTGTATCCTCAAGGGGCTGGAGGCCCTCCAGACTCATGCTCAGAAGGCAGTGGTAAGAGATAGCAGCAGAAGTCAATGCCAGGACTATTGCTCCAAGAATATGGATGCAGTGCAGGAAGAAGTTTAATGATCTCACATGAGTTATTAAGGTCAGTGAGTGCATCTTCAAATGCCATAGCCTACCAACTGTACCACTAGCCTCATCCACTGCTCAATTCACTACACCCCCATCACTCACTTATCAACAATCTTGATCAATCAGGACTCATACCTAATATTCATATGTTTTACCTCACCCTCACACACTTAACACTGTTGTAAGCCTCGCACCCACATCTCACAGCATGCACACACTGGCAGCTATTCAACCATGACAGACGCATCAGCCAAACAGATTGCACGACACTCATTAACACACTCTCTCTTGCAGGAGAAAGTAGCACATAACAGCAGGCAGCAACAAAGAACTGGAGGAGAGGTATATTTTAACCTCCATGGAAGAGATAGTGCTGGCCATTATATGAGGGGCAACTCTGAGGCCATGGCCACTAACTAGGCTGGAAGGATCAATGATTGGGGTATCTGCATATCTAATCCTCCTTTTCTTATCCCACTTCCAGCTCATCTCTAACTTTTCTGACTTACAAGCTGCAGATGGTATACGTGTGGACTTCTTATTTTCTCTTCTCCCCTCACAACAACCCAACCCTTGTCCCTTTAACATTTAACAAGGAACTGGAACCTTCCCAGGGAGTGGAGGAAGAGAAAGAAAAAAGTGAAGCTGAAGAGACACAGTCACTTGATTTCTTAACTCAGATACTGACACTGCACGTAATTTAGAGGATAGGATAGAGGTAGAATCTGCATGTGGTGAGACACCAGGCACAAGAGTGTTGGAGCCAGGGCAGGGGGCAAGGATAGCACAGGTGCCAGTTCACCAGAGGGCAAGGTTGCACAGTAGTTCTGCTGCAGTGGATTCAGATGTGGATTTCGATGGGTCAGGCTACAGAAGGCGGCTGATGGGTGTACGCACCCAAATGCTTGGTGTGCTGGGAAGCCTCCTGGAAAGCCTCTGGAAAGCTTGCATTAACAGTGTCAAGGAGCATGGAGGAGTCCCGCACCAAGTTGGCACAGGGCTTTGCGCAAAGTTTGAAGCCTATCCTTTCTAACATGGAATAGGTGGTCACCTCCATCAACACACCTGTGGAGCCAATCATGATGCAGTGTCTGATGGTCGATGTCTCAGCTTTCATTGCAGCACAAGCGGCATCCAGCCAATGTCAGACTGCTGCACTGGAAGCTCAGACTGTTGTTATGCAATCTCAGCTTGCTGCCAAGGAAGTTCAAGATGGCTCTGGATACCAGTATGCAAAGGGACTTCTAGGGTGTCACAGCACTCCAGCAATCTATCCTCCAAAGAGTACTAGGATTGTTGAGGCCCTGAGTGGCAGTGGCTCCATGGAGTACAAACCTGCTTCTTCTCTCAGGATGACAGCATTCGTCCTCCCACCCCTGCCACTCCATCAATGTCCTTGCTATTGCCGATCAGCCAGCCCAGACTGCTGCAGCCCAGGCCGAGATGGTGCAGTCTGCAGCCGGGCCTTCTAGATCCAGATCTGCTCAAGGTTGCCCTCCAAGGCCATCTGTAGCCTTCTGAATGTAAGCAACATTCCAACGTCATGCTGTAACCATTGGGGAAACACCTGGCAAGAGTACTAGGACAGGCAACGGTACATGGAAGAGGCACTAAGGGAATACACAAGGGTCATTTCTTTATTTTTGTATGCACTATGGCATGATTTAATTTATAAATTTGGATTGGAAAGTGTATTTCTGGGCAGAAAGGGGCTGTCTAGGTTCCAGCCTCCCATCCTCTTCTTCCTCTGTCTCCTCCTCTTCCACCTCCCTCTTCTAGAAGCTCTCTGTGGCCTCTGCTCATTCTCTCACTCATGATCAATGCCAAGAGGAACCCCAACTCAGCCACCCATGTCGGTACTCAGCTAGTTTGTGCACAAACCCTTCAGTCACAAAAAAAAGTACTTCAGCACCAGCCAGGCCACTCCCTGCAGACTATTGAAACTTTAAACAAGTATGAAAAAACACCTAAAATGTGCAGAATGGCAGCAACAGCCAGAAGAAATAATCCAGTAAATATCCTTCAAGTTGTTGATGATCCCTTTAAATAGCACTGGTGGATGGGGGAAGGGTTCTTCATGACGGTTAATGTCAGGTTCAGCTGTATGAAGTATGAGGGCATAAACTGGAGTGTGGAGCTCCAAAATGGCAGTGCTGGCATCAAATCAGCGTGTAGCTGGATAGAAAATGGTTGGCAGACAGGAAGCAAAGAGTGGGAATTAATGAATCCTTTTCAGAACGGCAGGCAGTGACTAGTGGGGTGCCGCAGGGTTCAGTGCTGGGACCCCAGCTATTTATAATATACATTAATGATTTAGACGAAGGAATTGACGATGACACTAAGATGGGTGGCAGTGCAAGCTGTGAGGAGGATGCTAAGAGGCTGCAGGGGGACTTGGACAGGTTAGGTGAATGGGCAAATGCATGGCAAATGCAGTATAATGTGGATAAATGCGAGGTTATCCACTTTGGTGGCAAAAACAGGAAGGCAGACTATTATCTGAATGGTAACAGATTAGTAAAAAGGGAGGTGCAACGAGACCTGGGTGTCATGGTACATCAGTCATTGAAGGTAGGGCATGCAGGTACAGTAGGCAATAAAGAAAGCAAATGGCATGCTGGCCTTCTTAGCGAGAGGATTTGAGTATAGGAGCGGGGAGATCTTGCTGCAGTTGTACAGGGCCTTGGTGAGACCACACCTTGAGTATTGTGTACAGTTTTGGTCTCCTAATCTGAGGAAGGACGTTCTTGCTATTGAGGGAGTGCAGCGAAGGTTCACCAGACTGATTCCCGGGATGGCAGGACTGACTTATGAGGAAAGACTGGATCGGCTAGGCTTATACTCACTGGAATTTAGAAGAATGAAGGGGATCTCATAGAAACGTATAAAATTCTGACAGACTGGACAGGTTAGATGCAGGAAGAATGTTCCCGATGTTGGGGAAGTCCAGAACCAGGGGACACAGTCTAAGGATAAGGGGTAAGCCAAAAAGGACCGAGATGAGAAACTTTTTCACCCAGAGAATTGTGAACCTGTGGAATTCTCTATCACAGAAAGTTGTTGAGTCCAGTCCGTTGGACATATTCAAAAGGGAGTTAGATGTGGCTCTTATGGCTAAAGGAATCGGGGATATGGAGAGAAGGCTGGGGTGGAGCACTGAGGTTGAATGATCAGCCATGATCATATTGAATGGTGGTGCAGGTTCGAAGGGCCGAATGGCCTGCTCTTACATTTATTTTCTGTTTCTATGATCTGCTTGCTCTGCAGACTGCCGGCTATCATTAGGTGCGTACGAGCTGACCCTTTACGAAGATGGCGTTCACCGCAATTCCCGTCGGAAGTGTGCTTGCATGTCACAGACTCCATTTTCATAGCTTAAGGGTTCTGATTCCACGTGATTTAGTTTTGCTCACCCCAGCCTTTGATCAGCTCTAGTAGCCATGGTATTTATGTGGCTGGTCCAGTTGAGTTTCTGGTGATTCACATGATGTTTATGGCGGGGTCTCAGTGAGCGTAATGCCATTGAATGTCAAACAGAGGTGGTTAGGCTCTTTTTGGAAATGGTCTTTGCCTGGCACTTGAGTGGCACAAATATTACGTGCCACTTATCAGCCCAAACCTGTGTGTTGTCTGGTTCTTGCTGCCTGCAGGCATGAACTGCTTCATTATGAGGAATTGCAAATGGAAGTGAACATTGTGCATTTATCAGTTAACAACCCCACTTCTGACCTTGTGATGGAGGGCAGGTCATTGATCAAGCACTGTCCTGACGAATATCTGCAGCAATGTCCTGAAGCTGAAATGTTTGGACTCCTACAACTACAACCATCTTATGTGCCAGGTATCTTCCAGCCACTGAAGGGTTTCCCCCTTTATCCCCACTGACTTCAGTTTTAATAGAATTATCCAATGGCTGTAAAGCACTATGGGGCATTCTGAGGTCGTGAAAGGTGCGATGTAAATGCAAATCTTGTCTTTATCTAAGTTCAGGATCTTCGATTGCCTTTTCTCCTTCTTTCAGTGAATTATCACTTCAGTTCCTTTAGTAACTTATTGATTTCCAGAATCATTTATGAATTTTTAATGATTTTTCTCGTGCTGTCTTCATTTTGTTAACTTTCCACTGGTATAGGAATTTCACTGTTACAAGCATTAATTGAATTGGTATATATCACAAATTCTTTAATTGCATGTTCAACTGCCATTTGAAGAACTATTAAGACTCCAGAAATCTCTGCATATTGACTGAATTTTGGTCCTAAATGGTACCTCTTGGAGCAGATAGATAATCTTCATCTCACTTTACACTGGCTCTTGCATTTTTCCTGCATTATATATAAAAGTATCCATCTACATCATTGTCAAACCTTCACATACCTCCTCTTCATAATTATAACTGTTTTCTTAGAGTCAAAACAATCTGAAGCTCTTTGCTCCGCAAGCATACATAACATTATTATGTTCCAATGACTTTTTGTCAGATGTAATTCCAAAAATATTGTATTGCCTAAACAATAGTGAACAATAGGGTTAATTTCTTGATTGGCTACAACTGGTGCCAACATGGGATTGCTAATCATGAACTTGCAGGCCAGCAGTTGCTGAGGTTGGGAGTGCCTGATTGGGGAATTAGTCCTAAGTAGTTCATCTCAACGTCATTAGGGTCTTGCTGGGATTTGCAATTGTTATGTTATCTTTGTAATGATACAACACACGGCTGATGTTTTCCCAATTCAACCAGTTTTGATATAAACCTTTTTCTTGTCACAGTACAGTAAGCAGTGAGCCACCTATAACAATTCTGTGACATTTTCTTGTTCTCCACTGTACCAACAGTACCGCTTTGGGTACTGTTGAGGGGAATGACTCATCAGGGGAGGGCAGCAGCAGCCAAGTTCATGGCACCGTGGCTGGCTCTGCTGCACAGGAGGGCAAGAAAAAGAGTGGGAGAGCGATAGTGATAGGGGATTCAATTGTGAGGGGAATAGATAGGCGTTTCTGCGGCCGCAACCGAGACTCCAGGATGGTATGTTGCCTCCCTGGTGCAAGGGTCAAGGATGTCTCGGAGCGAGTGCAGGACATTCTGAAATGGGAGGGAGAACAGCCAGTTGTCGTGGTGCACATTGGTACCAACGACATAGGTAAAAAAAGGGATGAGGTCCTACAAAACGAATTTAAGGAGCTAGGAGCTAAATTAAAAAGTAGGACCTCAAAAGTAGTAATCTCGGGATTGCTACCAGTGCCACGTGATAGTCAGAGTAGGAATCGCAGGATAGCGCAGATGAATACGTGGCTTGAGCAGTGGTGCAGCAGGGAGGGATTCAAATTCCTGGGGCATTGGGACCGGTTCTGGGGGAGGTGGGACCAGTACAAACCGGACGGTCTGCACCTGGGCAGGACCGGAACCAATGTCCTAGGGGGAGTGTTTGCTAGTGCTGTTGGGGAGGATTTAAACTAATATGGCAGGGGGATGGGAACCAATGCAGGGAGACAGAGGGAAACAAAAAGGAGACAAAAGCAAAAGACAGAAAGGAGATGAGGAAAAGTGGAGGGCAGAGAAACCCAAGGCAAAGAACAAAAAGGGCCACTGTACAGCAAAATTCTAAAAGGACAAAGGGTGCTAATAAAACAAGCCTGAAGGCTTTGTGTCTTAATGCAAGGAGTATCCGCAATAAGGTGGATGAATTAATTGTGCAAATAGATGTTAACAAATATGATGTGATTGGGATTACGGAGACGTGGCTCCAGGATGATCAGGGCTGGGAACTCAACATTCAGGGGTATTCAACATTCAGGAAGGATAGAATAAAAGGAAAAGGAGGTGGGGTAGCATTGCTGGTTAAAGAGGAGATTAATGCAATAGTTAGGAAAGACATTAGCTTGGATGATGTGGAATCTATATGGGTAGAGCTGCAGAACACCAAAGGGCAAAAAACGTTAGTAGGAGTTGTGTACAGACCTCCAAACAGTAATAGGGATGTTGGGGAGGGCATCAAACAGGAAATTAGGGGTGCATGCAATAAAGGTGTAGCAGTTATAATGGGTGACTTTAATATGCACATAGATTGGGCTAGCCAAACTGGAAGCAATACGGTGGAGGAGGATTTCCTGGAGTGCATAAGGGATGGTTTTCTAGACCAATATGTTGAGGAACCAACTAGGGGGGAGGCCATCTTAGACTGGGTGTTGTGTAATGAGAGAGGATTAATTAGCAATCTCATTGTGCGAGGCCCCTTGGGGAAGAGTGACCATAATATGGTGGAATTCTGCATTAGGATGGAGAATGAAACAGTAATTTCAGAGACCATGGTCCAGAACTTAAAGAAGGGTAACTTTGAAGGTATGAGGCGTGAATTGGCTAGGATAGATTGGCGAATGATACTTAGGGGGTTGACTGTGGATGGGCAATGGCAGACATTTAGAGACCGCATGGATGAATTACAACAATTGTACATTCCTGTCTGGCGTAAAAATAAAAAAGGGAAGGTGGCTCAACCGTGGCTATCAAGGGAAATCAGGGATAGTATTAAAGCCAAGGAAGTGGCATACAAATTGGCCAGAAATAGCAGCGAACCTGGGGACTGGGAGAAATTTAGAACTCAGCAGAGGAGGACAAAGGGTTTGATTAGGGCAGGGAAAATGGAGTACGAGAAGAAGCTTGCAGGGAACATTAAGGCGGATTGCAAAAGTTTCTATAGGTATGTAAAGAGAAAAAGGTTGGTGAAGACAAACGTAGGTCCCCTGCAGTCAGAATCAGGGGAAGTCATAACGGGGAACAAAGAAATGGCAGACCAATTGAACAAGTACTTTGGTTCGGTATTCACTAAGGAGGATACAAACAACCTTCCGGATATAAAAGGGGTCAGAGGGTCTAGTAAGGAGGGGGAACTGAGGGAAATCTTTATTAGTCGGGAAATTGTGTTGGGGAAATTGATGGGATTGAAGGCTGATAAATCCCCAGGGCCTGATGGACTGCATCCTAGAGTACTTAAGGAGGTGGCCTTGGAAATAGCGGATGCATTGACAGTCATTTTCCAACATTCCATTGACTCTGGATCAGTTCCTATGGAGTGGAGGGTAGCCAATGTAACCCCACTTTTTAAAAAAGGAGGGAGAGAGAAAACAGGGAATTATAGACCGGTCAGCCTGACCTCAGTAGTGGGTAAAATGATGGAATCAATTATTAAGGATGTCATAGCAGTGCATCTGGAAAATGGTGACATGATAGGTCCAAGTCAGCATGGATTTGTGAAAGGGAAATCATGCTTGACAAATCTTCTGGAATTTTTTGAGGATGTTTCCAGTAAAGTGGACAAAGGAGAACCAGTTGATGTGGTATATTTGGACTTTCAAAAGGCTTTCGACAAGGTCCCACACAAGAGATTAATGTGCAAAGTTAAAGCACATGGGATTGGGGGTAGTGTGCTGACGTGGATTGAGAACTGGTTGTCAGACAGGAAGCAAAGAGTAGGAGTAAACGGGTACTTTTCAGAATGGCAGGCAGTGACTAGTGGAGTGCCGCAAGGTTCTGTGCTGGGGCCCCAGCTGTTTACATTGTACATTAATGATTTAGACGAGGGGATTAAATGCAGTATCTCCAAATTTGCGGATGATACTAAGTTGGGTGGCAGTGTGAGCTGCGAGGAGGATGCTATTAGGCTGCAGAGTGACTTGGATAGGTTAGGTGAGTGGGCAAATGCATGGCAGATGAAGTATAATGTGGATAAATGTGAGGTTATCCACTTTGGTGGTAAAAACAGAGAGACAGACTATTATCTGAATGGTGACAGATTAGAAAAAGGGATGGTGCAACGAGACCTGGGTGTCATGGTACATCAGTCATTGAAGGTTAGCATGCAGGTACAGCAGGCGGTTAAGAAAGCAAATGGCATGTTGGCCTTCATAGCGAGGGGATTTGAATACAGGGGCAGGGAGGTGTTGCTACAGTTGTACAGGGCCTTGGTGAGGCCACACCTGGAGTATTGTGTACAGTTTTGGTCTCCTAACTTGAGGAAGGACATTCTTGCTATTGAGGGAGTGCAGCGAAGGTTCACCAGACTGATTCCCGGGATGGCGGGACTGACCTATCAAGAAAGATTGGATCAACTGGGCTTGTATTCACTGGAGTTCAGAAGAATGAGAGGGGACCTCATAGAAACGTTTAAAATTCTGACGGGTTTAGACAGGTTAGATGCAGAAAGAATGTTCCCAATGTTGGGGAAGTCCAGAACCAGGGGTCACAGTCTGAGGATAAGGGGTAAGCCATTTAGGACCGAGATGAGGAGAAACTTCTTCACCCAGAGAGTGGTGAACCTGTGGAATTCTCTACCACAGAAAGTAGTTGAGGCCAATTCACTAAATATATTCAAAAGGGAGTTAGATGAAGTCCTTACTACTCGGGGGATCAAGGGTTATGGCGAGAAAGCAGGAAGGGGGTACTGAAGTTTCATGTTCAGCCATGAACTCATTGAATGGCGGTGCAGGCTAGAAGGGCTGAATGGCCTGCTCCTGCACCTATTTTCTATGTTTTCTATGTTTTCCACCTGCCCGCCCCATTTCCATGGTTTATTTTTCTTCAGTGGCTTGTTTGCTGAGTGGTTTCCATGTAGTCATCTATGAATTGTTTTACTCATTGTTGCCCCACTTCTCTCAGCAGGGTTGCATCCATGAATATACTGCTGAACTGAGTGTAAAAGAATCTGTTACATCTCGAACTTTTCCAGTTCTGACGAAGGGTCACAGACCCTAAATGTTTCTCTCCTGACAGATGCTGCCTGACCTGCTGAGATTTCCAGCATTTTCTGTTTTTATTTCAGATTCCAGCATCTGCAGTATTTCATCTGGCACAGGGCTCACATGGTTTAGTTGTTCTGCAATGCTATCACTCACATTGTCTGACTCTAATTTAGTTATTAGAGGAACACAGGTCTCAACATCGAGTTCAACAATTTCAGGCCATAACCTCTGACCATATTTTTTTCCCCTTTTCTCCCTTTTTTTGTACAAACCCCCCCTTTTTTTCTCTTTCCCACGGTAGCTGGTGATCATTCCGCCATTCACACCCCATCTAGACTCATCTTTTGTTTCCTAACTTGTGTCATTACCATCTCATTTTTGCCCATCATTTCTTTTGTCTCTTAAATCACCCCTACCTTCCACCTTATCACAGACCTTCCCATTTTGTTCTTTCCTCCCCCTCCCCTTTCAGTGCACCTTAAGAATCTGTTACATCTCGAACTTTTCCAGTTCTGAGGAAGGGTCACAGACCCTCAATGTTAACTCTGTTTCTCTCCTGACAGATGCTGCCTGACCTGCTGAGATTTCCAGCATTTTCTGTTTTTATTTCAGATTCCAGCATCTGCAGTATCTTGCTTTTGTACAGACCTTTAGCTGTTACATTAAAATTTGTACTTTTGACAATTAAGTTATACATAAAACTTTTTACATTCTAAACATTCTCAATCATTGTAAAGAAAGCATTGCACTTTTAATAAGTTATTGCTCATCAAACAGCTTTCAACAAACATCGGCTTCATTATAAAATTGCATAAATATAAGATTTCAACATAAATGTGATACAGGTACTTAACAAACTTTACAAGATCAGCCCTTGATTCTCAGCAAGAGTTAAATTAATTAGCACTTAGCTACACTTGGTCTTATAATATATAATTTAATGACATCACTAATTTTCTGCCTCTATTAAGTTCACATTCCAGTCACTGTTCCCATTAATGTAGCAACAATTAATGCATACTTTGGACCCAAGCTTCAAACCCCACCGTTAAAATCAAAGCTTAGACTTTCTGAACAGTGTTCTTATAAAGCTGGTAGTAATCCATTTAAAATAATGGGTTGCCACTAATGTTAAATGAATGTTGATCAGAAACTCTAGGTGTAAATATTTAACTTTTGGGATCCAAGCACACATTGAGAGAGTAAATGATTAGCTGGAAAATCAAAATTTTAATAATGCTCACAGCTGACATAAGAAATATAATAGAATTCATCTTTGTATTTAGAGTTTAATAAATATGATGCTGTTTTTGGTCCAATTACCTAAGTAAATGCAGTGTTGGTGAAAATAATTTATAATAAGAATGCAAAAAGAGATGAGAGTTGCCATTCGGTGATCTGGAGATGCTGGAATAAAAATATTTTTGTTGTGGTTAAGGTTGAATGGCTCGATGTTTTGTGCGCTGGTGTAAGTCGGTCCTAACAGAATAAGTACTAGTGAATTCTTGCTAGAATGGTAATGTGCTAATAGCATTCACTTTTCAGGATTCAGACCACTTCATTATTATTCACTGCTCCAGGTGCAAATAGAAAACACCTTCTGGGAATGGAAAATTGTGTGTCAGTGAAATTTAAAGGGATACTAACATTTAAAGGGAAGTGGTAGCAGAAGGGAAGAACATTCCTTACAACCTTTGGCATAAGGCAAAGAAGTAACGGGCAAAAATGATGGGAAAGAAACTCAATGCTCAGGGGTGAGTTTGTAGGCAACGGTTGGAGCAACTCAGCGCCTAACCCAATTTATTGGCTGCTGAAATGGTGATAGTGCTGCATGGAGAGTGGTTGCAAGGAGGCTGGTCCTGTTTGCCATGCACAGAGCTCAACATTGTAGCTTGAAGGTGGTGAAGGCAAGTTAAAGTCTGTAATTGACCATTACTGTCACTGGTTGTGCCAGCTCTATGGTGCATGTTAGCTGCAGGTATTCTTGCCTCAGGTGGCTCAACTTTGAATTTGGCTCTTTGCTGACCCAGAGCCTGTGACGAGTTTCATGGTCAATGCCATGTAGGGCCAACAATAGCTGCAAATATGATTGCTGGCATTTTGCTAGATAGGGTCATTGCTTATTTTTTTCTATGCTGGTTGTTGACCCCAAAATGTCTTCTTTCATGCTGTATCACTGAAAGCATGACATACTGTGATTGGGGAGGGGCCTTCAGAGAACTATTCAGCATTACGGTTTGTCAGGCCTTCAAATATAATTTCTGTACCTGCAGGCCTGTTGTCACAGTCTACCTTTAGATTGGGGGCATCTGCATGCTCCTATGCTTGCCAAAGGCAAGTATCAGTATATCGGCTTGTAGATGTGAGCCCAAGTGCATCAACAGATGGTCACAATGCCTCTGATGTAGACTGACCTCTTGTTCTCGCTCTACAAAAAATCCCACATATATGGGAGCACCGCACTGAGAAACTCACCGCTGTTACTATGGAACTTTAGTAAAAAAGAAAAACCAGGAGCATAGCAATTACTCCAATAGTTCATAAAAGTGGGTCAGCAAAAATAAAATAAAATTACCCAGAAATGCTCCTGAACCTATTAATTAAATCTTACAATTTTTAAATTAACTTCTAGCTACAAGTGATCACCTAACAATTGTTACATAGAATTTACAGCATAGATACAGGCCATTCGGCCCAAGAGGTCTATGCTTTACACGAGTCTCCTCCCAATTTACTTCACATCACCCAAACTGACACATCCTTCTATTCCTTTCTCCCCCATGTACTTAGCTAGATTCCCCTTAAATACATCTATGCTAATTGCCTCAACCACTCCATGTGATAGCGAGTTCCAGATTCTCACCAGTCTGGGTAAAGAAATTGCTCCTGAATTCTTTATTGGCTATATTAGTGACTATTTTATATTTATGGCCTCTGGTGTTGGACTGCCCCACAAGTGAAAACATTGGGGGGAAATTGCGGCCAGAGGCTTCCTTCATACGAACGCCTCTGATCCCCCAAAAAATCTACAAAAGTACCTGGTGGTCCCAGAGGAAATTCCGGTCAGAGACCTAGATTCGCTGCACAGCGCATGGGTAGATGTCTTCAAGGTACGTACAAGCTGGACCACCATACACTATTCTCATTGATAAAACTGGGAGCTGTTTGTACAGACTCCCATTACTATCAATGAGAAAACACCCCTAAAATACCAAAACACGGCATAAATAAATAAATAAAACACCTCACATATTTAAAATTAATTGAAATTAAATATTTCAGAAAAAAAATTTTAGGAAGTTTTTTTAATGCGAGAACCGGCTTTTGCGAGGCCTCGCCTGGTCCGTGTGCACTTTGTATGCACCCGGCGAGGCCAGAATTTTTGGCCCCTTCTCTGCATCTACCCTGTTTATCATTTTAAAGACCTCGAGCAAGTCACCTCTTTTCTTGAGAAAAGAACCCCAGCCTGTTCAGTCTTTACTGGATGCTCATTATATAATGGCTTAATTTGCATTTGGCATCCTTCACGTGAAAATGTCAGAAAACAGCGTGCAAGACAACATGATGTCCCCCTAGTCTCTCTTTAATATTTGAAAGTGTGTTGGATGGGAGTTTCCTCCCTTTGTTTGAAATTTTGTGCAAATGCGTCTGATGCACACATGGGATGGAGACCTTGCGTGAGAGATCGCCATCCCTTCCCCCATCGTGTGCCACTTTACAAAAAACAGAACACGTTTGTAATTCACGAGTTTTGGCCAGGGAATCCAGTGGCACGGTGAGGGAGCGAAATTTTACCACTGCGTTGTAATAGAAGTCACCGATTTAGATGAGGCGCAGTTAGATGTTTCGATACGATAAAGAGCTATAGAAATGCAATTATATATATATTTATAAATAGTAACATTTATTGCATCGTGTCAAAAAAGTAGGGATTCTGGCACGTTTTCCTGTTCAGGTCAACAAGGAGGTGAATATGGAAATCTAAGTGGATTGGAGCATCTTGTCCTCCAGTCGAAGGAACGAGATTCCTTCGACACTAAAGAATTAAAAATAGGAGAGAAGATAAACACATTCTGCAAATCTTTCATAAATACTAATACGAAACCAACGGAAATGTGGCAATCTTCAATAATTGCTAAGAATACAGAACTCGGGAACATTAAGACATTATTCACAAGCTGACACTGGTTCTGCCGCGGGATATTCACCTTTTGCCGGGCAGTGCATGCACTTTTGAAGGAGCCGGGTTTTTTTTTTCAGCGGATATCCTGCACGGTGCCGGCGCTAATTGGCGCTGCAGCTGTGATTTGCTGCCGGCAAAGCTGTTGTTAGCTCACCTCACCCGTTGGCGGGTTAGCACGGGAGCTCGGGCTCGAGCCTGACTAGAGAGAGAGAGAGAGAGAGAGCGAGACACACACACACACACACACACTGCAACGCCAGCAACCACCCCGTAATAGGCAGCGACAAGCCGACAGACAGCAGGTAAATGCAGTGATTGAAGCACGTTCACATTGTGCAGACATTTTGTTTGTTAGGTGGATGTAAAAGCGACTGACATTGTAATCCTTTGCCACCCCCTTTTATTGCGGACCGGTGGTTTTTCATTCAGTTGATGGGTGCGTTGCCTCCGTATTTTATAGGCAAAAGCAATATGCGGACTGCATGCATCATTATGTTTTTGCGCGATATGATGCGTAGAAAGCCTTTGTTAGGTTTATATTTAAATTATTAGAAATAATAAGTAAATCATTTTAAGCGACCCGCGACGTTTGGTGTCTATATTACTGACCTTTTTAAAAAAAAATCAAGCGTATCTAGCCAGCCTTTTGGGGAATTTCTGTTACACTGAAATGTCTAATGTTGATGAACTTAAAAACCTAGATTCTTGCATCTGTTAATTCCTTATTCTGGTGATAAAAATAATAAAAACGAATTGCGAAATTGCTTTGTTTACAATGCAATACTTGACTTGCTGCTTCAATATAAAGTCACATTTTACAAGGTTGCTGCCTTCTGTCTTCAACTGCCGCTGAATGACTTAGTTATCTGCGGTATGTGGAATTGATGTGGGTGAATTAAAATCCATTATTTTGTGGGATAGTTGCCTTGCATTTAAGTGTTCGCTTCATTGTATCTTCACATGCATCTTTTGTAATAATACACAAGCTAGGGCAATTCTCCGTTGTAGAATTAAACACCGCTGTCAATTGATTCACAAAACAAAACGGTTAGATTTGTTAATCAGTCAAATTGCTGGATTGCACAAATTTTAAAAGGTCAACTGTTGCGTATATATATTGCACATTTTATGTAATGCTGTTGGAAGGAAACTATTGAGATGTGTTTTATCAATATGCAACAAAATGTTACTGAAAATGTGCAATTTTGTCTTCAGCAACTTAACATTTAAGCCCTGTCAAATGAGTTATTAAATATTAATTTCACGTTTATGGTTGACAACCTTATGCAGGAGAGAGGAAACAATAGAATTCTTAAAATCTAGATTCAAATCATTGGAAATTTTCATTTTAAGATGTAACATTTTGGAAAACTAGTGGGACCCCCTCCCTCAGCTATTTGACAGAAGACTAGGGAAATTATTGGAAAGTATGTTGTGCATATATCCAATATCTTTTCCCAAGTTTATGCATGTACAATATGAAATTATATTTAATCAATCTCTAATTGTTCTCTTTTTATGCCCAAACATAAAGTTTATATGCATAAAATTCTTGACATTAAGAATTCAAATGAGAGTTTGAGTATTATGGTAACACTTTCTGTTGCAGTTTTTGATTTTACAATTAATTTGAAAGAATATTCATAAATCCTTTATCACTTTCCAC
This sequence comes from Pristiophorus japonicus, assembly GCF_044704955.1. NCBI lineage: Eukaryota > Metazoa > Chordata > Chondrichthyes > Pristiophoridae > Pristiophorus > Pristiophorus japonicus. The sequence continues at coordinate 84,870,674 of NC_091979.1, read as the reverse complement.
AGGTATGGTAATGGCATCTGCTGCCTTCCTAAAATTAATGCATGATGTGAGAAAGATACCATATGGTGCCTTTTTAAAGGGACTGAACTGTCTTGAAAGATATACACTGCATGTGGCCAGTTTGGAACTACACAAAATGCTAACTACAGTATGTCATAGTTTTTTTTTTTAAAGAGAAAATAGCCTCAATGATGCTATCCATTCTAGCCTGTGAAAATTTTCAGAAATGTGATTATGAAAACTAAAGCTGAGTCCACTGTTACTGTCATGCCCGCTATTCCAGAAGCGTGTGTCTAGTTTTTGTCTTATGGAATGGGACATCTTTTTAATGAATTAATTATGTAATTCTTGTAAATGTTGGAGTTCTTCATTGTACAAGTTCTGGAAAGTATGAGGGATATGTCCAGCAATACATGTTTTATTTAGGAATAGGAATTGGCCATTCAGCCCTGAAGCTTACTCCGCTTTCAATTAGATCATGGCTGATCCTCACCTCAACTCCATTTATCTGCCTTTGCTACATATCCCTGAGGACGAGCGTTCCAGATGTCTACTACCCTATGTGTGGAAAAAGTGCATCCTGATTTCAGTTCTGAATGGCCTAAATCTTTCTCCATATATCTTTTAAAATCCTTTTATATTTTAAATACCTTGATCAGATCACCCCTCAATTTTCTATACTTAGTTTATGCAATCTGTTCTTTTAATTTACACCTCTACGCCCCGGTAATCAATATTTAAAACTTTATATAACCTTAACAAAGAAGGAGGTTAGGCCAACTAATTCACCCAAGCATGTGCTACCTTTTGTCAGTTGACTGTTAATGGAAGCTTTTAAAAGTTATTAGTGCCTCATGTTACTTTCATAAGACAAATATAAATGCATTTTTGCACACACACTCTTGCATTCAACCTCCATCTCCATGTATAGATTCAAGTTAAGTTTCCACGTTATGTTGTAGAATGTTTGGTTTGCAGTTTAAATTTATGTTGAAGTTTAGGAATATATTAAAATGTTATGGGGGACATGAAGTGACATTTTAAATGTCGAGTTGTAAGATTGGTTGCCATTTTGGCCATTGTTGTGTACAGCTCATTAGCGTTTCTGTTGACTAAAATTCAACAGGGTAATAGGAAACCCTTCCAAAAAGGTAACATCCATCAATGATAAGGTACTGATGCATCTAGATTGTTGGCGAATGAATGGCTTCAACCCAGCATGCTATCAATCTGCAACCTCATCCAAGTACCCTATCCTCAATTTTGATTGTGTGCAATGCTCCACCAAACAGTTAACCCAGGCAATTTGTATGACTAATATAAATAACATGGTGGTCCTAGACAAACTAAGATGGCTCAGACAATAAATCTTGAGGGATAGATATTTATCCCAAAGGACGTGATTTGTGAGGTATTGATCATCATCAGGGAGCCACTGGTGAAGGTACCAGTAGGTTAAAAATAAGCAAACTTTCAATATTCAAAAAGGATGACAAATTAGACATCGACAACTACAGGCCCATCAATCGTTCTTTAATCCTATGTAAAAGAATGGAATTTATTATCCAATGTAAGCTAGAAGATTATCTCTACAATAATAACTTAATAAACAAGGATTCAGAAGGGGAAAATTGTGCCTGGACAACATTTTGTGTTCTTTGAGGAAGTGAGATCCCAAGTGGACTGTGGCAGGCTTACAAAGTGTTGTACTTAAACATCCAGAAGATATTTGACATAGTTCCACGTGAAAGGCTATTAGTTAAGATAAAAGTTGTGGGCATTCAGGGTAAATCTTGGATATGAATCAGAAATTTTCTTCAGAGAAAACAATTTGTATTTATTAGAGGTGTTATGTTGAGTTGGAGGAAGTACAAACTGGAGTGCCCCAGGGATCGGTGTTGGGAGCACTACTGTTTCTAATTTACATAAATAACTAGGATTCAGAATTCCAGTATAAATTGGTCAAATTTTCAGAAAGTACCAAACCAGGAAGGGCAGTGGAAATGAAGGAGGCAGCTCATAAGTTACAGAATGAGAAATCTAAGTGGACAAAAAATTGGCAGATGAAAGTTAACACACAAAAATATTGGCCTTGAAATTGCGGTTGGAGGCTTCTTTCAGACGAACGTCTTCGACCCGAAATTTTTTTACGAATATACCTGGTGATCCTGGAGGCACCTTCAATTCGGTCGGAGGCCTTCTTTTCACGTGCATCGCAGCGCGCCCATCTTCGAGGTCCGCAAGTCCAAGCTGGAGTCACGTGGGTCTAGACAACCAATCGCGGTGCAGTATTCTCATTGATAATAATGGGAATTTTGTTTCTCTCGAGTTCCCATTACTATCAATGAGAAAAAACCCTAAAACACCCAAACTTAACATAATACATTTTTAAAAACACCTCCCTTATTTAAAATGAATTGAAATTGAATTAAATTAAATGTTTTAATTTTTTTGAAGATTTTAAAAAATGTTTTAAGAGGATTAAAAATAAGCTCACCTGAATGGACAGGATTTTTTAATATAAAAATTAGTAATAAAATTTAATTTTTATGGTTTTAAATCAGTTATGCTGGTAAAAGTAGGTTATGCGCCTGCTTTTACCAGGCGTAAAAGATATCTTGACCGATCGGAAAAGCCGGTTTTCGGCGCATGCGCATTATGGGCTCAAAACTGGCTTTTGCAAGGCCTTGCCAGATCTGTACACGTTCCGTACAGACCCAGCGAGGCCAGGATTTTATGGCCATCAAGTGCTGCACAGGAAGGAAAAAATGGCAACACATGAATGGTGTTGTAATGACTGAAGGATAAAGTTGAAAGAGACCTAGGAGTCTTAGTCGACTCCACACGCCCAACCGTTTTAGAGCAGGAATCGATAAAACCAATAGAAAATTGAACTGTATGGCCTAAATGTACAAGCCTGTCAGTCATGATCAGACTATGTAGTGCTCTGGTCAGGACTCACCTTGAATACTGTGCCTAGTTCTGGTTGCAGGAAGAACAAGTAAGGGAACATTAAAGTATTTGAAGCAGTGCAAAGAAGAGTTACACAGTTGATACCTATTCTTAGAGGTCTGTGTTAAGAGGAAAAATTGCAGAAACTAGGCTTTTCAGCCTCAAAAGGAGGCACCTGAAAGGTGATCTTCTAGACATATATAGTAAATGGTATGAAAAAGGTAAATCTGGAAAGTAGGATAAGGGACCACAGGTTCAACCTATTTAAAGGTAAATTTAGAATTGATATCAAGAAGTTCTTCACAGTGATCAGTGTATGGAATAAATCCTGAATAGAGGAGCAAGGCAAAAGTCCTGCAATCATTTAAGAAACAATTAGATGTTGCAGTAGAGGGACTGGAGGGTCATTCTGAACGGATGGACCAAGTGGCCTTCATGATTCAAAATTTGCTTGGTGGTTTCTTAAGTTGGTTGTTGTATTATGCAACTAACTTTTTTATGGGTCTGAAATTGCGCTCCCCACGGACGCATACGAATTGCGCACGTGGCGGTGGAGTCCCCGCAAGTTCCAGATTTAGGTATGTGAAGGGCATGTAACTAAACCCAGCATTTGCGATCTGTCAAAAGTCATTTTGACTGAGTGCATGCATGCGAAGGAAAAGAGCCTCTGCAGGCTATTTGCCCAACTCCTGCCCAGTGAATGCCCTTCAAATTCTTACGCTAGTAAAAGCAGGCGTAAGGTCTGCTTTTACCAGTGTAAGAGTTTAAAAAAAAAATAGAAAAATAAAATATCATTCATTTATATATTTAAAAAAAAAACCCTGTACATTAAGGTAAGTTTATTTTTTAGCTCTGCTGAAACATTTTTTTAAAATTCAAATTTTCTTTTTTGTATAAAATATTTAACTTAATTGCATTTTAATTGATTTTAAATATGTGATGTGTTTTTTAAAATGTATTTTCAGTGTTGTGTTTTTGGGGATATTCTCATTCATACTTATGGCAGATCCGTACATACGGAATTACCAAAAGTATGAATGGGGATCCCCCTTGAATTGGGCCACCCACGTGATCCCAGAGATCTGTACGAAACTTGTACGATCCTGGGATATGTGGACTCCCTACACTGGCCGTCGCGTAGAGCCCCAGGACCGCAAGTTGCCGAACCTCTGGGACAACCAGGTACTTTAGTAGAAATTATTGCGGTCTGGGGCATCCGCCCACGGGAAGTTTCCGACTGCAATTTCTGGGCCAATGTATTTCATGCCAATATTTTGACTATGTGGATAGTGTATGCAATTGTATTGGATCAAGCTGAGACATTTTGTAAATATACAATTATAGAATGATATTGTAAGTACATGTTACAAGCTAAATAAGAAATATTTGATATATTTTACAGCATTAAAAAAAAATAATCTTGTGTTGGCATGCGAATAAACTTGCAACTTTTGCTGCTATTTCGTTCAACAATATTCATTTTTAGTAGCAAGGGCACCTGTTTACTTGCTAAAACTATTTGCTAATAATTTATTTATATATTGCATCTCAGTAAAGCCATATACTTATTAAATACAAACTGATTAGAAATAAATTGTAATGTATAGTGCTTATTTTTAGGCTAAATGGCTTTAGCTGTATCAATTATATTACAAATATAGGGCTCAAAATTAGCTAGGAGTTGCTCTGTTTTTTTGGGAGCAACTTGATTTTTCTGGAGTATCTTAAAAATCCCAATTTAGCACATTTAATTTGCGCCAGTGTAAGTGAGTTAGTTACGATTTTTTAAAGTTTTTCTCAAAAGGGGGCGTTACCAGCCATTTAGGTCACTTTGGCCAGCTAATAGTTACTCCAAATCTACTTAGGCCAGCGTATGTGGCCACTTCAGAAAACCCTTACGGAGAGTTAAGAAATCAGCGCAGGTAGGTACATCAGAGGCCAGAAGAACTTAATGACTTAGGATCATTATAGGATCAAACAGCTATGCAGGACATCATATGACAAACTTCACAAAGTTAATTTACTATACAACAGAAGCATTTATAGAAGCTTAAACTACAAAAATAAAAGAAGTAAAAGATAGTTGAATTAAGTTGCCCTAATCTCACAACGAATTTAAACAACTATTTGCTTGCAATGATTATACTGGGCCAAAATTGAGCCCATATTATCTAAATAAAGTCTACTTCAATAAATAAGATATTCTCTCAGTGTTCCTCTGTCACTTATGTTCTTCTTTCACAATAGCACCAGGTGAATAGGCTTGACAAATGGTCACCACTATTCACGAGACTAAACATATTTACATAACTTTTTCAAAATAGCCAAAAGTCCAGGAAAATGACCAAGCCATTAAGAAAGTTCAAAAATAGCTACAGTGCATAAAATTTCAAACCTGAGGTCGATCGCACCGGGAGGCCAGGTATAGGGGCGGGAATCGGGTCCCCCACACACACCGGCTGCAGCACGCACACAGAGGCTGGGGGCGAGGAGCTACTGCACATGTGCGGATACTCCACTGCGCATGTGCAGACATCATGGCACAATTTTCAGCGCAGGACGCTGGCTCCGCCCCAGACCCGACTGGCCATGCTGCGCGAAGACCGAGGAGAGGCCGGACAGCGGCCAAAGTGGGGAGCGAATTATTATTTATTTATTTTTTCCTGGCGCACTTATCAACGGAGAAAAGCGCTGCATCTCCGGTAGGTGGGCCAAATTTGAGCCCATTGTGTCTAGCATGGAATTCCTGTCCATTGTACTTCCCAGTTCATGTATCACACACATTCCTCCATCACACTTCAAGGAAAGGCATTGCATAAGCAATGTAATATTGAAGCCAGGGTGTCTGCAGTTTCTCAGTTGACCTCTATGAAGTCACCCAGCTTTTACTTAACTACAATTAAAAGGATACACACCTACACTTTAGCAGAAGAATTATGCATTGTGTTTACATGGCATAATGTTCCCATCCTTATAAAACAGCACATACTGATTTGCCACCAGACTGGGAAATTTACTGGTAATATTGTAAAAAAACATTTACATATCACATTTCTGAAATAATTAATTAAAGGGAAAATGTAATTATACAGAGAATTCTGTGCAGCAAACCATTGTTGAAGCAAAGTCCATCAGTGTTTTAAAAATGGGACTAAATGGATGCTTGGAAAAGGATCAGTATTAAAAGATTTGGCACTCTTGTTGAAGAGAAGACTGTGGAATTTAAAATATCATGGCTTAGAGATATTGATCGGTCATGGCTATTTGTTTGCAAGAGACAGCAGAACAAAGGGACATGAGCTTAAGCTGAAAAAATTTAGCTTCAGACAGGGTGTATGGAAAATTATGTGCCTTTCTCCCTCCTGCTCTCCTCATCTCTTACAAGGGAGGTAGTCGAGGCAAGTAGTTTTTATATCAAAAGAAAATTGGACATGAACCTTGAAAAGAAACACATTACAGGTATCAACTGCTGACAGTGTTTCCATCTCACAATTTCTGTCATGTTTGAAACTTATTTATATATTGTACTTACTCCCCATTGAATCTTACCCACTTGGTCTCCAAGACTGCTGGCACAATGGTGATGTTATCTACTCGGGGGCCCTCTAAAATCAGTTTCCACCTGCAGCCTCTCCCATTGCCCTAACCCTGAACAAATGATCTGGAGCCACCATTTGCCCCTCTTTTCTAATAGTGACATTCAGCCCCTCTCTGCTTTATCTAGCTGCTGTCTCCACCCTGATCTGACCTACCATTGCTTCCTTCTACCCTGTTCTGATTGCCCTACAATACAAAAGAAATAAAAACAGTACATGCTGCTGCAGGAGGCGGTTTCTCTGCGACAGCAAGCTGCGAAGTCACAGAGTTGGGGGTGGGGGCGGGCAATGGGCAGGTAGACCCACTACTGCAGCAGGAGATTTAGGGAACACGGCACTCCTTGTTACTGAGTGCCAGGATTGCAGTAATGGGAAGTTCTACTTTTCTCCTGGGTTGCAAGCAGCAATGCCCGGAGATTCCTCTTTCATTCCAGGAAATTCCCAGGAAATCAGGAAGGTTGGCAACCCTAATGCATACATGTATGTGTCTGCATATACATGTATATTAGTGAACCTACGATGGCGTAGCTCAGTGCAACAACAACTGGCATTTATATAGCACCTTTAACGTAGTGGAGCATCCCACGGTGCTTCAGAGTAGTAGTATGCAATTGAAAATTTGACATGGATTTGCATAAGTAGAAATTAGCACAGGTAAGGAGGTATGTTTTAAGGAGTGTCTTAAAGGAGGAAAGAGAGGAAAAGAGGCAGAGCGGTTTAGGCAGGGAGTTCCAGAGCTTGGGGCCTAGGCAACAGAAGGCACGGCCACCAATGGTTCAGGGATTATCATCAGGGATGTCCGAGGGGAGAATTAGAGGAGTGTAGACATCTTGGGGGGTGCTGAAGGAGATTACAGAGAAAGGGAAGGGCAAGGCCATGGAGGGATTTGAAAATAAGGATGAGAATTTTGAAATTGAGGCATTGCTTAACCGGAAGCTAATGTAGGTCAGCGAGCACAGGGGTGATGGATGAGCGGGACTTGGTGCGAGTTAGGACACGGAGAGCCAAATTTTGGATCACCTCTAGTTTAACATAAGGTAGAATATGGGAAACCAACCAGGAGTGCTTTGGAATAGTCAAGTCTAGAGGTAACAAAGGCATGGATGAGGGTTTCAGCAGCAGATGAGCTGAGGCAAGGACGGAGATGGGCAATGTTACAGAGGTGGAAATAGGCGGTCTTAGTTATGCTGCGGATATGTGGTTGAAAGCTACTGTCGGTCAAATATGACACCAATGTTGCGAACTGTCTGGTTCAGCCTTAGACAGAAGTTGGGGTGAGGGATGGAGTCAGTGGCTAGGGAATGGAATTTTGTTGTGGGGACAGAATACAATGGCTTCAGTCTTCCCAGTGTTCAATTGGAAAGACTTTCTGCTCATCAAGAATGCACTATTTTATAAGGATAGGAACATCAAATTGTATAAAATAGAATATAGATGGATGTCCTTTTAAGATTAGAAGCTGTAATTGTTCAGCAATCCCAGAGTGAATGGTGGGTTTACTTATGGGCCAGATTGCAGCAGACCGGAACTTGGAGAGAAGGAGCTCCTACACAAAAGTATTTTAAGATTACTTTGCATCTGTAGGAAATTGAGATCTGTGCTTTGGAGCCCCATCGCTCCCAACCCGCCTTCTCCATTAAAATTCAGCCCAATTATCCAGTTGGGCATGGTAGAATGAAATTGCCCAGTAAATTTGTCGTAGTTGGACTAGATTTGCCTATGAATAAAAGTGACGAGAAGTGTTACACAGATGTGTTGGAGGAAGTCTGTGGTGACACAAGCTATATGCAAAATGTTTAATATATAAATAAATATGCAATAGATTTAATACTCGCAGTTCCAGATTCTGATTCAACATGCTTTTAAGTTTTCTATATTGCACAAATTTAGCAAACTTCTGTCCAACATTATAAGGTCAATACAGTAGATTATTATCGTTACTACCTTTGGTTTAAACATTGGCTGGGTGGAACACAGAGATGATAATCGGGTGGGGAAAATCCCATGTTGATTCCACAACCTGCCTGATTTTTCTTCCATTATTTAAACGGCAGCAATATCAGGCAGGTTCTGTTACTGGAGTGTGATCATCTCCACCAGATTTTCTTTTATTTGTGCTTCAGTTAGGGGATGCTTATTGCTAGGGCATAAAGATAAAAATCTACTTCAATACATCTCCAGGTCCTATCATCTGGTGGCTTCAAAATACAAATTAAGAAAAATGGTACTCCAGGGGCAAGAAAAATAATTATCAAATAAAGCACAATAATAGCTTTCAATGAATTTATGACTGTATACTCCAATTTTTGGGTTCAGATGAGCATATATATTCATAATGTCATTGATCCCTTCCATTCAATTATTGGAATGTGATCTTCTGAGAGAGATCCATTTATTAAGTATTTAATCCATCATGATGACCATCTTGTCTTTTACTTGTGCATGGTCAAAGAATTATGCAAATATGTTAAATATGTTTCCATGCAAGTGATACCCTAATTATTCAGCTGGAACGAAATATTTCTTCTTGTCCTCAGGTCACACAACTAAAAGCTTCCCTGCCTTCTGCCAGCTATAAAAGCTGGGGGTATCTCAGCACCAATATTGCTTCGGTGCAATGTACTAATCATAACTAAGTTAATTGCTCCAGTAAATACATTTATCAAAGGGGCTCTGACTTCGTTAAAAAAAATGCAAGCGAAGCCTCTTTTCTTGCAAAGATACAAATCATATGTAAACAATGTAAAGGTACATCCCCATATCAGCACAGACCTGCAAAACATTTGCAGTCAAATGAATATCTTTATTGCAACAGTACTTGTTTAGACTGTTATCATCTTCTTGGTCTATAGAATCAACGCTGATGTCTTCTAGCCCCCCCCCTTTTCCTCTCGCCCCCCCTTTTCCTCTCGCCCCCCCTTTTCCTCTCGCCCCCCCTTTTCCTCTCGCCCCCCCTTTTCCTCTCGCCCCCCCTTTTCCTCTCGCCCCCCTTTTCCTCTCGCCCCCCCTTTTCCTCTCGCCCCCCCTTTTCCTCTCGCCCCCCCTTTTCCTCTCGCCCCCCCTTTTCCTCTCGCCCCCCCTTTTCCTCTCGCCCCCCCTTTTCCTCTCGCCCCCCCTTTTCCTCTCGCCCCCCCTTTTCCTCTCGCCCCCCCTTTTCCTCTCGCCCCCCTTTTCCTCTCGCCCCCCCTTTTCCTCTCGCCCCCCCTTTTCCTCTCGCCCCCCCTTTTCCTCTCGCCCCCCCTTTTCCTCTCGCCCCCCCTTTTCCTCTCGCCCCCCCTTTTCCTCTCGCCCCCCCTTTTCCTCTCGCCCCCCCTTTTCCTCTCGCCCCCCCTTTTCCTCTCGCCCCCCCTTTTCCTCTCGCCCCCCCTTTTCCTCTCGCCCCCCCTTTTCCTCTCGCCCCCCCTTTTCCTCTCGCCCCCCCTTTTCCTCTCGCCCCCCCTTTTCCTCTCGCCCCCCCTTTTCCTCTCGCCCCCCCTTTTCCTCTCGCCCCCCCTTTTCCTCTCGCCCCCCCTTTTCCTCTCGCCCCCCCTTTTCCTCTCGCCCCCCCTTTTCCTCTCGCCCCCCCTTTTCCTCTCGCCCCCCCTTTTCCTCTCGCCCCCCCTTTTCCTCTCGCCCCCCCTTTTCCTCTCGCCCCCCCTTTTCCTCTCGCCCCCCCTTTTCCTCTCGCCCCCCCTTTTCCTCTCGCCCCCCCTTTTCCTCTCGCCCCCCCTTTTCCTCTCGCCCCCCCTTTTCCTCTCGCCCCCCCTTTTCCTCTCGCCCCCCCTTTTCCTCTCGCCCCCCCTTTTCCTCTCGCCCCCCCTTTTCCTCTCGCCCCCCCTTTTCCTCTCGCCCCCCCTTTTCCTCTCGCCCCCCCTTTTCCTCTCGCCCCCCCTTTTCCTCTCGCCCCCCCTTTTCCTCTCGCCCCCCCTTTTCCTCTCGCCCCCCCTTTTCCTCTCGCCCCCCCTTTTCCTCTCGCCCCCCCTTTTCCTCTCGCCCCCCCTTTTCCTCTCGCCCCCCCTTTTCCTCTCGCCCCCCCTTTTCCTCTCGCCCCCCCTTTTCCTCTCGCCCCCCCTTTTCCTCTCGCCCCCCCTTTTCCTCTCGCCCCCCCTTTTCCTCTCGCCCCCCCTTTTCCTCTCGCCCCCCCTTTTCCTCTCGCCCCCCCTTTTCCTCTCGCCCCCCCTTTTCCTCTCGCCCCCCCTTTTCCTCTCGCCCCCCCTTTTCCTCTCGCCCCCCCTTTTCCTCTCGCCCCCCCTTTTCCTCTCGCCCCCCCTTTTCCTCTCGCCCCCCCTTTTCCTCTCGCCCCCCCTTTTCCTCTCGCCCCCCCTTTTCCTCTCGCCCCCCCTTTTCCTCTCGCCCCCCCTTTTCCTCTCGCCCCCCCTTTTCCTCTCGCCCCCCCTTTTCCTCTCGCCCCCCCTTTTCCTCTCGCCCCCCCTTTTCCTCTCGCCCCCCCTTTTCCTCTCGCCCCCCCTTTTCCTCTCGCCCCCCCTTTTCCTCTCGCCCCCCCTTTTCCTCTCGCCCCCCCTTTTCCTCTCGCCCCCCCTTTTCCTCTCGCCCCCCCTTTTCCTCTCGCCCCCCCTTTTCCTCTCGCCCCCCCTTTTCCTCTCGCCCCCCCTTTTCCTCTCGCCCCCCCTTTTCCTCTCGCCCCCCCTTTTCCTCTCGCCCCCCCTTTTCCTCTCGCCCCCCCTTTTCCTCTCGCCCCCCCTTTTCCTCTCGCCCCCCCTTTTCCTCTCGCCCCCCCTTTTCCTCTCGCCCCCCCTTTTCCTCTCGCCCCCCCTTTTCCTCTCGCCCCCCCTTTTCCTCTCGCCCCCCCTTTTCCTCTCGCCCCCCCTTTTCCTCTCGCCCCCCCTTTTCCTCTCGCCCCCCCTTTTCCTCTCGCCCCCCCTTTTCCTCTCGCCCCCCCTTTTCCTCTCGCCCCCCCTTTTCCTCTCGCCCCCCCTTTTCCTCTCGCCCCCCCTTTTCCTCTCGCCCCCCCTTTTCCTCTCGCCCCCCCTTTTCCTCTCGCCCCCCCTTTTCCTCTCGCCCCCCCTTTTCCTCTCGCCCCCCCTTTTCCTCTCGCCCCCCCTTTTCCTCTCGCCCCCCCTTTTCCTCTCGCCCCCCCTTTTCCTCTCGCCCCCCCTTTTCCTCTCGCCCCCCCTTTTCCTCTCGCCCCCCCTTTTCCTCTCGCCCCCCCTTTTCCTCTCGCCCCCCCTTTTCCTCTCGCCCCCCCTTTTCCTCTCGCCCCCCCCTTTTCCTCTCGCCCCCCCCTTTTCCTCTCGCCCCCCCCTTTTCCTCTCGCCCCCCCCTTTTCCTCTCGCCCCCCCCTTTTCCTCTCGCCCCCCCCTTTTCCTCTCGCCCCCCCCTTTTCCTCTCGCCCCCCCCTTTTCCTCTCGCCCCCCCCTTTTCCTCTCGCCCCCCCCTTTTCCTCTCGCCCCCCCCTTTTCCTCTCGCCCCCCCCTTTTCCTCTCGCCCCCCCCTTTTCCTCTCGCCCCCCCCTTTTCCTCTCGCCCCCCCTTTTCCTCTCGCCCCCCCCTTTTCCTCTCGCCCCCCCCTTTTCCTCTCGCCCCCCCCTTTTCCTCTCGCCCCCCCCTTTTCCTCTCGCCCCCCCCTTTTCCTCTCGCCCCCCCCTTTTCCTCTCGCCCCCCCTTTTCCTCTCGCCCCCCCTTTTCCTCTCGCCCCCCCTTTTCCTCTCGCCCCCCCTTTTCCCCTCGCCCCCCCTTTTCCCCTCGCCCCCCCCTTTTCCCCTCGCCCCCCCCTTTTCCTCTCGCCCCCCCCCTTTTCCTAGAATTGCCTGTTGCTGATTGTTAGCTGAAAATAAAAAGGTCAATTGGACAAATTTGATTTTGGAGCATGCAAGCTTGCCTTGGTTGCAAAAGTCAGAATCTGTGAAATTTTAAGAGTCTGAGATATGTTTCTTTTACTTAGTTGTTTAACTTTAATGTTGAGTATCTTGAAGTAGAAAAATCCATGTTTTATGATTACATTTTAAAGAATTGATTGTGAAACTAAGTAATATGACGGAGTAAAACAAAGTTCTGTGTAAGCTGGTTGATTTCTAGCAATCATTTGTGTTGCATTTAAAATCTCTTAGCTGAGCACAACCAAAATCATGTATGGACAGTTTTCCTGGAGGTAAATTTACTAAGTGCACACGAGTATATTTCTTTGAGCTTGTTTTAAAGAAAATTGCATTATTTTTCCACCTCAGCTTAATCAACCTGCATTACATTTGATAGTTGTATTTTGTGTTTTTAATAAAGAAGCCTAATACTGGTAAATGCATTGATTTTTATCTGACTCGGAGAGTGTGTAACTGAATTACACTTCAAGCTTCTGTACAACTGATACAAAAAATTGTTCTGAATTTATTCTGAGTGAGTTGTTTGGTGTATGCTTAACAATGTGTAATTAAATGTTTTAGTTTAGATTGTTACCAAGGAGACTGTGAATGAAATTACATGCCTATCCCATTTTGTCCTTTTTTTAGGTCTCATTCTCGCTCTACAGACTATCTTTTTGTATAATGAATCATTAGTTTCTGCAGTTCAACAAGTTCTATAAAAACAATCTTGCAGTGCTTCTAAACTGCATGTAATTGGTTTTATATATGGTAGCAGCTCAGAGATCAATACTGGTCTTTACTTATAATAGAATCAAAATATGTATAGATATTGTGTACAGTAGAAATAAAAAGCATGTTAAGTTTTCTTGTGTCAACAAAATACGGAGCAAAGTTATTTTAAGCATCAAATTTTGACCCACGTTAAATTAATTTTATTTAAAAAATCTTTTAATACTGAAGCATACTTTACTGAATGACTAGATAACCTTGGAAGCTGGTTGATATTGATGAAGTACTGATAATTTGAACTTCCTTATCCAATAGGTTTAACATTATGGAGGGATATGTGAATGAAGTATGCTGGTATTAAGCGTTGGCTCAGCAACTTATATAACTACTAATTCTGTTGCATTGCAATAAAAGGATTTTAACAATAGATGGTAATAGACACATCATTTTCAGCATCCATCTTCAAACTATAATTTCATGTATTTAACTTTTTCTGCGTGCCCATTCATTCAGTGCCTTCATGAATACTTAAAGATTGCTTTAGGAAATACATTTTGCATTTTTTGCTACATTGAACATTGGTAAAGTTACATTTTAACTTAACAGTTTGAGGAGAATTTTTCCCCTACCACCACCCCTGACCCCAAACCCCAGACATGGTGGGAACAGGGTGAGTACACATTTAAAATAGCCCGGGAGTACTTCGCACCCTGTTCTAGTTCAATTCCCAACTGTCACCATGGCAACCACAAACTTTCTTTGGCATGTATTTGTGAGCCATTTAATCAGGATCCTATGGTGTCATTTAGAGACCAATGCAATTGTAACAAGAATGAGCAGAAGCCCAGTGAGCACCGAACCCACTGCATTAAAAGTGGAATTGGTTTCAGACTGATGCCAAAGTGTCAGATGTGAAAAGGTGATTGTTATGCTAATCACAATAGTTGCCTGAAATTAATTTCTTGCCCTAGTGTCAACCCAAGGTGCCTTTCTTGTAAGAAGGTTTACTAACTTCGCTAATCCTCTGAGGTGCTCTTCCAGTGGCTTAAGCAAAGCTGGTGGAAGGCTGCTATTGGAAAGTTCATGCTGAGACCCTGGAGGTGCTCGTGGCTGGCAACCTCTCTGAGCTCAAGACTAAGAGGGTATTGGTTGAGGGGGTGACAAGGGAGCAGACGCTGACAACTGAGAGGGTAGCACGGGCCACTCCCGTTGTGACATGGCAATTCCGACGGGGCTGCGCCACATCACACCCACTGATGAGAGACAGCAGACTGTAGGAGATGAGCGATGTCTTGAAAACCGCAATGCATATGGCACAGCAGTTTCTCCAAGGTGGAGCATGTGTTTGGAGTCCAAAGTCTGGAAAGCCATTGGGCTTCCATCAAAGCTGAAATGGTTGATGAGAGAGATTCTTGGTGAGGGCCTACCTGCATCGTTCCTAGGGATGGCCACATTCTCCAAGGTAAATTGCAGAGTGCTAATGCTGTGCAAGAGGACGCGGGGAATGTCTGCTCTGTGAGGTGTCTTCTTCAGCGTCTTGCTGCTGAGAAGGACAGAGAAAAAGAGCAAAAGGTATTGTGGGCTGAACAGTAGTAGATCACAGACTTTAAAATGCAGCTTCAAGTTGTCAAACTGGCTCTGTGATTTGTTGAGGTACATGAAGGATACAAATAATCAGAGACACTGCTCAAATAAGCCGCAAACCTCGACCACTCCAATGCTCATCTCACTTGAAGGGCCACTAATTTCCAGAGCTGTCTGCTGCAACTGAGTTAGATGCAGGGTGGTTCTCCCCTGGTCTGTCTTCTCTCCTTAGATAGAAGGAAACGGTTGCCATTGGTGGAAGGGTCAAGAACTAGGGGACACAGATTGAAGGTGATTGGCAGAAAAACCAAAAGTGACATGAGGAAAAACCTTTTTACACAGCGAGTAGTTAGGATCTGGAATGCACTGCCTGAAAGGGTGATAGAGGCAGATTCAATCATGGCTTTCAAAAGGGAATTGGATAAGTACCTGAAGGAAAACAATTTGCAGGGCTGTGGGGGAATGGGACTAGCTGAAGCGCTCTTGCAGAGAGCCAGCATGGGCTCGACTGGTCGAATGGCTTCATTCTATGCTGTAACCATTCTATGATTCTATTTTGTGTACTGTTTTCTCCTCCTGCAGAAAGAGAGGGCTAGAGTTAGTGACTAGCTACTAAGAGGAAAGTGCATGTGTGGGGCTTCTTCATGTAGTGCATATACTGAGAGATGGAGAAGATACAGCATAGGGAGATGTTGAATGGAGAGCAAGTGGCTGAAGTGTGAAATGAGGAAGGAGCCATTTTTGCAGCAATATTAGTGAGTAATCTGGTTGAAGTGAATGCAACCTCGCTTTAAGAGATGCAGTCATGCTTTAAATAGGCCTCGGGTGACCTGCTCCCGACACGATTGAACAGGCAACCTGACGATCATATTATAAGGCCCAGCAGTTAATATTGTTCAAGTCTCACGCTACTGATATTGTGTGGGTTTACCCCTGCTCGCCAGCCCTGCCTGCCCAAATCCACCTTCCAGTTAAAATTCTGTCTTGTATATCTGCACTTAAAAGCACCAGTTTGTAATTGCATGATATTTTCTTGCTATAACATCTTTGCATGTATTCCAAGCTAATATCAGTTGTGTTTAGATTATACATTAATAAATTGTTACAGTAAGGTAATTATCGCCCAGCTGTTTTTTGTGTGTTAGAAATCGCCTGTTAGGCATATCTCCGGTCATTTTAATAATCAAGTTATTTGTAAACCAATCTGGTGGGTATATTGGGCCCGAAGTTGGTGGGCAACTGCCGACATACCGTCCAAACTCACAAAAATTGATCGAAAAATACCAGTATATCGCCAGGTGGAAAATTCATCAGCGACATACTACCGGGCAGTATACATACTATCCGCCCATGCACACCGGCCAAAATTGCCAAATTGATGACTTACTGCCGACCCTGCAGACCGCCCTGGAAAAGGTGATTTTAAGTTGATCTTCACCCTTAAAATTTTTTTTTTAATCTGTTGCCCAACCACCCCTCCCCCCCCCCAGTCTCGTCTCTCGCCCCCCCCTCCCCCCAAGTCATCTTTATCCCCCACCCCACAGCAATTTGATCAAATTAATCTTTCTTCCGCACCCCCCCCACCCCCCTCACCACCACATATCTGTGCACAGTGCTCTCAGGCCAACAGTCTGTCGATTCTGGTCTGTCTCTCTCAGGGGCGGGGGGGGAGGGGGAGGGCAGGGTAGAGCTCCGCAGCAGCATGCGCAGAACTCGGGACTCAAAGATTCCCGAGTGAAAAGGACACACTGCTGGTTGCACTCCGCCCCAGCGATACCTGGTGGTATGAAATGACATACCGCCGAGAAATCGGCGGACGATCAATTTCGGCCCCATTGTGTTCACTTAGTTTAAGACGGAATACAACACATTAGTTATGCAGCAAAAACATAAAGCCATGATGATTAGCTGGTACGCAATCTTGATTGGACAAACAGCTGGTGGCGTGAGCAGTTCTCTGGCTTGTGGTCTCTCCTTCTCTCAGCTGCCTTTGTTCTTTGGCAATCCCATGTCTTACCAATCGACCAGCATAGCTCCCAGTGTTTCCCACCACCATTTTGCAAGGATTGGCCTGCAGGGCGTTCCTTTTATTGCATTTTTACGGGTGGACCTGGAATGGGATATGACAACACCTTTTGGTCTATTGAAAGCCCTTAAAAGTCTACATCGAATCCTGATCTGAATTCTTCGTCGACACCTGCTGATGAAGACCCACCCTGAAGGAGTGGTCTTCACCACCATTACATCCATGTTTATGGTTTTGAAGGCCAATCCATCCATCTGGGCCCCTCTTATTTCGTCCTACCGTGACCTCCCGTTGCATTCGTCAACACAATCTTGAGCCATTAAAAGAGAAGCCCTTTGTTAGAACCATCTTTCTCCAGCTGGTTGCCATAGAAACTCTTAGCTCCCATTAGTTATAGGGCCCAAGTTTCGGGCCGCGCCTAAAACGGCGCATCCCGGACCTGGACGCCCGTTTTTCGCGCCACAAAGTGCGCCTAAAAAAAATTTACCTATTGCCCGGCTCCCTGCAGGTCCTCTGGAGACGGGCGCGGCGCAGCATGAGCTGTAGGGGACGGAGCCAGGTCCCTGCGCCGAAAACAGTGCCGGGACCTCTGCACATGCGCGCTACAGTGGGCGCGCATGTGCAGTAGCTCCAGGCGCCCAAAACTGGGAGGGGCCAAAAGCACGCAGCCCCTAGCCCTGGCCGAATGGCCTCACTGGAACTGCGTGCTTAAGGCTCCTCTCACCCGACTGGACCCGACCCGATCCCCGCTCTTTCCCCCCCCCCCCCTCCCCGGTGGCCCGACCTCTGCTTCCCCCCGCCCCGGACCCGACCCGACATCCGCGACTCTCTCTTCACCCCCCGACCTCCGCGACTTGACCCCCCCCCCCCCCCCCCCCCCGAGACCCAACGCCACCGACCTGTAAATCCAGCCCGGTCTTGGGCCCGGCCATTCAGCCTCCTTCCCTCCTCTCGCCTCCCCTCCTCTCGCCTCCCCTCCTCTCGCCTCCCCTCCTCTCGCCTCCCCTCCTCTCGCCTCCCCTCCTCTCGCCTCCCCTCCTCTCGCCTCCCCTCCTCTCGCCTCCCCTCCTCTCGCCTCCCCTCCTCTCGCCTCCCCTCCTCTCGCCTCCCCTCCTCTCGCCTCCCCTCCTCTCGCCTCCCCTCCTCTCGCCTCCCCTCCTCTCGCCTCCCCTCCTCTCGCCTCCCCTCCTCTCGCCTCCCCTCCTCTCGCCTCCCCTCCTCTCGCCTCCCCTCCTCTCGCCTCCCCTCCTCTCGCCTCCCCTCCTCTCGCCTCCCCTCCTCTCGCCTCCCCTCCTCTCGCCTCCCCTCCTCTCGCCTCCCCTCCTCTCGCCTCCCCTCCTCTCGCCTCCCCTCCTCTCGCCTCCCCTCCTCTCGCCTCCCCTCCTCTCGCCTCCCCTCCTCTCGCCTCCCCTCCTCTCGCCTCCCCTCCTCTCGCCTCCCCTCCTCTCGCCTCCCCTCCTCTCGCCTCCCCTCCTCTCGCCTCCCCTCCTCTCGCCTCCCCTCCTCTCGCCTCCCCTCCTCTCGCCTCCCCTCCTCTCGCCTCCCCTCCTCTCGCCTCCCCTCCTCTCGCCTCCCCTCCTCTCGCCTCCCCTCCTCTCGCCTCCCCTCCTCTCGCCTCCCCTCCTCTCGCCTCCCCTCCTCTCGCCTCCCCTCCTCTCGCCTCCCCTCCTCTCGCCTCCCCTCCTCTCGCCTCCCCTCCTCTCGCCTTCCCCCCCCTCCTCCTCCTCCTCTCGCCTTACCCCCCCCTCCTCCTCCTCCTCTCGCCTTACCCCCCCCTCCTCCTCCTCCTCTCGCCTTACCCCCCCCTCCTCCTCCTCCTCTCGCCTTACCCCCCCCTCCCCCCTCTTCGCGCCGTCCCTCCTCCCTGTTGGAGGACTCCCGGTGCTGCAGTCGGTAAGTAGAAAATGTTTTTTTTTTTTTTATTTTTTTTTTGGATTGATTTATTGATGTATTTATCATTTATTATTGATGATGGCTCTTTATTTTTAAAACGAAAGTGTTTAATGTTTGTAAACTTCCATTTAAACCCCCCCCCCCCATTCCCTACGCCTAATTTGTAACCGACGCCTGATTTTCTAAAGTGTCGACAAGGTTTTTTCGAACGTACAACAATCTTCACTTACTCCATTCTCAGTTAGTTTGGAGTAAGTTTTCACTGCCGAAACTTTAAAAACAGGCGTAAGTGGCCGGACACGGCTCCTTTTGAAAAAAAAATGTTTGTTCCAAAGTGAAACTGTTCTAACTGACTAGAACTGGAGCAAACTAATTGCCGAGAATTCAAATTTCTAAGATACTCCATTCTAAACCAGTTGCTCCAAAAAAACAGGAGCAACTCGGGCCGAAACTTGGCCCCATACATTCTATGTCTTTTATACTAATACACATTATTAAACAAACTACACATTCTACCTTAGCATTATAATTCGTTATTGGTAATAATAGAAGAATCATTAGGTTGGGCCTTTGTTGGCCAAATTGAAGACTATGTCAAAATGTTATGCATTCTCTAATCTAACTCATTAAAAGCACTGAGGCAAGACTTCCAGGAAAGTGAAACTTCATTCTCTGGTAACATAGCTTATACATTAACCCTTTACTTGCCACAATCAGAAACATACAATCATTTAAACACAGTATAATTTTCAGGTAACCCTAATTTCTAACAGCTCCATTCATCTGTTTTTTGTTAAATGTGGGCTATGTATATCTATCATTTATCATAGGTTTCTAAATTTCTCACTTCCTCTTGCTCTGAGTTGTCTTGATTTATTGGGGCAAAACCCATTTCATTGCATTAGGAATTTGATGTTGTTTACTTAATTTCTCTGCAACCCACCCACAAGATTTTATATATTAAAATAAGTTTTCTTGGTGCAGGAAAATCAAGTTATCTATTATTGGTTAATTAGTTTAAGCTGTGCCCTGTGATCCATATTTCTTACAGCTTCTACAGGTTATATATAAAAGGGAAGTGAGTAGTATTGTGTTCCTAATACACCTTAGACTGCACACAGGGAGGTTAAAGTAACAGTGACCTCAAGCTTTATTAAGACACTCCAGAGTGAGGAACAGGCCTTGGGGGCCGGCTTATATACAGTGCTCCCAATGGATGCTGGGATCCCTTGGGACTTCAGGGGATGCGCTCTCTGGCGGCGGAACATGGGAGTGCATGCTTTACAGATACACGTCACTCCCCCCCGCGCCCCGCCCCCCCCAAAGTCAAAGTGAAAACTATTTACAAGGTGAGGCGGTCGGGAGCCTTTCTTTCCCTGATAGACCGCCTCGGTACAAATGTCTCTTCTGGTGTGTTGGCTGTGCCCTCGCTGAGCTGGCGTGTTGTTGGCCCTGTAGGGCTGCTGGGTGAGCCTGGCCTTGCTGGGCTGTTGGGCGTGATGGGTTCAATTTCCTGGTCCGGGGTGGTGTCGTTGATCCTTTGGGTGTGTGTTGTGGGCTCGAAAAAGTTGGTGTCTGCTGTGGGTTGTTCAGGGCATTCTGTGAACCGCAGCCTCGTTTGGTCCAGGTGCTTTCTGCAAATTTGTCCATTGTCTAGTTTGACTACAAACACCCTACTCCCTTCTTTAGCTATCACCGTGCCCGCGATCCACTTGGGACCATGTCCGTAGTTTAGCACATACACAGGGTCATTCAGATCAATTTCCCATGACACAGTGGCGCGACCATCATTTACATTTTGTTGCTGCCACCTGCTCTCTACCTGATCATGCAGGTTGGGGTGAACCAACGAGAGTCTGGTTTTAAGTGTCTTTTTCATGAGTAGCTCAGCCGGGGGCACCCCTGTGAGCGAGTGGGGTCTCGTGCGGTAGCTGAGCAGTACTCAGGACAGACGTGTTTGGAGTGAGCCTTCTGTGACTCGTTTAAGTCTCTGTTTGATTGTTTGCATTGCCCGCTCTGCCTGCCCATTAGAAGCTGGTTTAAACGGGGCCGAGGTGTCATGTTTGATCCCATTGCGGGTCATGAATTCTTTAAAATTGGCACTGGTGAAACTGACCAGTATGTCAGGCAGGCCGTGGGTGGCAAACATGGCCCTCAGGCTTTCAATGGTGGCGGTGGCGGTGCTTCCTGACATTATTTCACATTCAATCCATTTTGAAAAAGCATCCACCACCACCAGAAACATTTTACCGAGAAACGGGCCTGCATCGTCGACATGGATCCTCGACCATGGTCTGGAGGGCGAGGACCACAAACTTAGTGGTGCCTCTCTGGGCGCGTTGCTCAACTGAGCGCACACGCTGCATGGCCGTACACAGGACTCTAAGTCAGAGTCGATACCTGGCAACCATACGTGGGATCTGGTTATCGCTTTCATCATTACTATACCCGGGTGTGTGCTGTGGAGATCCGAGATGAACGTCTCCCTGCCCTTTTTGGGTAGCACTACGTGGTTACCCCCACAACAGGCAGTCTGCCTGAATGGACAGCTCGTCCTTTCGCTGCTGGAACGGCTTGATTAGCTCTTGTATTTCAACGGGGATGCTGGCCCAGCTCCCATGCAGTACAGTCTTTTACTAGGGACAGCAGAGGATCTTGGCAGGTCCAAGTCCTAATCAGGCGGGCCGTGACAGGTGATTTATCATTTTCAAATGGTCCCATGACCATCAACAAGTCTGCGGGCTGCACCACCATCAACAAGTTTGCAGGCTGCGCCATTTCCACCCCCGTGGTGGGCAATGGTAGCCGACTGAGAGCATCCGCACAGTTCTCGGTGCCTGGCTGATAGCGTGAGTGCCCACCTTTGTATGCAGGCTGAGGCATATTTATCCCCTTGTTTTCAGCGAACAGGGATATGAGGGGCTTGTGATCGGTCTCCAGGTCAAATTTGAGGCCAAACATGTACTGATGCATTTTCTTTACTCCGAACACACACGCTAATGCCTCTTTCCCAATCATGCTGTCGCCCCGCTCGGCCTTAGTCAAGCTCCTGGAGGCATAGGCGACAGGTTGCAACTTCCCTGCAACGTTAGCGTGTTGTAATACACACCCGACTCCATACGACGACGCATCACATGCTAGCACAAGTCTTTTATACAGGTTATACAATACAAGCAGCTTGTTGGAGTATAAAATGTTTCTGGCTTTCTCAAAAGCAATTATTAGTTGTTTTTTTTTCCCATACCCAGTTCTCACCTTTACGCAATAACACATGTAGGGGCTCTCAGAGAGTGCTTAACCCCGGTTGGAAGTTACCAAAAAAGTTGAGTACCAGGAACATCCACAGCTCCGTGGGCGCATTCCTGATAGCCTCTGTCTTGGCATCTGTGGGCCGAATGCCGTCCGCCGTGATCTTTCTCCCCAAAAACTCCCCTTCTGTTGCCATGAAGACGCATTTCGATCTCTTCAGCTGCAGCCCTATGAGATCCAGTCGCTGGAGGACCTCCTCCAGGTCCCGACCTATGACCAATATGTTGTCCTGAAAAACCACCGTGCGCGGTACCAACTTGAGTAGGCTCTTCATGTTTCTCTGGAAGATCGCTGCAGCCGACCGAATTCCAAACGGGCATCTGTTGTAGATGAACAGTTCCTTGTGCGTGTTGCTGCAGGTGAGGACCTTCGAAGATGATTCCAGCTCCTGCGTCATGTAGGCCGAAGTCAGGTCGAGCTTGGTGAACGTCATGCCTCCTGCCAGCGTCGCAAATAGGTCGTCTGACTTAGGTAGCGGGTATTGGTCCTGTAGCGAGAAACGATTAATAGTTACTTTATAAGCGCCACAAATCCTGACCGTGCCATTACTTTTGAGTACTGGAACAATCGGGCTGGCCCACTCGCTGAATTCCACTGGGGAGATGATGCCCTCGCATTGCAGCCTGTCCAGCTTGATTTCCACTCTCTCTCCCTCATCATGTGAGGTACTGCTCGCGCCTTGTGGTGAATGGGTTGTGCCTCTGAGACCAAGTGGAGCCGCACCTTCGCCCCGGAAAAGTTTCCAATGCCTGGCTCAAAAAGGGAAGGAAATTTAAGAACCTGGGTACATGAGGCCTCATCGACATGTGATAGCGCTCGGATGTCATCCCAGTTCCAGGGGATTTTGCCCAGCCAGTTTCTTCCAAGCAGTGTGGGGCCATCACCCAGGACAATCCAGAGTGGCAGTTCGTGTACCGTGCCCTCGTAGGTGACCTTGACCATGGCGCTGCCCAGGCCAGTGATAAGCTCTTTGGTGTATGTTCTCAGTTTTGTGTGGATGGGGCTCAGGGCTGGTCTGAGTGCCTTGTTGCACCACAGTCTCTCTTATCTTTTTACTCATGATGGATTGGCTAGCGCCAGTGTCCAATTCCATGGCTACGGGTAAGCCATTCAGTTTTACATTTAGCATTATAGGTGGACATTTCGTCAAAAATGAGTGCACCCCGTGTACTTCAGCATCTGCCTCCTCTGAGGCTTGAAATTGCTTTGATCCACCATGGACCGATCTTCCTCTGCCACGTGGTGGTTAGCAGGTTTTGCAGAGCTTGCAGCTCGTCTGCAAGCTCATTGGAGGTGCCCCATTGTTCCACAGCTCTTGCAAACATACCCTTTGAAGCGGCATGAATAGGCTGAATGGAAGCCTCCACAATGCCAACAAGGTGTGAATTGCCTTGCATTCATCCTTTGTTGTGGACTCTGAGTCATCTGGGTCACCTGAGGCCTGCTGACAGTTGCAGACTCGTGGTTTCTGCCCTGTACATTTCTGCTCGCAAACACAGTTCCAGTTAATTTATGAACATTGCTAGCACTTGTGCGCTGAGAGATTTGTTTGGTGTTATCACTGGTGGACATAAATGCCTGTGCTATCGCAATGGCTTTACTGAGGGTTGGTGTCTCTACAGTCAAAAGTTTTCGTAGGATGGTCTCGTGGCCAATGCCCAGTACAAAAAAGTCTCTGAGCATCTGCTCCAGGCAGCCATCAAACTCGCATTGTCCTGCAAGTCACCTTAGCTCGGCGACGTAGCTCGCCACTTCCTGACCTTCAGATCGCTGGCACATGTCGAACCGATACCTCGCCATCAGCACGCTCTCCCTCGGGTTAAGATGCTCCCGAACCAGTGTACACAGCTCCTCATACAACTTATCTGTGGGTTTCACTGGAGCCAGAAGATTCTTCATGAGGCTGTAGGTCAGTGCCCCGCAGACTGAGGAGGACCGCTCTCCTTTTTGCAGTGCTTCCTTCTCCGTCCAGCTCGTTGGCCACAAAGTACTGGTCTAGCCGTTTGACATAGCTTCCCAGTCCTCGCCCTCCGAGAACTTCTCCAGGATACCCACAGTTTGTTGCATCTTTGCGTTGGATTCGTATACTCGTCACCAGTTATTGTGTTCCGAACACACATGAGACTGCACACAGGGAGGTTAAAGTAACAGTGACCTCAGTCTTTATTAAGACACTCCAGAGTGAGGAACAGGCCTTAGGGGGCTGGCTTATATACAGTGCTCCCAGGGATGCTGGGATCCCTTGGGACTTCAGGGGATGTGCTCCCTGGTGGCAGGACATGGGAGTGCATGCTTTACAGATACACAACAAGTAGCTGAAGTAAACGTTGGTTTCAGAGGATGATGCTGGGGAATTAATAATGTTAATCAGGAAACTGTTGTAGACTTCGAACAACTATTTTGTGTCGGTCTTCGTGGTAGAAGACACTAAAAATAAATCCCAATAATTGATAATCAAGGAGCTATAGGGAGGGGGAACTTAAAACAATCACTGTCACTAAAAAGTACTCAGTAAAATAATGGGACTAAAGGCAACAAGCTCTCTGGACCTGATGGCCTGCCTCCTCGGATGCTAAAAGAAGTGGCTGCAGAGATGGTGGATGCATTGGTTGTAATCTACCTATATTTCTTGGATTCTGGAGAGGTTCCAGCGGACTGGAAAACTGCAAATGGAACGCAGTGTGTGGAGGGAGACAGAAAGCAGGAAACTATAGACCTATTAGCCCAACATCTGTCATTGGGAAAATGCTGGAGTCGATCATTCAGGAAGTAGCAGCTGGGCATTTGAAAAATCGTTATGCAGTCCAGCAGAGTCAGCATGGTTTTATGGAAGGAAAATCATGTTTGACAAATTTGCGGGAGTTCTTTGAGGATGTAACGAGCAGGGTCTTTAAAGGGGAACCAATATATGTCATGTGTTTGGATTTCCAGAAAGCATTCGATAAGGTGCCACATAAAAGGTTACTGCACAAGATAAGAGCTCATGGGGTTGGAGGTAATCTATTAGCCTGGATAGAGGATTGGCTAACTAAGAGAAAACAGAGAATTGGGATAAATGGGTCATTTTCAGGTTGGCAAACTGTAACTAGTTGGGTACCACAGGGATCAGTACTGGGGCTTTAACTGTTTACAATCTAAATGACTTGGATGAAGGGACTGCGTGTAATGCAACCAAATTTGCTGATGATACAAAGATAGGTGGGAAAGCAAGTTGTGAGGAGGACACACATAATCTACAAAGGAATATAGATAGCCTCAGTGAGTGACCAAACATTTGGCAGATGGAGTATGATGTGGGAAAATGTGAGATTATCCACTTTGGTAGAAAAATAAAAAAACTAATTATTATTTAAATGCTGCAGTACAGAGGGATCTGAGGGTTCTTGTACATGAAACACAAAGTTTGCATGCAGGTAATGCAAGTAATCAGGATGGCAAATGGAATGTTGGCCTTTATTGCAAGGGGGATGGAGTATAAAAGCAGGGAAGTCCTGCTCCAACTGTACAGGGTGTTGGTAAGACCACACCTGGAGTACTGCATACGGTTTGGATCTCATTTAAGGAATCAATATACTTGCATTAGGGGCAGTTCAGAGAAGGTTCACGCGGTTGATTCCTTAGATGAAGGGGTTGTCTTGTGACGAAAGGTTGGGCAGGTTGGGCCTATACTCATTGGAGTTTAGAAGAATGAGAGGTGATCTTACTGAAACATAAAAGATTCTGAGGGGGCTTGACAGAGTAGAGGCAGAGAGGATGTTTCCCCTCATGGAGGGGGGGCGGGGAATGGTGGGGGGATCTAGAACTAGGGGACATAGTTTCAGAATAAGTGGTCACCCATTTAAGACAGAAATGAGGAGGAATTTCTTCTCTGAGGGTCATGAATCTTTGGAATTCTCTACTCCAGAGAGCTGTGGAGGCTGGGTCTTTGAATATATTTAAGATGGAAATAGACAGATTTTTGAATGAGAAGCGGTCGAGCGTTATGGGGAGCGGGCCAGGATCAGATCAGTCATGATCTTATTGAATGGCGGAGCAGGCTCGAGGGGCCTAATGGCCTGCTTCTGCTCCTGTTTCTTATGTTCTGATATGTAGATTGATGCCACAATCCAATACATTATTATTTGATATATTTTTGTGATTTCACTGTGATTCTTGACAGATTTGGTGTGATATCTGCAACCTAAAGTGGATACATGCAAGTACCCTGTACATGCAAATTGGCAAAATTATTACAAATCTTACTTTACTATACACCTTTAACGTGTGTGTGTGTGTGTATATGTGTATGTGTATAATATATATATATCCAATAAATAAGAAATCCCAAATCACAGAACTAATAATGAACAGTGGTAAAATTATAAAATACTTCCACTCATGCCCCCTATGTCAAGGGGGTACCTTGAAAGTTAGTGGAGCTCATGCCAGTGGAAACTTTGCTTAAGAACCTTTGAGGTCTTAGTCTCAACCGTTAGTAGAATAAGGTAATCAATTCTGGATGAAAGATCATTAAAAATGTTAATTACTGATGCTGGTAGAAAATTTCCTCTGTGTATAATTAATTTTTGAGCATGCACAAGTGTTTCATTTCAAGCTTTCAACCCTGTAGCAGCCTATATTTTAAAAAGAAAACCCGAATTATATTCAAATGAAGATTGCCCACTTTGTTATGCTAGCTTTACCCAAAAAATGTTTGTTTAAAATATAAAGCTAAATCTAAAGCTAAATACAGGGTTATGGTTTCTTATCAAACAGGTCACAAAGTTGTTTTTAGAGAGGAGCCAGCATGCTCCTGGAAAGGGTGGCCTTTGATGTGCCTCTAGTGGCATAGGTGCCTGCCAATGGGCAGGCTATAATGAAAGAATCAACCCCCTGACCCTGGAAAGTCTTCAAGATTAGCAGTGGTTTCTGGATATACAGATACACATTTGTTTGCTGGTAGATTTTTGGGGTTATAATCTGTACTAATTTTTGAACAAAGATTCTCAGTTAATTATTCATCTCTTCTAAAGTTACGGTTGTAAAAGTGTGAGGAGTCCACCAGCTGCTTCTGCAACACATTCCAGAAAGTTTCTCACCCTGGAGCCCATGGCAGCCAAGAAAATTACTGCACATCAAGACACCAAGAAAAGCTTCTAAGGACATTGGTGGCTTCTGAAGTGACAGCTATCCGTGATTCCATAAATACTAATGAGGGTACAGGGCCCAGAAGAGCAGAGGGCTCAGGGGTAGCACTGGTCAGCCCACTCTGTCATATGTGTGTGCACTAGGTCCGTGCAGCAGAGCAGGTCTCTAGTTGCCCTGGTTAACACTTGCCACTGGATAAAGGCCCAGCTCTGTCAAGCCCGTGTGGTGGCTGATGTGCAACGGTCACCACACGTTAAAAATATCCGCGCACAGGCATCTTCCACCTTTCAATTGGAGTTCAGGACTGGAATATCGGGTCCTTCATTGAAACATCTGTGAACTCATCCCTTTTGGTGTGGAAGCAAGTCATCCTCGTTTTTGGGACCGCCTATGATGATGATGATGATGAAATACTTCGAATATAACACTTTCACAGGTCTTTCAAGATCTCATTGGGACTATTCGTTCTGTGATGATAATGATGACTAGTAGCCTCTCTGAGCCTGTGCCCAATACCAGTGGACTGCAAAGAGTGGGCACAGACATTGCTGTCTCTCCAGAGAGTGGCAGTGAACTGGATTCCTTAAGGCCTTCTCCAATGCTTCACATGAGGAAGCTACAGACATGGGCCCATGCTACTGCGAGCTCCAGGCTGCCAAAAGTTGGACCCTCTGGGACAGCAGCTTCCCTGCGATGAGAGTCACCTTGGGTGTCTAAGGCTCCAAGGGAACAATCTCTGCTACCCTCTGCTCAGCCTCATTTCACTCAGGGAGCACTTTCTCAGACTAATAGATTAGGAAGGCTGCCCCAAGAACATCCAGTCTAGGATTTCAATAATCTTGTGAAGCTAGTGTGCAGATTGAGAAGTTAGTAATGTTCTCATGGATATTGATAGCAAGCTTGTCAAAAAAAAATGAATAATAAGCAGAAAATACTGCAACTGCACACCAGGTTAAATAGCATTTGAAAGATAAATTTAGGCGACTGATGAGGGATGGGTAGAAAAGTTGGAGGTTTTTACTTGACCTTGACCATGTGGATCTGGAGACAAGAGGTGTCTGCATGAACCATGTCAGTAGATTCAAAGAATGGCAGCATTTGTGGAGTTTGACTTGAAGATTGATGCCAAGATTTTCAATGCTTGTAGCAGGCTTGGAGAGACTACATAGAATTACATAGAATTTACAGCACTGAAACAGGCCATTGGCCCAACAGGTCTACGCTGGTGTTTCTGCTCCCCCCAAGCCGCCCTAATTCTATCACATAACCCTCTCTTCCTGTCTCCCTCATAGACTTGTCTCAACTAGCAACATCACTGTAGACCATGACACTAAGCTAAAAGAGATTTGCAGTTTTTTTTTGTAGATGCTGACAAGGTAACAGAATTACTGGTCTTGTGTATGGAGAAAGTTAACTTGAAGCTTTTTATTTATTTTTAAAATGGTACTAGAGCTCCCTTGACACATTGCTCATGGTGAGTTGGAGGATAAGTTGTTTTATCCCAACATAATCACAATATATTATCAGCCACTGATTTAGTGATTGAATAAATGAAACTTCATTTTTGTTGAGTAATATTATATAACATTGATTTTAAATTCCATTCTAATATTGATATTTGCTTAGAAACTGTAAATCAACTATCTTCTTATAGAATTGATTCCAGACTTGAGAATGATCCTTTGTGCAAAGATCTGAATTGCACAGTGGTATCTCACACAAAATTCAGCAAAAGATGATGTTTTTTGGGACTGTGCTGCAACATATGCAAGCCCCATTTTATCCTCAGTAAAATGTATTTACATAATTTCATGTCCCACAACAAATTTCACCATGTTTTCGCACTGGTTCACTCTGTGCATTGCCTGACTATTTAAAATGTTGCTGAATGGCTTCCCTGTTGTTTGTTGAAGAATGCCCATTCTTAAAGCTGACACTGAACTGGTATTATTAGCAAGGTTGAGTCTTGCTACTGTTTTGACATGCCCTATTGCTGTTTTTGCATAATTGCTTGTATATTTTGTTTGTAATACAGGACTCATTTTTTTCAGATCTTCAGCCATAGAACTGTTGCTACCACCTGTTGCCAATCTTAGCTTTGACCACACCGTTCAGCTTGGGCATTCCACTGGATCTCTCAATAACGGTGATGGATTTGGAGATAGAGTAGTTTAGGCAGAGGGAAGAAAAATAGATGTAGAAGTACATTGGGTACCTGTTGCTCACTTGGATTTGGCCCAGAAATTATGATTTCATAACATGGTATACCTCCCTGAGGAGACCTGTCTTTGACAACTCTGCTTCACTAGGGAGCCTGTGACAGATCAGTTATGCCATCTACTGAAGCTTAACCTACAGATAAGATTTTGTACAGCCATGTCCATTGCTGTGAAAATCACTACAGCATTGAATTTTTAGGCCACTGGATCCTTTCAAGAGACCACTGGTGACATTTGGTACATGAGCTAGACTTTTGACCACCAATGCTTCAAGCAGCTCACAGAAGCATCATTTATCAGGGGGACACTTTGTCACTTTCTCCATGGAAAGAAAGCAATAGCCCAAGAGGGTGCAATACTTGTACCAAGTAACAGTCTTTCCTAAAGAGTGGGGCTTCATTGCACACTTGTAGTCATCAATGCCCTTAGTATCAACATTGTGATGTATAGGTCATACCACAAAAACAGAATAGTGCAGCTGAATGTGCAATACACCCTCAGCAAACACGATGCCTTCATCTGGTCATGGTGCTAACACTATTTCGGGAACTCAAAGACTCATCTGCAACCACCTCCACCTGCTCCTTCTGATTGCTGGGTGCATCACTAGGTGCTCCCTTCTGATTCTATCAGATTCCTCCAAACTACATGTTTCTTTTCTCTTGCGTATATCTTGAGTGCTTGGCAGGGTACTTATGTGATAAGCCAGCTACCTGTTCATCCCTGTTACCAGCTGCATCATCTTGAGAGCCCATTGCACAATAAGAAGTTGCATGGGGTATGCAGCAAATAGCTCTACACACAATAGTGATGGCAATGCAGTGTGATACTGTTGATGGACAAATGTGCCTCTGCATGACTTACTGAGTGAGTTTGAAAGGGTAGCAAGAAGTTGAAGAGTGCACTTACTTTGTCAGGCTCCCTGAAGCCACCAAGCTATCTTTACCCATTGCTTCTACGGTCTTCCTCCCCAATAATTCAAAGGCAGCGCCTCATGGTGAGTGAGCTGGTTAGCTCCACGACCAGTGTGGATTCTCCTCCCATGGGTGGGCACTGCCATCTCCTTTAAAAACAGCCAAACGCCACTTTTCATATAATGGAATGTGAAAGACAGACACTCCAATGACCAGCCTACATTCCACTGATGTGAAAGGGTGAGTACAGAACATTCAGGTAGTTAAAGGAGCTATAGTGACTCAGTGACAAAACATTGCAACAATTATGTGAGGCAAAGGAAGCCTTTCCCTTATACAACCATCAAGCTGTAGCTGCATTTTAATGGATGTAGGAGACTGCATTTACACATCTGGCCACCTTTTACTATGCTTGCTGCAGATTGCGACGGGTTAGGAGGGTTACCCTCAGCTGTAAAAAATTTCCACCTTTCTCTGCTGCGCCCACTCTCATGGCAGATCCAGGCTCTCTTTTTAGTAAAGAGCATAGTTCTACCAGTTGCTCTAACCATCTTCCTTGCCACAATAGTTGGGCTCAATTCAAATTTAAACAGTGCAGCTGTACTTTAAGAGCTGTTTCAATAATATTCCCTGTCTATCTGTTGCCATAGTGCTCCCTGCACACCTGGGAGAAATGTGTGCAGGGAGTGTGTTGAAATGATTTGAATTAAATTGACTCTTCCAAATCCAGCAGGGTCAGGAGCCATTCTACCTGCTTGGGAATGCAGTGATCATCAGCTAATTTCCTCAATGAGGGTAGTGGTGTTGATGAATATATGGACTTTCAAAAGGCTTTTGACAAAGTGCCAAATGATAGACTTGTTAGCAAAAAAGCCCATAGGATTAATAAATGTTTCTATGAATGCAATCTGTTGACACACATTTTGCCCATTTAAAATGGAAATGAGGAGGAAATTCTTCTCTGAGGATCATGAGTCTTTGGAATTCTGTACCCCAGAGAGCTGTGAAGACTGGGTCATTGAATATATTTAAGGCAGAGATGGACAGATTTTTGAGAGATAAGGGAGTCAAGGGTTATGGAGAGTGGGCAGGGAAGTGGCGTTGTATTCAAGGTCAGATCAGCCATGATAATGAATGTCAGAGCAGGTTCGAGGGGCCAAATGGTCTATTCCTGCTCCTATTTCTTATATTAAGGAAACTGGCAGCATTTATACAAAATTGGCTAAGGGACAGAAAGCAGAGAGTAGTGGTGAACAGTTGTTTTTCAGTCTGGAAGGAGGAATACAGTGGTCCCCAGGAGTCGTTTTGACCACTGCTCTTTTTGATATATATTAAGGATCTGGACTTTAGTATACAGGGAATAATTGCAAAGTTTGCAGATGAACCAAAACTCAGAAATGTAGTAAACAATAAGGAGGCTAGTAATAGACTTCAAGAGGACATAAAATGAAATGGGCAGACACATGGCAAATGAAATTTAACACAAGTGTGAAGTGATACAATTTGGTCGGACGAAGGAGAGTAATATGAACTAAATTTTACAATTTTAAAAGGGGTGCAGGAACTGAGAGACCTGGGGGTGTATGTACAAGGTCAAGTTGAGAAGACTGTTTTTTTCTTAAATAGCCAATTTAATAGTACAAAAGAAAGGAAGTTACACTAAACTTTTATAAAACATTGGTTAGGCCTCAGTTGGAGTATTGTGTTCAATTCTGGGCACCACACTTTAGGAAGGATATTAAGGCTTTGGAGGGTGTGGAAGAGATTTAGTAGAATGGTACCAGGGACGAGGGACTTTGGTTAGGTGGAGAGACTGTAGAAGCTCGGATTGTTCTCTTTAGAGCAGAGAAGATTAAGAGGATATTTGATGGAGTTCAAAATCATGAAGGGTTTTGATAGAGAAAATAAGGAGAAACTGTTTCCGGTGGCAGAAGAATCGGTAACGAGAGGTCGCAGATTTAAGGTGATTGGCAAAAGAACCAGAGGCGACATGAGAACATTTTTTTGCACAGTGAGTTGTGATCTGGAATGCACTGTCCGAAAGGATGGTGGAAGCAGATTCAGTAGTAACATTCTAAAGAGAAAATATTTGCAGGATTCTGGGGAACGAACCGGGGAGTGGGACTAATTGGACAGCTCTACCAAAGAGCTGGCATAGGCACAATGGACTGAATGGCCTCCTTTGGTATTGTGTCATTCTATGATTCTAATCGGCTACTTCCTTAAATAGCCAATTCTCCTTTTAAATTTCTCCACAATTTCTGCATCCACAGGGAAGTCAAAAGCTAAAGGCTATTCTTGGATATTAAGGGATAAGGGGATAGTGCAGGAAAGTGGAGTTGAGGGAGAAGATCAACCATAATATTCAATGGCGGAGCCGAATGGCATATTCCTGCTCCTAATTCTTATGTTATGTTCTAACACAATTTTGTAGTGCCAACCCATCTAGTGGGAAAACTGAAGTAATTGGCATCTCTTGCTCTGGATTTTCTTTTGTTGTTTTGATCTTTAATTGTACCATTTGAATTTAAGAAAAATAAAGGTTCATGAAGCACTATTTTCATTTTGGCATGTAGGCCATCTTTGTTTCAATTGTGTGTTTTTTTTTCTCATTTTCTTCTTTTCCCTCATTTTCTCAAAGCATTTACTCCTTGCTGTGTTCTACTTCTGTGGTTATTCAGGACTCTTTGGTATCTTGCCCAATTAGGCATTTTTCACACAAAAGCAAGATACTGCAGATGCTGAAATCTGAAATAAAAACGAAATGCTGGAAATCTCAGCAGGTCAAGCAGCATCTGTGGAGAGAAACGAGTTCACGTTTCAGGTCTGTGACCCTTCATCAGAACAGGCATTATTCATTGTGAGCTTGATAATGCTAGTTAGTTAGAGATCACATGAGCTCAATCCTGCCCTCATCCACTGGCCAAATGCATACTTCCAGCATGGGTCAGGAACAGAAATCCTGCTGAACTTTCCTATCCCTAACTCTGGGATGTTGAGGCCAATTATAATGACCTGACTCAGATTAACTGACTCCACAAAGTCTGGAGACTGAATGTATGACCATCCAAGTTTGTATAGCTGAGCTCACTTTAAATCTGTTGAATCATTGCGGAAGCTATGTTTCAATTATTAAACCTTGCAAAATCATTGTATTTGTGCTAGCGCAGAGATGAATGAATGTCAACATGGTTTGAAGTCATATTGCTAGTCATAATGGATACATTTTGAATGGTGGATTGTGATCTCACTACACTCTTTTCAATGTTTAAATGATGAGACTGTCATATGGAAGCTTTATAACCGGCTGCCAAACATTACATTTTTATTGTTTGCGTTAAACATGAATTTTTATGATTTGAGTGTATGGCTCCTGCAATTAGAGGCTCTTATTTTTTTTTATTCCTAAGAGCAGATCATTTTTAAAAGTGCAATGTACCTTCCCCAGAATTAAGCAGAAACACTGGGAGTAGGGGATGTGCAACATTGGCAGAATGAATACTGATAGGCTGTGAATAATTGGTTTTGGGAAATAAAAGGTACACAAATGTTGTTGTCCTTCTGTTACACAACATAATTATGCAAAATACATTTAACACATTTTGTATGACTAACATCAGAAAACTAACACCAAGCATTTTCAGCATCCTTCATTTCCAAAACATTATGGCCCAGAAATCCCGGGCGATCGAGGGAAAAACTTAAAGATGCGCACTTATCTGAAGTTGCTGTGCCCACGCGAGTTCTTGGTCCTGAGGCCTCCACTAACTGCACGTTGCAGTGCATGCACGTCGCAGTGCGTGCACTTCAGGACATGCGCAGGGCTGGAGCTGCAGTCACGTGGATTTGGGCAGCCAATTAAGATAAATTATGTTCTCATTTATAATAATAGGAACTCTGTATTTTGGAGTTCCCACTTTATGAATGAGAACCCCCCCCCCCCCCATGACACCCAAAACACTAATTTAAAAAAAAGAAAAGATACACCACAGTTTTATTAATTTAAATTAATTATTTATGTATTTAAAAAAAAAATTCTGATTTATAAAAAAAAAATGTTTAAGTTTTTAAATTATGGTTTAAAATGAACTTACCCTAGTGGGGAGGGTTTTTAAACAATAAAGTGTGTTTTTTGAAATTTATTTTAAAATGTTTTTGTGCATTTTAAAACTCTTGCGCCTGTAAAAGTAGGTATGCGCCTGCTTTTATCAGGCACAACAGTTTTCAGGACATTTGCTGCGCAAGATATGGGTAAATATCGCAATCTTGCCCATGCAAATGTCCTGGCTGCCGAAATATGGAAGATCTGCCGAGCTTCCAGCTTGACGGATCGGAAAAGCCAGTTTTCAGCGCATGCGCATTGTGTGCTGAAAACCGGATTTTGCGATATCTTCCCGGGTCTGTACATACCCTGTATGGACCCAGGAGGCTGGAATTTCTGGGCCAATATTTTGACAATCTTTTAAATTTTTATGTATTTTCTATCTTGCGTTACCATTTTTCTTTTGCTTTTGGACCTTTCTGCAAAAGTAGACATAATTATCAGTGTTTATTTGCTTGCAGTCAATTTTGAAATGTTCCATTTGGATAAAAATTATGACTTTATTAAAAAGAAGAATTTGAGCTATAGACAATCAATATTTTCTGAAGTTTTTAGATCTGTGGGTAACTAAAGAAATAAAGGACGGTATCCAATTAAAAGCAAGGGCATACAAAGTGGCCAAAACTATTGGGAGGACAGAAGATTGGGAAGCTTTTAAAAGCCAGCAAAGAATGACTCAAAAACTGATTAAGAAAGTAAACGTGCACGAAATATAAAAACAGATAGCAAGAGTTTCTATAGGTATATAAAAAGGAAAAGAGTGGCTAAAGTAAATGTTGGTCCATTACGAAGGAGGAGCTACTCAGTTAAGAGTAAGATAATGGGACTAAAGGCAGATAAATCCCCTGGACCTGATGGCTTGCATCCAATGATCTTAAGAGAAGTAGTGGCAGGGATTGTGGATGCATTGGTTGTAATTTACCAAAATTCCCTGGATTCTGGGGAGATTCTGCAGATTGGAAAACTGCAAATGTAATGCCCCTATTTTTAAAAAAAGGAGGCAGACAAAAAGCAGGAAACTATAGACCAGTTAGCCTAACATTTGTGGTTGGGAAAATGTTGGAATCCATTATTAAAGAAGCAGTAGCAGGAAATTTGGAAAAGCAAAATTTGGGCAGGCAGAGTCAGCATGGATTTATGAAGGGGAAGTCATGTTTTGACAAATTTGAAGGAATTCTTTTAAGGATGTAACGAACAGGGTGGATAAGGGGGAACCAGTGGATGTGGTGTATTTGGACTTCTAGAAGGCATTTGACAAGGAGCCACACAAAAGATTACTGCACAAGATAAAAGTTCATGGGGTTGGGGATAATATATTAGCATGGATAGAGGATTGGCTAATTAACAGAAAACAGAGAGTCAGGATAAATGCCAACCACAGAATGAACCAATCAGTAACTAGTGGGGTGCCGCAGCGATCAGTGCTGGGACCCCAACTATTTACAATCTATATTAACGACTTGGAAGAAAGAACTGAGTGTAACGTAGCCAAGTTTGCTGATGATACAAAGATGGGAGTAAAAGCAATGTATAAGGAGGACAAAAAAAATCTGCAAAAGGACATAGATAGGCTAAGTAACTTGGCAAAAATTTGGCGGATGAAGTATAATGTTGGAAAGTGTGAGGTCATGCACTTTGGCAGAAAAAAATCAAAGAGCAAGTTAGCATTTAAAGGGAGAAAGATTGCAAAGTGCTACCTGGGGGTACTTGTGCAAGGGTCAAGGATGTCTCTGAGCGGGTGCAGGACATTTTAAAAAGGGAGGGTGAACAGCCAGTTGTCGCGGTGCACATAGGTATCAACGATATACATAAAAAACGGGATGAGATCCTACGAGATGAACTTGGGGAGCTAGGAGCTAAATTTAAAAAGTAGGACCTCCAAAGTAGTAATCTCAGGATTTCTACCAGTGCCACGTGCTAGTCAGAGTAGGAATTGCAGGATAGCCCAGATGAATATGTGGCTTGAGGAGTGGTGCAAAAGAGAGGGATTCAAATTCCTGGGACATTGGAACTGGTTCTGGGGGAGGTGGGACCAGTACAAAACGGATGGTCTGCACCTGGGCAGGAGCGGAACCAATGTCCTAGGGGGAGTGTTTGCTAGTGCTGTTGGGGAGGAGTTAAACTAACATGACAGGGGGATGGAAACCTATGCAGGGAGACAGAGGGAAATAAAATGGAGGCGGAAGCAAAAGATAGAAAGGAGAATAGTAAAAGTGGAGGGCGGAGAAACCAAAGGCAAGAAACAAAAAGGGCCACATTACAGCAAAATTCTAAAGGGGCAAAGGGTGTTAAAAAGACAAGCCTGAAGGCTCTGTCCCTCACTGCGAGGCGTATTCGGAATAAGGTGGACGAATTAACTGCACAGACAGCAGTTAACGGATATGATGTAATTGGCATCTCGGAGACATGGCTCCAGAGTGACCAAGGCTGGGAACTCGACATCCAGGGGTATTCAACATTTAGGAAGGATAGGCGGAGAGGAAAAGGAGGCGGGGTGGCATTGCTGGTTAAAGAGGAAATTAATGCAATAGTAAGGAGGGACATTAGCCTGGATGACGTGGAATCGATATGGGTGGAGCTGCGGAATACCAAAGGGCAGAAAACGCTAGTGGGAGTTGTGTACAGACCACCAAACAGTAGTAGTGAGGTTGGGGACAGCATCAAACAAGAAATAAGGAATGTGTGCATAGAAACATAGAAAATAGGTGCAGGAGTAGGCCATTCGGCCCTTCGAGCCTGCACCACCATTCAATAAGATCATGGAAAGAAATAAGGGATGTGTGCATTAAAGGTACAACAGTTATCATGGGCGACTTTAATCTACATATTGATTGGGCTAACCAAGCTGGTAGCAATGCGGTGGAGGAGGATTTCCTGTAGTGTATTAAGGATGGTTTTCTAGACCAATATGTTGAGGAACCAACTAGAGAGCTGGCCACCCTAGACTGGGTGATGTGTAATGAGAAGGGACTAATTAGCAATCTTGTTGTGCGAGGCCCCTTGGGGAAGAGTGACCATAATATAGTAGAATTCCTTATTAAGATGGAGAGTTAATTCGGAAACTCGGTTCCTGAACTTAAAGAAAGATAACTTTGACAGTATGAGACGTGAATTGGCTAGAATAGACTGGCAAAGGATACTTAAAGGGTTGACGGTGGATAAGCAATGGCAAACATTTAAAGATCACATGGATGAACTTCAGCAATTGTACATCCCTGTCTGGAGTAAAAATAAAACTGGGAAGGTGGCTCAACCGTGGCTAACCAGGGAAATTAAGGATAGTGTTAAAACCA
Source organism: Pristiophorus japonicus (assembly GCF_044704955.1). Lineage (NCBI taxonomy): Eukaryota > Metazoa > Chordata > Chondrichthyes > Pristiophoridae > Pristiophorus > Pristiophorus japonicus. Next base: position 84,833,133 of record NC_091979.1, on the reverse strand, counting down.
AGGATGAGGCATATAAATTGGCTAGGAAAAGCAACAAACCTGAGGACGAGGAGAAATTTAGAATTCAACAGAGGAGGACTAAGGGTTTAATTAAGAGGGGGAAAATAGATTACGAGAGGAAGCTTACAGGGATCATAAAAACTGACTGCAAAAGCTTCTATAGATATGTGAAGAGAAAAAGATTAGTGAGGACAAATGTAAGTCCCTTGCAGTTGGATTCAGGTGAATTTATAATGGGGAACAAAGAAATGGCAGACCAATTGAACAAATACTTCGGTTCTGTCTTCATGAAGGAAGACACAAATAACCTTCCGAATGTACTAGGGGACAGTGGATCTAGTGAGAAGGAGGAACTGAAGGATATCCTTATTAGGCGGGAAATTGGGATTGAAGGCCGATAAATCCCCGGGGCCTGAGGCTGCATCCTTGAGTACTTAAGGAAGTGGCCCTATAAATAGTGGATGCATTGGTGATCATTTTCCAACAGTCTATCCACTCTGGATCAGTTCCTATGGACCTGATGGTTCATGGTAGCTAATGTAGCACCACTTTTTTTAAAAAAGGAGGGAGAGAGAAAATGGGTAATTATAGATCGGTTAGCCTGACATCAGTAGTGGGGAAATGTTGGAATCAATCATTAAGGATGAAATAGCAGCGCATTTGGAAAGCAATGACAGGATCGGTCCAAGTCAGCATGGATTTATGAAAGGGAAATCATGCTTGATGAATCTTCTGGAATTTTTTGAGGATGTAACTAGCAGAGGGAGAACCAGGATGTGGTGTATTTGGACTTTCAAAAGGCTTTTGACAAGGTCCCACATGAGATTGGTGTGCAAAATCAAAGCAGATGGTATTGGGGGTAATGTACTGATGTGGATAGAGAACTGGTTGGCAGACAGGAAGCAGAGAGTCGGGATAAATGGGTCCTTTTCAGAATGGCAGGCAGTGACTAGTGGAGTGCCACAGGGCTCAGTGCTGGGACCCCAGCTCTTTACACTTTACAATATACATTAACGATTTGGATGAAGGAATTGAGTGTAATATCTCCAAGTTTGCAGATGATACTAAACTGGGTGGTGGTGTGAGCTGTGAGGGTGATGCTAAGAGGCTGCAGGGTGATTTGGGCAGGTTAGGTGAGTGGGCAAATGCCTGGCAGATGCAGTATAATGTGGATAAATGTGAGGTTATCCATTTTGGGGGCAAAAACACGAAGGCAGAATATTATCTGAATGGCGGCAGATTAGGAAAAGGGGAGGTGCAATGAGACCTGGGTGTCATGGTTCATCAGTCATTGAAGGTTGGCATGCAGGTACAGCAGGCAGTGAAGAAGGCAAATGGTATGTTGGCCTTCATAGCTAGGGGATTTGAGTATAGGAGCAGGGAGGTCTTACTGCAGTTGTACAGGGCCTTGGTGAGGCCTCACCTGGAATATTGTGTTCAGTTTTGGTCTCCTAATCTGAGGAAGGACGTTCTTGCTATTGAGGGAGTGCAGCAAAGGTTCACTCGACTAATTCCAGGGATGGCTGGACTGTCATATGAGGAGAGACTGGATCAACTGGGCCTTTATTCACTGGAGTTTAGAAGGATGAGAGGGGATCTCATAGGAACGTATAAGATTCTGACGGGACTGGACAGGTTAGATGCAGGAAGAATGTTCCTGATGTTGGGGAAGTCCAGAACCAGGGGACATAGTCTTAGGATAAGGGGTAGGCCATTTAGGACTGAGATGAGGAGAAACTTCTTCACTCAGAGTTGTTAACCTGTGGAATTCCCTGCCGCAGAGAGTTGTTGATGCCAGTTCATTGGATATATTCAAGAGGGAGTTAGATATGGCTCTTACATCTCACAGGATCAAGGGGTATGGAGAGAAAGCAGGAAACGGGTACTGAGGAATGATCAGCCATGATATTGAATGGTGGTGCAGGCTCGAAGGGCCAAATAGCCTACTCCTGCACCTATTTTCTATGTTTCTATGAAACCTAAAAGGATAGTATGCAGGTACAGCAAGTGATCAGGAAGGCCACTAGAAACTAGGCCTTTATTGCAAAGTGGGTGGAGTATAAAAGCAGGGAAGTCTTGCTACAGCTATACAGGGTATTGGTGAGTCCACACCTGGAATACAGCATATAGTTTTGGTTTCCATATTTACCAAAGAATATACTTGCTTTGGAGGCAATTCATAAAAGGTTCATTAGGTTGATTCCAGAGATGAAGGGGGTTGGCTTATGAGGAAAGGTTGAGTAGGTTGGGCCTCTACTCATTGGAATTCAGGAGAATGAGAGGTGATCTTATCGAAATGTATAAGATTATGAGGGGGCTTGACAGGATGGATGCAGAGAGGATATTTCCACAGATGTGGGAGACTAGAACTATAGCGCATGATCTTAGAATAAGGGGCTGCCCATTTAAAACAGATGAAGAGAAATTTCTTCTGAGGGTTGTAAATCTGGAATTCGCTGCCTCAGAGCTGTGAAAGCTGGGACATTGAATATATTTAAGACAAAAATAGACAGTTTCTTAAACGATAAGGGGCTATGGGGAGTGGGCAGGAAAGTGGAGCTGAGTCCATGATCAGATCAGCCATGATCTTATTGAATGGCGGAGGGGACGTATGGCTCAAGGGGATGAATTCCTACTCCTGTTCCTATTTCTTATGTTCTTATCTTGTACTTGATAAGTGAATTCCATCCTGCATTGCAATGTGTATGCACTAAAAGCAATAGCTGATGAAAAATTTTGTTCTTCTTTCAACATTCCCCAAAGACGCAGCATTCTCTTACTTGCCCAATTGCTTATGCGCTCAACATTGCAGATGGTGACATCATAAGCAGTGTGCCTATCATTGGGCCCAATCTTGGCCATGACTTCCATCAATATTTTTGGAGTAAGTTTTTTCTGGCGCAAGTTTAAAAAATGTCATTTCCCCCAGAAATTTGCTCCAGAGTAAGTCAGATTTGTTTTTTTAAGTTCAGCTTTTTTTTCAAAAGGGGGAATTGCCAGTCACTTATGCCAGTTTTGGCCATTTATGCCACTTTGGCCAGCTAAAACTTACTCCAAATCCACTTAGGTCAGTGTATGTGGCCAGCTCTGAGAAACATTGCGGGCAGTTAAGAATTCGGCGCAGGTTAGTACATTTAAAGCACCAAGACGTACAAAGCACTAAACAAAGTACAAAAATAAGCATTCAATAACAAATAAAAAATACAGGGAAGCTGCGAGGACCTGCACCAAGACTTACAAAGCACTAAACAAAGGCCAAAAAGTAAGAAGCAATCAATCAATAACAAATAAAATAGAACACTTACCTTTATGCTGGACAAGTTCTTTTTTGAAGTCCCCCCACCCCCTCCCCCCGCCCCAATCGAAACACTCGAGCACAACCATCAATAAATAAAAAAAAATAAAACTGAAGTCCTGCCTCAGCCCAGGAAGTCAGCCGGCCGTTGCGGGAGGCCACTCGGCCGGGGATAGGGTGTGGCGAAGATCGGGGCGTCCCTTCGGCTGGGATAGGGGCTGCGAGCATCTGATCCTGCTCACAGCCCATGGGACACGCTGGGAGGGCAGGAGCATGCGCACAGACTTCATTGTGCATGCACGCAGCTGCCGGCAGTGCTTTCTGCGCTGGCCTGTTGCTCCGCCTCCCACTTCACTAGCTACGCCATGCTAGGACATCGGCAGGATGAGGCCCCTTTTTTTCGGCGCCGATTCCAGCGCGCAAAGTCGCCGCATTTAAGGTAAGTGTGCCGAAAAAAGGGGTTGGGGAAAATTGGGCCCAATGTTTCATTTTCCTCAGCTCCAGAATTAAGTCCTGATGTAGTTACATTGCTTGGTTTACCTTGCATTTACCTTATTACAACCAACTTTTAACTTTTTTAAAACCAGTTGAAAACTGAGAAGACAACCCGACTAACCCAGATAAAATGATAGAATTCAAGCTGAGGCTAATTGGAAAAATAAACCTATTGTAATGCGAATCTTGCATGACGTATGCATTTCTTGCCTGATGAGACGGCACGATGTACGCACACAAACTGGCACAAGGCAACATAGTGAAGATGGCGAGTAAGGGATCTTTGTCTCTGAAAACAAAACTTCAATCATCAATGATTTGGATCATTTGACAAAAATGAAACATGGATTCAGAGAAAATAAATCCGTGCTGTAACTCATGAAGATCTTGATGAAACGTCTATTGCAGGTTTAAAACAGCCAGAGAAAGTAACATTCCAGTGTTGGCCGATGTGTTGTTCTGAAAAATTTGCCAGTAATGACATAGACCTGAGGATCTTTTTGGACTGGTTAACAAGATAGAAACAAAGGGCATTGAGAAAAGTATGAATAATATGAAACAATCTGTGCTGTGTAGTTTTATTTACAAAATAAAATAAAATATTCAATTCTAATTGGTAATTTCTTCAATTTTCTGATGCAGCAAATTGCCACATCAGACGATAGTGAACACCCTAATATCGCAATCTTTGCTGCTGGTCCTGAGATATTTTGTCAGTGAAGTTTGTATTTCACAAACATAATGACATTTGTCCACTGAATTGTCTTATGTGCCTTTTAATGCTTTCATTAAGTTTTATTTGAAGCATGAGGTTCTCCAAAAAATCTGGGTTGGACTTAATATTTTTGCACAGAGATGTGATTTTATTAGCAGATTGCTGACTGTGGAGTCTGACCATACCTTAAAATAAACAGCATCTACCTAAAGACCACAACTGATATTCACGTGACCTAACATTGCAGGAGCACCAGCTACTACAGGGACTGTCTCAAAGATTTCAAACAGCATTATGGTTTTACTGGCTTACAAAAAGACCTACACACTATTTGTCACTGATTGCAAGTCTCTAGTGCCTGTCTTAAATGCTCTCCAGTGCTTCTACATAAGAACATAAGTACATAAGAAATAGGAGCAGATTTGGCCCCTCGAGCCTGCTCCGCCATTCAATAAGATCATGGCTGATCTGATCAAGGACTCGGCTCCACTTCCCTGCCCACTTCCCATAACCCTTTACTCCCTTATCGTTCAAAAATCTGTCTATCTCTGCCTTAAATATATTCAATGACCCAGCCTCCACAGCTCTCTCGGGCAGAGAATTCCATAGATTTACAGCCCTCAGAGAAGAAATGTCTCCTCATCTCAGTTTTAAATGGGCGACCCCTTATTCTAAGACTATGTCCCCTAGTTTTAGTTGCCCCTATGACTGGAAATATCTTCTCTGCATACACCTTGTCGAGCCCCCTCATTTTCTTATTTTTCAATAAGATCACCTCTCATTCTTCTGAACTCCAATGTGTATAGGCTCAACCTATCTTCATAAGTCAACCCTTCATCTCCGGAATCAACCTAGTGAACCTTCTCTGAACAGCCTCCAATGCAAGTATATCCGGGGAGTGGAAGGAGCAGCATGGCAGCCTGGCCCAGCAGTCTGAGCGGCCCCCGGCCTGCAAGCACCATCAGAGCAGGTCGCTGAGCGGAAGGAGCAGCATGACCGCCTGGCTCAGCAGTCTGAGCGAGCACCATTGGAGCAGGCCCGGGAGCAGAAGGAGCAGCGTAGCAGCATACCACTCCAGGGAGCAGCATGTGCTGGCAGGTGAGCAATGGCAGCGAAGGGGGACGTCACCAAGGTCCAGGTCGGTGACTGGAGCGTAGGCAGATATAGCAGGAGCGGCAAGGTCAGGGCGAAGGAGTGGCGAGAGATTGTAGAGGGTCGTGAGTTCAGGGCCCAGAAGAGGCAAGGGGCAACACGGGCCAGGCCTCACTGCGATATGTGTGCGCACTAGGTCCGTGCAGCAGAGCTGGTCTCCAGTCGTCTTGGTTAATCCTTGCTACAGGACCAAGACCTAGCTCTGTCAAGCCTGTGTGATGGCTGGTGTGCAACGGCCACTACATGTTTTTAAAAAAATCCACACACAGGCATCTTCCACCCTTCAAGATTTAGTTCGAGACCTGGAATTTTAGGTCCTTCATTGAAACACCTGTGAACTTTCTGACATGGAAGCAAGTCATCCTCAATTCGAGAGATTGCCTACAATAATCCTTCCTTAAATATGGAGACCAAAACTGTACACAAGTACTCCAGGTGTGGCCTTACCAATACCTGTACAGTTCTCTGCTTTTATACTCTATTCCCCTTGCAATAAAACATGGTGCTCCTCTAGCAAGTACAACATGGGTGGCTCATTCAAGAGATGCTTGTAGTCTGCGATCTCCAGGAGCTCGGGCATGAAAGGGCTTATTTGTAGACTGCCACAACTCTGCATCCAGCTGGCTTTCTGGTACCAGGACAGACATTGGTTCAGGAGTCACAAGGATTCAGATGTTCGTCATCATGAGAGAGAGCAACATGTTCTAACTTGTGGATTCAAGTCCTCTAGGAGTTGAGTACATAATTTAGACTGACACTTTAGTGCAGGATTGAGGGAATTCTGTATTGTCAGAGGCATTGTTCTTGTGATTAGACATAAACACTGTTATGTATGTAATAGCTCGATAGATTGAATACTGTAAACTCAGGTGCAAACCTGGCTCAACATTATTCGGGCCCAAAGTGCTTACATTATATGATGGCTTGCTTTATATATCTGGCCCTGCACATGTGCGTACAGCCCAATGACCTCCGACAGTGGCGCCCCCTGGTGGCTAGTAACCCCAAGCATACATACATGACAACATCCCCCTTCAAGCTCTTAATATCAGTCTTTTTACAAGTTAAGACGGTCCGGGGCTTTCCGCTCACTAATTGATCATCGTCTCAGTTCAACTCCAGTTCTGGGCGAGCATTCTGAGTCAGTTATGACTGGAGGCTGGGTAGCCAGCGACCTTGTCAGAGATTAAAAGTCCAGATTCGTTGATGACGGCGGAGTCCTCTGATGAATGAATATAGGTTGGTTGGTCACTGATCGTCTCTTCCTCAACTTGTTCCAGTTCATCTGTGTGCCGCAGCCTTTTCTGATCAACATGTCTCCTGCATGCTTGCACGTTCTTGAGCATGACAATAAACACTCTGTTACCCTCCTTGGTCGTAACAGTACTGGCGACCCACTTGGGACCTTGATCATAATTTAGCACATACACAGGATTAATAATAGAAATGTCACGTGATACAATAGTGCAATCATGATACCCTTGCTGATTTTGACATCTGTTTTCAACATGATCGTTCGAGTCAGGATGGACGAGAGAGAGCTTGGTCTTGAGACCTCTCCAATAGTTCAGCAGGGGAAGACCCTGGTAAGTGTGTGGAGTCTTCTCCTGTAACTAAGCAATATGCATGACAAGCGAATCTGCAGTGAATCCTGAGTTATACGTTTCATACTCTGCTTGATAATTTGGATAGCACCGCTCTGCTTGACCTTTAGAAGCAGGTTTGAATGGTGCTGACCTCATGTTTAATACCATTGAGTTTCATGAACTCTTGAAACTCCAGACTTGTGAAGCAAGATCCGTTGTCGCTCACAACGATGTCAGGCAGACCATGAGTAGCAAACATGGCACGAAGGCTCTCGATGGTAGCTGTGGATGTACTGGATGACATGATACGCATCCACCACAACAAAAAAACATCTTACCCAGGAAAGGACCGCAAAGTCGATGTGGATCCTCGACCATGGTTTGGATGGCCACGACCACAGACTCGACGGAGATTCCGCTGGTACTTTGCTTAGCTGCATGCAAGTGTTGCACTGATGCATACATGATTCCAGATCAGAATACCGGGATGAGTGCTGTAGAGATCACGGACAAATTTCTCTCTGCCTTTCTTGGGCACAACAACACGATTACCCCACAGTAAATAATCTGACTGAATGGATAGTTTGACTTTGTGACAGTTGTAAGATTTGGTCTCATCACACACTTCCATAGGTATAGAAGACCAGTCACCACTAAGGACTCAACTTTTTACAACCGATAAAATTGGGTCCTGACTGGTTCAGATCCTAACTTGTTGAGCAGTGACAGGGGTTCCTTCACTCTCAAAAGCATCCATAACTAACAGTAGATCTGCAGATTGTGGCGTCTCCACCTCCGGTGTGGGCAAAGGCAGACGGCTCAGTGCATCGGCACAATTCTCGGTGCCAGGTCTATGGCGAATGACATAATCATAGGCAGATAATGTCAGCGCCCATCTCTGGATGCGAGACTATGCATTGGTATTGATGCCTTTGTTTTCGGAAAACAAATGAAATGAGCGGCTTGTGATCCGTTTAAAGTTCAAAACGAAGACCAAACAGGTACTGATGCATCTTTTTAACCCCATACATGCAGGCTAAAGCTTATTTTTCTATCATGCTGTAGGCTCTTTCCACCTTTGACAAACTTTTTGAAGCATATGCAACAGGTTGCTGTTTAACCGACTCATTAGATTGTTGGAGCACGCAGCCAACCCCATATGATGAAGCATCGCAGACCAATACTAGATGCTTACACGGATCATAATGTACCAGCAACTTGTTGAGCAAAGCAGATTTGTAGCTTTCTCGAGCTCTATCTTGAGACACGCCCCAAACCCAGTTGTCACCTTTTCTGAGCAGCACGTGCAGTGGCTCTAATAACGTGCTCAATCTAGGTAAGAAATTACCGAAGTAGTTGAGTAGACCAAGGAACGAACGCAGCTCTGTCACATTCTGAGGCCTGAGTGCATTTTTGATGGCCTTGGTTTTCGAGTCCGTAGGCCTGATGCCATCAGCAGCAATCTTTCTCCCCACGAATTCGACTGGTGCCGTGAAGACGCACTTGGAACATTTCAGCCTGAGTCCCACTTTGTCCTGATGATGTAGAACCTCTTCAAGGTTGTTCAGGTGTTCGGCAGTGTCACAACTTGTGACCAGAATGTCATCTTGAAACATGACTATTCTAGGGACAGACTTCAGTAGACTCTCCACGTTCCTCTGAAATTTGGCTGCAGCCGAGCGAATTCCAAAAGAGCACCTGTTGTAGATAAACAGTCCTTTGAGAGTTGATGCACGTAAGTTTCTTCGACATGTCGACGAGCTCCTGTGTCATACAGGCCGACATCAGATCCAGTTTAGTGAACAACTTCCCACCGGCTAGCGTTGCAAACAGGTTATCAGCTTTCGGTAACTGGCACTGATCCTGTTTTGAAAATTGGTTGATCGTAACCTTGTAGTCTCTGCAGATCCTGACGCTGCCATCGCTCTTCAACACAGGAACAATGGGACTGGCCCATTCGTTAAATTTGATGGTGATATGACCCCTTCACGTTGGAGTCTGTCCAGCTCAATTTTGACCTCCTCCCTCGTCATGAACGGAACAGCCCGAGTTTTGTGATGGACAGGTCTTGCACCCGAGTTCATGTGAATCTGCGGCTTAGCTCTAGTGAACTTGCCGATGGCCAGTTCAAACAGCGAGGGAAACTTACACAGCACTTGAGCACACGAAGTGTCATCCACTGATGACCGCTTTGATATCATTCCAATTCCATTTGATTTTTTTTCGAGCCAATTCCTGCTGAACAGCGTTAGACCATTTCATGGAACGATCCATAACGCTAGATCACACCATCATACGACACATTGACGACTGCACTGCCAATCACCGGTATGAGTTCTTTGGTGTAAGTACGCAACTTGGCATTGACTGGACTCAGCTTAGGCTTCACCGCCTTAGTGTCGCACAGCTTGTTGAATGTCCTTTGACTCATTATCGACTGACTCGCACCCATGTCCAATTCCATCGATACCGGCACGCCATTTAGTTTCACATTAACCGTTGTCGGTTGGCTCTTTGTCAGGAGCGAATACAGTCCATACACTTCCTCCTTTGGTATCTCGGGTTGTGCATCCAGGTTCGTGGTGGACTGGTCGTCGTCATCCACATGGTGAGTCGCAGCACGCTTGCTCAGTTGTGGACACATTCGCTGAAGATGCCCCACTTTCGAACAGCCTTTACAGATGTCCTGTTTAAAATGACACTGATGATGCCGATTGCCCCCACAACACCAACAGGGTGAAATCAGATTCATACTCATTGGCGGACTTTGAGCAGCTACAGGTTTCGCATACGCAGCTTTGCCGTACGACAACACAATCTTGTTTACAATACTTGCCGTGGAGGTCCGACTCTTCGATGATATCTGCCTTAAATTATCATCCGTCGTCATGCATGCCTGGGCAATCGCGATGGCCTTGCTCAAATCCAGCGTCTCTGCAGCCAATAAATTCCGGAGGATTATCTCGTGGTTGATTCTGATTACGAAGAAATCTTGCAGCATGTCTCCCAATGCGTCCTCGAACTTACATGGCCAAGCAAGACGTCTTAGGTCGGCAACGAATTCTCACACATCCTGGCCCTCAGAACGAACATGCTTGTAGAATCGATAGTGTGAGATGATGCCGCCTTTTGGTTTGAGATGGTCATGTACTAGAGCACACAATTCCTCATAGTCCTTGTCCGTTGGACATGCAGGGAGAGGAGATTCTTTGAGGCTATAGATTTTTGGACCGCAAACAGTGAGGAAAACCGCCCTGCACCTAACTGCGTCAGTAGCTTCCTCCATTTTGTTGGCCACGAAGTACTGGTCCAGGCAATCAATAAAATCCGAGCAGTCTTCTCCCTCCACGAATCTCTCTAGAATTCCAATGGTGCTCATTTTGCATGTGAAAGTTCTTGAGTTACCTCGTTGCCAAATGTTGTGTGTAATAACTCGATAGACTGAATACTGTAAACTCACTCGGGTGCAAACCTGGCTCAACTTTATTCGGGCCCAAAGTGTCCACATTACATGGCTTGCTTTATATAGCTGGCCCGCGCACACGTGTACAGCCCAATGACCTCCGACAATGGCGCCCCCAGTGGCTAGTAATCCCAAGCATTACATACATGACAAAAACAAATCCCTATGTGCTGGTTCGAGTTGACATTAACACTGGCACTATTTGAAAATGAAGGGGGTGAATATTCCTCCCTTCAGTTACACTACCAGAATTAGTCATTCTGTTTGGGACACTTGCTGTGTGCAAAATTATGCAACAGGTAATGTGTTCTATTTGTAGTGCATTAGGATGATTGAGAGTTGTAGCAAGGGCTTTATAAATGGTTTCTTTCCTTTCCTTCCTTCATTTCACACTTCACCTGTGGCAGTCTTCAAGATTTAACTCAATTTTTCTTTTCCCAATCATTTTCCTTCCCATCCCAGTTCCACGTCCTGCTTCTAAGAATTCTGATTTCTGCTGGCTTTTTTGTTAGTCAAATTTAAATGGAAGCTTTTGGAGGAAAAACATTCATTTATATAAAGAAAAAATCAGATGCATAAACTATTAGTTCATACGCAGTTGGTTTGACTGCTGTTAATTAGCAGTCTAACCAATCTGTTTGTATCCTTTTGTGTCACTGTAGGCATGTGTGAAATTCCAAATGTGCTTGTCTGTGTGGGAAGTGTGTGAATGCATTTGGGGAAGGAAGAAAGGAAGGGTGTGGGAAGTGTTTGGCCACATTAGGGAAGGAAGGAGGCAGAAAGAATATTACTGCAAATGGGGATTGACAGCAACCCTTGAGCACATCGGTGGTTGGGACTAGGACACTTGGCCAAGGTTAGTGGGTATTCCCGATGTAAATGTATGTTTTCCGATAACTGATTCTCTGATAATAGAAGTGCAATGTACAGTTCTCTTGCAGTACTTTTAAAGACTAAATGCTCCTTTCCTGCTGTGCATATGTTGTGCTTTTTTTGTTCTCCCTTTGCTTTATTAATCAATGCATCACAAGTAATCTGGGAATATATTTTTCTCAAACAAATGTTAAAGTTGAATTGTTTCTAGTTTCATGGTGCTGGTAATTCAGGGCATCTGATTTTGGTGGTCTGTGATGTTCCAACTGTTAAGATTAATGGAGGGAGAAATTCGGGTCATTTGCACCTCCTGGGGGCTCCGACGGGGTGCAAACAACTTTTCACCCGGGCATAGTGCCGCTAACAACAACAACTAAATTCCGCAGAAGTTTAGCGGCTACAGTAACCAGTAGCGCTGCGACCCGTTTTCACCCCAGAACGAAAATTCGGGAGCCCTGTGAAGCTGTGCCAGGCGACGTCAGTAACAGCTTCAGGGGGGCGCATACCAGATTCTAGGGTGCTACTTAAAGGGGAGGTGGCAATCGCAGAAAAAAAATCGTCCCACTTACCTGTTGAATCGTTGAACGCGGGGTCCATGTTGCGATCTTGCTGATGCCACGGCGCCCCGCTCCCCAGTGATCTAGGTAGGGATCCGCAGAGTCAGCAGCTTAGCCCTCCCCTTTAATGAAATACGGCAGTCACGGCGCCTCTCTCCGCCTTGCTCATGCCCCACAAATTAAGTGGAGTGCATTATTTTATGCTCCACTTGCTCTCGGAGGGCCGTAACTCCAATATCGCGAGCGGGCGCAGGAAACATAGAAATATAGAAATTTACAGTGCAGAAGGAGGCCATTTCAGCCCATCGTGTCTGCGTCGGCCGACAAAGAGCTGCACGGCCCTTGGTCAGCAGCCCTAAAAGTTACATATAAACCTATGAAAAATGACGGAAAGGCAAAGAGCACCCAGTCCAAGCAGTCCACCTTACACAACTGCAACATCCCTTGTACTGAAACATTCTACACTCCACCCCAACCGGAGCCATGTGATTTCCTGGGAGAGGCAAAAACCAGATTAAAAAACCCAGGCCAATTTAGGGAGAAAAAATCTGGGAAAATTCCTAGATTTTCAATCCATCCAACCATCTCTTAAAAGTGGTGAGGGTTTCTGCATCCACCACTCTTCCAGGCAGCGACTTCCAGATCCCCACAACCCTCTGCGAAAAGAAGACCCGCCCCCATCCAATCCCCTCTAAACCTTCCACCAACCACCTTAAAACTATGCCCCCTTGTAATAGGCTCCTCCACCAATGGAAATAGATCCTTACCATCCACTATGTCCAGGCCCCTCAATATTTTGTACTCCTCAATGAGGTCTCCTCTCAACCTCCTGTTCCAATGAGAACAAACCCAGCCTATCCAATCTGTCCTCATAACTAAGATTCTCCATTCCAGGCAGCATCCTAGTAAATCTCTTCTGCACTCTCTCGAGTGCAATCATGTCCTTTCTATAATACGGCGACCAGAACTGCATGCAGTACTCCAGCTGTGGCCTAACCAAAGTATTATACAATTTAAGCATAACCTGCCTGCTCTTATATTTTAGGCCTCGGCCAATAAAGGCAAGCATTCCGTATGCCGCCTTAACCACCTTATCCACCTGGTCTGCTACTTTCAGGGATCTGTGCACAAGCATTCCAAGTTCCCTTTGTTCATTTACACTATTAAGTGGCCTACCGCTTAATGTGTATACCCGTTCCTTATTAGCACTCCCAAAGTGCATCACCTCACACTTCTATTAATTAATATACATTTGCTGCTGCTCTGCCCATCTGACCAGTAGATTGATATACTCCTGCAGCCCATGACTTTTCTCTTCATTATCAACGACACAGCCAATTTTAGTGTTGTCTGCAAACTTCTTAAATCATACTCCCTATATTCAAATCTAAATCCGTTGATATATACCACAAAACGCAAGGGACCCAGTACTGAGCCCTGTGGAAACCCAATGGAAACATCCTTCCAATCACAAAAACATCCATTAATCCTTATCCTTTGCTTCCTACCTCCAAGCCAATTTTGGATCCAACTTGCTACTTTGCCCTGGATCCCATGGGCTTTAACCTTAATGTGGTCATCTCCCTCCAAAACAGATATATCACTTTGGATACTGTTGGGGGAGATGGCTCATCAGGGGAAGGCAGCAGCAGCCAAGTTCATGGCACTATGGGTGGCTCTGCTGTGCAGGAGGGCAGGAAAAATAATGGGAGAGCTATAATGTAGGAGACTCTATTGTAAGGGGAATAGATAGGCATTTCTGCGGCCACAAACAAGATTCCAGGATAGTATGTTGCCTCCCTGGTGCAAGGGTCAAGGATGTCTCGGAGCGGCTGCAGGGCGTTCTGAAGGGGGAGGGCGAACAGCCAGTTGTCGTGGTGCATATAGGTACCAACGATATAGGTAAAAAGTGGGATGAGGTCCTACAAGCTGAATTTAGGGAGCTAGGAGTTAAATTTAAAAAGTAGGACCTTTAAAGGTAGTAATCTCAGGATTGCTACCAGTACCACGTGCTCGTCAGAATAGAAATAGGATAGCTAAGATGAATATGTGGCTTGAGGAATGGTGCAAGAGGGAGGGATTCAAATTCCTGGGACTTTGGAACCAGTTCTGCGGGAGGTGGGACCAGTACAAACCGGACGGTCTGCATCTAGGCAGGACTGGAACCGATGTCCTGGGGGAGTGTTTGCTAGTGCTGTTGGGGAGGAGTTAAACTAATAGGACAGGGGGATGGGAACCTATGCAGGGAGACAGAGGGAAGTAAAATGAGGTCAGAAGCAAAAGGTAGAAAGGAGAAAAGTAAAAGCGGAGGGCAGAAAAATCAAAGACAAAGATCAAAAAGGGCCAAATTACAACATAATTCTAAAAGGAAAAAGAGTGTTTTTAAAAAAAAAAAACAATCCTGAAGACTCTGTGTCTCGATGCGAAAAGCATTCGTAATGAAGTGGATAAATTAACTACGCAGATAGCAGTTAACGGATATGATGTAATTGAGATTACGGAGACATGGCTCCAGGGTGACCAAGGCTGGGAACTCAGCATCCAAGGGTATTCAATATTCAGGAAAGATAGACAGAAAAGAAAAGCAGGTGGGGTAGCATTGCTGGTTAAAGAGGAGATTAACACAATATTAAGGAATGACATTAGTGTGGATGAGGTGGAATCTGTATGGTTCGAGCTGCGGACCAAAGGGCAGAAAACGTTAGTGGGAGTTGTGTACAGACCACCAAATAGTCATAGTAAGGTTGGGGGTGGCATCAAATGGGAAATTAGGGATGCGTGCAATAAAGGTACAGCAGTTATCATGGGTGACTTTAATCTACATATAGATTGGGCAAACCAAACTGGTAGCAATACGGTGGAGGAGGATTTCCTGGAGTGTATAAGGGATGGTTTTCTAGACCAATATGTCGACGAACCAACTCGAGAGCTGGCCATCCTAGACTGGGTGTTGTGTAATGAGAGAGGATTAATTAGCAATCTTGTGCGAGGCCCCTTGGGGAAGAGTGACCATAATATGGTAGAATTATTCATTAAGATGGAGAGTGACACAGTTAATACAGAGACTAGAGTCCTGAACTTAAAGAAAGGTAACTTCGACGGTATGAGACGTGAATTGGCTAGAATAGACTGGCAAATGATACTTAGAGTTGACAGTGGATAGGCAATGGCAGACATTTAAAGATCACAGATGAACTTCAATAATTGTACGTCTGGCGTAAAAATAAAACTGGGAAGGTGGCTCAACTGTGGCTTGCAAGGGAAATTAGGGATAGTGTTAAATCCAAGGAAGAGGCATATAAATTGGCCAAAAAAAGCAGCAAATCTGAGGACTGGGAGAAATTTTGAATTCAGCAGAAGAGGACAAAGGGTTTGATTAGTAGGGGGAAAATAGAATATGAGAGTAAGCTTGCAGGAAACATAAAAACTGACTGCAAACACTTCTACAGATATGTGAAGAGAAAAAGATTAGTGAAGACAAATGTAGGTCCCTTACAGTCAGACTCGGGTGAAGTCATAATGGGGAACAAAGAAATGGCAGACCAATTGAACAAATACTTTGGTTCTGTCTTCACCAAGGAAGACACAAATAATCTTCCAGAAATACTTGGGGAACGAGGGTCTAGCGAGAAGGAGGAACGATAGGAAATCCTTATTAGTCAGCAAATTGTGTCAGGGAAATTGATGGGATTGAAGGCCGATAAATCCCCAGGGTCTGATGGTCTGCATCCCAGAGTACTTAAGGAAGTGGCCCTAGAAATAGTGGATGTATTTGTGGTCATTTTCCAACATTCTATAGACTCTGAATCAGTTCCTATGGACTGGAGGGTAGATAATGTAACCCCACTTTTTAAAAAAGGAGGGAGAGAGAAAACAGGGAATTATAGACCGGTCAGCCTGACATCGGTGGTATGGAAAATGTTGAAATCAATTATTAAAGATGAAATAGCAGCGCATTTGGAAAGCAGTGACAGGATAGGTCCAAGTCAGCATGGATTTATGAAGGGAAAGTCATGCTTGACAGATCTTCTAGAATTTTTTGAGGATGTAACTTGTAGAGTGGACAAGGGAGAACTAGTGGATGTGGTGTATTTGGACTTTCAAAGGGCTTTTGACAAGGTCCCACATAAAAGATTAGTGTGCAAAATTAAAGCACATGGTATTGGGGGTAATGTACCGATGTGGATCGAGAAGTGATTGGCAGACAAGAAGCAGAGAGTAGGAATAAATGGGTCCTTTTCAGAATGGCAGGCAGTGACTAGTGGGGTGTACCGCAAGGTTCAGTGCTGGGACCCCAGCTATTTACAATATACATTAATGATTTAGACGAAGGAATTGAATGTAATATCTCCAAGTTTGCAGATGTCACTAAGCTGGGTGGCAGTGTGAGTTGGATGCTAAGAGGCAGCAGGGTGACTTGGACAGGTTAGGTGAGTGGGCAAATACATGCAGATACAGTATAATGTGGATAAATGTGAGGTTATCCACTTTGGTGGTAAAGCAGGAAGGCTGATTATTATCTGAATGGTGACAGATTGGTAAAGGGGGAGGTGCAACGAGACCTGGGTGTCATGTTACATTAGTCATTGAAGGTTGGTAGACAGGTGCAACAGGTAGTGAAGAAGGCAAATGGCATGTTGGCCTTAGCGAGAGGATTTGAGTATCGGAGCAGGGAGGTCTTCCTACATTTGTACAGGGCCTTGGTAAGGCCACACCTTGAATATTGTGTACAGTTTTGGTCTCCTAATCTGAGGAAGGGCATTCTTGCAATTGAGGGAGTGCAGCGAAGGTTCACCAGACTGATTCCCAGGATGACAGGACTGACATATGAAGAAAGACTGGATCGACTAGGTTTGTATTCAATGGAATTTAGAAAAATGAGAGGGGATCTCATAGAAACATATAAAATTCTGACAGAATTGGACAGGTTAGATGCAGGAAGAATGTTCCCGATGTTGGGGAAGTCCAGAACCAGGGGTCACAGTCTAAGGATAAGGGGTAAGCTATTTAGGACCGAGATGAGGAGAAACTTCTTCACTCAGAATTGTGGGCATGTGGAATTCTCTACCACAAAGTTGTTGGGCCCAGTTCGTTAGATATAAGGGAGTTGGATGCGGCCCTCATGGCTAAAAGGATCAAAGGATATGGAGAGAAAGCAGGAATGGGGTACTGAAATGCATGATCAGCCATGATCATATTGAATGGTGGTGCAGGCTTGAAGGGCTGAATGGCCTACTCCTGCACCCATTTTCTATGTTTCTATGACCAGTCTACCATGTGGGACCTTATTAAAAGCCTTGTTAAAGTCCATATATGCTACATCGTACACACTACCCTCATCTATCCTCTTGGTTACCTCCTCATAAAATTCAATCAGTTTAGTCAAATACGATCTTCCCTTAACAAATCCATGCTGACTGTCCCTAATTAATCCTTCCCTTTCCAAATGTAGATTTATCCTGTCTTTCAGGATTTTTTTCTAATAATTTTCCCACCACTGAGGTTTGGTTGACAGGCCTGTAATTACTCGGCCTATCCCTTTTTCCCTTCTTAAAGAAGGGTACTACATTAGCAGTACCAATCCTCCGGCACCATGCCCAGATCCAAAGAGGACTGGAAAATGATGGTCAAGGCCTCTGCTATTTCCTCTTTTACTTCGCTCAACATCCTGGGGACTTGGCTACTTTCAAAGCTGCTAAACCCCGTAATACCTCCTCTCTCTATATTTGTTTCATCCAGAATATCACACTCCTCCTTGATAGCAGTAACTGCATTATCCCTTTCCTTTGTGAAAACAGATGCAAAGTATTCGTTAAGAACCCTACCAACATCTTCCACCTACCCACAAAGATAACTCTCATGGTCTCCAATAGGCCCTTCCCTTTCTTTAGTTACCCTCTTACTCTTAATATATACTCTTAAGGAAGTCCTGTCTTGCGCTGTTACCGCCCCCAAATGGTGTGCTATGCAATTTATTTCCACCCGCCCTCCCCACCCCCCCGAATGGGGTGCAACCATGGACCCACAAATTATTTTGAACTTTAATGCTGCTGGCATAGAACTTCACATATTGGGAGCCATACTGGGTACTTGGGCACACCTGATTTGTGGGTCCATGATATTCCATTCATTAGTTTTAGGAGATGGAAAATCTTGAGGTTCCAAGAACGATATGTGCCTGAATTCTCAATATGTGCTCCCTGTGTACAAAGCTCTGCACTAGGAGTGGTAAAAACAAAAAAATACTCCACTATTGTTGGTACACACATCTGTGATAATATTCTAACATTATGCCACTTGTGCATTCACAGAGTACAATTTCAAAATTCTTATTCTCAGCAAGTATACAGATGGATGTACCTTTCAGCCAATTTCACTCAACAAATCAAGGAGTACAGCAATGCTAAATAATTCCATTTGTTCCCATTTGTTGTTTACAGGGACTTTGGGAAATGAATGTGTATATTGTGCATCAGCTGACGGCAGTATTGTACTGTTGAAATGGTTTGTAAGATTTCTGTAGTTAGGAAGGCGTATGCTGCCATCATCTTCACTGGTACTGGCAGCACATTGTTTCCGTGTCATTATTTATTCACCATCATTATACTCATTATTGTTCACAATAGTGCAAAACTTGTGCATATCTACCTATAATATATTAAAAATGTTATCTGCTCATACTTCCCCTCAATTTTTTCCATAATTAATTCCAGCAAATCTACCACTGGTGGGGAGAGTAATTATAATATGAAAAGTTTGCAAAGGCAGTTTCCATTATAAATATGAACATAGGAATTTGTAATAGAAATAAAGACAGATTATATAACTTCAAAATTGGGACTGAGTTACATTTGTGCACCCTTGTCTAATTAGCCACCCACCTTCTTCACCTTGGTCTTGGTTCCCTGTGTGCAACACCACAGGCAATCAAACTGATTTATTTGATTAAAATACTGTGACACATCAAATAAGCTTTGCATGAGAAAAATAGAACTGGAAAATATTTACTGCAAAATGAAAAATATGGCACAGGATATAAAAACAGCAGTTGCCACAATATTGCCTGAAGTACCTTTTTTTTAAATTTGTTGTGGGATGTGGGTGTTGCTGGCAATGTAGCATTTATTCCCTATCCCTAATTGCCTTTGAGAAGGTGGTGGTGAGCTGCCCCCTTGAACCACTGCAGTCCTTGTGATGAAAGTACTCCCACAATGCTGTTAGGAAGGGAGTTCCAGAATTTTGACTTAACGACGATGAAGGAACGACAATATACTTCCAAGTCAGGATGGGTGTGACTTGGAGCATAATGTGGAGATGGTGTTGTTCCTATGTGCCTGCTGCCCTTGTCTTTTTAACTGGTAGAGGCTGCGGGTTTGGGAGGTGCTGCCGAAGAGGCCTTGGCATGCTGCTACAGTGCATCTTGTAGATGGTACACACTGCAGTGATGGTGTGCCGGTGATGGAGGGAGTAAATGTTTAAAGTGATGGATGGGGTGCCAAACAAGCGGGCTGATTTGTCCTGGATAATGTCAAGCTTATTGAGTGTTGTTGGAGCTGCACTCATCCTGCCAAGTGGAGTGTATTCCATCACACTCCTGAATTGTGCCTTGTAGATGGTGGAAAGGCTTTTGGGCGTCAGGAGGTGAGATACTCGCTGCAGAATACCCAGCCTCTGACCTGCTCTTGTAGCCACAGTATTTATGTGGCTGGTCCAGTTAAGTTTCTAGTCAATGGTGACCCGCCAGGATGTTGATGGTGGGGGATTCAGCGATGGTAATGCTGTTGAACGTCAAGGGCGGGCGGTGGGGGGGGGGGGGGGGGGGGCGGTGGTTAGACTCTCTCACTTTTTGGAGACAGTCATTGCCTGGCACTTGTGTGGCATGAATGTTACTTGCCACTTATCAGCCCAAGACTGAATGTCATCCAGACCTTGCTGCATGCGGGCATGGACTGCTTCATTATCTAAGGAGTTGCGAATGGAACTGAACACTGCAATCATCAGTGAACATCCCCACTTCTGACCTTATGGAGGGAAGGTCATTGATGAAACAGCTAAAGATGGTTGGGTCTGAGAAACTCCTGCAGCGATGTCCTGGGGCTGAGATGATTGACCTCTAACAACCACGACCATCTTCCTTTGTGCTAGGTATGACTCCAGCCAGTGGAGTATACGTCATAAAATGTATAATGCATTGCCATGCTTGAACATGTGCTTTAGCCCATGATGTTTGCAGTTAATTAAGAACAATAGTGATATCTTAAATTATGTTTTTTTTTAAGGACTGAAAAGAAAATTACAAAGAAGTGGCAGCACATGCAAGCAACGAGTGGAGCGCTTAACTGAAGTTTGTTTGGCTAAACATGCTAGTTTTATTTGAAATCCGTAGCTGCTACTTAAAGGGTCCTATATTAGTGTTGCTTTGCACAAGAGAAAACATGCTGGCATAAATCTGCTGCTATTCCTGATGCTTTTTTTGTGTTGCATTCTTGAAGCAAGTGCAGCAAATTAGAGTTGCTGTCTTTGGTGTATTAAATGTTTAGACAAGAGGCTCCATTGGAAGCAGGCAGAATTGGACTATATCAAGTTGATAAGCAAAGTATCCCAACAATTGCGCTCTGACGGAGACTGTACACCAAGCCCCCAGAAAGCTCTTCCTAAGCTCCTCATGCATACCCATACTGCAACAGGGCACACTTTATTACTGCTGCTTAAAATTGTAAATGTTGTTTGGCCATTTGGAAAGATGACCGCACAAAACAAGCGTAACATTCCACGAACCTGTATGATACAGGGTTCTCACTTGGTCCTGACTCCTGTTTTCTTCCAACATCCAGCATCTCGCTGCTTTTCTGCACGACAAAGCTGCTTGTAACAGAAGAGAGGAAAGCTGAACCTGAGGAGTGCTCATTCAGTTCAGAACCTTCATGCTGGAGCTGATCTTCAGGTATAAGTTACTTCTAATTTGGTTAGTTCTGCCATACATCCTACCCAAACCTGAAGTGTAAATAGCACTTAATTTTCAGGTGCAAACTCAGGTGGTTCTAGAGATGACTGATGGGAGAGGAAAATTGTCGTAAGTCAAATGTAATCCAGATGGGGATGATTAAAAGGCAAAAATTTAGAAGGTTTCTAGAGAGATTTTTTAATAAGAATCTCAAGCTATCAGCAACATTTGCCAAGGCTGAAGGTGTAGGGGTTAAAAAGCAGACCAAGATGAAGGGAAAGGGACCCCTGGGTGCAGGTGTGAATCTGCAAACCAGTGACAATACAGCCCCACATGGGGCCTCTTATTTGGATGTTGAAAATGAAGTGGTGTTCAATAAGGTGCTTGCGAAAAGGGTTGCTCTCTGTTCCACTCCACAGCATCATGCCATTGGTCAGCACTGTAGACTCCCTGCAAGAAGTTATAGTCAGTTTTCAGGTCACGGTTGGTCAATATTTGTCGCTGCACATGTGCAACTTGCATGCTGGAAATTAGCCACAGTTGTTCTTGCAGCAGATGGCACAGCTCAGCTTTTGTTCTTCTGTTGACCGAGATCCTGAGAAAGCAGTTTCCCATCATTCCCAGCTAGGTTTGAAAGGATTTATAGAAATAGTTGGTGTTATCTTGGCAGGTATGGCCAAACAGGCAATGGGGACTTCTGATAATCCTGGCATGCCGCCTTTCTTACTGGACACAATCTGAAATGCTATGATTGGGGTGCTTCTGAAGAAATTTCCAGTACAATAGTTAGTTAGTCACTCACATCTCATTGTGATACCTGTATGTCTGCTGGTGCAGTGTCATTTGAGAAGAAAAGCCCCCACCAGCACAATGTCTACCAAAGAAAAATTACTTTTTTCTGCAGATGTATAAGTGCGTGTGCCACTGAGAGTGGACAGAGCACTTCTTGGGGCAGCTTGCCCTGTCTGGCGTTCCTCTGCAGCTGCTCCATTTCCTTGGACAGGTCAGTACAAACTATTGGCAAACCCTCTGGTGCAAATAAAAGGAACTTTGGGATTAAAATAAAATAATCACAACTAACAGAAAGGTGATGAAAACCTAAGTGCCAGCTGAAAAAAAAGACATGAAGACCTGCATGTTTGCCTGAAGTCTCTTTCCATGTTTCAGTGGGCCTGCATGGGACTAAACTTCCAGCACACCTGTGGCTGGAAAATACTGGACCCCTTCCCTACCTACTTTTACGCAAATTAATGTAGCTTCCCTCTGCTTTAGAGAGGAGCTTCCGATATCCGCCTCCTTCACCTGCTTCACGTGTTGCCTTTAGATGACAAAGTATGCAGAAGTGATCATGCTATGGTTTCACTGATGGCGAAGAGCTCAAACCTGGATGTACATATGGATGCACTTACCACTTTGGATACCATATGAGGTGAGTTGCTTTGCATACCAGGTGCTTGGCAGCCACATCGTGCAACCACACAATCTGAAATTCATTCAAACTGTCCTGTGTGATTCCATCATAGATCGTCAGTGGCTGTGTCTTACGAAGTGTTGGGGTTATCATTGCCAGATTTTAAGGTAGTCCTTAGTGTGTCTTTATAGCATTTAATCTGTCCACCTCTGTTATGATATCCAGACTGCAGCGCTTGACCTGTTACTGTAATGTGCAGGAAGGTGACTCAGACTTGCTGTAAATAAAACTATTGTTCTGCAACACCACATGGAGCTAAACAAGTAGATATTTAGAAATACTAGTAACTGCTGGGAATGTAAGTGAGCCTGAAGGCTATAGCATGAGTTTGACCCAACACATTTCACGTAGGATACATACAGCCGGCAAATAGAGACAACTCATTCTCTCGTTCAAACCCAGTTCCCAGATGTGAAAGGACATTGACACCAAATTCAAAAGGACATTGCCACCAAATTCAACTTTTCAATAAATGATTTCAACAATATATCCAGTTCCTGTTTTCAAATATGGATTTCATGTCAGTTGGGTTTGATACTACATTATCCTTGATTTACGGTCAGCTGAAACGAAACCACATTTATTGACAAAGGTCAAGTGGGTTAATTTGGTTAAGCTATATAATTTGCATATTTCCATTACATTTTTTGGACTGCTTAATTTTTGAAAGGCAACTGGTAATGTGGTAGTTACTGCTAAAAGAGCATCTACACCCATATACATGGTAATTCAGGACATATATTTATATTCCTCATTCTCACATGCTATAAAAACACTAGTTATAGTAGGAAACAGTAGAACATTTGAATATATTCTGTCATATAAGATGCTTAGAAAATCACAGCAAAAACATCTTGATTTTTGGAATGAACTGTACATTCCACAATACATATTGTGTAGTCTTAAGATTTTATAGTAGAACATCCAAAATCCGGTGTTCTAAAAATCGTAATTGTCCGAAAACTGGACATTGTGCCGATTGCAAGAGTCGTTGTCTGGAATCCGGAAATATTTCTCGAAACCAGACTTTTAAGCTGTACGTACCTATTTCTGAGCAGGAATCCAAAAAGATATGCAGCCCGGTGCAACCTGACCTTGAGATTGTCAGATTCAGGCCATCAGATGTAATGCTCCGAAATACAGAAATTCACAAAAGTCGGCCCAAGGGTTTCCAGATTCGGGATGTCTGATTGTCTCCACAATCCGGAAATACACGAAAATCGTCCACGAGTTTTCAGGATTCTGGACGTCGGACTTTCGTCTTTGAAATCTGGAAATACCCGAAACTCGGCCCAGGGGTTTCCGGATTCGGGTCGTTGGATTTCTTCTCCGAAACCCAGAATGGCCTTGGTCCCGAGGTTTCTGGTTTTGGGATGTTATACTTGTAGTATAAAATTTTGGTCCCCGAATTAGTACGGTGAGATACTAGCATACAAACAGATCAGCAGCAGCATAATTGATCCACTTCTGTTAAGTGTGAACACATTGGTGTTTCAGCAACTGAGACATATATGAATATTTAAACAGCTGAGCTGTTCCTCA
This sequence comes from Pristiophorus japonicus, assembly GCF_044704955.1. Lineage (NCBI taxonomy): Eukaryota > Metazoa > Chordata > Chondrichthyes > Pristiophoridae > Pristiophorus > Pristiophorus japonicus. Next base: position 84,809,040 of record NC_091979.1, on the reverse strand, counting down.
TGAAGATGGCCTGACAGTGGTTTCTGTAAACAGACCATAAACGTACATCTTTTACTCTCTGCCACACTTATACCTCACAGTGTAACTTCAAGGCCTTGGCCAAAAAACATTACACACCAGCATACTGTATTATTTCTACAAAAAAAAAATCATGATTTTGTTTTACAATAAGTCAAACAAAACTTATTCTCATATTTAATCAATGATCTCATAATCAGTGACACTTTAATTGAAATGAGACATTTGAGGAACAGTTATTTGTAACAGTTCCTAAATTATAGCACAATATAGTTTGTAGTTGTCCTTGCATAGAGACTTGATTGTTATTGAATAATGGCTGTACAAAAGGCATAATTTTCCCACAGCAACTGTTAGGATTGAACAGTAGGATATTCATTAAAAAGTAATAGATATGTATGAAACATTTGCTCGTTGACTGCAAAAAAAAAAACATGTATGCAATAATCTGATAGCCTTCAGCTTTAGTCATTTTAAATCAGTAACCATCACTGTACTTTTCAACTGCTGAGTTATTTTCAAGCCCTTGACATGTTTTAGTTAATGGAAACTATTAAATGTCGGCATTTATAGATAATGAGAGATTTTCAAGTTGTGGACGGGTGTATATGTGATGTTGCGGATTGGTCACCCATTATAGAAACGACCTGATTTTCACTTCTATTTCAATGATAATGAAAATTAGGTGGTTTCTATAATGGGTAGCTGATCCGCAGCACCCAGGTGACAAGTTGAACATCTCCCCCATAGTTAATTACCCCTCTCCTGTCTTCCGTGTTCTCTAGCTTAATGTACACATTTGAATTCTTGCATTTTTATTAAGGAGGCAAATAATATGACCAGGCCAGGTGGTAGAATGTGATTTCCCCCTCGCAATTGAAGAGAAAGAAACAAAACCGAGGCTCTGATATCATATCAATAAAGAAAAATTACAAATACCAGATTTATTGGGCCCCTGTGCCTGAACAACTCATGGCCACACAGTCCAGAAATTGAGATGGGAAAATTGGGAACATCCCCATCCAGGTCTTTTGCATGGGTTCATTGGACATGCACTTATTGCAGGCACAGGGCCAACTTATACCTCCAAGGGAATCTCCAGAAATGCTGGGGCAATGTAAAGGGGGCGAAGACAATGCAATGGGTCTCTGCCCCTTTTTCCTAACCTTTTAGGACCGAGATGCGGAGGAACTTCTTCACCCAGAGAGTGGTGAACCTGTGGAATTCTCTACCACAGAAAGTTGTTGAGGCCAATTCACTAAATATATTCAAAAAGGAGTTAGATGAGGTCCTTACTGCTAGGGGGATCAAGGGGTATGGCGAGAAAGCAGGAATGGGGTACTGAAGTTGAATGTTCAGCCATGAACTCATTGAATGGCGGTGCAGGCTAGAAGGGCCGAATGGCCTACTCCTGCACCTATTTTCTATGTTTCTATGTTTCTATGTTTGCACCTAAGTAATGGGCAAAGTTCAGGAATATTGAACCCATCGCCCACTGTGTGCGCCTGCGGCCAACTGAGGTGACATTGCACGACAATGCAAAGTCAGGTTATTTAAATATCTTGGTGGTACTCTTCATACTTAAAGCATGATGTTCTGGGAGCATCATAGAGGTAAGAGGCCAGGATGTCAGGCATCAGCAATAGAAAGGGTCTTGGCTACCCATAGGGAATGAATGTTTTTTTTATTTGGAATGTTTTTGAGTCTAATGTCCCCTTCATTGCATTGGCCTTTGGACCCTGAAGAAATGAAGTAAGGATGGTGCTATTAGACTGACACAGCCATGCCGCAACAACATTTAAATGTATCTTTCTTTTTAAAAAGAAAGACTTACATTTATATAGCACCTTTCACGACCACTGGACATCTCGAAGCGCTTTACACCCAATGAAGTACTTTTGAAGTGTAGTCACTGTTGTAATGTAGGAAATGTGGCAGCCAATTTGTGCATAAGCAAGCTCTCACAAACAGCAATGTGTCAATGACAAGATAATCTGTTATTTTTTGTTATGTTGATTGAGGGATAAATATTGGCTAGGACACCAGTGATAATGTCCCTGCTCCTCTTCGAAATAGAGCCATGGGTTCTTTTATGTCCACCTAAGAGAGCAGATGGGGCCTCGGATTAATGTCTCATCCGAAAGACGGCACCTCCGACAGTGCAGCGTTCCTTCTGCACTGCAATGGAGTGTCAGCCAAGGGACTGGATTTTTGGCTTTTTGTGATTTCATCCGCTTCCAGGCGCAAATCTCGGCGAAATCAAAATTTTATCACCGGGTTAGCATTAGCGCCAGAGCGCACAACTTTCACCACATGAAAGTTTGACGGGCGTTAGCGCTAACTCTGGCGTTGCATGACAGAATTTGTGCGCCCGAGGCCGGAAGTTCCAACCATTTAAAACATCCGTTCTGCGCATGCCCAATTATTTTCCCCCCCGCACTTCTGGTCTGCTGTCCGATCGCAAAGGCTAATACAGGGCACGGCCACGTGCATGCGCAGTACATCCGGGAGCTTAATCAGACATTTTATTATTCGATTTTGATGATGGTGGAGGAGGACAGTAGGCAGCGTGCGAGACGATTTACACAGGAGGCAAATGAAGCTCTTGTGCGGGCTGTGGAAAGGAGATGGTCGGAACTGTACAGGAGAGGTGGATCTCAATCTTTGTCATCAATCTTTAACAATCTGGAGGGAGATTGCTGAAGAGGTCGCTGCCTCAGTTCATCATCATTGGCAGTCCCTCGAAATTGAGGATGACTTGCTTCCACTCCGAGTTCTCGGGTGACTACAGTTCAATACAGAAATTATAGTCTTTGTCACAGGTGGGACAGACAGTGATTGAAGGAAGGGGTGGGTGGGGAATCTGATTTGCCGCACGCTCCTTCTGCTGTCTGCACTTGTTTTCTGCATGTTCTCTGAGACGAGACTCTAGGTGCTCAATGCCCTCCCGGATGCTCTTCCTCCACTTAGGGCAGTCTTGGGCCAGGGATTCCCAAGTGCCGGTAGGGATGTTGCATTTATCAAGGAGGCTTTGAGGGTGTCCTTGAAGCGTTTCCTCTGCCCACCTGGGGCATGCTTGCCACGTTGGAGTTCCGAGTAGAGCGCTTGCTTTGGGAGTCTCGTGTCGGGCATGCGGACAATGTGGCTTGCCCAATAGAGCTGGTCAAGTGTGGTCAGTGCTTCGATGCTGAGGATGTTGGCCTGAGCAAGAACACTGACGTTGGTGCATCTATCCTCCTAGTGGATTTGCAGGATCTTGCGGAGACAGCGCTGATGGTACTTGTCCAGCATTTTGAGATGTCGACTGTATATGGTCCACGTCTCTGAGCCATATAGGAGGGCGGGTATCACTACTGCCTTGTCGACCATAAACTTGGTGCCAGATTTGAGGTCCTGGTCTTCAAGCACACTCTTCCTCAGGCAACCGAAGGCTGTGCTAGCACACTGGAGGCGGTGTTGGATCTCGTTATTGATGTTTGCCCTTGCTGATTGTAGGCTCCCAAGGTATGGAAAATAGTCCATGTTGTCCAAGGCCGCGCTATGGATTTTAATGACTGGAGGGCAGTGTTATGTGGCGGAGTCAGGTTGATGGAGGACTTTTGTCTTTCGGATGTTTAGTATAAGGACCATGCTTTTGTATGCCTTAGTGAAGATGTTGATGATGGCTTGGAGTTCGGCTTCTGTGCGCAGACGCCAACATCATCCGCGTACTGTAGTTCTGCTTCAGATACTGTGATGAGGACTGGCACACAATACCGAAAAAAGTTCAATGATCTTTCGTGAGTTGTTCGAGTGAGTACAATTTTTATTCATGCACTCGACTAAAACTATAAGTCTGATACCTTATTTGTTCTCATGCTGTTGCTGTCTCTGAGCACTAGTGAGTTGCCTCCTAAAATGCATGACACATAGGTATGCTTAGTGTGACACCCTAGTTTGCATGAATGATCTTTACACATTATTAAGATTGCTTTCTGAGATCTCATTTGATGTTTCCACACTTTGATGTCCTCCTGATGAACCACATGCAAATTCCAAAGCCATTAAACAGAGAATCTATTACATTCAGACAGTATGGTTATAAGTGCTTTGGTGGCTATTTGTGTGTGCCACAAGAGCAGATGGACCCTCTTCTAACCATTCCTATTTTCATGTTGGCAGGCAAAGAAGTCCAACAACTGCTGCGGATAGGAGGCGGTCCACCTCAGACCCTGCCACTTATGGACCTGGAGGGGCGAGTGGCAGGCCTCATCGTTAGCTCAGGTTGGACAACTGCCAGTGGTGGCGCTGATCCCTGCTTGCGTCCTGAGGGTAAATCTTGTACACTGCCTGGGCTGGGTTGGAGCAACGTGATGCACTGTCTCTGGACTAGATATAATGGAGCAGCGGCAGTCCTTCAAATGAACCTGTGTTATGTGACCTTCATGTCACCCTGCCCCTTCCCATACTGCTAACCATTCGTCTGTTGCTTTCTACTTGCAGATGAACAGTCGCATCGCCGAATCCCTGGGATCAACCCTCTACGTCCGGCTATCATGTGGAGGAATTTGAGGAAGAGGAATTGACTGAGCAGCCAACTCCAGGGAGGCAGGTGCAGTCTACACTTCATTTACCACTGGCAAACCCCTCGTCCGAAGATGCTGTTACATTTGAGATCTCTGAGGCTCCTGGGACTAGAGGCGTGCAGCAACGCAGTTCTGGGGTCGAATCACATATGCCATTTCTTCAGAGGGCGAGTCGGCAAAGTCGGTCTGCTGACAGACAGGCAGACGCGAACTGGACATGGTGGGACTGTCGAGAGAGAGCATCAGGTTCACCCGTCAGCTCCTTGATGTCCTGGGTAGGATTCCTGCGACCATCGAGAATCTCACTGCGACCATAATGGAGGTAGGGTCGCAGACTGTCGGTTTGAGCTGCGAGGCCAACACTACCCACACGAGGCTGGTGGCCTCCACCAGTCACACTGGAGTCCCGGAGAGTGTGGCGAACAGCCTTTGAGTTCCCGTGTGACACTCAGACACACCCCCACACCACCTGTGACTTGCGACGCCGATGGAAGCTCGCCAGTCAGAAGCCGGGCCTTCCACGTCACGAGCTCGTCCAGTGTCTCCCTAGGAGGCATCCCCAATGTCTCTGCCCCCCCCCACCCCCCCCCAACACAGCAGCGCTCTGACAACATTGCTGCACGCCATCGTGGTTCCACTTTGGGTACAAGGAGCAGGCGAGGGAAGGGGGCGAAGTTTAAAGTGGGGGGAAAAGCTGGTGGTAAAAGACAGTGGGGCAGTTGGTTATAATGTTGTTTAATCACAATTTATGTTAAAGTTTCAACATTTTCAAGTTTCAAAGTTTACCATGTTTTATAAATTCTTTTGTTCACCTTAACCATTCCTGTGTAGTGTCTCATTTGCAGAATAAGAGAGGGAATAGTCAACATGGTGGGATCGAGTGGCCAGGCAATGGTCAAACATGCCGTTCATTCTTCAAGCAAAGCATTCAATTATGAGCTGCTGATGTGAGGCTTTTTCAGTGACAAAATATCCATGATACCTCCCCTGTGGTTATGCTGAGGTGAGGGTGGGTTGGCATGGATTCCTCGCCAGGCTCCTCTTCCTTGTCCTCGTCCTCTTCCCCGCCCCCCACCCCACCTCTTTATCCTGAGGTGGTCCTGCAATCCCCATTGGCAAATCCTGTCCCCTTATGATGGCTAAGTTGTGTAGCATGTACTCTTGAGACCTGCTGAGGGGAGCATTGCGGGCAACCTCCAGAGTGGTCCAGGCATTGGAAGCGCTGCTTGAGCACTCCAATTGTCTGTTTGACGATGTTGCATATGCCTGCGTGGCTCTCATTATAGCGATGCTCGGCTTCTGTCTGAGGGTTCCGGGGTGGGGTGGGGTGGGGGGGGGGGGAAGTGTCCATGAGCCAGGTGACGAGGCTGTAACCTTTGTCCCTGAGCATCTAACTCTGGCCTTGTGGTTGAAGCTGGAACAGGTCTGAGATAGTGCTCTCACGCAAGATGAAAGCATCATGAATGCTCCCTGGATATTGGGCATTGACTGCGCTGAGTATGGTCGCAGACAATCTGTACGTTCATGGAGTGAAATCCCTTTCGGTTTCGGTAAATCTCTCGATTCTGCAAAGGTGCTCACAGGGCGATGTGCATACAGTCAAGGGCACTTTGAACCTTGGGGAAGCCAGCAAATCATCCAAAACCTACAGCCCTCATTTTGGGCCACCTTGGTCATTGGGAAGTTTATGAAGCCCATCCTGCGTGTGTATAGTGCATTAGTCACCTGGCGAATGTAGCAATGTGTAGTGTGCTGAGAGATATGGAGCATATGTCCCCTGCTGATGCCTGAAAGGAGCCAGAGGCATAGAAGGCGAGTGCCGGTCATCTTCACCTCAATGGGCAGTGCAGACCTGTTGCCACTGGTTGGCTGTAGGTATGCCTGTATGAGCTAGTATATCTCTGTCAGCACTTCTTTTCAGAAGTGCAGCCTTCTAATGCACTGTGCCTCAGAGAGCTGGAGGTATGAACGATGTCCCTGTAAACTCGGGGGTAAGGCCTCCTCCCCATACGTCTGGGACCTCTTCGATTACATTGAAAATAATCAATAAGCCTTCTTGCAGCTCGACGCCGTATAAATATAGCAGCCAAGAATAATAGCTGACATAGTATATCCCCCATCTTTTAAAATGTCCTTAAATGTATTTTAAAACAAACTATAAACTCACAAAGTATGCAGTAACGTAGCGTTCTTCTCACAATGCTTTTAATCACTCAGAACTCTGACTTTCTCCTCTGTTTACAAGATGGTGCCGTTAGTGCCTGGTGCACCCGGGCTGCAACTGGTTTTTGCTGGCGGGTCTCCGGGCAGATGCTAAATCGGGCAATATGGCCAAAAGTTCCGCCCGGGGTGCTAGTGCAGTGATGCACAATGAATTACGTCATCCAAACAGTGAAAACAGCGGGCAGGCGCTAAATTCTAGCCCACAAAACCATTGCCGAAAGTTCCGCCCGGGCGCATAATCTTGTGCGCCTCATTTCGCGTCAAATAAATCGTTTTTGCGCCCTGCCCAGGCGCTAAACGGGGTGCAACTTAGCCCTAGATGTTTTTGTGCTCAAGTCCCTGGAGTGGGACTTGAACCCACAACCTTCTGGCTCATAGGCGAGCGTGCTACCCACTGAGCCACAGCTGACACTAAGGCCTCTCTTGAAATGCTTGTTCCAAATTGGACTGAGGGCCTGGAGCACTCCTCAACCACCATTTTCTTTCTCATTAGCTGAAATTTCAAATGTCCAAAATAAGGTTCAAACAATATTTTTAAATGTATTTCAGAATTACCTCACTTGAAGTTATCAATTGTCTTTTAATGAAATCAAGGTCTTACCATGTCTCAAAAGCCTGGACTTTGACTGGATATTTTTCCCTCGCAACAAGTAGAGAAAGCTTTCAATTACTTTTGTTCAATGTACAGTTTGCAGAAGTTCCCAGTGTGCAGGAACGGGGTTGATGTGTGTGGCCTGTGATTGTTTTTCCCCCCAAAATTTAGAAAAATTGAATACTTAAAGCATTTCAAATAAGTGATGACATTTATATAAATGTATTAACAATTCTGCTCTTCTGTTATGAGCTCCCCAGCTTAAACAACACCTGTGTGAAACTACACCTGTTATCATTTGTTTGTTGAAGGTTAGAAAAATGCCAAAGAGACTGCTTACAAAAATAAGATTTCTGCTTATTACTCTTGACGACTCTTATTTTTTTTTAAATAAAAAATAAATCTCTCTTCTGGACCACTGATGAGGCTTAAGAATATTTTATACAATGATGTTCTCCTCTGCCTTTGGCATTGCACATGGTAACTCAAATATCTTTACTATCTTACTTGTCCAATTGAATATTGGGAAGACCAAAGCCATTGTTTTCGGTCCTCACCACAAACTCCATTACCTAGCCACTGACTCTATCCCTCACCCCAACTTCTGTAACCTTGGTGTCATATTTGACCCTGAAAATAGCTTTCGACCAACTATCCGCAGCATAACTAAGACCACCTATTTCCACCTCTGTAACATCACCCGCCTCCGCTCATTCGCTGCTGAAACACTCACCTATGCGTTTGTTACCTCTATACTTGACATAGAAACATAGGTGCATGAGCAGGCCATTCGGCCCTTCTAGCCTGCACCACTATTCAATAAGATCATGGCTGATCATTCACCTCAGTACCCCTTTCCTGCTTTCTCTCCATACCTCTTGATCCCTTTACCTACAAGGGCCATATCTAACTCCCTCTTGAATATATCCAATGAACTGGCATCAACAACTCTCTGCTGTAGAGAATTCCACAAGTTAACAACTCTGAGTGAAGATGTTTCTCCTCATCTCAGTCCTAAAATGGCTTACCCCTTATCCTTAGACTGTGTCCCCTGGTTCTGGACTTCCCCAGCATCGGGAACATTCTTCCTGCATCTAACCTGTTCAGTCCCGTCAGAATTTTACGTGTTTCTATGAGATCCCCTCTCATCCTTCTAAACTCCAGTGAATACAGGCCCAGTCGATTCAGTCTCTCCTCATATGTCAGTCCTGCCATCCCGGGAATCAGTCTGGTGAATCTTCGCTGCACTCGCTCAATAGCAAGAATGTCCTTCCTCAGATTAGGAGACCAAAACTGAACACACTATTCCAGGTAAGGCCTCACCAAGGCCCTGTACAACTGCAGTAAGACCTCCCTGCTCCTATACTCAAAACCTCTAGCTATGAAGGCCAACATACCATTAGCCGCCTACACGCCTGCTGTACCTGCATGCCAACTTTCAATGACTGATGTACCATGACACCCAGGTCACGTTCAACCTCCCCTTTTCCTAATCTGCCGCCATTCAGATAATATTCTGCCTTCGTGTTTTTGCCACTAAAGTGGATAACCTCACATTTATCCACATTATACTGCATCTGCCATGCATTTGCCTACTCACCTAACCTGTCCAAGTCATCCTACAGCCTCTTAGCGTCCTCCTCACAGCTCACATTGCCACCCAGCTTGGTGTCATCTGCAAACTTGAAGATATTGCACTCAATTCCTTCATCTAAATCATTAATGTATATTGTAAATAGCTGGGTTCCCAGCAGTGAGCCCTGCGGCACCCCACTAGTCACTGCCTGCCATTCTGAAAAGGACCCGTTTATCTCGACACTCTGCTTCCTGTCTGCCAACCAGTTCTCTATCCATGTCAATACATTACCCCCAATACCATGTGCTTTAATTTTGCACACCAATCTCTTGTGTGGGACCTTGTCAAAAGCCTTTTGAAAGTCCAAATACACCACATCCACTGGTTCTCTCTTGTCCACTCTACTAGTTACATCCTCAAAATTCTAGAAGATTGACTATTCCAATGCAATCCTGGTTGGCCTCCCACGTTCTACCCTATGTAAATGTGAGATCATCCAAAACTTGGCTGCCCGTGTCCTAACTCGCACCAAGTCCCGCTCACCCATCACCCATGTGGTTGCTGACCTACATTGGCTTTCGGTTAAGCAACTTCTCAATTTCAAAATTCTCATCCTTGTTTTCAAATCCCTCCATGGCCTTGCCCCTCCCGATCACTGTAATCTCCTCCAGCCCCACAAACGCACCCCCCCCCCCCCCCCCCGGCAGATGTCTGCGCTCCTCTAATTCTGCCCTCTTGAGCATCCATGATTATAATCGCTGAACCATTGGTGGCCGTGCCTTCTGTTGCCTAGGCCCCAAGCTCTGGAACTCCCTGCCTAAACCTCTCCGCCTCTCTACCTCTCTCCTCCTTCAAGACACTCCTTAAAACATACCTCTTTGACAAGCACCTGTGCTAATTTCTACTTGTGCGGCTCAGTGTCAAATTTTTAATCTCAACACTCCTGTGAAGCACCTTGGGACGTTTCACTATGTTAAAGGTGCTATATAAATACAAGTTGTTGTCTCTGCTATCTTCATTACGCTGATCTCTCATTAATTCTCTGCCTCTGATTCTATCTGGCTTTCTTTCTCTTCTCTTCTGCTTTCGCCTTATCTCTTTGTTTTTCTTTGTCTTTTTATTTTTTCTTTTGTTTAGGATGGAAGCTAATAGGTAGTAAGATATGGTGCAGCAAAGAATGGAGCCATCCATGCCTGCAAGTTGCATTTAGTGTGGGAATTGTGAGTAAAATGTGGTCTTCAGCAGCTCCTTTTCCATCTCCCCATCAATAATACATCCCCCTCTTTCCCACCCCCCCCCCCCCAACTCCTTCACTTCCATTGTATGTCATTCACCAGCCCAACAAACCTTCACTCTCATCACTACCCTTCTCTCTCCCCTTTTAAAGTGCCCACTCTTTATCCTCTCTGTCCTTCGCTTAATTGTCATTCAGCTTATCCTTACACTTCCAGTAATCTCTCTCCAACTACCACTTGCCCCACCACTCCAGGATGAGAGATCAGACGCCCCCTCACATTCAACAAGCTTTCTCCACCCTCTTAGAAACATAGACCATAGAAACATAGAAAATAGGTGCAGGAGTAGGCCATTCGGCCCTTCGAGCCTGCACCACCATTCAATAAGATCATGCTGATCATTCATCTCAGTACCCCTTTCTGCTTTCTCTCTATACCCCTTGATCCCTTTAGCCGTAAGGCCCATATCTAACTCCCTCTTGAATATATCCAACGAACTGGCATCAACAACTCTCTGCGGTCGAGAATTCCACAGGTTAACAACTCTGAATGAAGAAGTTTCTCCTCATCTCTGTCTTAAATGGCTTACCCCTTATCCTTAGACTGTGTCCGCTGGTTCTGGACTTCCTCAACATTGGGAACATTCTTCCTGCATCTAACCTGTCCAGTCCTGTCAGAATTTTATGTTTCTATGAGATCCCCTCTCATCCTTCTAAACTCCAATGAATACAGGCCCAGTCGATCCAGTCTCTCCTCATATGTCAGTCTTGCCGTCGCAGGAATCAGTCTGGTGAACCTTTGTTACACTCCCTCAATAGCAAGAACGTCTTTCCTTAGATTAGGAGACCAAAACTGAACACTATTCCAGGTGAGGCCTCACCAAGGCCCTGTACAACTGCAGTAAGACCTCCCTGCTCCTATACTCAAATCCCCTAGCTATGAAGGCCAACACGCCATTTGCCGCCTTCACCGCCTGCTGTACCTGCATGCCAACTTTCAATGACTGACGTACTATGATACCCAGGTCTCGTTGCACCTCCCCTTTTCCTAATCTGCCGCCATTCAGATAATCTGCCTTCGTGTTTTTACCATCAAAGTGGATAACCTCAATTTCCAAGAGGGACCGTTACAGACATATGCAGAGCAAAGCACAAAGAGATGCAAGATAAATGGTGGCAGACGAAAGCAGAGTAAGTGAAACATTATGCTGAAACTCACAATACCAAGATGTTCTTCAGTGCCATCAAGTCAGCCTATGGACCATCAAAACCCAGCACTACTCCACTCCTTTCAGCAGATGGCAGCACTTTGATCAAAGACAGGACTGGCATAAATGAGAGGTGGAGAGAACACTTCAATAATCTTCTTAATCGACCTTCAACAGTGAACGAAGAAGCACTTGACTCCATACCCCAGCAACCTATCAAAGATGATCTTGATCTTCCTCCCAGCATGGACGAAGTAAAGAAAGCCATCAACCAGATGAGTACTGGAAAGGCTGGAATCCCTGCCGAAATCTACAAGGCAGTAGGCCCAGCAACTCTCTAGGCCTTTCATGACATAATAACTAGCATCTGGGAAGATAAAGACCTGCCACAGGACTTCCGTGACGCGATGATAGTTTCTCTCTACAACAACAAGGGCAACAAAGCAGACTGTGGCAACTACAGGGGAATATTGCTTCTGTCCATTGCTGGAAAGATCATCGCCCGCATAGTATTGAACCGACTCATGGCTAGTGTCTCAGAAGTAAATCTTCCAGAAACACAATGTGGCTTTCGACCTGGTCGGAGTATAGCAAACATGACCTTTGCACTCAGACAAGTGCATTGAGCAGAACATGGACCTGTATGCTGTATTTATTGACCTCACCAAGGCCTTTGATACTGTCAACAGAGCAGCACTGTGGTCAATCTTGATGAAATTTGGGTGCCCAAGGAAGTTTGCCCACTTCATTGAGCTGTTTCATGACAACATGACAGGTGAAGTGCTCTCAGACAGCACAACCACGGCCCCATTTTCCATCTCAAATGGAGTGAAACAAGGTTGTGTACTCGCTCCAGTTCTGTTAAACCTATTCTTTACCTGCGTCTTGAACTATGCCATAAAAGACTTGGAGTTTGGGGTCTACCTGAAATATCGATTAGATGATTCACTGTTCGACTTCCGCCGCCTTGCTGCAAGGACCAAAGTACGGAAATGACTCATCCTAGAGGCACTCTTTGCTGACGACTGCGCCCTTATGGCACACAAGGAGAGTGACCTACAATTCATACTCAGCAAATTTGCTGAGGCAACAGAATTGTTTGGCCTAACCATCAGCCTTAGTAAAACCGAGGTTCTCTATCAGCCTGCCCCTGGCACCACAGCACCTGCTCCCACAGTCTTCATCGGCAGTATGCAACTAAAGTCTGGACAGCTTCAAGTACCTTGGCAGCACCATATCAAGTGATGGGTCGTTGAACAAGGAGATTGATGCAAGGATCTGTAAAACCAGCCAGGTAATTGGTCGCTTGCGCACTAAGGGGTTGAGTCACCACCACATCTGACTGTCAACTAAACTGTTGGTGTATAGAGCAGTCGTGGTCTCATCTCTCCTTTTATGGATGTGAGACCTGGACACCCTACAGGCGTCACATCAAAAAGTTGGAAGCTTTCCATATGCGCAGTCTCAAATCTATACTCCACATACGCTGGCAAGACTGAGTGTCAAACTTTGAGGTTCTGGAGAGAGCACAATCAACTAGCATCGAGGTGATGATCATGCGAGCCCAGTTCCGGTGGGCTGGACATATCATCCGCATGGATGAGTCAAGGATCCCTCGTCAGCTTCTTCACTGTGAGCTCTGTGAAGGTCGAAGACACCAGGGGCGCCCCCGCAAACGCTACAAAGATTGCATCAAGGCTAACCTCCAGTACTGTGGCATCCGACCAAAGGACCGCAAGAATACAGCAGCTAATAAAATCCAGTGGCAAACCCTCACGAGGACTGCCTGCCAGACCTTCGGAGAAAACCGATGTCAACGCCTGCGGGACACTAGAGATAGACAACATCAGGTGGCAGTACTGTCAGCATCAGGCACATCGAACCTCCCTTGTCCGACGTGCAAGAGACTATATGCATCCAGAATTGGCCTATACAGCCACTTGAAGATACATGCCATTAATGATTAGCACATCAATGTCTTTGTTGGATATGACAGACTACCAAGAGAGGGATAACCTCACATTTATCCATATTGGGCAAATGCATGGCAGATGCAGTATAATCACCTAACCTGTCCAAGTCACCCTGCAGCCTCTTAGCATTCTCCTCACAGCTCACACCGCCACCCAGCTTAGTGTCCTCTTCAAACTTGGAGATATTACACTCAATTCCTTCATCTAAATCATTGATGTATATTATAAATAGCTGAGGTCTCTGCACTGAGCCCTGCGGCACCCCACTAGTCACTGCCTGCCATTCTGAAAAGGACCTATTTATCCCGATTCTCTGCTTCCTGTCTGCCAGCCAGTTCTCTATCCACATCAATACATTACCCCCATAACCATGTGCTTTAATTTTGCGCACTCATTTCTTGTGTTGGACCTTGTCAAAAGCCTTTTGAAAGTCCAAATACACCACATCCACTGGTTCTCCCTTGTCCACTCTACTAGTTACATCCTCAAAAAATTCCAGAAGATTTGTCAAGCATGATTTCCCTTTCATAAATCCATGCTGACTTGGACCGATCCTGTCACTGCTTTCCAAATGCGCTGCTATTTCATCTTTAATCATTGATTCAACATTTTCCCCACCATTGATGTCAGGCTTAATCGGTCTATAATTCCCTGTTTTCTCTCTCTCTCCTTTCTTAAAAAGTGGTGTTACATTAGCTACCCTCCAGTCCATAGGAACTGATCCAGTGTCGATAGACTGCTGGAAAATGATCACCAATGTATCCACTATTTCTAGGGCCACTTCCTTAAGTCCTTTGGGATGCAGACTATCAGGCCCTGGGGATTTATCAGCCTTCAATCCCATCAATTTCCCTAACACAATTTCCTGACTAATAAGGATTTCTTTCAGTTCCTCCTTCTCACTAGACCAGTGGTTCTCAACCTTTTTGTGTTCGCGGCACACTTTCGAATACTAGAATTTTTGGCGGCACACTTGAAGGGGTTAAAAGGTGAACAGTTTTTTTAAAAAGCAAGTTTCAGAAAATTTAAACATTTTATTAATTACAGTATATGAAGATATACAACATTGTACGTTATTTTTTATTCTGAAAGTAACAATCAAGTAATAAACTATAATAATAATTCCTCACATTTATTATAGATTAATTAGTATTTTAATGAGAAACTTGAGCCTGACATTTTTTAGTTATGTCACTAATATTAGGGCATATAACCATTAAAGCAACTCTCATTTCGTGTTCAAGTTCGCTAAGTTTTTCCTGTTTTTTGCATGTGATGTTTGTAAGAGTTGAGAATTCTAATTCGCAAAGATATGATGTTGAAAACTGCATCAGAATTATCAAGGCTTTTTTGATATTGCAAGATATTCTTCTTTAATAGAACTCCAGAACGCATCAAGAGACATATCTGTTTCATTTTAAGACCGCGGTCTGTAGAAATAGAAGTCAATTCTTCTTGCAATGTAAAATCAAAATCTGACGTACTAATTGGAGAAAATGCATTTCTTGCCCAATCATACTTCTCTACATCCAAAGATGGAAAATATTTTTTGATGTTGTCTTCCAGTGATGCCAAATGCTCTATCACAATAGGAGCAACCTTTTTAATACTGTGATTTGGTATCAAAGGGAACATTTCAAGATTTTTTTCTGTTGCTCTCTCTTTCCAGATAGAAATTTTTTTCTGAAAAGCTAATAGCTTGTCTCGAGGTGAGAATATTTTCATTTCATTTCGCCCTTGCATACTGGTATTAACGCTGTTAATGCAGTTAAATATACCTGCCAAATATGCTAACTTAGCACACCACATTTCACTCTTAAGGTATTTGCAAAAAGTATCGTTTCTTCCTCTTTCAAAAAATACTGACAATTCTTCAAGTTCAAATACACGCCATAAAACTTTTCCCCTTGAAAGCCATCTTACTTCTGTATGCAAAAATAAACATTCGTGCTGTGCATCCAAAGCTTTGCAGAGCTGTTTAAACAAGCGAGTTTTTAAAGGTCTTGCTTTTATATAATTTACAATATTAACAACTTGATCTAACACAGATTTTAATTCTAGCGGTAATGTGTTTGCAACAAGTGCTTCGCTATGCAAAAAGCAATGGGTGAATAATATATTTGGATTATGTTTCTTTGCGAGCATAATTAATCCTTTGACACATCCCACCATAGATGGAGCACCGTCCGTGCAGATTCCAACAGGAGTCCCATGAAATTTTAAATCTAATAAATATGAATTCACAATCAAATATGTCTTGACCTCTAGTATATTCTGAAGTTCTGTACAGCACAGAAATTGGTTCAATATCTCGTTTTCATGAATGAAGCGAACAAATGCTAATAATTGTGCTTTACCACTGATGTCGGTTGATTCGTCGATTTGCAAAGCAAAATTCGAGTTTGTACGTTTCTCGGCTACATTTTCTTGTGGTTTAAGCGGGGCAGATGTGACATGTTTGATCCTGTTACGGGTCATGAATTCTTTGAACTCAACACTGGTAAAACATAGCCCATTGTCGCTCACCAGGACATCGGGTAAATAGTGAGTGGCATACATGGCCCGCAGGCTTTCAGTAGTGGCAGCGGACGTGCTAGCCGACATTATCTCTCATTCAATCCACTTGGAGTATGTGTCTACAACCACAAGGAACATTTTACCCAAGAACGGGCCTGCATAGTCGACGTGTACCCTAGGCCACGGTTTGGAGCGCCAAGACCATAAACTTAGCGGCGCCTCCCTGGGTGCATCGCTTAACTGCGAGCATGTATTACATCTGTGAACGCAGGACTCTTAAGTCCGCATCGATACCGGGCCACCACACGTGGGATCTGGCTATCGCTTTCATCATTAAGGTGCCTGGGTGGGTACTATGGAGGTCATTGAAGGTGTCTCTGCCCTTCTTGGAGACCACTACTCGATTGCCCCACAGAAGGCAGTCTGCCTGTATAGACATTTCATCTTTGCGCCGCTGGAACAGCTTTATCTTTTCCTGCATTTTCACTGGGACACAGGACCAGCTCCTGTGAAGCACACAGCTTTTGACTAGAGATAATAAGGGATCCTGGCTTGTCCAGGTTTTGATCTGCCAGGCAGTGATGGGTGATTGCTCACTCTCAAATGCTTCCATAATCATGGCTAGATCTGCGGGCTGTGCCATTTTCAACCCCGTGGTGGGCAATGGCAGCCTCCTGAGAGCATCAGTTTTCTGTGACGGATAGCATAGTTGTATGCGGACAACATGAGCATCCATCTCTGGATGCGGGCCAATGTGTTGGTATTTATCCCTTTACTCTCGGAAAAAAGGGATATCAGTGGCTTATGGTCAGTTTCCAATTCGAATTTTAGCCCAAACAGGTATTGATGCATTTTCTTTACCCCATAGACACACGCTAACGCTTCTTTTTCAATCATGCTGTAGGCTCTCTCAGCCTTAAACAGACTCCTGGATGCAAAAGCAACCGGTTGCAGTTTCCCAAAATCATTAGCTTGTTGTGATACACATCCGACACCATATGACGATGCATCACATGCTAGTACCAAACACGTACGTGGATCATACAACTCAAGCAATTTGTTTGAGCATAACCATTTTCTCGCTTTTACAAAGGCATTTTCTTGGCTTTTGCCCCAAACCCATTCGTCCCCTTTTTGTAGTAAGGCTTGTAGTGGTTCTAGCAGTGTGCGGAGACCCAGTAAGAAATTACCAAAGTAGTTCAAGAGTCCCAGAAACAACCGCAACTCCGTCACGTTCTGTGGTTTCGGTGCGTTCTCGATTGCCTCTCCATGTTAGTGGGCCTGATGCCGTCCGCCACAATGCTCCCTCCCAAAAACTCCACTTCAGGCACCAGGAAAACGCACTTCGAGTGTTTTAACCTGAGCCCCACGCAGTTGAGTTGACTAAGAACATCCTCCAGGTTCTGCAGATGCTCGACTGTGTTCCGATCTGTGACCAAAATGTCGTCCTTGAAGACCACGGTGTGCGGGACTGACTTCAGTAAACTTTCCATGTTTCTCTGGAATATAGCCGCGGCTGATCGGATTCCAAATGGGCATCTGTTATAAATAAAAATACGTTTGTGCGTGTTGATGTAGGTGAGGGCCTTCGATGATTCCTCCAGTTCCTGTGTCATGTAGGCTGAAGTCAGATCCAGCTTCGTGAACGTATTTCCTCCCGCCAGTGCTGCAAAGAAGTAGTCGGCCTTGGGTAATGGGTACTGGTCCTGCAGGGGGAAACGATTGATAGTTACTTTGTAATCGCCACAGAATCTGACGGTGCCGTCTCCCTTGAGGACTGAGAATAGGATTGGCCCACTCGCTGAACTCAATCGGTGAAATGATGCCCTCTCTTTAGCAGCTGGTCTAGCCCGATCTCTACCCTCTTCTCTCATCATGTATGATACCGCTCTTGCCTTGTGATGGATGGGTTGTGTCCCTGCTATTAGGTGGATCTGCACTTTTGCTCCTTGGAATTTCCCCATGCCTGGTTCGAACAGCGAAGGAAATTTCTTTAAGACCTGAGCACACGAAGTGTCGTCAGCGGGAGATAGTGCGCGGACGTCGTCCCAGTTCCAGCGTATCTTTCCCAGCCAGCTCCTGCTGAGCAACGTGGGACCATCACCCGGTACCACCCAAAGTGGTAACTTGTGTACCGCTCCATCGTAGGACACCTTTACGGTAGCACTGCCGGTTACAGGAATCAATTCTTTTGTGTAAGTTTTGTGCGAACTGGAGTTAAGACTGGCCTTGAGGCCTTGTTGCACCACAACCTTTCCAAAGTCTTTTTGCCCATGATGGACTTGCTCTCGTGCCTGTGTCCAGCTTCATTGACACCGGGTGTCCATTTAGTTCAACATTCAGCATTATCGGGGGACAATTCATGGTGAATGTATGCACCCCATGTATCTCTGCCTCCTCTAGCTGAGGCTCTGGTTCGTCGTGATCCTCCATGGATCTGTCCTTCTCTGCAACATGGTGGTTTTCAGGCTTAACAGGCTTTGCAGCTCGCCTGCACACTCGTTAGAGGTGTCCCATTGTTCCACAGCCCTTGCAAACGTACTCTTTGAATCGGCATGAATGGAAATGATGATCACCCCCGCAGCGCCAACAAGGTGTTAATGGCCTTGCATTCATCACCCTTGATGGTGGACTCTGAGTCATCTGCGGACGTGCAGCTGCAGTATGTGTGACCGATCCTGTACGTTACGATTCGAAAACATCATCACTTTGTTCACAGTACTTGTAGCAGCACTTGTGTGCTGAGAGATTTGCTTCGTATTGTCATTGGTGGCAATGAGCGCCTGGACTATCGCTATGGCCTTACTCAAGGTTGTGGTCTCTACAGTCAAAAGTTTGCGAAGTATGGTTTCGTGGCCAATGCCAAGTACGAAAAAGTCTCTGAGCATGTGCTCCAAATGACCTTCAAATTCGCAATGTACGGCAACGCGTCTTAGCTCGGCAACATAACTCGCCACTTCCTGACCTTCAGGCCTTTTGCAGGTGTAGAACCGGTACCTCGTCGTCAGAACACTTTCCTTTGGGTTCAAATGTTCTCGGACCAGTGTGCAAAATCGTCGTACGATTTCTCCGTGGGTTTCGCTGGAGCGAGCAGATTCTTCATGAGGCCATACTTTGGTGCCCCACAGATGGTGAGGAGGATCGCCCTTCATTTGGCAGCACTCTCTTCACCATCTAGCTCGTTGGCCACGAAGTTATTGGTCGAGTCGCTCCACAAAAGTTCCCCAATTATCTCCCTCCGAGAATTTCTCCAGGATGCCCACTGTTCTCTGCATCCTTGGGTTCGCTATCTGTATCTCATCGTCAGTTGTTATGTATGGAGAAAGAGTCAGACTGAACACCGTGAGCTCAAAGTAAAGTGTGACTTTAGCCTTTTACTGCAGGTCTCCAGTGTGCACCTCCAACCTGTGAAGCCTCCTTAAATACCTGTGCTCCCAAAGGATTATGCAATCCCTTGGGACTTAAGGGGATGAGCCCTCTGGTGGTTGCACAGAGTAAATACCACATATATAACAGCAGGGGAATGCGAACCTATGCAGGGAGAAAGAGGGAAGTAGAATGGGGGCAGAAGCAAAAGATAGAAAGTAGAAAATTAAAAGTGGAGGGCAGAGAAACCGAAGGCAAAAATCAAAATGGGCCACATTACAGCGAAATTCTAAAGGGGCAAAGTGTGTTTAAAATAACAAGCCTGAAGACTCTGCCTCAATGCGAGGATATTCATAATGAGGTGGATGAATTAACTGCGCAGACAGCAATTAACAAGTATGATATAATTGGTATTATGGAGCCATGGCTCCAGGGTGACCAAGGTTGGGAACGCAACATCCGGGGGTATTCAACATTCAGGAGGGATAGACAGAAAGGAGAAGGAGGTGGGGTAGCGTTGCTGGTTAAAGAGGAAATTAACACAGTAGTAAAGAAGGACATTAGCTTGGATGATATGGAAGCTGTATGGTTGGAGCTGCGGAATACCAAAGGGCAGAAAATGCTCGTGGGAGTTGTGTACAGACCACCAAACAGTAGTAGTGAGGTTGGAGATGGTATCAAACAAGAAATAAGGGATGTGTGCATTAAAGGTACAGCAGTTATTATGAGCGACTTTAATCTACATATTGACTGGGCTAACAAAACTGTTGGTAATGCGGTGGAGGAGGATTTCCTGGAATGTACTGGGGATAGTTTTCTAGACCATAATGTCGAGGAACCAACTAGAGAGCTGGCCATCCTAGACTGTGTGATGTGTAATGAGAAGGGACTAATTAGCAATCTTGTTGTGCGAGGCCCCTTTGGGAAGAGTGACCATAATATGGTAGAATTGTTTATTAAGATGGAGAGTGACACAGTTAATTCAGAAACTAGGGTCCTGAACTTAAGGAAAAGTAACTTCGATGGTATGAGGCATGAATTGGCTAGAACAGACTGGCAAATGATACTTAAAGGGTTGACGGTGGATAGGCAATGGCAAGCATTTAAAGATCACATGGATGAACTTCAACAATTGTACATAGAAACATAGAAAATAGGTGCAGGATTAGGCCATGCGGCCCTTCGAGCCTGCACCACCATTCAGTATGATCATGGCTGATCATTCACCTCAGTACCCCTTTCCTGTTTTCTCTCCATACCCCTTGATCCCTTTCGCCGCAAGGGCCAGATCTAACTCCCTCTTGAATATATCCAATAAACTGGCATCAACGAATCTGCGGTAGGGAATTCCACAGGTTAACAACTCTGAGTGAAGAAGTTCCTCCTCAGCTCAGTCCTAAATGGCCTACCCCTTATTCTAAGACTGTGTCCCCTGGTTCTGGACTTCCCCAACATCGGGAACATTCTTCCCGCATCTAATCTGTCCCATCCCGTCAGAATCTTATACGTTTCTGAGAGATCCTCTCTCATCCTTCTAAACTCCAGTGTATAAAGGCCCAGTTGATCCAGTCTCTCCTCCTATGTCAGTCCAGCCATCCCTGGAATCAGCCTGGTGAAACATAGAAACATAGAAAATAGGTGCAGGAGTAGGCCATTCGGCCCTTCGAGCCTGCACCGCCATTCAAGGAGTTCATGGCTGAACATGCAACCTCAGTACCCCATTCCTGCTTTCTCGCCATACCACTTGATCCCCCTAGTAGTAAGGACTACATCTAACTCCTTTTTGAATATATTTAGTGAATTGGCCTCAACAACTTTTGTGGTAGAGAATTCCACAGGTTCACCACTCTCTGGGTGAAGAAGTTTCTCCTCATCTCGGTCCTAAATGGCTTACCCCTTATCCTTAGACTGTAACTCCTGGTTCTGGACTTCCCCAACATTGGGAACATTCTTCCTGCATCTAACCTGTCTACAACCCATCAGAATTTTAAACGTTTCTATGAGATCCCCTCTCATTCTTCTGAACTCCAGTGAATACAAGCCCAGTTGATCCAGTCTTTCTTGATATGTCAGTCCCGCCATCCCAGGAATCAGTCTGGTGAACCTTCGCTGCACTCCCTCAATAGCAAGAATGTCCTTCCTCAAGTTAGGAGACCAAAACTGTACACAATACTCCAGGTGTGGCCTCACCAAAGCCCTGTACAACTGCAGTCAGACCTCCCTGCTCCTATAATCAAATCCCCTCGCTATGAAGGCCAACATGCCATTTGCTTTCTTAACCGCCTGCTGTACCTGCATGACAACCTTCAATGACTGATGTACCATGACATCCAGGTCTCATTGCACCTCCCCTTTTCCTAATCTGTCACCATTCAGATAATAGTCCGTCTCTCTGTTTTTACCACCAAAGTGGATAACCTCACATTTATCCACATTATACTTCATCTGCCATGCATTTTCCCACTCACCTAACCAATCCAAGTCAATCTGCATAGCATCCTCCTCGCAGCTCACACTGCCACCCAACTTAGTGTCATCCGTAAATTTGGAGATACTACATTTAATCCCCTTGTCCAAATCATTAATGTGAACCTTTGCTGCACTCCCTCAATGGCAAGAACATCCTTCCTCAGATTAGGAAACCAAAACTGAACACACTATTCCAGGTGAGGCATCACCAAGACCCTGTACATCCCTGTCTGGAGTAAAAGTAAAACGGGGGAAGGTGGCTCAACCGTGGCTAACGAGGGAAATTAAGGATAGTGTTAAATCCAAGGAAGAGGCATATAAATTGGCCAGAAAAAGCAGCAAACCTGAAGACTGGGAGTAATTTAGAATTCAGCAGAGGAGGACTAAAGGTTTAATTAAGAGGGGGAAAATAAGAGTACGAGAGGAAGCTTGCCGGGAACATACAAACTGACTGCAAAAGCTTCAATAGATATGTGAAGAGAAAAAGATTAGTGAAGACAGGTGGATTCAGGTGAATTTATAATGCGGAACAAAGAAATGGCAGACCAATTGAACAAATACTTTGGTTCTGTCTTCACGAAGGAAGACACAAATAACCTTCCGGATGTACTATGGGACCGAGGGTCTAGTGAGAAGGAGGAACTGAAGGATATCCTTATTAGGAGGGAAATTGTGTTAGGGAACTTGATGGGATTGAAGGCCAATAAATTCCCGGGACCAGATAGTCTGCATCCCAGAGTACTTAAGGACCTCGAAATAGTGGATGCATTGGTAATTTTCCAACAGTCTTATCGACTCTGGATCAGTTCCTATGGACTGGAGGATAGCTAATGTAACACCACTTTTTAAAAAAGGACGGAGAGAGAAAACGGGTAATTATAGACTGGTTAGCCTGACATCAGTAGTGGGGAAAATGTTGGAATCAATCATTAAGAATGAAATAGCAGTGCATTTGGAAAGCAGTGACAGGATCGGTCCAAGTCAGCATGGATTTATGAAAGGGAAATCGTGCTTGATGAATCGTCTGGAATTTTTTGAGGATGTAACTAGCAGAGTGGGCAAGGGAGAACCAGTGGTTGTGGTGTATTTGGATTTTCAAAAGGCTTTTGACAAGGTCCCACACAAGAGATTGTTGTGCAAATTCAAAGCACATGGTATTGGGGGTAATGTATTGACGTGGATAGAGAACTTTTTGGCAGACAGGAAGCAGAGAGTCGGGATAAACGGGTCCTTTTCAGAATGGCAGGCAGTAACTAGTGGAGTGTGGCAGGGCTCATTGCTGGGACCCCAGCTATTTACAATATACATTAATGATTCACATGAAGCAATTGAGTGTAATATCTCCAAGTTTGCAGATGACACTAAACTGGGTGGCGGTGTGAGCTGTGAGGAGGACACTAAGAGGCTGCAGGTTGACTTGGACAGGTGAGGTGAGTGGGCAAATACATGGCAGATGCAGTTTAATGTGGATAAATGTGAGGTTATCCACTTTGGGGCAAAAACACGAAGGCAGAATATTATCTAAATGGCGGCGGATTAGGAAAAAGGGTGGTGCAACGCGAGCTTGGTGTCATGGTTCATCAGTCACTGAAAGTTGGCATGCAGGTACAGCAGGCGGTGAAGAAGGCATGTGGTATGTTGGCCTTCATAGCTCGGGGATTTGAGTGTAGGAGCAGGGAGGTCTTACTGCAGTTGTACATGGCCTTGGTGAAACCTCACCTGGAATATTGTGTTCAGTTTTGGTCTCCTAATCTGAGGAAGGACGTTCTTGCTATTGAGGGAGTGCAGCAAAGGTTCACCAGACTGATTGCAGGAATGGCAGGACTGACATATGAGGAGAGACTGGATCAACTGGTCTTTTATACACTGGAGTTTAGAAGGATGCGAGGGGATCTCGTAGAAACGTATAAGATTCTGACGGGACTGGACAGGTTAGATGCGGGAAGAATGTTCCCGATGTTGGGGAAGTCCAGAACCAGGGGACACAGTCTTGGGATAAGGGGTAGGCCATTTAGGACTGAGATGAGGAGAAACCTCTTCACTCAGAGTTGTTAACCTGTGAAATTCCCTGCCGCAGAGAGTTGTTGATGCCAGTTCATTGGATTTATTCAAGAGGAAGTTAGATATGGCCCTTACGGCTAAAGGGATCAAGGGTATGGAGAGAAAATAGGAAAGGGGTACTGAGGGAATGATCAACCATGATCTTATTGAATGGTGATGCAGGTTCGAAGGGCCGAATGGCCTACTCCTGCAACAATTTCCATATTTCTATGAGCCAGATGGTCGGTAAGCTTGATATTGCATTTGATCCTAAATTGAGATTAATCCCAATATTCGATCCATCACAAAGATTACTTACTTCCACCTCCACAGCATCGTCTGCCTATGCCTCAAGACTATGAAGGTATGAGGGCAGAGTTGGCTAAAGTTGACTGGGAAAATAGATTCAAGTGTAGGACGGTTGATGAACAGTGGCGTACAGTTAAGGAGCTATTTCACAACTCAAGAAAAATATATTCCAGTGAGGAGAAAAGGATGTAAAAAAAAAAGATAGCCATCCATGGCTAACTTAAAAAAAATAAAGGTCGGTATCCAATTTAAAAACAAGGACATACAAAGTGGCTGAAACTAGTGGGAGGACAGAAGATTTGGGGAGCTTTTAAAAGCCAGCAAAGAATGACTCAAAAATGATTAAGAAAGGAAAGATAGGCTATGAAAGTAAACTTGCACGACATCTAAAAACAGCAAGTGTTTCTATAGGTATATAAAAAGGAAAAGTGGCTAAAGTAAATGTTGGTCCCTTAGTGGACGAGACCGGGGAATTAGTAATGGGGATCATGGAGATGGCAGAAGCTCTGAACAAATATTTTGTATCAGTCTTTACGGTAGAGGACACAAACAATATCCCAACAGTGGATAGTCAAGGGGCTATAGTGGGGGAGGAACTTAACACAATCACAATCACTGAGGAGGTTGTACTCAGTAAGATAATGGGACTAAAGGCAAATAAATCCCCTGGACCTAGGGTCTTAGGAGAAGTAGCAGCAGCAATAGTGGATGCATTGGTTATAATTTACCAAAATTCCCTGGATTCTGCGGAGGTCCCAGCAGATTGGAAAGCTGCAAATGTAACACCCCTATTTAAAAAAGGAGGCAGACAAAATGCAGGAAACTATAGACCAGTTAGCCTAATATCTGTGGTTGGGAAAATGTTGGAGTCCATTATTGAAGAAGCAGTAGCAGGACATTTGGAAAAGCATAATTCGGTCAGGCAGAGTCAGTATGGATTTATGAAGGTGAAGTCATGTTTGACAAATTTGCTAGAATTCTTTGAGGATGTAACGAACAGGATGGATAAAGGGGAACCAGTGGATGTGATGTATTTGAACTTCCAGAATGCATTTGACAAGGTGCCATATAAAAGATTACTGCACAAGATAAAAGTTCACGGGGTTAGGGGTAATATATTAGCATGGATAGAGGATTGGCTAATAGAAAAGAGAGTCGGGATAAATGGTTCATTCTCTGGTTGGCAATCAGTAACTAGTGGGGTGCCGCAGTGATCAGTGCTGGTACCCCAACTATTTACAATCTATGTTAACGACTTGGAAAAAAGGACCGAGTGTAACATAGCCAAGTTTGCTGATGATACAAAGATGGGAGGAAAAGCAATATGTGAGGAGTTCACAAAAAATCTGCAAAAGGACATAGACAGGCTAAGTGAGTGGGCAAAAATTTGGCAGATGGAGTATAATGTTGGGAAGTGTGAGGTCATGCACTTTGGCAGAAAAAAAATCAAAGGGCAAGTTATTATTTAAATAGAGAAAAATTGCAAAGTGCTGCAGTACAGTGGGACCTGGGGGTAATTGTGCACGAAACACACAAGGTTAGTATGCAGGTACAGCAAGTGATCAGGAAGGCCAATGGAATTTTGGCCTTTATTCCAAAGGGGATGGAGTATAAAAGCAGGGAAGTCTTGCTACAGTTATACAGGGTATTGGTGAGGCCACACCTGGAATACTGTGTACAGTTTTGGTTTCCATATTTACGAAAGGATATACTTGCTTTGGAGGCAGTTCAGAGAAGATTCACGAGGTTGATTCCAGAGATGAGGGGGTTGACTTATGAGGAAAGGTTGAGGAGGTTTGGGCCTCTACTCATTGGAATTCAGAAGAATGAGTGGTGATCTTATCAAAACTTATAAAATTATGAGGGGGCTTGACAAGGTGGATTCAGAGAGGATGTTTCCACTGATGGGGGAGACTCGAACTAGGGGGCATGATCTTAGTTTTAAATGGGCGGCCCCTTATTCTGAGATGAGGAGGAATTTCTTCTGAGGCTTTCAATCTGTGGAATTCGCTGCGGCAGAGAGCTGTGGAAGCCGGGATATTGAATAAATTTAAGACAGAGATGGACAGCTTCTTAACCGATAAGGGATTAAGGGGTTATGGGGAGCGGGCAGGGAAGTGGACTTGAGTCCATGATCGGATCAGCCATGATCGTATTAAATGGCGGAGCAGGCTCAACGGGTCAGATGGCCGTCTGCTGCTCCTATTTCATAAGGTTTGGAATCAAACAGATATAAGAACATAAGAGAATCTCTATGGGGTAGATTTTCTTTCTTTGCTTGGGCATCAAGGATTGCCTGGATGCAGGGCTGAGTGGAAAGTCAGGTCGGACTCATGCTTGCAATATAACCCATCTATAAGATGGAAAATTTGGTTATTGTTAACAAATTTCAGATCTTCCTTGGATGGTCTTGAGTTCAGCAGTGCTGGTCACTCCCATAAGCGATCTTTGCATCTTACATTCAGAAGTGTGCCTATATTGATGAATATCTAATCACTCGTGCCCTTGCATGCACACTTCTCATCTTTCAGAAGAAGAATTGAAAAACACTTTAGCGAGATGAAGGCAGGTACAAATCATTTTTTTTTATTTATTTTTTATTCGTAGCCAATCTTTCCAATTCTTTGTCAAATCACAAACGCCAGAGATCACCTTGCACACATCAAGGATCACTCTACGCCAATGCTCTTAGCCAAAAGGCCGAGAGCCACTGCACCGTTCCTGGAAGTACTGCAATACCAGGTTCGTGCCATGGAGGTGGATGGGTCAGCAACCCCACACACCTCCGTGGAGGTGGATGGGTCAATCCACCCCACCCACCTCCTATTTCCAAAAAGCATAGGAGAACCACCTTCCTGATCCAGGGAGAACCACTTTGGGGTCATGGTTACTCCCCTGTCAGGTCAGTTACGCATGATCTTAGCCATGCTGTTTAAATTTACAGACAGCTGGTGAACATGCAGAGTGCCAATTATAATCAAAACTCACTTTACTTAACTTAAAACCAATTGTTGTGTTTCGCTATGGTGACCACGCAAACGGCATAACTTAAAGTTCAACAAGGGATCTGTGGGAATTGGTACATACAAGCTGCTGTATTTAAATAACCCCAGAAGGCTTTTGTGCCCCCTTGCAGAAAGATCTAGGAAAGTCAGACACTAATCAATTGGTAACAGCTGAGTACTTTATTTGCAATGAGCGAGTCCGGTACAGTACATGGCTTACACTGGATGTGCTCTGAGTAGAATCATATTCTGGCATCTGCAGTTATTCCAGGCTGTTGTATCTTAGTGGCATTATTTCTCTACCAAAGCATGAGGTTTCGGCTCATTTCTATAATAGAAAATGATGCCTGGTGATTGGCAAGGTTGTTTTCCCATATCTCTGTTGGGGTAAAACGAAGACTTCTCTTCCTCAAGGTGGACTCCCTGATGCATCTACCCGTATTGTATAGCGACCACGGAATCACACAGACGAAACCTCGGTTTACCGGTTTTATTATTTGAACATGCTCGGGAAATGTTCCGATGAACACTTCCTAGAACAAAGGTTTTACAATTACAATTATACAAACAATGATTGGCCTATGGCTCAGACTGGCTCTGAGTGGTTCTCCCCCACCTGTCCATCTCCCATGGTGTCACCCTTTTGGAATGTGTTCCACTTTGCCTCAGTTTCTCATGACTTGTTGATTGACCTTGCTTCCCAAGGTATGTTATCTTTCTAGGATGTTGATTCCCCACTGCCCTTGTTATTTAGTACTGAGTGTATGTTTTCATCTTCTATCAGTCTGTGCTAAGGGTCATTGCAGTGTTGGCTTCTTATGATGGTTCATTAGCCATCAGGCATTGCTGCCTCTCTATTCTTAGCCCAATGTAACTGTGTGTATAAGCATGCTTTACATACATAAGTGAGTTTTACATAATCGGTCAATATTACAATCCATATCGTAAGACAGAGGAACTCCTGATTCCTCAGAATCTCCTAATTCCCTTTAACCTTCTTAGTCAAGTGTACTTTTTACCCCCCCCCTTACAGTCCCCCCCTAATGGCTCTTGGCTATATGCCCAAGGTAGGCCATTTCCCAATTAATTTCTCATGGGTTTGCTTCCAGGGTTGTTCTTTCGCTTGGGTAGCGCTACTTCCCGAACTGCAGGACCCACCTGTTGGCTTTCCCATCAAGGTTTTACTTGATAAGTCCTTTCTGCTGGACTTTCTATGTTCCCTTTATTCAGTGTTTTAACTATACTTCGGGCTATTGCCTGCCTCGGTTACACTTTTTACAAGCTAATACAGGTTCGACCTCCAAAATCCGGAGTTCCGGAATCCAGAATGTTCCAGAATCCGGACACCAGGCCGATCCGTGGCGAGGTCGTCCGGAAACCAGAAAATGTTCCGATATCCGGACTCCCCCCGCCTCGGTGAACCGACTTCGCCCGCCCCAAATTCACAGGCCCGACCTCAACCCGGCTCCCCTCCCTCCCCTTTAGCTCGGTTGTCTGACCCCACCTACTTCGGGTCAGACAAGGAACTCCTCCACGGCGGCGGGGCCCCGCCCGAACAGGTCAACGGCAGCGGGGCCCCGCCCGGTGACCCGAACAGCTCATCGACGAGCAACCCCCTCTCTTTTCTTCCCTCCCCCCCCCCCCCCCCCCTTGCTGACGTTCCGAAATCCAGAAATACCCGAACCTGGGCTCGAATGTTTCCAGATTTGTGACGTCAGAAAGATGTTGCAAAATCAGGAACGGCCTCGGTCCCAAGGGTTCCGGATTCAGGACGCTGCACCTGTACTAGCATGGTGACCAGTATGTGTTCCCTTGCACTACAACCAGTACATGTGTCACTATCCGTATCCACGGATGCACTTGCACATTGAGTCCAGTATTGCATTTTCTCAGTGTTCGAATCCTGCCCCGCCTGGCGTATCCTCTGTTTCTTTTATCTTTCCTCCACTTGGGGTCTTCTCTATGTTGCTTCAAATATTCTCTTTCATTGTGTCCAATTCAGTTGAGTTTATTCCTCATTCAGTTCGAGTATCGGTTTTCCTTATGGCCCGATGGCCTTCTCATACCCTTCTCTGATAGTGTCCATCATTGTCCCATTGATGGTTTCTTCTTTCAGTTCAGAGTTTATAACGTATCCATTTATGTGTCTCGTCAAACGAGGTAAAGCAGAAGTCAGTATTCATGATGACGCATGAGGTATTTGTGACCGTCATCTCAGTCGCCGTGGTGCTCACACCATTCCCCATTTCCTCGTGGAGCAGCAGTAGTTTCATAGTCCCGTATTAGGGGGTGATACTCAAGGTGCACCCGTCCACTTGGTCATATCCACAGTCATCTTTGATCATTCGTAGTGGATCTCGATATAAAACAACTTGATTATCATTTATGCTGAGACTCTTAGTACTGTTCTCTTCAATTACATTTCTGGATTGTCATGGTACCGCACTCCAATAAGCGGTCTTTGCATCTTACATTCAGGAGTGTGCCCATATTGATGAATATCTAATCACTCACCTGCCCTTGCATGCACTTTTCTAATCTTTCAGAAGAAAAACTGAAAAACACTTTAGCGAGATAAAGGCAGGTACAAATCATTATGCTGCTTAAATTTACAGACAGCTGGTGAACATGCAGACTGCCAATTATAATCAAAACTCACTTTACTTAACTTAAAACCAATTGTTGTGTTTCGCTATGGTGACCACAAAATGGCATGGCCTATAGTTCCCCTACAGAGACCACGCAAACAGCATAACTTAAAGTTCAACAAGGGATCTGTGGGAATTGGTACATACAAACTGCTGTATTTAAATAACCCCAGAAAGCTTTTGTGCCTCCTTGCAGAAAGATCTAGGAAACATAGAAACATAGAAAATAGGTGCAGGAGTAGGCCATTCGGCCCTTCTAGCCTGCACCGCCATTCAATGAGTTCATGGCTGAAAGTCAGACACAAATCAATTGGTAACAGCTGAGTACTTTATTTGCAACAAGAAGATTGATTTCTTCTATCCTCTATTATTAGTTTGGTAGAGGGGATCTCCCTTTGTCACATCATACTGTGGTATAGATAATACAAAACCTATTGTATTTAAATGTCCGGTTACACATCTGACCTTTGGGACCCAAGCATGACTGTTTCTCCGCACCTCACAGGCATGAGTCATGTTTTTGTCCAAGGTCCAGTTGGTAAATACATCAAGTGTTATCCAATCCGGCACCTTTCCATTTTGAAGTTGCTCCAGGTTATGTTGCATACCATTGAGTAACCATTCTCCGTATCCTGCGCATACTATTTCTGTCTGTACGATTCTACTCCAGTTTCTTTCGGCTCTATTTATCGAATTTATATTTGTGGCGTGGTCTTGCAATGTGTGGGCCACTTGTAATAATTCCCTTTCCGCGACATTCCCCAGTTGTGCCTTCTCATTATCCTCATCCCTCTCCAACAATTCCTGTAAGGTTCATGTTAGGGCGTCGACTCGATCATCTATCGTGTGCAGGTCTTTAGTGCCCAAGTTTCGCTCGAGTTGCTCCTATTTTAGTTTTTGTATGGAGTATCTTCGAAATCGCAATTCTCGGCATTTAGTTTGCTCCAGTTCTAGTTAGTTACAATTTCGTTTTAGTAGTTTTTTTTTTCAAAGTGGGCGTTACCAGCCACTTACGCCTGTTTTGCAAGTTTAGGCAGCGAAAGGTTACTCCAAACTAACTTAGAACGGAGTAAGTGTCAATTTTTGTACGCTCAGAAAAACCTTGCCTATACTTTTATAAATTAGGCGCAGGTAGTGAGAGATAGGGGAAGAAGGGAAGTTAGGGGATTTTACAAAGCATTAAACACTTTGTACCATAAAGATGCATAGAAACCATCATAATTTTTAAATAACAATAAATGAACATTAAATCAAGTAATAAAAGTTAGAAAATCCTACCTTGCTGACTGGAGCACGCACCGGAATTGGCATATTTTGTACCTAGACTCTTATTAATTTCGGTGTTTGTTAATTTGGTGCTTCCAGATTGCAAGATTCCATTTTTAGAATTCCAACCAGTCTGAAATAAAAGCAGGGCGTTTCTCCCCCAGTCTAGGCACGCTCCCCGCAGATGCGCAGGTTGGTCTTGAAGTGTTATCTTACTTAGCCGAAATCTGTGGTTGTCAGAGAATGTTCAAAGATGTGGATCCCGAGTCCAGCTCAGAGTTGTCAATATCGGGCAGGTCCCACATCTGAGCTTTTCAGTCACGAGTCCGTATCAGCCACTTACCTGGAGTGTTTTCTCAGCCAGAACATAGTCTTGTTAAATGGGGGCAAGCTGTGTCTGTCAACAGGAGTTGTGTGCGAGTTTTCTGCCCTGTTACTGATCTTTGGTCACTGTTAAAGCATCCGTGGTCAGAGCGCCCATCTTCTGAATGGGACACAGACTGACTCCGAACATGTGTAACTCCCGACCACAGCAAGTGAGTGGGCTCTCCCTTCAACTTACTTCCCATCGGGTGATTTGTCAGTCGGTTTGTCAATGAAACCAGCGATTTCCCTTCCAGACTTCTCAGGCGGACGTTGCTTTCTGGGCTCCCAGTTAATCGGATCATCCCAGCGATAATCGGTATGGGTGTTTCTAGGAAGCTCGAGTCCCAATAACTAACTATTTAAGCACATCTTCAAAGCCTGGGGAGCCCATTCGGCCACAGCTAGGGGCGGCGTGCTTCGGGCCCCTCCCACACAGCCTTCAGAGCGTCGCAGAGATTCAGGCTGTGAGGAGCTACTGTACATGCACGCTAGAGTGTGTGCGCATGTGTAGAGGTCCCGGCACTGTTTTCAGCGCCGGGACCTTGCTCCGCCCACCCCCCCCCCCACCCCTTGTGTTGCACTACGCCGAGGATGTCCTGAGGAGCAGGAGAATTAGAAGGTAACTTTTCGGCACCCTTTTTATTCTAGAAAGTCAGCGCACCTCCATGTTGTTACAGGGGGTGGAAACTTGGGGCCATAGTGTTTACCGTTGCAACTCCCGTCGCATAACCCGCTCCTACCATTTCTAGTATCCCTCTTTTTCCCCGGTCCCGCTTTTTACCTGACCCTCTTTCCACATTAAACTTCATGGTTTTTGATTCAGGGCCTTCAAGTGCTCGCAGGGTCAGGTTTCTGTTGGCTTATGGTGTTTGACCCGCAGAAGCTGGGGATGGTTAAATTTAGGAATACAGTAATTATTCGCTAACGTACCCCGAAGTGTATCTTTTATTCTTGGTCTGCCATATTATCAATCCCCCTTTTGCCCCAGAGTTCAGAGTTGGACACGTTGGTGGCACTGGGGGTGTGGTGGTCAGGGCCCTGGTAGTGCTCACTGTTGCTAAATTAGTGGGTGGGGCCGTGTTGGTGGGTCTATCTCCGGAGATACCCCTCCACCACCATTCACAGATGTTGAGTGAAATCTGCACCCCCCTTCCCCCGGGGGCAGTATCTTTGTCCCCTCCTCTTGGTTATAAAATACACCGTGGTCTTATTCCACTAATTTGGTCCCGTTATTACTGGTCCATCCCCAATGTTGTTTTGTTTCCTTGTTACGTTATTTTATGCCCATTATTCCGATGCTGCAAATTAAGTCCACTATTGTTCCGTTCGTTACCTTCCGCATTTTGAATCCTTTATCACAACTAATAACATAAGAAATAGGAACCGAAGTAGGTCAAAACGCCCCTCGAGCCTGCTCCGCCATTCAATAAGATCATGGCTGATCTGATCATGGACTCGGCTCCACTTCCCTGCCCGCTCCCCATAACCCCTTATCCCCTTATCACACAAGAAACTGTCTAGTTCTGTCTTAAATTTATTCAATGTCCCAGCTTCCACAGATTTACAACCCTCAGAAGAAATTTCTCCTCATCTCTGTTTTAAGTGGGTGGCCCCTTATTCTAAGATCATGCCCTCTAGTTCTAGTCTCCCCCACCAGTGGAAACATCCTCTCTGCATCCACCTTGTCATAATCTTACACGTTTCAATAAGATCACCACTCATTCTTCTGACTTCTGAATTCCAATCAGTAGAGGAACCTACTCAACCTTTCTTCATAATTCCATCCCATCATCCCCGGAATCAACTTTCTCTGAACTGCCTCCAAAGCAAGTGTATCCTTTCGTAAATATGGAAACTAAAACTGCACGCAGTATTCCAGGTGTGGCCTCACCAATATCTTGTATAGCTGTAGCAAGACTTCCTTGCTTTTATACTCAATCCCCTTTGCAATAAAGGCCAAGATACCATTGGCCTTCCTGATCACTTGCTGTACCTGCATACTATCTGTTCTGTATGTAACCCTTGGCAACCTGTATCACACCACCACCAAACGGCCTACCTGTTGGAGTCCCAAGGCATCCCAGCATCCCTTGGGAGCACTGTATATAAGCAGGCCTCCCACGCTGTACCTGCACTCTGGAGTTTAATTAAAGGAGCTAAGGTCACACTTACTCATTGCATAAAGTACTCAGTTGTATCCTTTTATTATGAGCATAACACTATTCTTTTGTGTTTCATGGACAAGTACCCCCAGGTCCTGCTGTACTGCAGCACTTTGCAATCTTTCTCCATTTAAATAATAACTTGCTCTTTGATTTTTTTCTGCCAAAGTGCATGAGCTCACAATTTCCAACATTATACTCTGCCCAAATAATGTCGCCCAAGTCCCTGTGATACAGGCCTTGCTGTCCCTCAGCCTGTTGTCCTTGATATGAGGCTGCGTTACCCCATGTTGTTCCCACGAGCACCGAAATCCTGTATTGAAAAAAATGTTTCCCGGTCATCACCGGTTAATTAGTGACCAAGCTTTTTTAACTGGATCCAGTGTTTTCACTTGCCGATACCCCTCAACTACACAGGCGCATTATTACCTGATAGGGTCCGGTCAATTTTGGTGTGAGCCTGGACCCCTCTGGGTTAATCCTCACCATCATCTGACTGCCTATTTGGGGTATTTGGACCTTCTGTTCCTTAGTGTCATTCTCTAAGTCCTTGATTACTTGCTGGTCTCTAGCCTGTTCCCTTAAGTCATGTAACCTCTTACAAAGCTCCATCACAAACCTCCGTATCCTGTCTTTATAAGGTCCTACATCCTCGCTTCCTGTCACCAAGACTTCTGGCAGTCTCATATTAGTTCAAAGGGTGTCAGTCCTGTCGTCTGACTCGGGGTTGCCCTGAGCTTCTTCAGTACTCTGGGTAACCTGTCTACCCATCCCTTTCCAGTTTCTTCAATTGCCTTGGCTAGGGCCGCTTTTAAGGTCCTATTCATTCGTTCCCCCAATCCGGAAGATTCTGGATGATATGGGATATTTTTGCCTGATCCCTAGTAACGCACAGGCCTGTTTCATTATCTTCCCTGTGAAGTGTGTACCCTGATCTGAGTCCAGCTGTAGTGGCATTCCCCATCAGGGTATTATAACTAGGCAGTATGTCTTCCCCTTGTTGCTGGGTAACACTCCAGTAAAATCGAAGTAAGTTTTCCCAGGGTCCTTCCTGCCGGGGCTGATATCCCATTCTGACCTTTACTTTTTCCCCCAG
Organism: Pristiophorus japonicus; assembly: GCF_044704955.1. Classification (NCBI taxonomy): domain Eukaryota; kingdom Metazoa; phylum Chordata; class Chondrichthyes; family Pristiophoridae; genus Pristiophorus; species Pristiophorus japonicus. The sequence goes on along the minus strand of NC_091979.1, from coordinate 84,774,407 downwards.
GGTTGTAACTTGCACATGTCAGACACCTTCTACAGTGGTTCTTTATATCTCTACCCATTCACTTCCACCATCAGCATCTGGACATCGAGCATATCATGTTGGTTCTACCTGTATGGACATACATAGAAACATAGAAAGTAGGTGCAGGAGTAGGCCATTCAGCCCTTTTGAGCCTGCACCACCATTCAATATGATCATAGCTGATCATGCAACTTCAGTACCCCATTCCTGCTTTTTCTCCATACCCCTTGATCCCTTTAGCCGTAAGGGCCACATCTAACTCCCTTTTGAATATATCGAACCAACTGGCCTCAACAACTTTCTGTTAGAGAATTCCACTGGTTCACAATTCTCTGAGTGAAGAAGTTTCTTCTCATCTCAGTCCTAAATGGCTTACCTCTTATCCTTGGACCGTGACCCCTGGTTCTGGACTTCCCCAACATCAGGAACATTCTTCCTGCATCTAACCTGTCCAATCCCATCAGAATTTTCTATGTTTCTATGAGATCCCTTTTCATTCATCTAAATTCCAGTGAATATAAGCCTAGTCGATCCATAAGTCAGTCCTGCCATCCCAGGAATTAGTCTGGTGAACCTTTGCTGCACTCCCTCAATAGCAAGAATGTCCTTCCTTAGATTAGGAGACCAAAACTGCACACAATACTCAAGATGTAATCTCACCAAGGCCCTGTACAACTGCAGTAGGACCTCCCTGCTCCTATACTCAAATCCCCTCGCTATGAAGGCCAGCATGCCATTTGCTTTCTTTACTGTCTGCTGTACCTGCATGCCTACCTTCAATGACTGATGTACCATTACACCCAGGTCTTGTTGCACCTTTCCTAATCTGTCACCATTCAGATAATCTGCCTTCCTGTTTTTGCCACCAATGTGGATAACCTCACACTTATCCACATTATATTGCATCTGCCATGCATTTTCCCATTCACCTAACCTGTCCAAGTCCCCCTGCAGCCTCCGAGCATCCTCCTCGCAGCTCGCATTGCCACCCAGCTTAGTGTCATTTGCAAACTTGGAGATATTACATTCAATTCCTTCGTCCAAATCATTAATGTATACTGTAAATAGCTGGGGTCCCAGCACTGAACCCTGCGACACCTCACTAGTCACTGCCTGCCATTCTGAAAAGGACCCGTTTATTCCCACTCTTTGCTTCCTGTCTGCCAATCAGTTCTCTATCCACGTCAATACATTACCCCAATATCATGTGTCTTTATTTTGCAAACTAATCTCTTGTGTGGGACCTTGTCAAAAGCCTTTTGAAAGTCCAAATACACCACATCCACTGGTTCTCCCTTATCCACTCTACTAGTTACATTCTCAAAAAACTCCAGAAGATTTGTCAAGCATGATTTCCCTTTCATCATCCATGCTGACTTAGATCGCTCCTGTCACTGCTTTCCAAATTTGCTGCTATTACATCTTTAATAATTGATTCCAGCATTTTCCCCACCACCGATGTCAGGCTACCGGTCAATAATTCCTTCTTTTCTTTCTCCCTCCTTTTTTAAAAAGTGGGGTTACATTAGCTACCCTCCAATCCATAAGAACTGAACCAGAGTCCATGGAATGTTGGAAAATGACCATCAATGCATCTACTATTTCTAGGGCCATTTCCTTAAATACTCTGGGCTGCAGACTATCAAGCCCTGGGGATTTATCGGCCTTCAGTCCCTTCAATTTCCCTAACGCCATTTCCTGATAAGGATTTCCCTCAGTTCCCCCTTCTCGATAGACCCTCAGTCCCCTAGTATTTTCGGGAAGTTATTATTGTCTTCCTTAGTGAAGATAGAACCAAAATATTTGTTCAATTGGTCTGCCATTTCCTTGTTACCCATTATGAATTCCCCTGATTCTGACTGCAAGGGACCAACATTAGTCTTCACTAATCTTTTTCTCTTCACATATGTATAGAATAATTTGCAGTCAGTTTTTATGTTCCCTGCAAGCTTACTATCATACTCTATTTTCCCCCTCCTAATTAAACCCTTAGTCCTCCTCTGCTGAATTCTAAATTTCTCCCAGTCCTCAGGTTTGCTGCTTTTTCTGGCCAATTTAAATGCCTCTTCCTTGGATTTAACACTATCTTTAATTTCCTTTGTTAGCCACGGATGAGCCACCTTTCCTTTTTTATTCTTATGCCACATAGGGATGTACAATTGTTGTAGTTCATCCATGTGATATTTAAATGTCTGCCATTGCTTATCCACCGTCAACCCTTTAAGTATCATTCTCCAGTCTATCATAGCCAATTCATACCGTTGAAGTTTCCTTTCTTTAAGTTCGGGACCCTAGTCTCTGAATTAACTGTGTCACTCTCCATCTTAATGAAGAGTTCTACCATATTATGGTCACTCTTCCCCAAGGGGCCCTGCACGACCAGATTGCTAATTAATCCTCTCTCGTTACACAAGACCCTGTCTAGGATGGCCAGCCCTCTAGTTGGTTCCTCAACATATTGGTCTAGAAAACAATCTCTTATACAGTCCAGGAAATCCTCCTCCACTGTATTGCTACCAATTTGGTTAGTCCAATCAATATGCAGATTAAAGTCACCCATGATAACTGCTGTACCCTTATTGCATGCGCCCTTAATTTCCTGTTTGATGCCATCCCCAACCTCCCTACTACTGTTTGATCTGTACACAACTCCCACTAACGTTTTCTGCCCTTTGGTGTTTCGCAGCTCTACCCATATAGGTTCCACATCATCCACGCTAATGTCCTTCCTTACTATTGCTTTAATCTCCTCTTTAACCAGTAACGCTACCCACTTCCTTTTCGTTCCTGTCTGTCCATCCCGAATATTGAATACCCCTGGATGTTGAGCTCCTAGCCTTGGTTACTCTGGAGCCATGTCTCCATAATCCCAATTACATCATACCCGTTAACAGCTATCTGCGCAGTCAATTCATCCACCTTATTACGAATGCTCCTTACATTGAGACTCGGAGCCTTCAGGCTTGTTTTTTTTAACACTCTTTGTCCTTTTAGAATTATGTTGTAATGTGGCCCTTTTTGATTTTTGCCCTTGATTTCTCTGCCCTCCACTCTTGCTTTTCTCCTTCCTACCTTTTGCTTCTGCCCCCTTTTTACTTCCCTCTGCCTCCCTGCATAGATTCCCATCCCCCTGCCTTTTTAGTTTAAACCCTCCCCAACAGCACCAGCAAACACTCCGCTTCGGACATCGGTTCCGGTCCTGCCCAAGTGCAGACTGTCCAGTTTGTATTGGTCCCACCTCCCCCACAACCGGTTCCAATGTCCCAGGAATTTGAATCCCTCCCCCTTGCACCATCCCTCAAGCCACGTATTCATCTGAGCTATCCTGCAATTCTTACTCTGACGAGCACGTGGCACTGGTAGCAATCCTGAGATTACTACCTTTTGAGGTCCTACTTTTTAATTTAGCTCCTAGTACCCTAAATTCAACTTGTAGGACGTCGTCCCATTTTTTACCTATATCGTTGATACCTATATGTATCACGACAGCTGGCTGTTCACCCTCCCCCTCCAGAGCGTATTCAGGAATAAAATTTCTGCAGCAGTTGAATAGCCCGAGTACCTGCCTGACCCCTTTCACGGATCCTGGCCTGTGCATTGATCGGATTGCTTCCTTTCTGTCCTCCGGCATCTGTCTCTTCCCTTGTGTTATATATCCTAGATGTTACTTCACTCTTTCCATATTAAAGATTACACATTTTTTTAATATTCTTTATAACCGTTACAATTTTATTTTCCTTCTGGCACGTGGGAAAATATTCACTTCCAATTTAAAAAAAAAAAAACAAATTAATGTCCAATATTTTTAAATTCCATGCAGCGATGCTAAAGTTTTTTGGTGAGCTAAATAAAACAGCTGTCAGTGGAAAGGGTAAACTCCTTTTCAGGTGTATAAGAAGGCCTGACGTCATTTTTTTTTTTTAAACCTTTCCCGATATCAGAATACGGCATCCATTTTAAAAAGATTTTCAAACCCAAAATTTAAATCTCCTTTATTGAAGTGAAACTTTCTCGTGATTTAAAATCATTATCAACATAGTGCCTTTTATCTCTCTTCCAATATTCACACTTTGAAACAAAACCGAAATTTCACTCGCCACAATGAAAGTTCGGTTTTCATTGGTTAATTCCCCTCCAATTCAACAAATATCTTTTTCACAGCCAATATCACGTCCAGTAAGTTACGTCATTTTCCATTTTCTCCTCTCTCCAAATTAGTTTTGTATCATTTTACACAGAGGGCTTGTGTCTCCGAGAAATTGTTCATTTAAACTTCATAAGACAAAACACTTTTTCCCAATTAAGCGTTCAATTTGTTTTCCTTTTAGCAGTCTAGCTTCCAAGGTTGCAGTTTTATCTTTTGATAAACAACCCGTCCTTTGAGCATTTGTTTTCTTTTAGTACTGTAGCTTCCACACGAACACTTTCACTTAAAGACAGACATTCACACCAACTTTTCATTCACTACAGCTTATCCTATGTTTTTTCAACAATTTATCCTTGCATGCCATTTCTCGTCTGGGTACATTTACCCTTCTACCAGATTCAGTGTACTGTTTCCAAGCCCTTGGACCCCTCTAACATCCGCTGGACTAACCATACTGCTTGCCTCCCTAATCTGGTTCCTCTGCAACTCAAGTGCCGTTTTTATTTTTCTCCTTTCCTGCTAGCATTTATACCCAGGACCCTTTTGGTCCATATCTCAGAGACCACCCTTGGTCTTCATTTCATCCCACTGGCCGGTTTCTCCTAAACATCCTGGGGTCGCCCCCCCCCACCTCTGTTTTCGTCCTTCGGTAGTTCGCTATAACTTAATTATACAGATTACCCCCTTCTAATTCTTTATACAGCTTACCTCCTTTCCCCGTCAATGCTGCAGGTGGTACAAAAAACATACTCACTGCCATTGCTAGCTACCACATCATCCAGGTCGGAGGGTCTGCACCTTGCTTGCTGCGCCAATTGTTGGGGTAAAAGGAAGATTTCTCTTCCTCGAGGTGGACTCTGATACACCTGCCGGTATTGTATAGCGACCATGGAATCTCACAGACGAAACCTCAGTTTACCGGTTTTATTCTTTGAACATGCTCGGGAAATGTTCTGATGAACACTTCCCAGAACAAAGGTTTTGCAATTACAATTATACAATTTTTCGATTTGTGCGACCCTCCTACAAAACCACCGATTGGCCTATGGCTCAGACTGGCTCTGAGTGGTTCTCCCCCACCTGTCCATCTCCCATGGTGTTACCCTTCTGGAATGTGTTCAACTTTGCCTCAATTTCTCATGATATGTTGATTGACCTTGCTTCCCAAGGTATGTTATCTTTCTAGAATGTTGATTCCCCACTGCCCTTGTGTTTCAGAAATGAGTGTATGTTTTCATCTTCTATCAGTCTGTGCTAAGGGTCATTGCAGTGTTGGCTTCTTATGATGGTTCATTAACCATCAGGCATTGCTGCCTCCCTCTTCTTAGCCCAATGTAAGCGTATGTATAAGCATGCTTTACATACATAAGTGAGTTTTACATAATTGGTCAATATTACAAACCATACCGTAAGACAGAGGAACTCCTGATTCCTCAGAACCTCTTAATTCCCTTTAACCTTCTTACTCAAGTGTACTTTTTACCTCCTTACATCTCTTAATTAGAAGGGGCCAATAGAAGGCCTCCAATGGTGGGACCTAGGGCAGGTAATGTTCATATGCCCAAAGGTTACTTCAGACCAAGCTAGAGACAGTTAACCTTTCTTTGTTCAGCTCGCTTGCCGTTTTTGACAAGCTGTGAGCACTTACTCGTGCCTGGTCCCAGACAAGGGTCTCTGTAGAGTATTGTCTTCATCAAGGACATGCTCCACAGATGCTTGTTTATTGCTTCTTGGGAAAGAACAGCCTGAATGTCTTTTCTCAGACATTCAAGACTACATTATTCAAGAAGTTTTTAAAAAAAGAGAACATGTATGCTGCAGAGCTGAAAGTATATTCAAACGACTTTATTGTTTGTGTGGTTCAAACTATCATGACGAAGTTTAATCATGAGTCCTTTTGACTAAGCTAATGACACAATTGTCTGGTTAACATACTGAATAAAAGATTCAATTAATACAAAGTAGATTGCCCCGAGATGGTCTTTCCAAGATGAGGGGGTTAGATTAAAATGACTACTAGAAGCCTCAGATCCCTTCACAGTCCTTGCAACTAAGAGGAATAACCCAGACAATCCTGTCTTTGTTAAATATATTTGTTTTTAGTCCATCTTGGCTTTGAAACAGACCAAGGCTTTCATGGGTTTGGTTGGCACGAACTAGTTTTATAATAAACTACCGAGATCTTTATTGACTTTCATTTATCACGCTGAGATATATTGGAAAGGAAAAGGAGATATTTAAAAAAATGAGTGACCAATCTGACATGTCAGTTTTACATCCGGGCAGCAAGTTGAAAATTTACCCCACAATATGCTTCCTGTGATACTGCACACAGTACCCCAGATGGGGTCACACCAAAAGTACAAGTTCTTTAAATTTGAACTTAAACAATATTTTATATAGCTTAGTACTTTATGCCGCTGTTGCTGTGTACACATACAAAGGCCAAGTACAGATAATTCTGCATCAGCATTAACAGTAAAACATCAAAAATTCCATTTAGCTGTCACAAATTCATCTTAAACTTGTCCACTTGAAGGTTGAACACTGTCCTTCCATGATCTCTTAAAAATGGCTTTGGGATCCCATCCGTGTCGCCAAAATGTAATATACTTGGGTGGAACAAATGAAGGACTAGACACAATGGGCTAGAAATTCGGTCTTCTGCCGTCCCACTTAGTGCCTCGGGGGGGGCAGCAATGGTGACACAGCATTGCGCTCGGGTGGCCAGCTCCCACCGCCCCGTTGGGACATTCGGTATTGACGGGGGCGGGGCGGGGCAGTACCACCAAGGAGAGGCGAGCCTGTGTGCAACGCCCCTGGTTGTGACACCGGCTCAGTTTTTTTTGGTTGCTACCTGACCCGTAGTGCGCCCTGGTGGGAATGCCTGTGAAAGCTGGTGTCCCAAGCTGCAGCGGCCGCAGTGAGGCAAGTCATACCGACCTGAGTTAAGTGTGGGTTTCTTTTGCGCTTTATTTTGTGGTGGCGTGAGCAATATATTTGGAATTTTTTTGGTGGTTTTTTTTTCAAGTTTTTACCTCGTCTTTCCCCCCCCCCCCCCACCACCACCACCACCACCACACCACACCAAGCCTCTGTTATGGCGTTCTGAGACCGGTTCTTTAGCTTGGAATTTTCGCTTGCTCAGCCGGCAACGTCTCCCTTAGCACCCTGCTCGAAACTCCAGGCCCAGCTGTGAATTTTGCGGCGGTAAACGCAAACTATTTGCCGCCACAAAATTTACCGCTCCATCCGGGACACCGCCTCAACTGAGATGTGACCGAATTTCCATCCCAATGAGTTGCTAGTCCATGTGCTTGCTTTATTAGGCCAGTGCGAACTGAGCATGCTCGTACCAAACCATGTGATAATATAGTCCAGAAGACATAGACTGTAATATGGTTGCTGCACCTATTTGAGATGTTAGATAAAAGGGGACCAGCTTCCCCAAGTATCTGTGCTGGGGCCTCAACTAGTCGCTATATTTATTAATGACTTGGGTAACACAATAAAGAGCCATATATCCAAGTTTGCCGATGATGCAAAGATTGATGGTATAGCAAGTAGTGTAGATGAGAGCTTTAAATTACAGAGATAGTGATAGATTGTTAGTGGGTGAAACTGTGGCAGATGGATTTCAATGCAAGTAAGAGTGAGGTCACCCATTTTGGGCCAAAAAGGTTAGATCAGAGTATTATTTAAATGGTAATAATCTAAGATCCATGGCGACATGGAGCTCCATGTACACAGATCATTGACACTGCAAATATACAGGTCATACAGTACTAAACATGAATGAACTGTTAACGTTTACCTGGTGTATATTGTACTTCGTACAGTGACTGCTGAAATTGCTATTTTCAGATCAGCCATGATATTGAATGGCGGAGCAGGCTCGAGGGGCCAAATGGTCTACACCTGCTTATATTTCTTATGTTCTTGTGTTCTATTTATACTGCAAGTTCACCATTGCATTTGAAGAAGAAATCAGTAGACCTATACCATACTCTTAAAATAGATTGTCTGCATGGAACCTTTGATGTTCTCAATATTATACTGTTGAAGCAAAATGAACTTTCAAAGGATTCATGATTTTAATTGAAGTAACGTTTCTCCTTTCACTCTATAAAATAGTTAATTGTAAATCTGTATTTTCGACTGCATGTTGAATGGTAGAAGTCAAATCAAAGTAGCCTGTATGAGACTACTGCAACATTTTAATTTGACTACAGTGAATGTCATTAACATGACATGAAAATGTAATGTTTGTTCCTTTTAATCTGTATGTAAACTGTAATTTGATCACTGCTTATATCAATAGTATAATTCAAAAGTAGATTGGAAACTAATTGAAAAATAGAACAATATATGCTCTATTTTATAGCGAAGAACTCATTAGGGCTAAAGAGATTGTGGAGATAGAAATGAAATTATTGTAATGAATTCCTGCACCTCAGGAGCCGCAATTCATAAATGTTGCCATTGTAGTCATTATTAATATTTGATACCCTGTCTCGTTTTACTTTACACAAACTAATAGTGACTTAATGTTTGTTTCAAAGTGCAGTACAGGTTGAACTTCCCTTATCCGGAACCCTCAGGACCTGGCCTGTTCTGGATAAGGGATTTTTCTGGAAACGGGGTGGTCACGTTAAATTGGATGGTATAGGTACTGAGCAAGGGGATATTGGGGCTGGCTGAGAGTGCGGCAGAGATCGTGGGGGACGGTGGATCGTGGGGTCAGGCCAGCGATTGCGAGAGTCGGCAGCGAGGAAGGACTTCAATTTGTTCATGTCGGAGTTCTGCGCTTGCACCACCCGGTGGCCGAGAATGGTTCTGGATAAGAGGGGTTCAACCTGTAATATTATTTTTTGTTTTTCTTTGCTGTTCTAATTATTTTAAATGCTAAGGGCTTTTAGCAACTGTACTTTTCATTACGGTTCAAAGTAAAAAGAGGAAATGCAACAGAAAGAGTTAATAAAACCTGACTCTGTACAACAACCACCATTTCCATGGAGTCAAACACTTAAAAAAGGCATTTTTATAAGTGAAGATATGCAGGAAAGAAAATTTACTTACAATTTAGAGTATATGAGCCGTAAGAGCAGATTGAGCAGTGTAGAACCATTCTTCAAATGCAGAGTTGATATTACTGCTGTGAAATTACTCCTGTCTATCTATAATGCTTTACTGTATGTAATTGTGAAGTTATTGAGGCAGCTTTATCATATTTATCCCTTTTTTGTTTGCTCGTTAATAAGTCTTTCTAATTTGTTATCTCTGATTAAGTCTGTTTTAACATCTTTTTGTTTAGACAGTGTGTGGTGCTGAAATCATTTGCAGAATTGCTGAGCCTAGCAGAGTTCAGGAACTGAATTATGTGCATAATCTAATGTCGAACTCTTCTTACTTTAATAACTGGTTGAATTTCCAGATTAAAGATGCCAAGGGAATTGCATGGGGGCGCAGACCTAATGTAATGGGCCACTGCCCCTTTTTCGTCTTCACTGCTCCTGAAAACTAAGCATTCTCCAGGCAATGCAATAAAGAAAATCCAGCCTTCAGTTTCAGAGGTAGGTAGCTTTCCTGATTTATTTTCTTAAAAGATCTATGGTGGGTATCGTAAGTTACTTGTTCTTGGGTGGTGTACCTGATCACTTAGGGTTTCATGGCGATGTGTGCATTAATTGGATTGGATTGGATCTGATGCATTAACAGGAAAGGAAGTATACATCTGTATATTCTGGTAGTCTATTGATGAGCATGTGATTTGATGGTCTCTGGAGAAACCTCACAATTGATCTCTTCATCTCACGGAGGGTATGGGAGATGAGGGGAGGGCTGAAGATTGGCATTCATACAATTTAACAAATGCCTGGAAAACGCATCCAAATCCTTATCTGTGTGGGCAGCATGTATTTGAAATGTACACTGCTGCAGTCCAACTGAAAAGAATCACAGGACTGAATTTTCAGACCTCCCACCAAGAGGAAACAGGGCGATAGCATCCCAAAAATGGTGGGCAGTAACTTACTGTCCCGTTACTGTGGCTGCAGCAATCATCCCCAGAACTGCTGCTGGGTGGCTGGAGCGGCCCCGATTCAGACGGTAGGTTATCTAAAATGCTAATTAGGATCCTCCAATCTACTCGGGACCCCGATTGCCATTTTTGGGCTGAGCGGGAGCCATGCATGCTCCAACCAGTATCAGCTAGCAGCCTGGGCACAGAAGCTCCCAACGCTAAGCTCCTGTTCATTTTTTGCGTGTTTGCTCCTCGTGACCGGACAAAAGCAACTTTGGCTGCTACAGCTCTGGCTTCCCCCTTCCAGAGATTGGGGCCTCCCTTCCTTGCCCTCTTGTGGCACAAAGGCCGGCTGGACCATCCAATATTGCGGCTGCCCAGGGGCATTTGATTTCCAGCAGCAACACGATGCTAATGAGATGCAGCCCTCAAAATAGAATAAGCCTCACACCCGGCAGTGCTGTTAGGCAGCTGGCCATGCATTCCGGCCAACACGCCTGAAGTCTGCTCGGTTGGTGGAGGGGGAAATCCACCCCATTATTTCCCATGGAACATTTAATTTTAGAGCAGTTTCCTTTAGAATAATAGTAAAGGGTGCAGTTAGAGATGCATTTACTTCTACCATCATTCCTTTGAGAAACAATACTCAGAAACGACTTTATTTTTGGGAGGAAAATGTAGCCAAGTTTGAAATTTCTTAGCTGTTTTGCTAACTGGCTTTCATTGCTAGTTACTGAGCTGATGGTGTTACTTGCATCCTTGAATATTGAGTCAGTTAAAGCTGTCTCTGTGATGCTCTTTGTTTGTTCAAGCCATGACCAACCAATTTGTCTTAATATTATTCTGATTCCCATAGTCAAATAAATTTTACTCTTCAGAATTCTTCAAATTAACAAGAATTTCAAGATTGTTATAGTTTTATTCGCTGCTTTTGTTTATAGACCTTTGCGTTTCATTCTTGAGTATACAGATCTGTATTCTACAGCACGATTTTTATTGAAGGAGAGATTGAAAATGTCATTATTTGCGATTCATAAGGATGTCAGCTAAACACAGTTATATAATACATGACATGCATACAATCCAGAGAGATGACTCCACATTATTCTTGCATTTCATGTATTATCTGGAATTTTATTAAGATTTACTGTGGAAAGTTTTGCACAATATTACTATCCTCCAATATATATTCAAAAGAAAACCAGTGTTATAAATTTATAGTATCTATTTTTGTAACTTTTTTAGGAATTGCAAGATGTGCTTAATATTTTCTAGGATGTACTAAACATAGAAAACATAGCTAGGGAAACCAGTTCATGGGTTAAACATGGCCTTGAACTTACATTTTTGCCCCAGCACTGCATAGCCCACAAAGTTTAAAAAAAAATGCTTTAGCCATGCATCTGTTCTCTTCCTTTAAAACTGTTCAGAATACTGATGCCAACTGGATCCACCTCACACCTTTGTCTCTCTTCTTCCCCTCCTGTAAATTAAACCAGCCTTGATGTGAAGTTCCTTGGCTGAAAGTGTGAGAATATATCACATCTAGCCTCAGCACATCAATCACTTTCTCAGTTCCAATTGTGATAGGAAAAAAAACAAGGATACTCGAAGAATAATTTGCTTTTTAACCCTAAAGAATACTTTTGAATGAATCATCAATGTGATCGGATAGTTAACTTTGATGAAAAACATCGTCCTTATTTGGCTGTCAGCAACACTGCGTCATCAGTATGTTTTATTTGTAATCTACAGCTTCCACTGGCTTTGTATTTTTGTCTCTTTTGTAGTGATTAATGTATTGCAGGCATCTTTAAAAGCTGTTTCTTCAATAACAATTAAATAGTCTTTTCATCACCTGCTGCTCAGGAACATATTTTGGTTTAGTGGCAGTGTTCCCACCTTCAAGTCAGAAGGTGCAAGGTTCAAATCCCACTCCAGATAGTCCTGGCGAGCTCCAGCTCTGAATTCTATTTTGACATCTGGTGGGATATTAGTGTTCGGTGACCCCTACCCTCCCTCATCGTATAGGTTGTGGGAGCCCTTAAAACCTTCCGCTGTAATCCAACCCAACTTATAAAAATGGTTATGAATGCTGTTAGACGGTTAGTCAGCATGCAAATCTTTCCACTACTTCACACTCTTCTCTCCAATGGAAGTGTGTGAAAATATGAGCACATCAACAAGTACCTGCTGCTGTTACAGGATGTTTAATGGTGAATATGAACAATATATTTTCTATTAAATGTGTTGTTAAGAGAAAATGCATTCAAAGGGGAGACTTTAAGACCAGAAAACAGGGCAAAAAGGACCAATTTTGTGGCGCAAAACTTACATCTCTCTTACAGGCAGGCCGTTGCAGTTTTGTGGGGCATGTAGGCGTCCTCTTGCTCCCAGAAGATTGTGCTTGTGTTTACGTCCTACTTCAGTACAGCATCAAGGGACTGTTGGCATTGTGTTTTTAGCCTTAGTTAATCGTCCAAACAATACTGAAGCTGTGGTCTTTCTTGGTTGAAGGGTGAGAGAGAGAGAAATTCTTTGATCAGAGTTCATGAGCCCACTTTGGGACCGAGATCCAATTGTCAGAGAAAGGTTTATTGAGGGAACTGACTCTTTGTACTGCTCTTTCTCGATCCTTCTACACCTGTGTCCCCTCGAGACTCCGCTCCCGATGCCTCCTGCCCGGAACCGGGGCCCACACCCGGAAGTGGGACCCTACAATCAGGCCGACTACGTTGTTGATCCCTCCATGATCCCGGGTTGTAGCTGCTGATCCTTTGCGAGCCTGCATCAGTCCGACCACATTGTTGAAGTGGCCGGGAGAGAAGCGGCGGGGTGGGGAGAGAGTAGGTGAGCCACAAGCCTACGAGCCTCTGACTGGGGCCTTGAGCCTCCCATTGAGCTGTGGTGGCGGAGGGCGAGTGGCAGGGGGCGAGAGAGCGCGAGGAGTGGGGGTGAGAGAGAGAGAGAGAGAGAGAGAGAGAGAGAGACACTGGCAGAGGGAAGAGATGTTCCTCTAATCCAGAAGTCATAACACTCTTACTATTCACTTCATACCCAATAAACCTGTTAACGTTCCTCACACAATGCCCCATGGCAGGGGGGGGGGCGGTAAGCTCATACATTTGTGCTTGGTAAGGGACTTCGACTGGGGGAGGCAGTACTTGTGCTGGTGTAAGGGACTTCGGCTGGGGGAGGGATGCACTTACACTCGGGTAAGGGACTTCGGCTGGAACTTGGTTTTTGGGGAGATCTATCCTCTGGCTTTGAAGTCAAAATGGATCGAGTAACAATTTGCAAAGTCAGTCAGAACTTGGGCTGGGTGGTTCCAATTACACACTTCAGAGAAACTTCCGGGCGTGGATTATCCTCCAAGGGAACCAATCAGAGACAAGGTGGCCATTTTGGCAGTACAAATAGACGCATGCTTTATTGAGAGATATTGATCAGTTGAGCCAAAATCAGCAACCTGTCTTGAGGACTTTGAGGAATGTGCTGAAGCTATTTCAGTGCCTGCTAATTGGTAAGTTTGAGGGCCTGAGTTGGAGGAGGCTTGTCAGATCACATGATTATGATACCTCATCTACAGCCTACTTTGGCTGGTGCTACAGATGTAAACAGGTCAAACGATCATTTACAATGTCCTTTCTGTTGTGTATCTGTAAAGCATGCACTCCCATGTTCTGCCACCAGGGAGCTCATCCCCTGAAGTCCCAAGGGACCCCAGCATCCCTTGGGAGCACTGTATATAAGCCGGCCCCTAAGGCCTGTTCCTCACTCTGGAGTGTCTTATTAAAGACTGAGGTCACTGTTACTTTAACCTCCCTGTGTGCAGCCTCATCCGTGTTAGGAACACAATACTTTCATGCTCCAATCCCCCTCTGATTTGGATAATTGTGAAGTTTGGATCTGGATTGTAAGCTTGACCACAAAATATCACTAATTGTGGAATGAGGAAGTTTAAGTGCCATATAAGTGGGTTAACGATCAATTTGTAGTTAAGGCTCTTAACTTTTGTGAGCAGACTTTTCAAATTTCGAGGTAATGTGTCGAAGAAAGGAGAGGTGATGTGCAAATTTTCGAAAAGCGCTCTAAAAATAGGCTAACCTGCAAAGAACTGAATGGAGCGGAGGAAAAAAACAAGGGAGTAAAATGCTGCAGATTCTTCCAAGTGGAGCAACATGGAGCAACTGCTGCTAATGAGGAAAAAGAACCAAAGGAATAATCAACTAAAGGCTCAATTTTCCCCAGTGATTTGCGATATTTTTTTCGCGCAGGCCACTTTTTTTGGCATAAGTTTTAAAAAAAAAAAGTTTCCCCAATCAATTTGCACCAGCGTAACTCAGTTAGTTACGATTTTTTTAGGTACGTTTTTTTTCAGCCAAAGGGGGCGAGTGGAGGGTAGCCAATGTAACCCCACTTTTTTTTAAAAAAGGAGGGAGAGAGAAAACAGGGAATTATAGACCGGTCAGCCTGACATCGGTAGTGGGTAAAATGATGGAATCAATTATTAAGGATGTCATAGCAGCGCATTTGGAAAGAGGTGACATGATAGGTCCAAGTCAGCATGGATTTGTGAAAGGGAAATCATGCTTGACAAATCTTCTGGAATTTTTTGAGGATGTTTCCAGTAGAGTGGACAAGGGCGAACCAGTTGATGTGGTGTATTTGGACTTTCAGAAGGCTTTCGACAAGGTCCCCCACAAGAGATTAATGTGCAAAGTTAAAGCACATGGGATTGGGAGTAGTGTGCTGACATGGATTGAGAACTGGTTGTCAGACAGGAAGCAAAGAGTAGGAGTAAATGGGTACTTTTCAGAATGGCAGGCAGTGACTAGTGGGGTACCGCAAGGTTCTGTGGTGGGGCCCCAGCTGTTTACACTGTACATTAATAATTTAGACGAGGGGATTAAATGTAGTATCTCCAAATTTGCGGATGACACTAAGTTGGGTGGCAGTGTGAGCTGCGAGGAGGATGCTATGAGGCTGCAGAGTGACTTGGATAGGTTAGGTGAGTGGGCAAATGCATGGCAGATGAAGTATAATGTGGATAAATGTGAGGTTATCCACTTTGGTGGTAAAAACAGAGAGACAGACTATTATCTGAATGGTGACAGATTAGGAAAAGGGGAGGTGCAAAGAGACCTGGGTGTCATGGTACATCAGTCATTGAAGGTTGGCATGCAGGTACAGCAGGCGGTTAAGAAAGCAAATGGCATGTTGGCCTTCATAGCGAGGCGATTTGAGTACAGGAGCAGGGAGGTGTTGCTACAGTTGTACAGGGCCTTGGTGAGGCCATACCTGGAGTATTGTGTACAGTTTTGGTCTCCTAATTTGAGGAAGGACATTCTTGCTATTGAGGGAGTGCAGCAAAGGTTCACCAGACTGATTCCCGGGATGGCGGGACTGACCTATCAAGAAAGACTGGATCAACTGGGCTTGTAATCACTGGAGTTCAGAAGAATGAGAGGGGACCTCATAGAAACGTTTAAAATTCTGATGGGTTTAGACAGGTTAGATGCAGGAAGAATGTTCCCAATGTTGGGGAAGTCCAGAACCAGGGGTCACAGTCTAAGGATAAGGGGTAAGCCATTTAGGACCGAGATGAGGAGAAACTTCTTCACCCAGAGAGTGGTGAACCTGTGGAATTCTTTACCACAGAAAGTTGTTGAGGCCAATTCACTAAATATATTCAAAAGGGAGTTAGATGAAGTCCTTACTACTAGGGGGATCAAGGGGTATGGCGAGAAAGCAGGAAGGGGATACTGAAGTTGCATGTTCAGCCATGAACTCATTGAATGGCAGTGCAGGCTAGAAGGGCCGAATGGCCTACTTCTGCACCTATTTTCTATGTTTCGATGTAACCTGACACCCACGCCAATTCTGGCCAGTTAGGCAAGTTTGGCCAGCTGTGAGTTACTCCAGTTCTCCATAGGCCAGCGTATGTGGCCTCTGTAGGAAAACCTTCTGGTGAGTTAAGGAAATCGGCGCAGTTAATTGCAGCAGATTCCCAGACAGCAGCAGCAGGAGAGGTAAGGGGGGGGGGGGGGGGGAAGCCTTTCGAGTATAGTTAGGTGCGGGGCCCCGCATGGGGAGGCCATTTGGCCTGGGATAGGTGCAGGGGAGCAGACCAGGAAGCCATTTGGCCTGGGATAGCTGCAGGAGGAGCGGACTGGGAGGCCATTTGGCCTGGGATAGGTACCGGGACCGGGAGGCCACTCGGCATGGAATAGGCGCGGGGGAGCAGACCGGGAGGGCACTCGGCCAGGGCTCGGTGCAGGGGAGTGGACCGGGAGGCCACTTGGCCAGGGCTAGGTGCGGGATCAAGACGGAGGGGGCCACTTTGCCAAGGCTAGATGCAGGGGAATAGACCAGGAGGCCCTTTGGCCTGGGATAGGAGCGGGAATCGGGAGGGGAGGCGGGGAGTAATTTAATGGAGGTAAGTTGCTGCAATGTATTTTAATACGCTTGTGCAGGTTGCAAGCTAGGTGTATGTTTCACTTTTCAGCCTCAGCTCGCATTGTGTCCCTGGTTACCGTGGCAAGCTGATCTTTTTGGCGCAGATCAAGGCTGCACCCCAAAACTAAAGGACAGGTTAGGCCGCGCAAAAATGAAGAAATTAAACAGGGAAACTTGGAACATTTTTTTGGGGGCGTACTTGGGCCCCAAAAAATGGGCGTAACGCTTCAAGTGCGCCAAAAAAAAGCTTTGGGGAAAATTGAGCCCGAAGTCTAGTGTACAATGGGGAGCAGGGAGGTTCATGTGAATTTTGATGCTACTTCAAGTGAAAACTATTGGGCTCAATTTTCCCCAGAGATTTGTGCCATTTTTTGGGTGTAAGTTTAAAAAATTAAAGTTTCCCCAATAATTGTGCGCCAGCGTAACTTAGCTATGATTTTTTAAGGTTATTTTTGCGTCATAGGGGGCATAATCTGATATCTGCGCCAGTTTTTCTCAATTATGTAAATTTGCCCCAAAAAAATTTCTCCTTGGTTGGCGAATGTGACCACTCCCGAAAAACCTTCTGTAGAGTTAAGAAAAACCAGCACGCATTGAAATATCGGCGCAGAAAGACGCCATTGTTTTCAGTTAAGTTTTGGAGGGAGCGAAGAACACTTAAATATGCATAATAAAGATTACATTTGTTTACCTTAAAATGCAGTAAATGGAAGTTTAATGGAATTCTGTAAATGTTCATTTTTTTAAAAACTGACACACCACTGAACTGGGCTCGAGGGTCAGAGCGTTGGCCGGCAGAATCTGATACTCGCCCGGACACGGGCTCAGCTTCCAAAGAAGCTCGAGGCGGGGTGGGGGGCTGTGGAAGGCATACGGAAGGCATCAGAAGACTGCACCACACATCGAATGTAGCCCGGGGGTTTGGGGTGGGCGGTGGGGAGTTCCCAATCACTGCGCCTGCTCAGACCTGGATGTGGTCCATACAGACCTTGTGGGGAGAGAGAACAAAGAACCTTGTCC
Source organism: Pristiophorus japonicus (assembly GCF_044704955.1). Classification (NCBI taxonomy): domain Eukaryota; kingdom Metazoa; phylum Chordata; class Chondrichthyes; family Pristiophoridae; genus Pristiophorus; species Pristiophorus japonicus. The sequence goes on along the minus strand of NC_091979.1, from coordinate 84,756,738 downwards.
TGTCTGCCGTTTTGAGCTTGTTGCAAAGGTAAAATGTAATCATGAGGGCAATACTGGCAATGCCATACCTCGTGCAAGCCTTCTGCATGATGGTGCTGCGGAGGAGACAATTAATTCAACGTCATCGCATGAGGAACCTCTGAGCATGTAGGGTGATGGGCAGGAGGCCTTACCCACGTCGGGTATATCGAGACAGGCGTTTGTATCTGCATCTGAGTGATGCAGACTGTATCAGAAGGCTGTGTTTCCACAAAGAAGTTGTAACTGAGATCTGTGAGTTAGTAAAAGCAGACCTGCAACCTAGAAGTGTCAGGAGGACTGCTTTGTCTGTTCAAGTGAAGGTTGCAGCTACACTTTCATTCTATGCATCTGGATTGTTCCAAGCTACAAATGGGGATGTGTGCACCCTTTCTCAACATTCAAAACATATCTGCATTCAGCAGGTGACTGCTGCACTATATGCCCAGAGGAATGACTACATAAAGTTCCCCATGACCGCCCAGGCAATGCATGACAGGGCTGTGAGCTTCTCCAGGATTGCTGGCTTCCCAAAGGTACAGGGCTCCATTGATTGTACTCACATCGCCTTGCAAGCACCTTTGGAGGATTCCGAGATGTACAGGAACAGAAAAGGCTTCCACTCCATTAATGTGCAGCTGGTGTGTGACGACATGCATCATATCATGTCAGTTGATGCGAGATATCCTGGGAGCACTCATGATGCGTTCATCCTACGTGAGAGTGTTATATCTGCCATGTTTCAGCAGGAGGCAGAAGGGCAGAGCTGGTTGCTGGTGGACAAAGGGTACGGCCTCGCAACCTGGCTCATGACTCCCCTATGCGTAACCCGGATAGAAGCTGACTGGGAATACAACATGTCGCAGATTGCGACGCGCAGCATAATAGAGAGGACCATTGGCATTTTAAAACCGCTTTTCCGATGCCTGGACCATACTGGAGGCTACATGCAATACTCCCCTGAGATTGTCGGTCAGTTCACTGTTGTGTGCTGCATGCTACATAACTTAGCCATCATGAGGTAGCAGCAGCTGGTAGAAGACCCACCTGAGATGAGAGTAGCTGATGATGATGATGATGAGGAAGATGCAGATGACGACGAGGAGGAGGATGAGGACGCCATGCAACTACCTGAACCTGGAGCACAACGGCGGAGGAGGATGGGCCGTCGTGCCCCTTTAATGATTGCTCGAGCCTTGCGGGAGCAGCTCATCCGTGAACGCTTTGCTACCTGAAGGCTCAGTGGCAACTATTCCACATGGACCATGTTTACTGTTTGGACCTGTTCGTAATTTTGTGTTGTTAATGGAACAAATGATGTAAATGATTCAGTTATAATTTAAAATATATTTTAGTCAAAAGTTTAACAAACATTTGTTTGTACGTAACTTTAATAAAAAATATTCTTGTATCAAACTTTGAAGTTTTCACTTAAGATCACTTGCAAACTTTAAGATCACTTACTAACTTTTAAACTTGTAAATTTACATAACTAACTTTTGTCAAATTAAAAGTTTTTTGTAACAATAATAACAGCAGCAAAGAAAGGCTGCACCCATCTCTCCTCCAACTTATTCTCAGACCACCCGCTGCGTTTGGTCTTGGTGACTCCACCCCTGCCCGCAGGCAGTGGCACAGCATTTCTCGGGTTGGTACCAAGGTTATTCTTTCAAACATTTCGGGTAATGCACACTTGTTGGGGGAGCAGCTGGTAATGTGGAAGGCCCGGCTTGGGTCTCTTCAGAGGCTGGTCTGGGGATTGGAGTGGGAGGGTAATTGATTGTCAATTGGCGCAAGGTCTGGGTGTGTCCCCTTAATGCAGCAGCTAACTCCGATATTCCCTCCCTCATGTGCCCTTAGTGTCTCAACTACCTGCAACATTTCCCTCCCTCATGTTCACTGACAGCGCATCAGCTACCTGCAACATTCACTCCCTCATGTCCCCGGACAACGTTCCTATTTCTCGAGAGTGTTGCTTCTCCCGACAGTTCCGATACCTCATCAGCTACTCCACTGATTGTGTCCAGGAGTGATCGGGTAAGGTCAATGCTCTACGCACATTGCAATCATGTAAACAACATCGGTTAGATCCTGCACCACAAGAGAGCACGGTCGAGCTCTCCTTCCCCTCCTCGCCCTGGGTGTGGCTCGCAGCATCTCAATGGGACCCTGCAGCATGGGACGGTGGGGCCCTGGGTGTGCCTTGCTGCACTCTATTGGAATCACCAGCCTCGGACGGCGGGAAACCATGGAATGTCCCATCAACACTCAAACCATTACTCGGGGAAGGGGCTAGCATCTCAATGGGCGGCACCTGCATCTCTCCTAAAGTGAGTACAACAGTGGGGCTTCATCCATTGTCCCCACCCCCTCACTCCCATGCTCTTGGTCTGGAAGTTGGAATTGGAAGATGTTCTCCTTCAGGCTCGTCCTCGTCTGAATCTTCTGCATCGTCAGGGTTGGCCTCAAGTTGTGCAAAATATAACACAACAGACACATGATTAGCAGCAGAGGAGGGGGCAGGGTGGGTGGCATGAGTAGGCTCACACACTGCAGGCAGCAGGCTGATTTGAAGGACCATGATGAATTATAGCACATTGCATCAACCGAAGCGTAGCTGACAGACATCCCCATGAACCGAAGCATGGCTAACCCCGTGCAGTACTTAACATTTAGGAAAACCAGACTCTGGAATTTTCAGGACTTGCCCTCTGCCTCGAGTGTGGGCCCAGCTTGTGCAGTGGTGGTTGCTTTTCTCCAGGCAGGACCCATCAAAGCAGCGACCCTCTCTTCCGAGGGTGTCAGTGGGTGCAGATTTGCCGGGCCTTCTCCTGTTCGAGTTCTTTCTCATTTGTTGTGTGCCACTTTCCTCTGCAAAGATGAAAATATAACTTTTTAGAGGGGGTGTCTTTCTGCTGAGTGGGACAGATACAGATGGTCACATTTATAATTGCATTGCATTCCATTGAAAAATGAAAATATTACTTACACTAACTACTTGACCAAGATCCTGCCATTTTTTTTTCGCACTGGCCTCCAGACCTTGGGGTGGTCACCATTGAACAGTAATCTTCTGCAAGTTGGTTCCAGCGTTTTTTCATTTCTTTGGGTGGAACTTTTATGTGACCTCTGCTGGTGTCTAGCTCCTGCCATCTGCCCTCAATCACAGTAACTAGTGCCTCCCCTTCATCCTGTAAGAAATTCTTGGTTCTTGAGCCGTGTTGCATCTTGTATTGCAGCTCGATTTTTCCAATGATGATTAAAGTTCTTACACGGCACTCAAAGTTCTCACCACACACAACTTGCTCTTTAAAAATGGCCAATTGCAGACCGGGAGCTGTACTTGGGAATCACATCAAAAACTTCCTCTGTTTTTCGCGCATGCGCAGAAGGGGCAGCATCGTTTTTTCGGCGCAGACATTAGGGTCCACCACTCTGAGGTTACACGACCGGCTGCACGGCACCAATTTCAAAAAGTAGAAAGAGGAATCTTGGCACATTTATTTTGGGAGTTGTGGTCTAGAAAAATAGGTGTAACTCTGGCAATACGTCAAAAAACAGCTTTGGTGAAAATTGAGCCCAATATCCCATATTTCGCTCATTTGGTAAAAGACCGATTGCATTTTATAAGTGGAAGGTGAATAAATGAGGGAGAATAGCATCGTGTTTGTGTAAATGGTTGCATTTATATTGTATGTTTAGCATTTGTGCAAGGTGATTTCAGTTCAACACTGGCGCTAAAATTGTGGGCTGGGGCTTTCCACTTCTGCAATTGCCAGATCAGGATGTTTCACCCATTAAAGTGAACGGGTGGACAATCATGGACTGACGAGGACAGAAGTGGAAAATTCCAGACATGTAGTGTAAATCAGGTTTTAAGGCCCAAATTGACTTCAGAGCCAAATGAAGTAAGACCCTTTTATTTTGGAAAGTCTCAATCTGCTTCACTCTCGTCAGGTTGGGCCTTGGTTCCGAATTCCGACTGCATTATACTACAACTGCAGTGTCAGTACAAAGCAAAACTACCGCAGTTGTACTGTAGATACATGCTCACACAAAATAGCTCTATGATCAAATTTGGACCAATTTGAGTTACATTTGACAATCATTCCAGGTTCTCTTTCCATTATATTAACAAACTGAGGATGAATATCCCTGCTGCACCATTACATAACCTACCTAGCCTCATGCACTTTTCCTAGATGTCCAGAATTTGAAAGGATAGTCAGATTATGCATTTGATAAAACTAGTTGAAATATCTGTCTTAATATTAATGGGAATCAATTAAAAGCGTCAAGATGAAAGTTAGTGGATTTTTCTCTAGTTTACAATAGAGGCTAATTTTTTTTAGTTAAGTTACAGTTCTTGAAAAAAATGTGAAATGATCATGCAGTACTTTTAATTTTTTTCTCATTTTCTTTCAAGTATGGACATTTTACATTGAGGAACAGGTGTTGCAGTAGATGAACCTCAGCTGAACAGAAGAATAAACTTCTGTTTTTATGAAGACACAAAACTACCAGATTGAGCTGCCATATGTTGCTGTAGTGACAAGTACTTCCTAAATCATGTTTGATATTAGAACCGTTATAAAGTATAAACAAAATAAATGCAGGCTACCTTAAAATAATGACATAAGTGAAGTAGTATTCAATGAGTACATACATGTATCACCAGTTAAGGAAAGCTATTAATACGATAATATCAGGGGACCTGAAGATATTCAAATCACTAGTGGAGAAACTTTTGTACCATTGGTAATTTTGAGTTTTAAAATAATATGCACATTTGTTAAAATTAAGCTTGGATTTTGAGAAGTTTAAATTTCTAAATCTGGAAAAAAAAAACTACAAAATTGCACTTGGAATTTGCCTCTTTTTTTAAAGCAATGAATTATATCTTCATATTTAAATTAAGACAAATGAAACGAGTAATGATTCAAGAATACAGAAACACTAGTGAAAGCAAAATTGATAATTGAAGGAGATATTGGCTGAAACTTGGCTGTTAATTTAGTCTATGTTTAAAGGACATGCTTTATGTAACATTATTTTTTAAATATGAGAATTTATTTGCAATTTATGTACTCTGAGAATCACCCAAATTTTTATCAATTACTAATGTTAAAAATAAAGAATAAGCTAAATTGAGATACCTTGGTTGTGGAACCGTAAATCAAACCATAGAGCCTCACTTATGGAAATGAATTGGGTGAAACTATGAATATTTATTTAATATATTACAAGATATAATTGTTGCAAAACAGCATTTTTCTCTCTGCAAAGGAAAGAACAAAGCTTTTCATCATATTGTATGATTTGTGTTTGTGTGGTTCCATTAAATGATTTTATTTTTGGGCATCTGATAGTACCTGTGAGTAAATGCATCTTTACAAGAAGTGACGGCTGTCTATTTTTCTAAAGCTAAATTAGGGATGGAATATAAATGTGAGTTTGTATAAATTCACTCTTTAATTCAATTGACTAAAATTACCATTTCAAACTATAAATTAAATAGCACTTTTATTGTTCAAAACTAATTCCATAACAGCTGACATTTTAATGTTTTCCATATAGGAACTTAATCAGTAATAATTTATTAAGTAATATACACTATTTGAAATAAACAAAGAACAATAAATACTAACCTAAAACGTACTGATTCAGCAAGTGGTACTTGCCTAAACAAAGTTTGGTGTCCCGAAAATGAATCCCCTTTCTGAATTACTTGTGAAAAAATATAACATTCTCTTTCTAGAGCAATTAAAAAAATTGTTATCTTTGCATATTAAACTGAGTTATCATTTCCCACCGATGTAAATTTTGACCCTTTGCAATCTGGGTATGATAGTATAGAGGTTATGTTACATGACTAGTAATCTAGAGGCCTGGAATAACAATCCAGAGAATGGGTTCAGATCCACCATGGCGGGTTGAGAGTTTAAAGTCTGTTTTTTTTCTTAAAGCTGGTTAGTAAAAGTGGCCATGAAGCTGGGGGATTATTGTTTCAGGAAAGAAATCTGCCATCCTTGCCTGGTCTGGGATGTAAAGACCCCAGTCCCACACCAACATGATTGACTCTTAACTGCCCTCTGAAGTGTCTAGCAACCCACTCAGTCACCATCGCCTTCTTAGTCACCATCACCTTCTCAGTGCAACTAGGGATGGGCAATAAATACCAGACTTCCCAGTGACTTCCACATCCTAAGAATGAATAAAAAAAATGTGAATGACATTTTTAATATTTTCATCATTTACAATCCATCCATGCTGTTACAATTGAGTATAAACTCTCTCCAGGAGTCCTCATCTCATAATTTCTTGAAATGGCCTTGCTGATGAACAATTTGATAAGTGGCGCTGAAGCACTTCCACTGGGTGAGATAATGTATTACAGAGCTAGTCACTCATGTAGTACTACTGTGTATTCCTAGCAACCACTTTTAGAGCAGCATTGGCACAAGTTGTCTTCGTGTCCTCTCAAACGGACAATGCTGTGTCCTGCAGGGGAAGGAAACATGAAATAAAAAAAATGGAGGAAAAATATGACTTCAAAAAATGTGCATACAATTGCAGAAAACTATATAAAAATTTCTGAATACACTTTTCTACTGTAATAAAGTACAACTCTGGTGTTTTGACTCATATTACAATTCAGAGAATCATTGAAAAATAGTTTATTGCAGAAATATACAGGTTTGATGCAGGATATTTTGTTGAAACGAAAGGAATCTATTCAGTTAAACTAGCCCTCAGAATAACGGATGGACAGCCTGAAGAAAAGATGAAAATTGAGAATGCAATTAACTGACAGTCCATCTCTCAGCACAGGAAGATGAATCAGCATATGCTTTAAGTAACTATTGGTCTACATCAATGCTTCAAGTCCTTTGGTACATCATCTATAGATATTTATTATTGTTTCTACATATTAGAAGGCTAAACCAAAATATGTTACCCAAAATATAATTATAGCTGATCCTTTTAGATCAGTCCTGTAAATAAATTATAATATCTTGCCTGAGTCAATTATGTATATTGTAATACGTCTTACTATAGTCCCTTAAGACCTGCAAATTTTAGTTCGGGATGAGTGTACTCTGGTACATTATTTATCATTTTTATAATGTATTATTATTTAAAATTATACATGCACCCTCAATATACTTACAAGTTTATCTTGAATGTTGTCTCTCACTGACTCCTGAGCTATTTAATTGCTGTAGGGTAGTTACTCAAAAATCAAAGCGCACACTAAATTATTTGAAGTTTGCTGTTTTAGTAAATGAATTAGGCGGCTATGATTGTTCTTTAGATTCTAATTTAAATAAAGCATATATTTTAGTTAATAAATATCACCTATGTAGAGAGCCTGTTATAACACTCTTGTTTCTTTAAACAGGCGGGGGTTGCGATCCAAGCCTGCCACTAAACATCATTCCTTTGTCATAGTTGGGCTGAGATGGCCTGGATTCCAGAATCAGATGAGCTACTTCCAGAATGAAGGATGTGATCTGAAGCATGAATCCGTTATGGGAGAAGCCTGAAGCTAAAGTTAAGGTAAGAAATGTAATGCATACATGTATCTATTTGCATCATAGCAGATATCTCATGGCATTGCTCACACAGTAAATCGGTGTGGGAAGTCTAGAGAAACCGAGTCCAGCGGACTGAGGAGGCAGCTTTGAATCATTGGAGGGGTCAGAGTCTTACCATTATTGAGGATAGTAGGTTCTGACCATATTGAGAGAGCAGGGTCTAACAACTTTAGCAACAATAAGAAATAGAAGCAGGAGTAGGCCATTTGGCCTCTCGAGCCTGCTCCGCCATTTAATAAGATAATGGCTGATCTGATCATGGACTCAGCTCTACTTCCTTGCCCACTCCCCATAACCCTTTATTCCCTTATCGCTCAAAAATCTGTCTATCTCCACCATAAATATATTCAACGACCCAGCCTCCACAGCTCTCTGGGGCAGACAATTCCACAGATTCATCATCATAGGCAGTCCCTCAAAGCGAGGATGACTTGCTTCCACGCAAAAAGGAATGAGTTCACAGGTGTTTCAATGAAGGACCTAATATTCCAGATCCCGAACTACATCTTGGAGGGTGGAAGATGCCTGTGCTTAGATTTTTTTAAACATGTGGTGGCCATTGCACACAAGCCACCACACGGGCTTGACAGAGCTAGGTCTTGGTCCACTGGCAAGGTTTACCCAAGATGACTGCAGACCAGCTCTGCTGCACGGACGGAGCGCACACACATATAGCAATGTGGACTGGCCCGTGCTGCCCCTGGGCCCTCTGCTCTTCTGGGCCCCAGACTCGCGCCTCTCCTGGGCCCTGGTCACTTCTTTCTACAAACTCTTGCCGCTCCGTCGCCCCTCCTGCTATGTCTGCACGCACTACAGTCAGCGACCTGACGTCGCAGCCATAACCCTCCTGCAGTGGTATGCCACCGCACGCTGCTCCCTCTGATGGCCCCGGCCTGTACAGTTGTAGCAAGACTGCCCTACTTTTATACTCCATCCCCCTTGCAATAAAGGCCAACATTCTATTTGCCTTCCTGATTACTTGCTGTACCTGCACACTAACGTTTTGTGTTTCATGCACAAGGACCCCCCCCCACCCCCTGCCAGGTCCCTCTGTACTGCAGCATTTTATAATCTCTCCATTTAAATTATAATTTGCTTTTCTATTATTTCTGCCAAAGTGGATAACCTCACACTTTTCCAAATTATACTCCGTCTGCCAAATGTTTGCCCACTCACTTAGCTTGTCTATATCCCTTTGCAGATTCTTTGTATCCTCCTGACAACTTGCTTTCCCATCGCTTTTTGTATCAGCAAACTTGGCTACATTACACTCGGTCCCTTCATCCAAGTCATTAATATAGATTGTAAATAGTTGAGGACCCAGCACTGCTCCCTGAGGCAGCCCACCAGTTACAGTTTGCCAAGTTGAAAATGACCCATTTATCCTGACTCTTTTTTGTGAGTTAGCCAATCCTTTACCCTTGCTAAAATATTTAACCGAACCCCATGTGCTCTTATCTTGCGCAGTAATCTTTTATGTGGCACCTTATTGAATGCTTTCTGGAAATCCAAATTGACCATATCCACTGGTTCCCCCTTATCCACCCTGCTCATCACATCCTCAAAGAACTCCAACAAATTTGTCAAACATGATTTCCCTTTCATAAAACCATGCTGACTCTGCTTGACTGCATTATGATTTTCCAAATGTCCTGCTACTGCTTCCTTAATAATGGACTCCAGCATTTTCCCAATGACAGATGTGAGACCAACTGGTCTATAGTTTCCTGCATTCTGTCTGTCTCTCCTTTTTTAAATAGTGGCGTTACATTTGCAGTTTTCCAATCTGCTGGGACTCTCCAGAATCCAGGGAATTTTGTTAGTGGATGCATTGGTTGCAATTTATCTCTGCAGCCACCACTTTTAACATCCTAGGAGGCAGGCTATCAGGTTCAGAGGACTTGTCTGCCATTAGTCCTATTATTTTACTGAGTACTTTTTCTTTAGTAATAGTGATTGTTTTAAGATCCCCCCTCCCTTTTGCCCCTTGATTATCTATTATTGGGATGTTTTTAGTGTCGTATTCTGTGAAGACCGATACAAAATATGTGTTCAAAGTCTCTGCCATTTCCCTGTTCCGCATTATTAATTCCCCAGTCTCATCCTTTAAGAGACCAACATTTAATTTAGCTTCCCTCATCCTTTTTGTATACCTGTAGAACCTCTTGCTATCTGTTTTTATATTTCTTGCTAGTTTACTCTCATAATCCACCTTCCCTCTTTTTCTCTCTCTCTCTCGCTCTCTCTCACCTTTTTTTAGTCATCTTTTGCTGGGTTTTTTAAATTTCCCAATCCTCTGGCCTCCCACTAATCTTGGCAACATTGTATGCCATGGTTTTCAATTTACTACCATCATTTACTTCCTTAGTTAGCCACTGTTTCCCTTCTCTCAAAGTCTTTCCTTCTCTCGAATATATTTTTGTTGAGAGTTATGAAATATCTCCTTAAATGTCTGCCACTGCTTATCAACCATCTTACATTTTAATCTATTTCCCAGACCACTTTAGCCAACTCTGCCTTTGTAATCGTCTTTATTTAAGATCAGGACATTGGTTTGAGACCCAACTTTTGTACAGTTTTGGTCTCCATATTTAAGGAAGGATATACTTGCACTGGAGGCTGTTCAGAGAAGGTTCACTAGGTTGATTCTGGAGATGAGGGGGGTTGACTTATGAAGATAGGTTGAGTAGTTTGGGCCTATACTTATTGGAGTTCAGAAGATTCAGAGGTGATCTTATCGCAACATATAAGATAATGAGGGGGCTGGACAAGGTGGATGCAGGGGAAACTAAAATTAGGGGACATAATCTCAAAACAAGGGGCTTCCTATTTAAAACTGAGATGAGGTGAAATTTCTTCTCTTGGAGGGTTGTAAATTTATGGAATTCTCTGCCCCAGAGAGCTGTGGAGGCTGGGTCATTGAATAAAGAAACATAGAAAATAAGTGCAGGAGTAGGCCATTCGGCCCTTCGAGCACCACCATTCGATAAGATCATGGCTGATACCTCAATACCCTCAATACCCCTTTCCTGCTTTCTCTCCATACCACTTGATCCCCTTAGCCGTAAGGGCCATATCTAACTCTCTTTTGAATATATCCAATGAACTGGCATCAACAACACTCTGCGGCTGGGAATTCCACAGGTTAACAACTCTCTGAGTGAAGAAGTTTCTCCTCATCTCAATCCTAAATGGCTTACCCCTTATCCTAAGACTCTGTCCCCTGGTTCTGGACTTCCCCATCATCGGGAACAATCTACCCGCATCTAACCTGTCCCGTCTCGTCAGAATCTTGTACGTTTCTATGAGATCCCCTCATCCTTCTAAACTCCAATGTATAAAGGCCCAGTTGATCCAGTCTCTCCTCATATGTCAGTCCAGCCATCCTGGGAATGTAGTTAAGGTGAAGATAGACAGATTTTTGAACGATAAGGGAATAAAGGGTTATGGGGAGTGGGCAGGGAAGTGATATTAAATGGCAGAGCAGGCTCCAGGGGCCAAATGGCTCCTGCTATTTCTTACGTTTTTATAACTTTCTCACCCTCAAACTGAATTTGTAATTCAACCATGCTATGATCACTCTTTCCAAGAGGATCCTTTACTAGGAGGTCATTTAGTAATCCTGTCTCATTACACAGTACCAGATCTAAGATAGCCTGCTCCATGGTTTGTTCCACAACGTACTGTTCAAGGAAACCATCCTGGATACACGCTATGAACTCTTCCTCAAGGCTACCTTGGCCAATTTGATTTGTCCCATCAATATGAAAATTAAAATCGCCCATACCTTTCTGACAAGCTTCCATTATTTCTTGATTTATATTTTGTCCACTAGTGTAGCTACTGTTAGGGGGCCTATAGACTACACCCACTAGTGACTTCTTCCCCTTATTATTCCTTATCTCCACCTAAACTGATTCTACATTTTGATCTTCTGCGCTAATATCATTTCTTACTACTGCATTGATCTCATCCTTTATTAACAGAGCTACCCCACCTCCTTTTCCTAGGAGAGGGAAGCCCATCAGATTGGGATCTAAATTGCCATTAGCACCTTTGATCCATCAGGTCTTACCCCTCCCCACGTTCTTGCCATCAACCTCCTCCCACGACTCAATCATAGCTGGCTTTGAACTATCAGTTAACCACACCATCACCACTTTCCCTATCTTCAACTAGTATTTGTTTTCATGCTCTTGTCTTAAAGCATTTAAGTACAAGTTTTCTGATTCTTAAAATTAATAGACTGAAAACCATGGCTGGTCGAGGCAGCTGATTCCTGATGGACACTTTCGGCATGTACCAGTTTGCAGAAATGAAAAATCTAGTGCTCTGTTTGTGGGCTTGCCAACTTATACAATTTTTAATAACTATTATTTTCCATAAACAGAAAATACCTCGAGGTTCCAAAGCTCATAATTCATAGAGTTGCCGCAATAAATCTTTACACTTAACAATGGTTTAGAAGAGAGAGATTTTTAACTACATTTTCAATGTGGGATATCAATCCATTCTCTATAAACAATCGTTATTTTATTTTCTAACAGTCAACAAAGAAAGTAGGGTGTGTATTTTGATGCCTCCTGCCTGGCGAAAACAGGGCAGTAGCATATCAGAAATCACGGGGATAGACTCACCACCTCGTTTCTGTCAACGTCGCTGCCAGCACCATTTTCCCAGGGTCCTCAGCTTGAGTGGCCTGGCGGATGCCTGAACACGATGGTAAGCTAATAGCCTTATGCAAATCGGGGTCCTATGATGTGAATGCTATTTTTGGTGGCTAAACAGAAGTAGCTTTCAGTAATCCTTGGCAGTAAGCACCAGAATCGGCAATTAACAGCCTGATTTAAAGGGTCAAGGACTTGCAGACAACAATGGTGACTACTTCTGCTGAAATTCTTAGTTGAATAATGTGGAAAGATTTACAACTTCAGTGCTGATTATAAGAGGGTTTTTTAAAAACTCTTGGCAGAATTTATTCTTTGCTTTCAGGGAGGGTGAGTGAGGAGAAGAGGCATGGGATTGATTCTAGCATCCTAATTATAGGCACAGGAGGAAGAGGAGCAGCAAGGAGAGTATGCTGGAGCTCCTGTAGGTGCTATCGGCGCACCCATGGGAGGTGGATTGAGCGTAGGTGAATCAGTTACCAGGAAGAAATATGTAAAGTAGCTCTGGTCCTCCCAGGAAACAGTAGCAGACATAGGCAGCCTCCTGCAGGAGAAACTGCAACATGCTATGCCATCTGGTCGGTCTCTCCCTGCCAATGGCAGTCAAAGTCACAGTTGTTCTAAATCTTGGCTTCAGACATGTTAGCAGTATTTGCTGCACATACAACAAATGACAGATGCTTGATTCACTAAGGCAAGCCAGTATATCACGTTCCCCATAGGTGACACCAGTCAACATGATAGAGCAATGAGATTTGCAGCAATTGCCAATCTCTCAAGTCTAGGATACTATTGACTACATTCATGTGGCAATTAAGGCAGAGCTTTAGGACCTTTTAAGAACAGAAAAGGGTTCAACTCTCAATGTGCAACTAGCATGTGACAATCATCTATGTCTTATGCAGGTGTTTGCATGATACTCTGGTAGCAGCCGTGATGCATTCTGCATCAGTCCAACATCTCAGTGTTTTTTGGCCAAGTGCCGCAGGTCCAAGGCTGGCTATTAGGGGACAAGGCCTCCATTATTGCCATGACTGATGACACCTATCTGACCTGCACAAACCCAAGCTGGAAGAAAGGATAATAATGGCCATGGGAGCACTACGGTAATAAGTGAGCAGGCCATTGGTGAGGTCTGAAAGAAGGAGAGGTGCCCACTCTTGGGCCCTGTTTCTCTGTGTGCAAAGATGTTACATTTATTAATCTCTAGTCATCCTGGCATAATTGTCATATCTAAGGCAGAGTGAAAAATTGTGGCCATAGCGTTGTCTATCTCCTGTCTGACTTCTTTCAACAACTTGGGGTAGATGCCATCAAGGCCAATGACTTGTGCCCCTTCAGCTGTACTATTTTTTTTCCAGAAGCAATTTATTTTCTAATTTTCAGTTGTCAGTTCTTTCACATCTTCCTCTAGTACATCCGCATTCTTCACCACCATTTGTTTAAAAAAAAAACTGATGTCAAATATATATGTGTTTCCACAATACTGTTATTTTCCACAACTAGAGAGTTAAAATTGCCTAATTATTATCCTGTTTTTACATATTTTTCTGAATTGTCTACAAATTTGTCTGTTCTCATCTCCACTATTTGGTGGACTGTAATGCACTCTGGGAATTGGACCAATTTCTTTCTTGGTCTTTAACTCTCTCCATAGGATTTCTGTCTTCAGATACTTGAGTAATTGCCTACATTTTACTAAAAGAAGAAAATATATCCATGATGAGACTTGAATAACTTTTCTCATGTGGAGATCACACATCCAGGAACTATAGCACACAGACAAATGTACCAAGAATGACGGACAGTTCAAAAACAGCCAGAACTGAATAAAACTCAACATGGAATTAAAGTTATGTTATTATTTTAAAAATAACAGGGCAATTTCAAGGTTCAATCTAGAATTTATTGTCGTGGTCTATTACATCATGCGAGCCCTTTAAATAGAAGTCATTTAAAAGAGGTAATCTAAGTATTTTCTATATAGAAAGCACAGGAATGAATGGGTGGGTGAATTTTTTTTATTTTTTTTCTCTCCATGTCTCTAATGGCAGTTGGTCATTATCCCACCATTCACACCCTATCTTGACTAATGTTTGTCTAACTCCTGGCATTAGCATTTGAATTTGGGCCATCATCCCTTTTGTGTCTCTAATCTCTCGTCTTCCAACCTTCCCTTTTGTTCTTTCTTCCCCTCCCCCTTTCAGTGCTTGTTAAGAATCTGTTCTTTTCAAACACTCTCCAGTTCTGACGAAGGGTCATCGACCCGAAATGTTAACTCTGCTTTTTCTCCACAGATGCTGCCTGACCTGCTGAGATGTAATTACTCTAGCCCAATTTTATTTGACACCATTGAAACTACCATAGCCCTTAAAGTACTGATTGCTGTTTGTAGCCTTAATGTTTTTATGTAATGAAAATTATTTTAGTAAATTTCTCATACTCAATACAATCAAAAAAAAACAAATACTTCAAGCAAAAAAGTGCCCTTTTGGTGGTGTTTCGAATAGATTTAAAATAGCGTCCACAGGAAAAAAAAATTCTGCTGAGTTAATTATATACCTGCCTCTTGTCCATTCAGTTATGTGTAGCCTGTTCCTGAAAGCAAATTGAAAAGGAGCACATGCTGGAGTAAGGAACATGAGAAAACATTTTTGTGACCCACCTGCCCACACAAGCAGCCAACTTCTGTGGATGTATGAACATGCAGCACACACATACCTTGGCTAGAATTTTGTCTACCTTCACGGGTGCTATGTGGGCGGTATCCATGGCGGGTCGTAACCCCGTTGCTGGTTACATCTCACTTACCTTAATGGGGCCTATTAAGCCCCTCTAGCACGTTACCTGGCCCAATGAGATGGAGCAGATCTGGTGACGTTATTCATGATGCGTTTTCAGCTGGAATATTTAAAGGGACAATGGCCAACATTATATTTAAAGTTTAATCTAACATAGTGCTGTCAGTGTACTACTGGAAGCAGAGGGTTGCACCCAGGCTCTCCGATGGCTCGCTCCATATTGTATGGAGAGCCGGAGCAGACTGGGAGGTCCTCTTCCTTTCTGATGGGCGGAAGAGACCTCTCAGGAGACCAAAACAGCCTGATTGCAGTATGCAGAGGAGGGCACAAGCAGCAATGTGTTCAGGAGGACTTGGATGCAGTGCCGCAAACATTTCAATGATCGCATTGGCCCAGAAATTTTGGTTGGAGGCTTCCTGTGTGCAGACGCCTTTCAACCAAAACTTTTTTAATGAAAGTGGTCCCAGAGGAACGAAGACTTTCACTCCAAGGCCCCCATTCGCAGTCCAGCGTGTGGGCCCAGGCATCCCAGGATTGTAAGCGCAACCTGGGATCACGTAGGCCTGGACCACCAATGAACAATGGAGTATTCTCATTGATGATGGTGAAACATAGAAACATAGAAAATAGGTGCAGGAGTAGGCCATTCGGCCCTTCTAGCCTGCACCGCCATTCAATGAGTTCATGGCTGAACATGCAACTTCAGTACCCCATTCCTGCTTTCTCACCATACCCCTTGATTCCCCTAGTAGTAAGGACTTCATCTAACTCCTTTTTGAATATATTTAGTGAATTGGCCTCAACAACTTTCTGTGGTAGAGAATTCCACAGGTTCACCACTCTCTGGGTGAAGAAATTCCTCCTCATCTCGGTCCTAAATGGCTTCCCCCTTATCCTTAGACTGTGTCCCCTGGTTCTGGACTTCCCCAACATTGGGAACATTCTTCCTGCATCTAACCTGTCTAACCCCATCAGAATTTTAAACGTTTCTATGAGGTCCCCTCTCATTCTTCTGAACTCCAGTGAGTTCTGTTTGTATGAGCTCCCATTACTATTGATGAGAATACCCTCAAAAACACAAGCACAACACAATTTTTTTAAAAACACCTCACATATTTAAAATTAATTAAAATTGAATTGAAATTAAAAGATTTATTTATTTGATTTTTTTTTTCATTTTAATAAGGGTAAAAAGCAACTTGGCTTAATGGACAGGGTTTTGAATGTAAAAATGAGTACATTAAATTTTTATATCTTTTGAAACTGTTAACACTGGTAAAAGCAGGCTAAAAGTTTGAAGGACATTCGCTGGGCAAGAGTTTGGAAAATAGCCCAAAAGTATTCTAATGGCAGCAATGAAAAGTACCTTGGTAAAACATGTGCACATTTGGACAATAGAATAGTTGCTAGTGAGATGTGTATTGTACCTCTGATGCTGTACCACACTTGCACATCAAGATGGCTTGTAAGAAAGTACTGTTAAATTGTCAAATATGTGAGCATACTTGCATTGGCAACCTTGCATAGCCCAGCAATTTTTTTTGCTTACCTTCTCCCAAGTAAGACAGCATTGACTCTCTCCGCCATTGTCATCTGGTACGCTGGTAGTAATTTCTTCTGTTCCAAAAAGATCTTCCCTTCTTTGTAGCATCTCGTGCAAAATCACCTCCAAATCAACATCTTGAAATAGCACTATTCTGCCTCTGGACCTTGTTTCTGCCATTTTTTAAATATTCTCGATATTAATAGACCAGTAAGAGCTTCTGGTCCTGGATATTTCTGCCACTGATCACGATTTTATATGGAAACGCTATGGAAATTTATTTAAATCAGTTCCCTCTCATTATAGCATAAGATCAGCAACACGTGCTAGAGGAGCACAATGTCCCCGATGAATATTTCTGTGCCAGGTTCATAAGTATATAAGAACATAATAAATAGGAATAGGAGTAGGCCATTCGGCCCCTCGAGCCTACTCCACCATTCCATAAGATCATGGCCGATCTGATCATAGACTCAGCTCCACTTCCCCGCCCTCTCCCCATAACCCCTTATCTCCTTATTGTTTAAGAAACTGTCTATTTCTGTCTTAAATTTATTCAATGTCCCAGCTTCCATAGCTCTCTGAGGCAGTGAATTCCATAGACTTACAACCCTCTGAAAGAAGAAATTTCTCCTCCTCTGTTTTAAATGGGCGGCCCCTTATTCTAAGATTATTCTAGTTCTAGTCTCCCCCATCAGTGGAAACATCCTCTCTGCATCCACCTTGTCAAGCCCCCTCATAATCTTATACATTTCGATAAAATCACCTCTCATTCTTCTGAATTCCAATGAGTACAGGCCCAACCTACTCGACCTTTCCTCATGTCAACCCCCCTCATCCCTGGAATCAACCTAGTGAACCTTCTCTGAACTGCCTCCAATGCAAGTATATCCTTTTGTAAATATGGAAACCAAAACTGCATGCAGTATTCCAGGTGTGGCCTCACCAATACCTGATATAACTGTAGTAGGACTTCCCTGCTTTTATACTCCATCCCCTTTGCAATAAAGGTCAAGATACCTTTGGCCTCCCTGATCACTTGCTGTACCTGCATACTATCCTTTTGTGTTTCGTGCACAAGTAGTCCCAGGTCCCGCTATACTGCAGCACTTTGTAATCTTTCTCCATTTAAATAATAACTTGCTCTTTGATTTTTTTTTCTGCCAAAGTGCATGACCTCACACTTTCCAACATTACACTCCATCTGCCAAATTTTTGCCCACTTACTTAGCCTGTCTATGTCCTTTTGCAGATTTTTTGTGTCCTCCTCACACATTGCTTTTCCTCCCATCTTGGTATCATCAGCAAACTTGGCTATGTTACACACAGTCCCTTCTTCCAAGTCGTTAATATAGATTGTAAATAGTTGGGGTCCCAGCACTGATCCCTGCAGCACCCCACTAGTTACTGGTTGCCAACCAGAGAATGAACCATTTATCCCGATTCTCTGTTTGTTAGCCAATCCTCTATCCATGCTAATATATTACTCCCAACTCAGTGAACTTTTATCTTGTGCAGTACCTTTTATGTGGCACCCTGTCAAATGCCTTCTGGAAGTCCAAATATACCACATCCACTGGCTCCCCTTTATCCACCCTGTTTGTTACATCCTCAAAGAACTCCAGCGAATTTGTCATACATGACTTCCCCTTCATAAATCCATGCTGACTCTGCCTGACCGAATTTTGCTTTTCCAAATGTCCTGCTACTGCTTCTTTAATAATGGACTCCGACATTTTCCCAACCACAGATGTTAGGCTAACTGGCCCAAAGTTTACTGTTTTTTGTCTGCCTCCTTTTTTAAATAGGGGCGTTAAATTTGCAGTTTTCCAATCTGCTAGGGCCTCCCCAGAATCCAGGAAATTTTTGTAAATTACAACCAATGCATCCACAATCCCTGCCGCTACTTCTCAAGACCCTAGGATGCAAGCCACCAGGTCCAGGGGGTTTATCTGCTTTTAATCCCATTATCTTACTGAGTAACACTTCCTTAGTGATTGTGATTGTGTTCAGTTCCTCCTCCCTACAGCCCCTAGACTATCCATTGTCGGAATATTGTTAGTGTCCTCTACCGTAAAGTCACTGGTGGGCATAGTCTTTTCGGCTCCCTAACAGTAGCAACTCTGTTGGTCGGAACATAAACCAGGACGTAGTGGGGGCTTTTATAAAGGGAACAGCAATAATCATGGGTAATTTTAACCTCCATATTGATATATTAAACTCCATATTGATACATTTGCATTATGAGTTCTAATCACTGGAGAAGTTTGTTTTCTACAGTAGAATTTAAAGCACGTAGGGTGGCTTTCTAATTATTTTCCTTTATTGTTGACCTGCAGATGCAATTCTGAGTGTCTCGTACTATGCATTCCAATCTTTCCCTCGACTGATCAGCGGCCCTTGATGTTTGCAAGGAGGGCTGAGGGCAGATTAGTCAGATGGCTGCCATTTCCCCACCACTATTTTTACTGCTTTCCCCCTCCCTCCCTCTATCTAAAGTCATAATTGATGAGTGTTGCACAAATACAAATGATTATTGGTTTGTAGGGGAGAGGGGGGAAATGTCGTTGCCATTGTAATCAAAGTTATTTATTGGAGTGACTGAAACCGAGATATAATTTCAGCATGTAAAAATAGCCTGCCAAAGACAACTGCAGTGTTCAAAGTATTAATGGCAGAACAGAGCACAATGAATAGTTTTTTTTTGGCTGAAGACATTTGCAATATGGCACAACATTCTGTACACCCACACACATTGATCGACCCCTGGAAGCTCATCACTCCATAAGCTTATTAAAATGACTTTAAACAAAAAAATTTATCAGTAATTGAGCTTGGCTGTGTGTTAGAAAGTATGGATTCCTAATGATGAAGGAAAGAACATTTGGAGTTATATAGGACTATGTCAATGGTGCTCCCTTGGTAGTCTGTCATATCCAACAAAGACATTGATGTGCTAATCATCAATGGCATGTATCTTCAAGTGGCTGTATAGGCCAATTCTGGATGCACGTAGTCTCTTGCACGTCGGACAAGGGAAGGTCGATGTGCCTGATGCTGACAGTACTGCCACCCGATGTCGTCTACCTCTAGTGTCCCGCAGGCGTTGACATCGGCTTTCTTCGAAGGTCTGGCAGGCAGTCCTCGTGAGGGTTCATTCACCACTGGATTTTATTAGCTGCAGTATGCTCGAGGTCCTTTGGTTGGATGCCACAGTACTGGAGGTTAGCCTTGATGCAATCTTTGTAGCGTTTGCGGGGGCGCCCCTGGTGTCTTCGACCTTCTGGAGCTCAACGTGAAGAAGCTGACGAGGGATCCTTGACTCATCCATGCGGATGACATGTTCAGCCCACTGGAACTGGGCTCGCATGATTATCATCTCGATGCTAGTTGATTGTGCTCTCTCCAGAACCTCAAAGTTTGACATCCGGTCTTGCCAGCGTATGTAGAGTATAGATCAGAGACTGCGCATATGGAAAGCTTCCAACTTTTTGATGTGATGCCTGTAGGGTGCCCAGGTCTCACATCCATAAAGGAGAGATGAGAGAACGACTGCTCTATACACCAACAGTTTAGTTGACAGTCGGATGTGGTGGTGACTCAGTGTGTAAGCGACCAAGTGCCTGGCTGGCTTTACAGATCCTTGTATCAATCTCTTTGTCCAAGGACCCATCACTTGATATGGTGCTGCCAAGGTACTTGAAGCTGTCCACTGACTAGTTGTATACTGCCGATGAAGACTGTGGGAGCAGATGCTGTGGTGCCAGGGGCAGGGTGATAGAGAACCTCGGTTTTACTAAGGCTGATGGTTAGGCCAAACCATTCTGTTGCCTCAGCAAATTTGCTGAATATGAATTGTAGGTCACTCTCCTTGTGTGCCATAAGGATGCAGTCGTCAGCAATGAGTGCCTCTAGGATGAGTCATTTCCGTACTTTGGTCCTTGCAGCAAGGCGGCGGAGGTCGAACAGTGAACTATCTAATCGATTATTTCAGGTAGACCCCAAACTCCAAGTCTTTTATGGCATAGTTCAAGATGCAGGTAAAGAATAGGTTTAACAGAACTGGAGCGAGTACACAACCTTGTTTCACTCCATTTGAGATGGCAAATGGGGCCGTGGTTGTGCCGTCTGAGAGCACTTCACCTGTCATGTTGTCATGAAACAGCTCGATGATGTGGACAAACTTCCTTGGGCACCCAAGTTTCGTCAAGATTGACCACAGCGCTGCTCTGTTGATAGTATCAAAGGTCTATGTGTATATAGACCTGTGAACTCTCCATACCTCTATTGTCTAATAATATGCACACTAAACTCTCTCATTACTAAGCTCACCAGGTAAATATTTTTGTTACATCAATTTGCTTATTGCAAAATATGCATAGTGTATTTGAAAATGTTTCTCTACATTGTTAAAGTAATAAATATTAAAATTTGAAATGCAATCTATAATTTGCACTTCATGCAAACCAATGGGATTAAACAGTAGTGTACTAAACATAACATTTCAAAATTTTGATCTGTTCAATGTTAAAGAACTGCTGAGCTCATTCTTTTGTCAAATCTTAACCATTACTTTCTGATAAATTGCTAAACCGGTGAAATTAGTGAAAGGAATTCATAGTAAGAATTGCATTCTGATACTAGTAGTCATTCAACTCATCAAAGCTTCCATATAGATATTCCACAGCAGTGAGAGGATCCTGCCAGACTCATGAAGTAATGAGGGGGCGAATGAGGGTAGTTCGATTGATGATATGCCTATGCTATGGTCTTTCAACAAGAGTTTGCTAAAGTACTGCATAATAGACTTGTTTGCAAAATTGAAGCCCATGGGATTAAAAGGGCAATGATTGCGTGGATACGAAATTGGTTAACATAGAAACATAAAAAATAGGTGCATTCGGCCCTTCGAGCCTGCACCGCCATTCAATAAGATCATAGCTGATCATTCACCTCCTGCTTTTTCTCCATACCCCTTGATCCCGTTAGCCATATGGGCCATATCCAACTTCCTCTTGAATATATCAAATGAACTGGCATCAACAACTCTCTGCGGTAGAGAATTCCACAGGTTAACAACTCTGAGTGAAGAAGTTTCCCCTCATCTCAGTCCTAAATGACTTGCCCCTTATCCTTAGACTGTGACCCCTGGACTCCCCCAACATCAGGAACATTCTTCCTGCATCTAACCTGTCCAGTCCTGTCAGAATTTTATATGTTTCTATGAGATCCCCTCTCATTCTTTTAAACTGCAGTGAATACAGGTCCAGTCGATCCAGTCTCTCCTCATATGTCGGTTCTGCCATCCCGGGAATCAGTCTGGTGAACCTTCGCTGCACTCGCACAATAGCAAGAACATTCTTCCTCAGAATCGGAGATCAAAACTGAACACAATATTCCAGATGAGGCCTCACCAAGGCCCTGTACAACTGCAGTAACACCTCCCTGCTCCTATACTCAAAACCCCTAGCTATGAAGGCCACCATGCCATCTTCACCGCCTGCTACACCTGCATGCCAACCTTCAATGACTGATGTACCATGACATCCATGTCTTGTTGCACCTCCCCTTTTCCTAATCAGCTGCCATTCAGATAATATTCTGCCTTCGTGTTTTTGCCACCAAAGTGGATAACCACACATTTATCCACATTATACTGCATCTGCCATGCATTTGCCCACTCACCTAATCTGTCCAAGTCACCCTGCAGCCTCTTGGCATCCTCCTCACAGTGGACACTGCCACCCAGCTTAGTGTCATCTGCAAACTTGGATATTACTCTCAATTCCTTCATCTAAATCATTGATGTATATTGTAAATAGCTGGGGTCCCAGCACTAAGCCCTGCGGCACGCCACTAGGCACTGGCTGCCATTCTGAAAAGGACCCGTTTATCCCGACTCTCTGCTTCCTGTCTGCCAACCAATTCTCTATCCATGTCAATACATTACCCCCAATACCATGTGCATTAATTTTGCACACCAATCTCTTGTGTGGGACCTTGTCAAAAGCCTTTTGAAAGTCCAAATACACCACATCCACTGGTTCTCCCTTGTCCACTCTACTAGCTACATCCTCAAAATTCCAGATTTGTCAAGCATGATTTACCTTTCATAAATCCATGCTGACTTGGACCGATTCTGTCACTGCTTTCCAAATGCGCCGCTATTTCATCTTTAATAATTGATTCCAACATTTTCCCCACTACTGATGTCAGGCTAATTGGTCTATAATTTTCCGTTTCCTTTCTCCCTCCTTTTTTTAAAAAGTGGTGTTACATTAGCTACCCTCCAGTCCATAGGAACTGATCCAGAGTCGATAGACTGTTGGAAAATGGGCCAGAAGGTAGAGAGTAGTGGTGACGGTTGTTTTTCCAGACTGGAGGGATGTGCACTGGTGTCCCCCAGGGGTTGGTGTTTGTACCACTGCTCTTTTTTGATGTATACAGGGCATAATTTCAAAGTTTGCTTTAGACACAAAAGTTGGAAATGTAGTAAACAGCAAGGTGGATATTAACAGATTCCAGGAGAACATAGACAGACTGGTGAAATGGGAAGACATATGGCAGATGAAATTTAACACAGGGAAGTGTGAAATGATTCATTTTGGTAGGAAAAATGTGGAGAGGACATATAAACCTAAATGATCCTGTTTTAAAGTGGGCGCAGGAACAGAGATCTGGGGATGTTATGTCCACAAGTAACATTAAGACAGGATCATAGTGAGTTCATCCACCTGAAATTGTAGACGGGTAGGAAAAGACAAGTTTGAGAAGATTGTTAAAAAAGGCACATGGGATCCTTGGCTTTATTAATAGAGGCATAGGGCTGGATTTTCGATTAATTTAGCGCCACGGCGGGGCGCAAAAATGTTTGGGCATCAAACGAGGCGTACAAGGTTTTGTGCCCAGGTGGAAACTTTGCCAATGGTTTTGCGGCGACGCTAAAACTTACCACCCCGCCGCTCTCTTGACCATTGAGGTGATGCAAATTGGTTGCATCACTGCGCTTGCGTCCTGGGCGGAACTTTTGAGTATTTCACCTGATATAGCGACCACCCGCGAACCCGTCCAGAAAAACCAGATGGACCCAGGCGCTAACGGCGCCATGTTGAAAGCGAAGGAGGAAGTCACAGTTGTGAGTGAATAAGACGGTTGGGAGAAGAACAGTGCATTACTGCATACTTTTCATTATGAAGCTTTATGTGAGTTTCTGGTTTGTTTTATGAAGGACATTTAAGGACATTTTAAAAGATTGAGGCCATGCTAGGTTAGGAGCCATTCATCCTGGCTGCTCTTGCCATATGGCTTCAAGCTGGAAAAAGGCTTATTGTTGATCATTTGCAATGTAATCGAAGAGGTCGCAGACGTATGGGGAGGAGGCCTTACCCCCCCCCCCCCACGAGTTTACAGGAACATCGCTCGTACCTCCAGCTCTGAGGCGCAGGGCGTTAGAAGGCTGCGCTTCTGAAAAGAAGTGCTGCCAGAGATACGCCAGCTCATACAGGCGAAGCTACAACCTACCAGCGGCAGCAGGACTGCACTGCCTGTCGAGGTGAAGATGACTGGCACTTGCCTTCTATGCTTCCGGCTCCTTCTAGGCATCAGCGGGGGACATGTGCTCCATCTTGCAGCACGTTGCACATTGCTGCATTTGACTAATGCACTGTACACACACAGGATGGACTTCATAAACTTCCCAATGACCAGGGAGTCCCAAAATGAGAGGGCTGTAGGTTTTGGCCGATTTGCTGGCTTTCCCAAGGTTTAGGGTGCCCTTGACTACGCAAATCGCCCTGTGAGCACTCTTGGAGAATCCAGAGGTTTTCCGAAACCGAAAGGGATTCCACTCCCTGAACATATAGATCATCTGCGACCATACTCGGCGCATCCCCAATGCCCAATATCCAGGGAGCAACAATGATGCTTTCATTTTGCGTGAGAGCAGTGTCTCACGCATGATCCAGCGTCGAGCACAAGGCCAGAGCTGGCTGATCGGGGACAAAGGTTACGGCCTCGTCACGTGGCTCATGACCCCTCTCCGGAACCCTCAGACAGAAGCTGAGAATATCATGAGAGCCATGCAGCCATCCGCAACATCATCGAACAAACAATTGGAGTGCTGAAGCAGCGCTTCTGATGCTTGGACCGCTCTGGAGGCTGCCCGCAATACTCCCCTCAACAGGTCTTGGAGTGCATGCTATACAATTTAGCCATCACGAGGAGACAGGATTTGCCAATGGGGATTGCAGGACAACCTCAAGAGAAAGAGGAGGAGGAGGAGGAAGAGGAGCCTAGCGATGAACCTATGCCACCACAACTACGGGAGGCATCGTGAAGATTTCGCTTCTGCAAAAGCCTTGCGTCGGCAGCTCATAATTGAACGCTTTGCTTTAAGAGTGAACAGCAGGTTTGAGCATTGCTTGGCCACTCTATCCCACCATGTTGACTACTCCCCCTCTTATTCTGCAAATGAGACACTACACAGGAATGGTTAAGGTGGAAAATAAATATTGAACATTGTAACTTTTTTAACCTTCAATGCATTAATTAAATTAAATAATGAGCTGCATCCAGCAGTGTGATAATTCAAGAACATAATGTAGGATCAAGAACATAATCCAGCAGTATGATACTATAACATAAATAAGCTGCATCCAGCATCAAAAATATAATCCAGCAGTGCGATGCTTCAATCAAATCCTGCCCCACTATTTTTTGCCACCGTCTTTTGCCCCCCTTCCCTTCACCCCTTTCCCTTGCCTGCTGCTCCTCAAAGTGGCACCAGAGTTTGCAGTAAGTCTGCCAGAGCGCTGCTGTGTTGGGGGGAAGAGACCATGGAGAAAGCATCTGGGGATGCACTGGACCAGCTCGTGCCATGGAAGGCCTGGCTTCTGACTAGCTAGCCTCTTCATCGGTGTCGCCAGTCACAGGTGGTTTGGGTGATGACCGTCGCTGATGCTTGGTTGGCAACTGAGTGGGGGAGAGACAGAATGCTGTCATCCAGAGGAATGACACACTCTCTCTGGAGTCTCTCAGTCGCCGACGGGGCTGGCCCCTAGCAACTGGAGCACGATGTAAACTAACACCTTGCTGGCCTGCATCGGATCCGTCACTTCCCCGTGTGACAGTGGGGAATGCAAAGTGTATGGAGACATAGAAACATAGAAAATAGGTGCAGGAGTAGGCCATTCGGCCCTTCGAGCCTGCACCGCCATTCAATGAGTTCATGGCTGAACATGCAACTTCAGTACCCCATTCCTGCTTTCTCGCCATACCCCTTGATTCCCCCTAGTAGTAAGGACTTCATCTAACTCCTTTTTGAATATATTTAGTGAATTGGCCTCAACAACTTTGTGGTAGAGAATTCCACAGGTTCACCACTCTCTGGGTGAAGAAGTTTCTCCTCATCTCGGTCCTAAATAGCTTACCCCTTATCCTTAGTCTGTGATCCCTGGTTCTGGACTTCCCCAATATTGAGAACATTCTTCCTGTATCTAACCTGTCTAAACCCGTCAGAATTTTAAATGTTTCTATGAGATCCCCTCTCATTCTTCTGAACACCAGTGAATACAAGCCGAGTTGATCCAGTCTGTCTTGATATGTCAGTCCCGCCATCCCGGAAATCAGTCTGGTGAACCTTCGCTGCACTCCCTCAATAGCAAGAATGTCCTTCCTCAAGTTAGGAGACCAAAACTGTACACAATACTCCAGGTGTGGCCTCACCAAGGCCCTGTACAACTGTAGTAACACCTCCCTGCCCCTGTACTCAAATCCCCTCGCTATGAAGGCCAACATGCCATTTGCCGCCTTAACCGCCTGCTGTACCTGCATGCCAACCTTCAATGACTGATGTACCATGACACCCAGGTCTCGTTGCACCTCCCCTTTTCCTAATCTGTCACCATTCAGATAATTGTCTGTCTCTCTGTTTTTACCACCAAAGTGGATAACCTCACATTTATCCACATTATACTTCATCTGCCATGCATTTTCCCACTCACCTAACCGATCCAAGTCACACTGCAGCCTCATAGCATCCTCCTCGCAGCTCACACTGCCACCCAACTTAGTGTCATCCGCAAATTTGGAGATACTACATTTAACCCCCTCGTCTAAATCATTAATGTACACTGTAAACAGCTGGGGCCCCAGCACAGAACCTTGCGGGTACCCCACTAGTCACTGCCTGCCATTCTGAAAAGTACCCATTTACTCCTCCTCTTTGCTTCCTGTCTGCCAACCAGTTCTCAATCCACATCAGCACACTACCCCCAATCCCATGTGCTTCAACTTTGCACATTAGTCTCCTGTGTGGGACCTTGTCGAAAGCCTTCTGAAAGTCCAAATACACCACATCAACTGATTCCCCATTGTCCACTCTACTGGAAACATCCTCAAAAAATTCCAGAAGATTTGTCAAGCATGACAAAAAGCATGAGTAAAAGTGGAGGACAGAGAAACCCAAGGCAGAAAACAAAAAGGGCCACTGCACAGCAAAATTCTAAAGGGTCAAAGTGTAATAAAAAGGCAAGCCTGAAAGCTCGGTGCCTCAATGCGAGAAGTATTCGGAACCCAGGAGAGGGCTCTGAGCTAGTTAGAGTGGGTGAGAGCTCAGATGAACAGGACCCCAAGAAAGAATGCAAAAGGCAGGAGGCAACAGAGCAGAGTAGCACTGGGGTAAGTGTAAACCACAAGGTGATAGGAAGGGACAATATGTATGAATATAAAGGGGCTGCAGGAGGGGTCAAAACTAAAAATCATGGTTTAAAAACTAGTATTAAAACACTCTACATAAACGCACGCAGCATTCGAAATAAAGTAAATGAGTTGACGGCACAAATCATTACAAATGGGTATGATTTGGTGGCCATTACAGAAACGTGGTTGCAGGGTGGCCAAGACTGGAAATTAAACTTACAGGGGTATCTGACAATTTGGAAAGATAGACAAGAAGGGAAAGGAGGTGGGGTAGCTCTGTTAATAAAGGATGATATCAGGGCAGTTGTGAGAGACGATATTGGCTCTAATGAAAAAAATGCTGAATCATTGTGGGTGGAGATTAGAGATAGTAAGGGGAAAAACTCACTGGTGGGCGTAGTTTATAGGCCCCAAATAATAACTTCAAGGTGGGGCGGACAATAATCAAGGGAATAATGGAGGCATGTGAAAAAGGATCGGCAGTAATCATGGGGGATTTTAACCTACATATCGATTGGTCAAATCAAATCGCACAGGGTAGCCTTGAGGAGGAATTCATAGAATACACACGGGATTGTTTCTTAGAACAGTATGTTACATAACCTACAAGGGAGCAAGCTATCTTAGATCTGGTCCTGTGTAATGAGACAGGAATAATAAACGATCTCCTTGTAAAAGATCCTCTCGGAATGAGTGATCACAGTATGGTTGAGTTTGTAATACAGATTGAGGGTGAGGAAGTAGTGTCTCGAATGAGCATACTATGCTTAAACAAAGGGGACTACAGTGGGATGAGGGCAGAGTTGGTTGAAGTAGACTGGGAACACAGACTAAACAGTGGCACAATTGAGGAACAGTGGAGGACTTTTAAGGAGCTCTTTCATAGTGCTCAACAAAAATATATTCCAGTGAAAAAGAAGGGTGGTAAGAGAAGGGATAACCAGCCGTGGATAACCAAGGAAATAAAGGAGAGTATCAAATTAAAAACCAAAGCGTATAAGGTGGCCAAGGTTAGTTGGAAACTAGAAGATTGGGAAAATTTTAAACAACAGCAAAGAATGACTAAGAAAGCAATAAAGAAAGGAAAGATATATTACGAAAGTAAACTTGCACAAAACATAAAAACAGTTGTAAAAGCTTTTAACGGAAAAGAGTGACTAAAGTAAATGTTGGTCCCTTTGAAGATGAGAAGGGGGATTTAATAATGGGAAATGTGGAAATGGCTGACACCTTAAACAATTATTTTGCTTCAGTCTTCACAGTGGAAGACACAAAAACCATGCCAAAAATTGCTGGTCACGGGGATGTGGGAAGGGAGGACCTTGAGATAATCACTATCACGAGGGGGGTAGTGCTAGACAGGCTAATGGGACTCAAGGTAGACAAGTCCCCTGGTCCTGATGAAATGCATCCCAGCGTATTAAAAGAGACGGTGGAAGTTATAGCAGATGCATTCGTTATAATCTACCAAAATTCTCTGGACTCTGGGGAGGTACCAGCGGAATGGAAAGCATCTTATGTAACGCCTCTGTTTAAAAAAAGGGGGCAGACAAAAGGCAGGTAACTATCGGCCGGTTGGTTTAACATCTGTAGTGGGGTAAATGCTTGAAGCTATCATTAAGGAAGAAATAGCAGGACATCTAGATAGGAATAGTGCTATCAAGCAGACGCAGCATGGATTCATGAAGGGGAAATCATAGAAACATAGAAAATAGGTGCAGGAGTAGGCCATTCGGCACTTCTAGCCTGCACCGCCATTCAATGAGTTCATAGCTGAACATTCAACTTCAGTACCCCATTCCTGCTTTCTCGCCATACCCCTTGATCCCCCTAGTAGTAAGGACCTCATCTAATTCCTTTTTGAATATATTCATGTTCAACTAATTTACTGGAATTCTTTGAGGATATAACGAGCATGGTGGATAGAGGTGTACCAATGGATGTGGTGTATTTAGATTTCCAAAAGGCATTCGATAAGGTGCCACACAAAAGGTTACTGCAGAAGATAAAGGTACGCGAAGTCAGAGGAAATGTATTAGCATGGATGGAGAATTGGCTGGCTAACAGAAAGCAGAGAGTCGGGATAAATGGGTCTTTTTCGGGTTGGAAATCGGTGGTTAGTGTTGTGCCACAGGGATCGATGCTGGGACCACAACTGTTTACAATATACATAGATGACCTGGAAGAGGGGACAAGTGTAGTGTAACAAAATTTGCAGATGACACAAAGATTAGTGGGAAAGCGGGTTGTGTGGAGGACACAGAGGCTGCAAAGAGATTTAGATAGGTTAAGCGAATGGGCTAAGGTTTGGCAGATGGAATACAATGTCGGAAAATGTGAGGTCATCCACCTTGGGGAAAAAAAACAGTAAAAGGGAATATTATTTGAATGGGGAGAAATCACATCATGCTGCGGTGCAGAGGGACCTGGGCGTCCTTGTGCATGAATCCCAAAAAGTTAGTTTGCAGGTGCAGCAGGTAATCAGGAAGGCAAATGAAATGTTGGCCTTCATTGCGAGAGGGATGGAGTACAAAAGCAGGGAGGTCCTGCTGCAACTGTACAGGGTATTGGTGAGGCCGCACCTGGAGTACTGTGTGCAGTTTTGGTCACCTTGCTTCAGGAAGGATATACTAGCTTTGGAGGGGGTACAGAGATGATTCACTAGGCTGATACCGGAGATGAGGGGGGTTACCTTATGATGATAGATTGAGTAGACTGGGTCTTTACTCGGAGTTCAGAAGGACGAGGGGTGCTCTTATAGAAACATTTAAAATAATGAAAGGGATAGACAAGATAGAGGCAGAGAGGTTGTTTCCACTGGTCGGGGAGACTAGAACTAGGGGGCATAGCCTCAAAATACGGGGGAGCCAAGTTAAATCCGAGTTGAGAAGGAATTTCTTCTCCCAGAGGGTTGTGAATCTGTGGAATTCACTGCCCAAGGAAGAAGTTGAGGCTAACTCCTTGAATGTATTCAAATCACAGATAGATAGATTTTTAACCAATAAGGGAATTAAGGGTTATGGGAAGCGGGCGGGTAAGTGGAGCTGAGTCCACGGCCAGATCAGCCATAATCTTGTTGAATGGCGGAGCAGGCTCGAGGGGCTAGATGGCCTACTCCTGTTCCTAATTCTTATATTCTTATGTTCTTATGATTTCCCCTTCACAAATCCATGCTGACTTGGACCTATCATATCACCTCTTTCCAAATGAGCTGCTATGACATGCTTAATAATTGATTCCATCATTTTATCCACTACCGATGTCAGGCTGACAGGTCTATAATTCCCAGTTTTCTCTCTTCCCTCCTTTTTTTTTTAAAGTGGAGTTACATTGGCTACCCTCCACTCCATCAGAACTGATCCAGAGTCTATGGAATGTTGGAAAATGACTGTCAATGCATCCACTATTTCCAAGGCCACCTCATTAAGTACTCTGGAATGCAGACCATCAGGCCCTGGGGATTTATTGGTCTTCAATCCCATCAATTTCCCCAACACAATTTCCCGACTTATAAGGATTTCCCTCAGTTCCTCCTTACTAGACCCTCTGATCCCCTTTATATCCGGGAGGTTGTTTGTGTCCTCCTTAGTGAATACCGAACCAAAGTACTTGTTCAATTGGTCTGCCATTTCTTTGTTCCCCGTTATGACATCCCCTGATTCTGACTGCAGGGGAACTACATTTGTCTTTACTAACCTTTTTCTCTTTACATATCTGTAGAAGCGTTTGCAATCCGTCTTAATGTTCCCTGCAAGCTTCCTCTCGTACTCTATTTTCCCTGCCCTAATCAAATCCCTTGTCCTCCTCTGCTGAGTTCTAAATTTCTCCCAGTCACCGGGTTCGCTGCAATTCCTGGCCAATTTGTATGCCACTTCCTTGGCTTTAATACTATCCCTGATTTTCCCTTGTTCACCACGGTTGAGCCACCTTCCCTTTTTTATTTTTACGCCAAACAGGGATGTACAATTGTTGTAGTTCATCCATGTGGTCTCTAAATGTCTGCCATTGCCCATCCATTGTCTGCATCACCTGCCCAAGCAGAAGCAGAGCCTGTGCCTGTGATGCACCATATTCTGCAAGGGCTTGCGCCACACTCTCTGGGACTCCACTGTCACTGCTGGAGGCCACCAGCCTCATGTGGACATTGATGGCCTCCCTGGTATCACTGTTCGCACTGAAAATCTGTGACCCTACCTCCATAATCATCGCTTTCAGACTGTCGATGCTTACTGGAATCCTTCCCAAAACATCAAGGAGCTGATGGTTGATCAGGATGCTCTCTCTGGACATTCCCACCATGTCCAGTTCCACGTCTGCCTGTCTGTCAGCCGACCGACTTTGCTGACTCACCCTCTGGAGAGATGGCCTAGGGGATTCAACCCCAGCACTGCGTTGCTGCATGCCACGAGTCCCAGGAGCCTCTCAATCCTTGAACCCCGAGAACGTCACATCGTCCCCAGAGGAGCTGAGTGCCGATAGTGGAGCAGGGGTCGTAGGATGCCGTGCCGCAGTCGGCTCATCTGTATCCTCCTCTTCTTTCTCCTCCTCATCTAGATAATTGCCTGACGTGGAGGGGGCCCTTGAGGAATGCGGCGCCTGTGGCTGGTAATCTGGAAGTAGAAAGAACCATACAAGTGGCTAGCATCAGAGGAGTGGGGCTGGGTGACATGAGGACGGTCGCATAGCACAGACTCATTTGAAGGACTGTCGTTACTCCATTATATCTAGCCCAGAGACACTGCAGGACATTGCCCCAAGCTATCTCGGAGTGTGCAGGGCATTGCCCCAACCTGGTCCAGAGGCACGGCAGGACATTGCCCCAAACCAGCCCAGGGAGTATGCAGGACTTGCCCTCCGTATCCGAGCGGGATTCAGCGCCCCCAGTGGCAGCTACCCGACCAGTGATGCCGATAAGCCCCATAACATAAGAACATAAGAATTATGAACAGGAGTAAGCCATCTAGCCCCTCGAGCCTGCTCCGCCATTCAACAAGATCATGGCTGATCTGGCCGTGGACTCAGCTCCACTTACCCGCCCGCTCCCCATAACCCTTAATTCCCTTATTGGTTAAAAATCTATCTATCTGTGACTTGAATACATTCAATGAGCTAGCCTCAACTGCTTCCTTGGGCAGTGAATTCCACAGATTCACAACCCTCTGGGAGAAGAAATTCCTTCTCAACTCGGTTTTAAATTGGCTCCCCCGTATTTTGAGGCTGTGCCCCCTAGTTCTACTCTCCCCGACCATTGGAAACAACCTTTCTGCCTCTATCTTGTCTATCACTTTCATTATTTTAAATGTTTCGATAAGATCACCCCTCATCCTTCTGAACTCCAACGAGTAAAGACCCAGTCTACTCAATCTATCATCATAAGGTAACCCTCTCATCTCCGGAATCAGCCTAGTGAATCGTCTCTAAATCCCCTCCAAAGCTAGTATATCCTTCCTTAAGTAAGGTGACCAAAACTACACGCAGTACTCCAGGTGCGGCCTCACCAATACCCTATACAGTTG
The DNA here is from genome assembly GCF_044704955.1 of Pristiophorus japonicus. NCBI lineage: Eukaryota > Metazoa > Chordata > Chondrichthyes > Pristiophoridae > Pristiophorus > Pristiophorus japonicus. The sequence continues at coordinate 84,723,897 of NC_091979.1, read as the reverse complement.
CAGAAGGACCTCTCCCTGCTTTTGTACGCCATCCCACTCACAATGAAGGCCAACATTCCATTCGCCTTCCTGATTACCTGTTGCAGTTGCAAACTAACTTTTTGGGATTCATGCACAAGGAAGCGGGTAGGTCCGAAGGCCTCCTCGTAGGACTGCTCCTGGGCACGGCCAAGGGTGCCATCAGCCGGTCCAGGCAGCGGGCGGTCGAGGGGGTCGTTCAACCTGACTGCCTGCCTCTCTTCCGCTCTTACATCCGGTCCAGGGTGTCCTTGGAGATGGAGCACGCGGTGTCCACCGGTACGCTCGCGGCCTTCCGCGAGAGGTGGGCACCGGAGGGACTGGAGTGCATCATCACGCCCGGCAACCAAATTTTAATTTGATTTTACGTTTTAAAGTTTAATTTGTTTTAATTGCCGGTGTTTTTAGTGTCCCCTTCCCTTTCATAGGGGGCACCGGAAAAATTGTGATTTTAGTGCCAAAAAAAAAAAAAAAAACCAAAAAAAGGAAAAAAGGGCCTTGTAAATGTCTGGTGTGTCACCCAGGTCGGGTGGCACAGTTTAATGTTTATGTTTTGCAGGTAGACTCTAAAAGAGTTTCATGCACAAGGATCCCCAGGTCCCTCTGCCCGCAGCATGTTGTAATTTCTCCCCATTCAAATAATATTCCCTTTTACTGTTTTTTTTTCCTAAGGTGGACGACCTCACACTTTCCGACATTGTATTCCATCTGCCAAACCTTAGCCCATTCACTTAACCTATCTAAATCTCTTTGCAGCCTCTCTGTGTCCTCTACACAACCCGCTTTCCCACTAATCTTTGTGTCATCTGCAAATTTTGTTACACTACACTCTGTCCCCTCTTCCAGGTCATCTATGTATATTGTAAACAGTTGTGGTCCCAGCACCGATCCCTGTGGCACACCACTAACCACCTATTTCCAACTCGAAAAGGACCCATTTATCCCGACTCTGCTTTCTGTTAGCCAGCCAATTCTCTATCCATGCTAATACATTTCCTCTGACTGCGCGTACCTTTTATCTTCTGCAGTAACCTTTTGTGTGGCACCTTATCGAATGCCTTTTGAAAATCTAAATACACCACATCCATCGGTACACCTCTATCCACCATGCTCGTTATATCCTCAAAGAATTCCAGTAAATTAGTTAAACATGATTTCCCCTTCATGAATCCATGCTGCGTCTGCTTGATTGCACTATTCCTATCCAGATATCCTGCTATTTCTTCCTTAATGATAGTTTCAAGCATTTTCCCCACTACAGATGTTAAACTAACCAGCCTATAGTTACCTGCCTTTTGTCTGCGCCCTTTTTTAAACAGAGGCGTTACATTAGCTGCTTTCCAATCCGCTGGTACCTCCCCAGAGTCCAGAGAATTTTGGTAGATTATAACGAATGCATCTGCTATAACTTCCGCCATCTCTTTTAATACTCTGGGATGCATTTCATCAGGACCAGGGACTTGTCTACCTTGAGTCCCATTAGCCTGTCCAGCACTACCCCCCTAGTGATGGTGATTATCTCAAGGTCCTCCCTTCCCACATTCCCGTGACCAGCAATTTTTGGCATGGTTTTTGTGTCTTCCACTGTGAAGACTGAAGCAAAATAATTGTTTAAGGTGTCAGCCATTTCCACATTTCCCATTATTAAATCCCCCTTCTCATCTTCTAAGGGACCAACATTTACTTTAGTCACATTTTTCCATTTTATATATCTGTAAAAGCTTTTACTATCCGTTTTTATGTTTTGCGCAAGTTTACCTTCGTAATATATCTTTCCTTTCTTTATTGCTTTCTTAGTCATTCTTTGCTGTTGTTTAAAATTTTCCCAATCTTCTATTTTCCCACTAACCTTGGCCACCTTATACGCATTGGTTTTTAATTTGATACTCTCCTTTATTTCCTTGGTTATCCACGGCTGGTTATCCCTTCTCTTACCACCCTTCTTTTTCACTGGAATATATTTTTGTTGAGCACTATGAAAGAGCTCCTTAAAAGTCCTCCACTGTTCCTCAATTGTGCCACCGTTTAGTCTGTGTTTCCAGTCTACTTTAGTCAACTCTGCCCTCATCCCACTGTAGTCCCCTTTGTTTAAGCATAGTACACTCGTTTGAGACACTACTTCCTCACCCTCAATCTGTTACAAATTCAACCATATTGTGATCACTCATTCCGAGAGGATCTTTTACTGGGAGATCGTTTATTATTCCTGTCTCATTACACAGGACCAGATGTAAGATAGCTTGCTCCCTTTTAGGTTCTGTAACATACTGTTGTTCTAAGAAACAATCCCGTGTGCATTTTATGAATTCTTCCTTCTGGCTACCCTGTGCGATTTGATTTGACCAATCGATATGTAGGTTAAAATCCCGCATGATTACTGCCGTTCCTTTTTCACATGCCTCCATTATTCCCTTGATTATTGCCCGCCCCACCATGAAGTTATTATTTGGGGGCCTATAAACTACGCCCACCAGTGACTTTTTCCCCTTACTATCTCTAATCTCCACCCACAATGATTCAACATTTTGTTCATTAGAGCCAATATCGTCTCTCACAACTGCCCTGATATCATCCTTTATTAACAGAGCTACCCCACCTCCTTTCCCTTCTTGTCTATCTTTCCGAATTGTCAGATACCCCTATATGTTTATTTCCCAGTCTTGGCCCCCCTGCAACCACGTTTCTGTAATGGCCACCAAATCATACCCATTTGTAATGATTTGTGCCGTCAACTCATTTACTTTATTTCGAATGCTGCGTGCGTTTAGGTAGAATGTTTTAATACTAGTTTGTAAACCATGATTTTTAGTTTTGACCCCTCCTGCAGCCCCTTTACATTCAGTGGCCCTTTTTGTTTTTTCCTTGTGTTTCTCTGCCCTCCACTTTTACTCATCTCCTTTCTGTCTTTTGCTTTTGTCTCCTTTTTGTTTCCCTCTGTCTCCCTGCATTGGTTCCCATCCCCCTGCCATATTAGTTTAACTCCTCTCCAAAAGCACTAGCAAACACTCCCCCTCGGACATTGGTTCCGGTCCTGCCTCGGTGCAGACCGTCCGGTTTGTACTGGTCCCACCTCCCCCAGAACCGGTTCCAATGCCCCAGGAATTTGAATCCCTCCCTGCTGCACCACTGCTCAAGCCACGTATTCATCTGAGCTATCCTGCGATTCCTACTCTGACTAGCACATGGCACTGGTAGCAATCCCGAGATTACTACTTTTGAGGTCCTACGTTTTAATTTAGCTCCTAGCTCCTTAAATTCGTCTCGTAGGACCTCATCCCTTTTTTTTTACCTATATCGTTGGTACCAATGTGCACCACGACAACTGGCTGTTCACCCTCCCTTTTCAGAATGTCCTGCACCCGCTCCGAGACATCCTTGATCCTTGCACCAGGGAGGCAACATACCATCCTGGAGTCTCGGTTGTGGCCGTAGAAACGCCTATCTATTCCCCTTACAATCGAATCCCCTATCACTATTGCTCTCCCACTCTTTTTCCTGCCCTCCTGTGCAGCAGAGCCAGCCACGGTGCCATGAACTTGGCTGCTGCTGCCCTCCCCTGATGAGTCATCCCCCTCAACAGTACTCAAAACGGTGTATCTGTTTTGCAGGGGGATGACCACAGGAGACCCCTGCACTACCTTCCTTGCACTGCTCTTCCTGCTGGTCTTCCATTCCCTAGCTGGCTGTGGACCCTTCACCTGCGGTAAGACCAACACACTAAACATGCTATTCACGTCATTCTCAGCATCATGGATTCTCCAGAGTGAATCCACCCTCAGCTCCAATTCCGCAACTCGGTCTGTCAGGTGCTGGAGGCGGATACACTTCCCGCACACGTCGTCGTCAGGGACACCGGAAGTGTCCCTGAGTTCCCACATGGTACAGGAGGAGCATAACACGTGACCGAGCTCTCCTGCCATGTCTTAACCCTTAGATACACTTAAATTGGCAACAACAATGCTAAAGTTTACTCACTGTTATAGAAGAGAAAAAAGAAAAACTACTCACCAATCACTTACCCCCTTGGCTGTGACATCACCTTTCTGTTTCTTTCTACTTCTTTTTTGCCTTCTACCTGTAGCTGCACAAGCCACGCCTTTCTAGGCCTCTCACCGACCCCGGACTCGCGCTGCTCCGAGCTCCCGCCTCCTCGACTGCCACTCTGTCCTCGATGTCGGTGAGTAGCAGGGTCTGAGGCGGATCGCCGCCTGTCCGCATCTGCCTGCGGCGATTTTGAGATTATTTTGCCTGCAAAGACAAAAATGGGAATGGTTACAACAGGGTCCCTCTGCTCTTATGGCACAAATAACCACCAACGCACTTATACCACAGTCTGAATGTAATAGAGTCCTCTGTTTAATGGCCGTGGAAGTTGCACATGTATCATTAGGACGACATCGAAGTGGGGAGCCATCAAAAAAGATCTCTGAAAGCAATCTTAATAATGTGTAAAGATCATTCATGGCAAATAGGGTGCCGAACTAAGCCTACTTATGTGTCATGTATTTTAAGAGGCAACCTACAGTGTTGAGAGGCACCACAGCATGAGATCAAATAGTGTGTCAGATTTATCCTTGAAGTAATGAAAAAATGCATGAATGACAATTGTACTCACTCTGACGACCCTAGTGAGATTGTTAAATTTCTTTCCGTACTGTTTGCCAATCTTCACCACAGTGTCTGAGGCAGAGACCTCTTCTGCTATGCTTCTCCAAATTCTCTTGAAGATGGTCTAGAACCACCCCAAAGATGCCACTCCTGCCATCTCTGTTCCACTGCTGTCATTCCTCGTCCTCCTCCATCATCGAATTCAAAATCTGAAATGGCTGATTCTGCGCCGGTTGTACCGCGCATGTCTGCACAGGATATGGCCGCGCCCTGCATTAGCGTTTGCGACAGGAAGGTGGCAGCGCAGGAAAAATAAACAAAATAAAGTGCATAGGCAAAACGGCACATTGTGTCAACGCCGGAACTTTTGGCTCCGGTGCACAGTCTGTAGTGCAACCCTGAAGTTAATGCTAACACTCCTCGTGAACTTTCATTCAGCGATTGTTCCTCGTTCTGGCACTCACGTTATCCCAGCGCTAAATTTTCGCTCCACCACGAATTGCACCCGGAAAGACTCAAACGCAAATAAACCGAAAATCCAGCCCGTAGAGTATCAAAAAAAAGGAAGTTATGCTAACTTTATAAAACACTGGTTGGTCCCTAGCTGGAGTTTTGTGTTCAATTCTGGGCACCACACTTTAGGAACGATGTCAAGGACTTAGATAGGGTGCAGAGGAGATTTACTGGATTTGTATCGGAGATGAAATACTTCAGTTACATGAAGAGACTAAAGAAACTGGGCTGCTTCTCCTTGGAGCAAAGAAGGGTAAGGGAAATTTGAAAGAGGTGTTCAAAATCTTGAAAGATTTTGATAGAGTAAATAAGCAGCAACAGGTTCCAGTGGACAGGTCAGTAACCAGAGGTCTGCAGAGGCTGTTCAGAGAAGGATCATTAGGTTGATTCCGGAGATGAGGGGTAGGTTCGGCCTATACACATTGGAGTTCAGAAAAATGAGAGGTGATCTTATCGAAACATAAGATAATGAGGGGACTCGACAAGATGGATGCAGAAAGGATATTTCCACTCACAGGGGAAACTAAAACTAGGGGACATAGTCTCAGAATAAGGGGCCGCCCATTTAAAACTGAGATGAGGAGGAATTTCTTCTCTGTAAATCTGGAATTCTCTGCCCCTGAGAACTGTGGAGGCTGGGCCTTTGAATATATTTAAGGCGGAGATAGACAGAATTTTGAGTGAGAAGGGAGTAAAGGGTTGTGGGGAGTAGGCAGGGAAGTGGAACTGTGTCCATGATCAGATGAGCCATGATATTGAATGGCGGAGCAGGTTCGATGGGCCGAATGGCCTAATCCTGCTCCTATTTCTTATGTTCTTATGACACAGATTTAAGGTAATTGGCTAAAAAAAATCAGAGGTGACATGCGGAGCATTTCTTTACACAGCGAGTTGTTATAACCTGGAATGTACTGCCTGAAAGAGTAGTGGAAGCAGGTTCAATAATAATTTTCAAAAGGGAATTGGATAAATATTTGGAAAAAGAAAAATTTGCTGTGCTATAGGGAAAGAGCAGTGGAGTGGGACTAATTGGATAGCTCTTTCAAATAGCCGACACCGACACGATGGGCCAAATTACCTCCTGTGCTGTATCATTCTATGATTCTATGAGACACAATTGGCTCTAATCATCAGCTTCACTACACTACACAAGAGAGAGGCCAAGTGCCAGTTTCAATAGCAACCTGATGTGCTTGGCAATATTTCATAGAATACTGTATGTAGGGTTATTTTGCAACTTGAAAACATTCCACTCATTTTATTGGAAGTTTGAAGTATTTGCCTGTCTGTCTAGTTATAGTAAACCTAGCTGTGTCTGTCACAAATGAGAGCAGATCTCAAACATACAAATTCTAAAGTCACAGAAGGGACAAAGTGTCACTGTGTTACACAGGTTCAGACAAAATAATAATGTTGCCATTTAAAATGGTTAAACAAATGGCATCAGTTAATAGCAAAACAGGCTTTTTTAAGTCTGAAAGAAGTCAATAAACTGACACAAACATGCTGGTCCGGATTTTGCAGTCAGCAGCGAACGAATGATGCTCACCGTTCATTACGCTTACACTTGCCCACAGAATTTCTGAGTTTTTTTACACTGATTTGCGGTTATCAGACAGTCAAAGCAGCGCTGCACCCTCTACAGGGGACCTGGGACCTGTTTGAACAGGGCATACAACGACGTGTCTCCTCAACCAATCAGATTGAAGAATCCTTACTGAGCCAGGCGGAATCTAAACCAGGAGGTGTAAGTTCAATTATTTAATTCAATGTAAAATCATGTACAGAAAGTGAAATAAATAGAAGGAAAGAAAGATGAGATTGAGAAAGAGATAGGAAAAGTAAAAGTCTCCAACAATAATTAAAATCTAAAGGAATGAGACTCCACACTTGTAAAAGTCAATTTTCAGTGCAAGAAAGGTTGTTTGGCAGTAATTAAAACTTATCACACTGTTTAAAAGTCACTTACACTTCAATGGACAAGCCCTGATTTTTTCTGCCATGTTTAGTGGTTACATACCGCAAATTCACAACATTCATGTGTTTGAATGTTGAGCCTCTTAGCGAGGTACCGGTGTAAAGATGCTTGTGGAGGAGCTTGATGATTAGAGTTCAGATTTTAGACTGCAAGTATAAAATACTAATTAGAAATTGCTTAAAAGACTTATTGTTGTTGAGCTATCGATGGAACAACATTGTCCAAAACTAGCTAAACAATACAGATCAGGAAAGTTCCAGGTTTGATCCTCGTGCTAAGCTGCTGATTTTAGCCCGCACAGTGGTAAGGGGTGCATCACGGTGCCCCTGCCACCACCACGGCACCTGGGATAGAGAGGAGAAAATTAGCCAGGATTCCGTCTCCATCGCTATTCAGTGACTTGGTTGAAATGGACTTGTGCAGACCTGATCGGGTTCTGCATGCTGTCCCCTTGATCAAATAGATTGCCAACACTCAATTGTCAAGGCTTCACGTCAATCGGGATCATTTGGGAAAGGTACCGGAAGAGCAACCAGTCAGAAACCATGCCCTGAAATTCCGGTCGGAGGCTTCTTTCGGACGAACGCCTCCAACAAGAAATTTTTACGAAAGTACCTGAGGCGCCTGCGATTGCGGTGGGGAGACCTTCTCTTGCCGTGCTGTGAAGCGCGCGCTCCCGTCCTCCAGGTTCGGATGCAGAAGGTGCAGTCACATGTGACTGCACAACCAATCCGGTACAGTATTCCACAGCTTTCTTATTAATAGCAATGAGAACTCCATATCCACGAGTTCTCATTGGTTTTATCCCCCTCATTAATAGCAAACACACTAAACACCATAATAAAAAAATAAAAAACACACCTCACATAATTGAAATTAAAGTTAATAAATGTCTTAATCAAAAAAATTTAAAAATCGGAAAAAAAATTTTCTATGGGTTAAAATTAACTTATCGTATTGGGCAGGGTTTTTAACTCATGTTTTTTTAATTTTATTTTATGTTTTTGTGTGTTTTAAAACTTATGCCTGTAAAAGTAGGCTTGCGCCTGCTTTTATCAGGCGCAAGGGATTTCAGGACATTTGCTGGACAAGATATGGGTACATCCCACAATCTTGCCCATGCGAATGTCCTCACTCCCGATGTGCAGAGGATCTGTGAAACTGGAGTTTGACAGATCGGATAAGCCGGTTTTCAGCACATGTGCATTGTGCGCTGAAAACCAGCTTTTGCAATGCCTCCCCGGTCCATACACACTCCGTACAGACCCGGGGAGGCCGTGATTTCTGGGCCAAACGCCTTTAGCACAGCAGGGGAGCTGAGAAAATTGGCAAGGAAAATTACTGACATAGAAAAGCTGGGCTAGGCTGCACTAACCAACGATTTAGAACAATCAAATAGACTCCATTTACTTGTAGAGGTTTTACATTCATTGCCAAATGGAATTATGGACATAAATGAATCAACATCACAAAGGACATCTCATTCTGATAAACTGACTAATTTGTCTTATTACCAGGTTTATAAATAGTACTGTAATGAAAGAATTGGTGACATGATGTCATCATGTAACAGTTTATTAAAAGATAGTCACTGAAAAATATCATTGTTCACACTGCAAAAGGTGTAACTTCTGCTGCAGCGGGAACTTCCTGGCAGCCAACTTCTCACCTCTGGATTAAAAATTGACTTACTGATCGAAAATAGATGAAGATAAAAAATGGAAAAAGACTTTCTTTGAATAATTGACTTCTGTATGGATTATACTATTATATAATATGGAAGAAAGACCTTCTAAAATTCAATAATGATACCAAGCTATTTGATCAGTTTACTAGTTTAAAGTCCATTCACAGCATTCAGAAGAATTTGGACAAATAAAGGAAGACAAATGGATCTTGAAATGGATAAGTACAAAACTTGTACAAAATAAGTATTTGGGGATGTGTCTCTCATAGGCAGTCCCTTGGGATCGAGGAAGACTTGCTTCCACTCTTAACAAGAGTTCTTAGGTGGCTGTATAGTCCAATATGAGAACCACAGTCTCTGTCACAGGTGGGACAGATTGAGGGAAGGGGTGGGTGGGACTGGCTTGCCACACACTTTGCTTGATTTCTGTATGCACTCGGCGATGAGACTCGAGGAGCTTAGCACCCTCCCAGATGCACTTCCTCCACTAAGGGCAGTCTTTGGCCAGGGACTCCCAGGTGTCAGTGGGGATGTTGCATTTTATCAGGGAGGCTTTGAGGGTGTCCTTGTAATGTTTCCGATGCCCACCTTTGGCTCGTTTGCCATGAAGGAATTCTGAGTAGAGCGCTTGCTTTGGGAGTCTCGTGTCTAGCATGCGAACTTTGTGGCCCGCCCAACGGAACTGATCAAGTGTGGTCAGTGCTTCAATGCTGGGGATGTTGGCCTGGTCAAGTACGCTAACATTGGTGCGTCTGTCCTCCCAGGGGATTTGGAGGATCTTGCGGAGACATCGTTGGTGGTATTTCTCCAGCGACTTGAGGTGTCTACTGTACATGGTCCATGTTTCTGAGCCATACAGGAGGGCAGATATTACTACAGCCCTGTAGATCATGAGCTTAGTGACAGTTCTGAAGGCCTGGCCTTCAAACACACTTTTCCTCAGGCGGCCGAAGGTGCACTGGAGGCAGTGTTGGATCTAGTCATCAATGCCTGCTCTTGTTGATAGAAGGTTCCCAAGATAAGGGAAGTGGTTCACGTTGTCCAGGGCCGTGCTGTGGATCTTGTTGACTGGGGGCAGTGCTGTGCAGCGAGGACAGGCTGGTGGAGGACCTTTGACTTACGGATGTTTAGCATAAGGCCCATGCTTTCGTATGCCTCAGTAAATACGTCGACTATGTTCTGGAATTCAGCCTCTGTGTGTGTGTGTGTGTGCAGATGCAGGCATCGTCCGCGTACTGTAGCTCGACGACAGAGGTTGGGTGGTCTTGGACCAACTAAAATCATGAAAAGCACTATATCAATGCAAATTGTTTATTTGCTTATTTGAAATGTATGATTAATGGATAAGACTGCTCGGGAGGAAGTTCAAAAGTAGGACCTTAAAGGAGTAATCTTTGGATTACTCCCAGTGCCATACGCCAGCGAGAGTAGAAGCAGGAAGATGGAGAGGATCAATGCATGGCTAGAGGCATGATGCAGGAGGGAGGGCTTCTTGGGGCATTGGGACCAGTTCTGGGGCAGGAGGCACCTATTCAAAAGGGACGGGTTGCACCTCAACAGGACTGGAACCAATGTTCTCGTGGGGAGGTTCACAAGTGTGGTTGGGGAGGGTTTAAACTAAATTGGCAGGGGGGTGGGCAACAGCATGTAGAAGTAGAAAAGAGGAACAAGGTGCATAAAGGGGTGAGAGTGTTGTATAGTACTAGAGAAGGAAGTAGTAACATATTAGGTAGGAGCAGACTAAGAACAACTGCAAGGAATACAAAAACAGGTTAAGAATGCATATATGTAAACACACAAAATGTGGTGAATAAAGTAGATGAGCTACAAGCACAATTAGCCATGTGGGAATATGATGTGGCAATAACGGAAGCGTGGCTTAAAAACGGTGAGAACTGGGCACTTAATATTCACGGATACAAAGTGTTCAGAAAAGATAGGGATGGAAGAAAGGGAGGTGGGGTGGTTGTACTGATTAGGGAAGAATTATAGTTTTGGAAAGAGAAGATGCCTTTGAGTGGGACAAGGACAGAATCCATATGGTTAAGAGTTGAGAAGCAAAAAGGGTATGATCACGCTATTGGGGGTATTCTATAGGCCTCCAATTAGTGAGAGCGATATAGAGGAGTCAATCTGCAGGGAAATCACAGAAATGTGCAAGAACTATAGAGAGGTGATATTGGGGGACTTTAATTACCTAAATATCGATTGGGATGTTAGATTAAAGGGAAAGGAGGGGGAGGAATTTCTGAAATGTGTTCAGGAGAAATTCATTGACCAGTCTGTTCTCGGCCCAACTAGAAAGGAGGCATTGCTGGATCTGGTGCTGGGGAATAAGGTGGGTCATTTGGACCAAGTGTCTGTGGGAGAACACTTGGGTACGAGTGATCATCGTATCATAAGGTTTTGATTAGTAATGGAGAAGAATAAGGAACAATCTAAAGTGGAATTTCCAAATTAGAAGAGGGCTAACTTCAGTGGGATGAGAGGGGATCTAGCCAGGGTAAAATGGAACCAAATACAAAAGCAAGATACTGCGGATGCTGGAACCTGAAATAAAAACAGAAAATGTTGGAAATCTCAGCAGGTCAGGCAGCATCTGTGGAGAGAAAACCGGAGTTAACTTCAGATCGATGGCCCTGTGTCAGAACTGGCGAATGTTTGAAATAAATGGATTCTTAAGGATCACTGAAAGGGGGAGGGAAAGAAAGAACAAAAGGGAAGGTCTGTGATAGGGTGGAAGGCAGGAGAGATTAGAGAGACAAAAGGGATGATGGGCCGAATTGAAATGGTAAAGATAGTTAGAAAAAGGTTAGTCTAGATAGGGTGTGAATGGCGTAATAATTACCAGCTGCTATGGGAGACAGAGAGAAAAAATTTCGTAAGATCGGGGGGGTAGGGGGGGTTAAAAAAAAAGGAGGAAAGGGAGCCAAAAATGGGCAGAGGTTATTGTCTGAAATTGCTGAACTCTATGTTGAGTCCAGAAGTCTGTAACGTGCCTAAACGAAAGATGAGGTGCTGTTCCTCGAGTTTGTATTGAGCTTCATTTGAACAGTGTAGGAGGCCGAGGATGGAGATAGCGGAGTGGGAGTGGAGCGGGGAATTAAAGTGACAGGCGACCGGAAGCTCGGGGTCACGCTTATGGATTGAACAGAGGTATTCTACAAAGTGGTCACCCAATATGCGTTTGGTCTCGCCAATGTAGGGGAGACCACATCGTGAGCAGTGAATACAGTATACTAAATTGAAAGAAGTACAAGTAAATCACTGTTTTATCTGGAAGGAGTATTTGGGGGCCCCGGACAGTGGGAAGGGAAGAGGTAAAAGGGCAGGTGTTGCATGTCCTGCACTTGCACGGGAAAGGGAGGGGTTTCTGGGGGTGACTGCGGAATGGACCAGGGTGTTGCGGAGGGAACGGTCCCTTCGGAATGCTGAGAGGGAAGAGGAAGATGTGATTGGTGGTGGGATCATGCTGGAGGTGACAGAAATGGAGGAGGATGATCCGTTGAACGTG